>NC_047049.1:68911604-69521797 GCF_011762595.2 Tursiops truncatus | reverse complement strand
GGGAAGAGGGGAATGACAATGAGTAGGTGGGCAAACAGAATCGTCTGCCTCAAATAGTATAAAATGTTTAAAGATGGGTAGTAAAGATGTAAAAACATGGTCTGGGAGAATATATCCCAAATTGATGAGAGTGTGTGCCTCTAGGGAGGGAGAAAGAATACCATTGAGTAGACGTACAAAGCAGATTTTTCCTTAATTCCTATTTTATTTATGTATTTAATATAAAAAATTTCTGAAGCAAATTTAATATTAAATTTTAAAAATCTGGGTCTTCGATGTATGAATCTTTTACTCTGTTCTTCTATGTAATTGTTCTAAGTTAAGGAAAAATCTCATAACTTTTGCCAGCCTACAAAATACTCGGGCTAGTGGTATGTATTCTTTTGTCTCAAGAGAAAGAGAGATATGAATGTATCTGCCCAAATAATGAGACAAGAGGGGACTGAGATGAAAATTCCAGGGAGCAGCATTCCCACCGGCCACAGAGCTGGACAGTTCTTGGAAGCTCTAACTCCCAAACCCATATTGCATACGGCTTCCCCCAGGTGCATACTCTGAAACAGTTAAACTAGGATTTAAGCAGGACCATGGGGAAATAATTTTAAGTATTCATGATTCATCTTGTTCTCAGTGAAAGTCAGCATAAAAGCTTGCATGTACAATGTTTCCAAATAGCTGACTGTCCTAACATTTTCTTTCATAAGAGATAGGTCACACAGGATACTCATACAAGAGGTACTTTTATGAAAGGCACTTTTATCCACCCCACCACCAAAAAAAAAAAAAAGAAGTGTAATGAATTATTTTCCAAAGCTGATGGTTTCGGAGCATTCATTTTCATGAAAGTCAAAGTCACCGCCACTCAGTAATGAATTCCTTTTGGATGCAATTCAGACTTTCCAAGGTTACCAATTCAGGTTTTACAGAAAAAAATTATACTGGTCTGACAAGAGATATGCCTGGCAAGTTGAGGAACAAAAAGTTAAGGAAGCAGAAGACCCAGGATGAGGTGACTGGGCACCTCATGAGCACTTGAAGAACTTATTTTTGTGCCAAAGCAAAGAAGCCAGTTTAGAATAGGTTTCAGTTTATGCAGATGAAGAAATCAGAGAAAGAAGAAAAAGGAATACTTAGTGTTTTCGTTTCACGTTTACTTGCTGCAGACTCCTGACCCCCATGACTTAAAGTGCTTCTATGAAAGAGGAGGAGCTTGGAGGGGAAGGGAAGGGAAGAAGTCTGTGTCAGGGAAACTCAGAAGGTCTTCTGTAGAAGAATCCCACATCTTCCCTGTAACGGTGTCTTTTATTAATTTGCCTAAGAAAATATTGTAGGGGTTTCAGCGCGGGAAGGAAGAAAAATGAGTTTTATTTTTCCTAGCTCCATTAAATATAGAAAAGGAGACAATAAACGAAAACAGTCTGGCATAATTAATCCCAGTACCACAGAAACAATGGCAAGACTTTTCTTTGAACCAATCTGCACAATATAAATCTCTCTTTGGGAAGAAGCCGTCAAATTACTTTAATATTCCTGAGGATTGAAACTGTTGGGAACAAACCAGTTTAGGGCCCAAAGAAATCGAGTGGTAATTAAATCCCATTCTGATCATTCTGACAGATATTGTTTTCACCTTCTGGAAGTGTCTGTGGACCCACTTCTGGGTACGGCAGGACAATTTTGCTGGTCAAAGCTAAGTTTGGAAAATTACAGACCAATGGGAAAAAGCAAATCTATTTAGATGTTTTAAGTTGCTGCTCGCTGATGGGTAGAATCATTTCATCATGCATTCCTGCCTGGGGATCTGAACCTTTGGGCTTGAGCCCCTGTTCAGACCCAAAGACATGATCTTTGCCAGTCTTCTGGGCACCCTGAATGCTCATTTCCTCATTTGTTTAAGAAAACAAAACTTGCATCTAGAGTGGTTGTGAGGATTAAAACAATTTATGTGAAAGCATTGCATAAACTCTAAAATGTTGAGCAAGGAAGATTATCCTAAGGGTATTACAGATACCATGTTATTGGCAGAAAACTTTAATTTTTAATTTAAAATGTTTAATTTTTGTTCTGTTGTATGTATTTTGCTTTTGTGCACAGGTCATTTTGGTCTTGATTGTGCCATTCACTAGAGTAGAACTAGGACGCCCCTTCTCTTCTTCCACCTTTCATCTCTTCGCCTTCAAAGAGGTAAGGAGATCTAACATTCCTTCAAGCTCAAAGGCTCCAAGGTATGTGATTCAAAGTACAAATAAAGAGCAGAATCTGTCCTGAATAAAATCCTTGTGTAGGCAAATCTGAAAGGAGATCAACAGCGTGACACTAAGTGAAAGAGCATTTCTGAGGCACTCGAAACTGAAAACTAGAAATTATAGTAGTGGATGTTTGCTTTGGCTTCTCCAGGAAGTTGGAGAAATGAGGTCTGTATTCTTTGGAAGATTCTGATTGAAAAGAGGATTTTTATTAAGTTTTAGAAAAGCCATAAGGCAAGGATGAATTCTCTAATAGCTGCTCACACAGTTCCTGCACACTATCCCTTTCGAGGGACTGGAGCTTTGATGAATGTGGCTGTCACCCCCAGAGGTGTCATGCACCATATAACATGCACCCTGGATCCACACCGCGGTGTTTAGTCTTCTGTGGAAGAGCACAGAACACACAGATTCGAGGGGAAGCTGATTCTGCTTGGTGCTGATTTTACATGTGGGCAGGTAGGTGTGCAGTTTTAAAACACAAATTACCAGGATGCTAGAGATCACCGGCACTCAGGCTGTGAAGGGGCGCATGTGTGCAGCAGAGCCAGAGATGTCCGTGAGCTCAGTCAGGTCCGACTCCACAGTCTCGAAAGTAAAAGAAACAGCAGATCCAGAAAGACCAGCCATTGCCACTCATGCTTCTGACTCTCAAGGCAAAATAAACTGGGCTGAATGAACTTTTTTGTCACATCTGATTCAGCAGCATACCGCTTAATGGGCTGCTTCCCCAGAGAGAAATGGTGGACATCTGCTCTTAAATATGACTGACATTTTCAACTACCTTTTTCTCTAATGCTTTTTTTTTTTGCGGTACGCGGGCCTCTCACTGTTGTGGCCTCTCCCGTTGCGGAGCACAGGCTCCAGACACGCAGGCTCAGCGGCCATGGCTCACGGGGACCAGCCGCTCCGCGGCATGTGGGATCTTCCCTGACCGGGGGCACGAACCCATGTCCCCTGCATCGGCAGGCGGACTCTCAATCACTGCATCACCAGGGAAGCCCTCTCTAATGCTTTTATGCCATATATCGCTGAAGTATAATCTTAAATTTTTTGAAAAGTACTTGCAAAGAGTTAATGAAAGAGGTTGTAATCTTCAAGTAGAGATCAAGTATGTCTTCCTTCTAAGATTGTTTTTGCTGTGATGGAAATTGCTAGAATGTGATGGGCCCACGTAGTCTTCCTTTCAGCCCAGTGAATCTGTAAAAATAAATTTCACTGCTCCCTCACATGTGACAAATGAGCATCTTCTGTCCTGGACATGTACTGGGAACACACTTTAGATTGTTCTGTAGGTCCATATAGTGCTTTCAAGTCTTCCATGGTGCTTTCACATGAGCAGTGTCCCACTACTTTGAGCCTAGAAATATGCCTGAGTTCAGAAAGAAGCCTCTTCAGAATAGCTGCATCCTTTGAAAAGAAGACAGCAGATTATAGCCAGAATGATTACAGGTCCAGGATGAGATCTTGCAATGTTTGAGGGATCCTACAGTGGCCGTCCCGCAGTGATCAAGAGCCATCACCTACAAAACGTGTTTTCAAAAAATAAACAACTTTCATTTCTTTTAAATCGACCCTCTCAGATCTCCGTTTTTTTTTTTTTTTTTTTTTTTTTTTGCATCCCCTCTTATGTGTCAACGTGTATGTTGGGAACAAGGCTGGAAACTTCAGGTCCTACACAAAACCCAGAGAGAACCAAAATGAGCTCTTCACAGGCTTGAAGACAGGTGGTAGGGAGCGAGGTTTATGGAGTTTATAAACATTTTTTTAAAAAAACCATAGATATAAATTTCCTCAAAAGCAAGGGCAATGTCTTATTCATTTGTGTATCTCTCACATAGCTAGCAGTGGCTTGTATGTGGTAGGTATTAAAAGATATTTGTCGAGGCCATTGATCATTCATAGAGCAAAATATTATTCTACATAGACCATGAGAGTCTCCATGGAGCATAGAAAGATGAATAAAACAAGGTCCCAATTCCAGAATTTCCGCAGGGGCACCATTTGGTCCAGGCTTCAAATTCACAAAAACCCTAAAACAGACACTCTTCATTTCTCCACATGAGGTTATATATGCCTTCATAAAGATAATACTGACAAGATTGAGAGCTGACATTATTCATCATACAAATTTAAATTAACCCACAGTTTTTGCAACTCTTTTGATTTTTTTTACCTTTAAAGGTTTAATTAATATATTATCCTATTTCTGTAAACTCATCTATCTACCTAGCTAGCTAGCTAGCTAGCTGTCATCTGTCTGTCTATCATTTTTCTATCTGAAGTAAAAGATTCATGAAAGAATGATTATTATTAATGATGAACATTACAGTAAGGTGGGATCCCACGTGATTTTTACCCTCTTTTCTGTATGTTTGAAATCATTGCATTGAACACATATGACTTGCGTAATCAGAGAAAAGCAACAAAATTATATTCAGTATGCAAAAAAAAAATGAAGTAAGATTCAGCAAATGTGTGAACGAGTAGAGTCAGTCAAAAATGACACCTTAGCTTAAGCCAAAATGACTGGAAGGATGGTGGTTTTGTAGGCATTGAGCATTCAAGAAAAGGAGCTGATTTGGGAGAGGACACTTTTGTGTGTGTGTGTGTTGCGCGGGCCTCTCACTGCTGTGGCCTCTCCCGCTGCGGAGCACAGGCTCCGGACGCGCAGGCTCAGCGGCCATGGCTCACGGGGACCAGCCGCTCCACGGCATGTGGGATCTTCCCAGACCGGGGCACGAACCCGTGTCCCCTGAATCGACAGGCGGACTCTCAACCACTGCGCCACCAGGGAAGCCCGAGGTCTTTTTTTTTAATTAATTTTATTGGAGTATAGTTGGTTTACAATGCTATGTTAGTTTCTCCTGTACAGCAAAGTGAATCAGTTATACATATACATATATCCACTCTTTCAGATTCTGTTCCCATATAGTTCATTACAGAGTACTGAGTAGAGTTCTCTGTGAAAAAGACAATGATATCACTTTTATGTGGAATCTAAAAAAATGGTGTTTAGAACTTTTTCTACATTCACACAAAAGAGTAGCTGGGCATTATATTCTCAAAGAATAATTAACATTAGGAAAAGCTCAAGAAATGATAATAAATGAACAAAGCAGAATATACATGTAAATATGTAGTTTGATTTTAGTTTTATAAAAAATTATAGGTATAAATAAGCACAGAAAAATAAGGTACCCAACAGTAGTTTTTGAGCAGCTACTATGTGCTACCCACCTGGGACACAGAGATGAACAAGTTAGGTACCCTTGACCTTTACATTTCCATTATAGGTAGGATAGACAGTAAACAAATAGACATATAAAGTAGAGATAATTTCCACTAATGATAACTGCTAGGAATAAAGGAAAGATAGTTGTGATGGAAATCATTGGCAAAGGGAAAAAGTGACGGCCTCTCTGGGGACCTTGCACTTAAGCTGGAATCCAAATGAAAAGAAGGAGCCGGCTCTGGGAGAATGGGAGGTGGAAGTAGGAGTTGTCCCAGGAAAAAGCACCAGCGGGAACGAAGTCCCCAAGACAGAAAGAAGCTTGGTGAGTTCTGGGGACAGACAAACTTTCAGTGTGTCTGGATCTGCTTGGTTATTATGATAGAGTCTAAGACATGGCCAGTGCCCTCGGACAGCTCATAGACACAGAAACGAATCGTTGCATATATTATTGTAACCACTGGGACAGAGGCAAGTACAAAGTGCTGTAAATACACAGTAAAGGAGGAGAGTCACTCAATCTGGGAAACAGGCAAATGTGATCTCTGAGCTAAGCCTTCTGAAGCTTTTGCGGGTTTCTGCCATGGTTGGCGATCGCTAGGTGAGGAATACTGCTAGAAGGGGGACTCTTCATCAGGAGCAGGGGAAGACATCACGGAGGCAATATAAATAGAAGCTGCTAGATTAGTAAATACAGGAGCAACTGACTAGTTCAGCCAGATCTGAGAAGAAGAGGGGAAAACTTCTGGAGACCACTGACCCATCGCTTCTCCTGTAGATTCTTCTTCGCGATCATGATAAGTGACAATTCCCATAGCTCTGTGTCCATGTTGTCTTACCTGGTGTCCTCATCAGCTCTGCTGCTTCAGAGGAAACTCCAGAAATCAGTGACCCAGGACTGGAGGATGTCTCTGCTCCCGGAGGAGGTCTGTGCTCACTTTCCTGGGTGCTCTTAGGGTGCAGAATAATCTTGGCTGTTGGGATTGTTCTTCCTCCCCTAACCATTAACTCGGGATGGGGAAATGGGCTACCCATGAGAAGGGAGGAGTGAGTAGACCAAGGTATCGGTAATGGAGTGCTGGCAATGGAGAGCATCTGAAGAAAAGAAACAGCGTGGTGCACAAATACATAGCAATGTAAAGGATAATGACAAGTTTAGGGGGGTGTGGGTAGTATGTTATGGTGGCAGGTGTGTGTGTGTGTGTGTGTGTGTGTGTGTGTGTGTGTGTGTGTGTATGAGTGCAGTGATTGATGGTAAAAAAAGACTGAAAAGTCAGGTTAGGGCCAGCTTGTGAAAGGTCTTAAATGATTTCCTTGGGACTTTATGCTTGATTTAGTTGAAAGAAAGGCATCACCAAAGTGTTAAATAGAAGAGACATATGATAAACTGTGCACTTCAGAACGGCTCTGAATTCAGTTTGGAATATTATTATGGGGGATTAAACCAGGAGGTTGAATGACCAGTTGGGAAATGACTGCCGTCAGTGAGGCAAGAAATGATGAGACACTAAATTAGGATGGTAGCAGTTGAAATAGAGAGGGCAAGTTAAAAATGGAAAGGAATTATAAGCTATATAACTGAAAGAATTTGGAGATCACTTAGGTAGAGAGGATAAGCAAGAAGAACCAAGGGTCAAGGAGATCTCTGTTTTTTTTTTTTTTTTTTTTTTTTTTTGCGGTACGCGGGCCTCTCACTGTTGTGGCCTCTCCCGTTGCGGAGCACAGGCTCCGGACGCGCAGGACCAGCGGCCATGGCTCACGGGCCCAGCCGCTCTGCGGCACGTGGGATCTTCCCGGACCGGGGCACGAACCCGTGTCCCCTGGATCGGCAGGTGGACTCTCAACCACTGCGCCACCGGGGGAGCCCTCTGGTTTTAACATGGGTGCCTGAGAGGCTAGTGGTGCTACTAGCCATTATATGGAACACAGGGAGAGGGGCATATTACATGTTAAGTGTGGTACAACTTGTACTCCATGTATACTGAGTGCATATGCTTGCAGAGTATCCGGGGGCGGGGGGAGATGCACATCCAGGCACGGAGTCCAGGAAAGAGGCCAATAACTAGGTATTGGTAGGAGTTAGTTGAAACCAAGAGAGCTGATGAAATAATTATAGCTTTGACCCAGCTGTTAGCTGTCACTCAGGTCATATGGGAGCCCTTGAATACTAGGGAAGAATACTTGTTGCCAGAAGGTAGAAACAACCCCCAAGATCCCAGAACCACAACCATCTGAACTCTCCAGCTACGCACTTGGTAGAAACTGAACAACACCTTCCACAGAGAAAACATATTTTGTCTTGCAGATCCAATTTCCCTTGCCCGAAATTCTTAGTTTAGATACAAAGACTATATGATATCTGACATATAGTTGGTTTAGGAATTTTTGTTTCCCTCACTAATTTGATCAGATTTGCATATGATCCATTTGATCACTTATCACAATCAATTATAAATTTAGTAAATATTTGGCAAAAATCTAAAAAGTTTACATAAACAAGTTAGATGGGCTGTAAATATGGACTGGGAAACAGATGCCCAGATTTTTTCTGAAGTTTTGTCTTTCAGGGTTCCTTTAGTTCTCTCTCTGTCCTGGGGAAATCAGCTTGACTCTGTAATTCAATGTGAAATTCCGCTATGGTTTGTCTTCCTCTATGGTTTTCACACTCTGTGGAGTGTGAAAGTGTCAGACTGGCTCTTGTAAAGTGGTCTCCACGGTGTTCATCAAGACCCAGTGAATCATTTTGGTCAGTTTGATTTTTCCAGGGTCTTTTAGATCTATTCATTATTTCATTTCCTAAGGTTTAACACTTCGTAAGGCAAGCAGAATTTGATACGGTTTAAACCTTTGAGTTATCTAAAGCATCCTTAGTTATAATGGCAAAGTCTTTTATCTTCTTGGGTGAAAAAGAATGGTGGGCTTTTCCTTTATTTGCAAAATGATATTAGAGTCTCTGTACATAGCAGCAGGCTCTATAAGTCAGTGAGATTTCTTTTTGTTAATAATTGTCTTTAAAATTACAAAAGTAATGCATACTTAAAACTTTCAAATTATAGACAGCATTAAGGTAAAAAAAATGGGGGGCTGTCCATGATCACTGGAAATTTGAGCATCATTTCCTCTATTTGTAGCCACTGGACAAGGCATGGATAACATTTATAAAAAGAGTGACATGCTCACCTCATGGTTTTCTCCCTTACTTTGATGTAATAAAATAGCTAAGTGATTGTTCCTTATCAGCATTTATGGACCTACTCCAGTCTCTTTAAAAGCTACATAGTATTATGGAGTCTAGATGTTCCGTAATTTAATAATGACCCTATTGATGGAGACTATGCTGCTATTGTAGCAACTACTGAGAAAATACTGCTCTGAACAGGCTTGTATACATATTTTTGCACACATGTATCTGCAGGCTACATTCTTAGAAGTTGAATTGCTGGGTCAAATGATAAATGTACCTTTAATTCTGACTGATATTGCCAAACTGTCTTCCAAAGGATTGTTCCAATTTACATCCTCACCACCAATGAATAAGTATGCCCACTTCCCTTGATCCCCTCTAATACAGCATTCTAAAAGTTTTTTGCATCTTTGCCAACCTGCTAATTGAAAAATGCTATCTTATGGTTTAGTCTGGATTTGAAAAACGGTATTTCATTGTGGTCTGATTTCCATTTTCTTAACTATATCTTTTGCAGTAAATCATATATGTAACCTCTTTGGCTCCTTTTTCCAGTGGGTATTTTTTTTCTTCTTATTTGTAAGTACTGTTTGCTCTGAAAACTACTGCTTTGTTACATTTGCTGCAAAAATATTTACCGTGTTTGTTGTTCAACTTTTGAATTGACCTATAGTATTTTTAAGATGTAAAATTTTTAGTTTTACAAGTTGAAATATATGAATCATCTACGGTTACTAGTTTTATATCTTGCTTTGAAAACATTCTCACCATTGCAATTGTAAAAGCAAAGTTCTCTGTGTTTTTTATTTTTAGTGTTTAATTCTTTGATCCATCTGGAAATGTTTTGGATACGAGGATTGAAGTAGGGATCCAGTTTGATATTTTTCAGACCTGAAACCACTTATAATAGTCTATCAACCCCAGCCCCATGATTTACCATGTATCAAAATCCTTATGTATTTCAATTTATTTCTTGACCTTATTCTGTTCCATTTTTCTTCTTGACAGAATCAGATTCTCTTGCTTATTGTAGCTCTTTAATGTGTTTAAATATGCTGAAAGCACCCTCTCCAACTTTTTTCTTCCTTTTAGTATTTTCTGGCTATTCTTTCATGCTTAATTAATCATAATATCTTTAGAATCAGCTTGTGTAGTCATTAAAAATTAAAATCTTATTGATTCATTATGGAGATGGTATTAAATTTATAGATCAGTTTAGGAGAAATTGATTTTTAAATTGACTTTTTAAAATATCAAGGCTTCTTACCACTTCCCAATAGAATATGTCTTTCTATTTGTTAAATTATTCGTTGATGGTCCTCAAAGTCATTTTAAAGTTTTCTTCACACGAATCTTGCACATTTCTTATTCAATTTATTCCTATGTAGTTTATGATGCTAGTTCGTATTATAATGGAAATCTCTTATTCAGATATATATTCTATGTGATGTTGATTTGTGTATAGAAAAGCTATTGATTATTGTGTGATTTCAGATTATTTGTAACAGTTTCTTAGGTTTTCCTATGCTTTTCCTGCATATTCAAGACTCAGTCTTCTAGAAGTAAGCGATAAATTTCGCTCCTCCCTCCTAATTTCTTTACCTCTCATTTCTCTTGTCTGAGCGCACTGACACCTTTCTCCAAAAAGTAGATAATAGTGATGTATTCCTGATACCTTTTGCCATTTAGAAATTTTAAATCTTTACATAAGAAAATCTGTTATTCTTTTCTTTCATAGCTTCTGGGGTTTATATCTTGCTTTGGAAGATATTTCCCACTCCCCAGATGCTAATGAGACATTCCATATTTTCTTCTAATATTTTATAGTTTTCACTTTTACACTTAGATCTTCGATCCATCTGGAATTTATCTCTATGTATTGCATGAGATAAAAATCTAACTTCATTTTTTCCAGATGGTTCGCCAAATATCCCAACATCATTTATAAAATTGGTCAGTCTTTCCACACTAGTTTGAAATGCCACTTTAGTCATATTCTAAGTAGATCAGTTTTCTTTTTAAACCAGAGCTTAAAAAATAAATAAACTGAATTACAGTAGAGAACAAAGACAGGAAATGCAGGCAAAAAACAGACATTAAGATAAAGTTGTACACAAACTATTTAATGTATATAATATAATACAAATGTCATTCATATCAGAATAGTATAAATATAAATAATTCACAGAAAATTTTCTTATAAAATACTTCTGTAAGAAAGATTCAGAGGATGGACACCCATGAAATATAAGACTGTAGGAGCTGATTATTCAAACGTTGTTTAGAGTTACTCCCATCATATAGAAAGTTATTTAAGCCTCAAAGCCATAAACGTCGTCCAGCTGCCTAGTTTAACCCCAAATCAGATGTTTCTGAGAGTGGATCAGAATGTCCATTAAGTAAATAGCGAAGTCTGAAATTAGGGGGAAAAAAGTAACAGTCTCTTCTGTTCTTATAATTCTAGACGGTTTGACGTTTCATTTACATCTCTGAGGCTCTAGATGTATGTCAGCATGTATGTCACATTCCTTACACTGGAGTAGAGTGAAGGTGGACAGTGGCCCTATGCAATCCTTTCTCTTTTAACAGGAGAGGTGATTGAGTCATTGAGATCAAATGCCAGAGATAATAAGAGTCAGTGTGGATCTCTGAAACCTGTATGGAAATCCTAAAACGTGCACTGAAATGCATGCCTTCCCAGGGCTTTGAAAAGTCTGTGAAATAACAAGTTAACAATTAATATTATGATAGTGAATGCTGATAGTTAACTGGCCACATCTTTTTGGTCTTAAAAGGCCTGAAGTGCTACTACATGTTAGTGGAACTACAACAGAGCCAACTGATGAATTTGTGTAACAATCTTCATTTTAGAAGATTAGAAAGAATGTTATTGGCCAATAAAAATTTCCATTTTCTTATGTTATCTGTTCCAGTTTAAATAAAAATTAACAGAATAGTCAAAGAGAAAGACAGATCACTAATCTTGCAGTGTCAAGTCATGTCCTCGGAGACTCCTCTAGTAAGTGAAGAAAGCCCACAAGATGGTTATGAAGTGTGTTTCTACACAGCATCGCTAAAACATGCGCACTGTGTTTTCTCACAAATGGAATGATAGGTTTTTAGGAAGCACATTTGATTGAGCTTTAATCAAGCAATTAAATAACAACAGTAACAATAATAACAATAGCCCCAGCAACCACAAATAAGCCACTTTCTTCAGTGGTTGGGGGTATGCGTGTTCTGTGTCTGTGGAGGCTGGAAGAGAGGTATGGCCTGCATCGCATTATATAGATGATCTAAGTCCGTTATGTTATTACAGGTACAACAGAAGCCAGCCCCAGAATGTCAGCCTCTGGGAAGTAACTGCTGTCCAGGGCGCTTTATAATTACAAAATGCTTAAATACTAGAAACTCTTTCACAGAGCCAAGCCCAGTCTCAGATTTGAAAGCACTTAAAAACTATCCTTGTAACAGCCATACTGCTTTATACTTTATCTATTTTTAGAGGCCCAATATTTGTTTGGCTGGAAGAAAAAAATTGGAACGTGAAAAGTATGCCCAGGAGCAAATCTGCAATAATAAGCAGCACATACATGTTGTGGAGGAAAACATTCAACATAAGACAGTCAACATAAAAACAGATTCTGCTGAGGCGTCTTTATAAATAGCAGTTATTATTTTGCTTTCAATTGCTAAGCGTTCTAAATAGCATGCCCTTAAAAGTCGTCAAGTTCTTTATATGAATATAATTTCCTGATCTTAACTTTCATAAAGTTATTATGAAAAATTATAAATGTATTCCATTAGCTTCATGTGTAAGTTTACAATCATCATATTGTTAAAATTAGAAACACAAGGAAGAAAAAGAAAGAAATAGAAACACTATCAGGCACTGGAGAAGCTATTAATTGGAAAGTATTAATTTTTCTGTAGAAGAACAGAGTTTGCCTATGCAACTCTTTATTAAATGGTTTGAACAGATATCCTCTCCCATAGATTTATAGTTGAAATTGTCCCAATTGGTTGTCGGTAGGTCACACCCAATTTAAGGTCACACCCTGCCTTATCTTTAATGTCCCTTTCAATTCCTGAGCATAATAACAAGGAGGAATTATGCTTTGAACCCTAAAGGAACAGTTTGGGGGCTGTTTGCTTTACATAATTACTGCTATAAAGTAATTATACTTTATAACAGGTAGATTTTCACACTGTATCTTTAAAAGCAAAAAATCATTTTAAAAGGTTCTGAATCGCCTCCATCTGGAAAGTACAGAGGCATATAAAGGGAACGCATGGCTATTTCAGTACTGGGGAAATGCGGTCGTAATGCAGGGAAGAAAAGCGCATTTCCTGATTTCCACGATGCTGGGGCATTTTCTGATCCCCTTCGCTAATCCAGGGCCGTTGGCCGTGAGTAGGGCTCATGCAAGTCTCCATCACCAGCATCTTCCCTGAGACCAAAGGCCGGCTCCAGATGTGGCAGTGCAGAGGAGCTACCTTGACAGCCGGCAGACACCAGCGACTATGGTAACACTTAAAGGGCCTGAAACACCTTTAGTCACTGCTGCAGTGCGTTCTTGCATCAACCCACGCAATTCGACTTGGCAATATAGAAAATGGTAAAGTGGAGTTAAGGAAAATGCTAACGAATACTGCAAATCATGTTTAGAATGGAAATTGTGACTTTGCTAGCATTACAAGTATTTCCTGCCTCCCAACCAATAGATCCGTAACCAGGATGGCTTGCTGTGAGTTTTGCGGCACCCAAGCCAAAGCAGTAACATTTCCGTAAGAGCATATGCGCCATGACAGAAGACTACAGCAGCCCAGAAAAATGATTTTTCCTGGGAAGGTCTGTGCAGCGATGAATAGGGCTCCTGATGCTATGGCAGCTGGGCAGAGATTTTCACTGCGTCCAGCCCACAGTGAGGTAATTTTAAAGGCACTTTTCCCTTCATTTATTCTGCATTCACTGCATGTACATTTTTTGATGTCAGGGGGACATTGCAGGAAAGATCAGATGAGATAGGCTGACAATAGAGCCAAAGTTCAAAGCTTCTCTATTCTCAGGTAACAGCCAGGACAGTTTGTCTGCATTAAATGTCTTGAGGGCATGTGTCACTGTAACCCTGTCCGCAGCTTTTCAAACAGTTCAAGACAAACAAATCACTTAGCGGTTGAACAACTGTAGCACCTGATGCCATCACACAGACGTGGTAGCGACAGCCACTAATCAAAGTTCTTTTCATTCCGTTGAAAAAGAAGTTCCTCGGCTTTGGTTTAAGATCACTTTTTATGTTGTTCTTTTGAAAATTATTATATGCCAAGGTTAAAAAAAAAGAGAAAGAGAGAGAGAGAAGATTCTGTCTATAGGAACCGGAAAGTCAAGCCTTCTGGCGGCATGCTGCTCTCGGTGACTAACTATGGGGTCAGGGGAGAGTCGTCAGAGGTGACCGGCAAGGCCTGTAAAGGAATAGCCAAGCCCTCCTTCGAACCACCTGCCCAGACCCCAGGTGAGACCCCACTCTCAGCTGGTACACCTGGGCGTCTGTGCTCTCCTTTCAGGCGTTCTTGCTGACTCCGCAAGGAAGCATGGACAACCAAGGCCAACACCACCAGGCGGTAGAGCTGTAACACCACCACCAGGAAATTCTTGGCAGCAAAGAACACCAGCATCTGGTTGATCACTTTGAAATAGGTCATCAGGATGAGTCGCACAACAAGGAAGGGACCGTCTTGTATGAGGACGCTGATTCCAATGTTCCACAGGTCGGCACTGTATTGGCAAAAGAACCGGCTGGGGAACCCCCTTGTTGCCATAGACACAGGGCACACAACATGCTGTACTGAAAACGCAAGAGAGACCAGTTACCGTAGCTCTCTGACATGCAGAAAAGTAAGGCAGAGTGAAGTGGGGACAAGTCATCAGCCATGGGGGTTACGCTCATGCACAATGGGGAGTGATTCTGTAATTTCATTCTGGAGGGAAACAAGTGTAACCACCCTGCCATTTTACATCCTTGGGCATTTTATATTGAAAATGGATCATCTGTTATAAGTCCAATGACACACATGAAAAAAAGCCAGCCTCTGGTTTCTATCCACGTAAAAAAAAAATCAGCTCATCTTCAAGTCCTCACTCACACTGGGGAAAGCACAATTAACTAGGCTAGAAAGGATAAAGAGCAGAAGAAGCCGCCCTGTCTGTCTTTGAAGTCTGCAGAGTAGGAAGGCAGCACGGCAGGGTGCTCTCAGCCTCAAGTCAGGGAGCCTGGCTTCCTCTCCTGGTTTCCTCATTTTCTAACAGCAAGATGCACGCCAAGTTACTTAGGCTGCCTGGACCTCAGTTTCCTCCTTTGAAAACTGGAGAACAATGACAGCTTTGAGGAGAGGGGCCCCTATTCCCTGACTGTTTTTGGTTCCATTAGACTAACACCCCTGGCACCTCTCCTTTCTCACTGTCCTTCCCTGAGGATAATTCATGACTTACCTGGCTGCTAAATTTGGGAGATGAAACAGAGTGTCGGTGGCCCAGAGCTGTCTGCATCCCCTCTCTGGTACCTGCCTATTTACTGGTTGACTCACTTGGCCCTCTATGTAAATTGTGTTGTGAAAATTCAAGCACTTATCTTCAAATTCAAACTGAAGTCACGTTAAACATATCTCTCTAACAGGGGTGGGGGAAAAAAGCCCAAATAAATGCCATGGTTATTTTATTTTGTCTAATTCCTTATGGTTTTGTTGCACAGTTTACAAGAAAGACTGGATATGATTACTGATTTTCCAGTCGAACAAAAGGAGGTCCAATCAACAAATGAACCTTTTTTGTTTTAATTTCTAAAATGTAAATTTAATTCAGGGTCAAGGGCAGAAAATAATCCTTTTATAATAATGAAGACTTCCATTTGGAGTTTTCAAACAAAGAATGCCTTCGTCTACTGGAGCCTGCAAATATTGTGAAGCTGCTTTGATATGGGTGCACATAACGTACCGTTTGTTGGAAACACAATAGTGATTTAGTCAGAAGTAACAGTTGGTCTTTGTTTTTCAAACAGCTGCATAACATTATCACCCCTGAAAGTTTACAGAATTTCTTTCTTAAATAAAAATTTTCTAAGCAAGGCGGTAAACCACAAGATATGGGAGGGTGAGGCCCAGCAGAGGGAATGACAAAAGAAAAACCAACGTAAGATCAATAGTCACCGTTCCTAAGAAGTTAGGGTCGGGAAATGGCTCCCAGAGGACCTCCTAAAAGTATTATTCGACATCTAAACTGAAGGTGCCTAATATTCTCGCAGAGGACACCAGCTGATTAATGGTATAGAGTACCTTCTGGGGCACATTACAACAAAATCTCTGTGTGTGTGTGTGTGTGTGTGTGTGTGTGTGTGTGTGTGTGTGTGTGTGTGTTATTGGCATGCATTTGTTTGCAGTTATTAACTAGTAATTAGGTTTGGGGCATTTCCAAAAAGCCACAGCCACTCTTTCCTTCTGTTGGCAATTTTGTTTTGCAAAGTGGATGCTAAGGTCTAAAATGGCCCCTAAAACCTCTGTGCCTATCAAAGTGGACCAAAAAAAGATGCAGAAAAAAATTAAATATCTCTGTACAAAGATTAATTCTAACCCTGAGGCCATCAGGTAGGGTACCGTAAGAAAGGAGTCAGACTTCAGGAAAACGTAACTATTCAATCCTAGAATTTCTTCAGAGTAAAGTGGCATCCAGGAGAATTTCCAAATCAAAATTCCAGGGCGGGCTTCCCTGGTGGCGCAGTGGTTGAGAGTCCGCCTGCCGATGCAGGGGACGCGGGTTCGTGCCCCGATCCGGGAAGCTCCCACATGCCGCGGAGCGGCTGGGCCCGTGAGCCATGGCCGCTGAGCCTGCGCGTCCGGAGCCTGTGCTCCGCAACGGGAGAGGCCACAACAGTGAGAGGCCCGCGTACCGCAAAAAAAAAAAAAAAAAAAAAAAAAAAAAAAAAATTCCAGGGCTCCTAGAAGTTATGGGATAACTCCAGGTCAATGCATTCCAATAGAACCATCTGTGTTAGGAAAAACGTTCTATATCTGTGCTGTCTGACATCATAGCCATATGCAGCCACGGAGCAGGCTAGTGTGACTGAGGAACTGAACTTTAAATTTTATTTAATTTTAATTAATGTTAATCTAAACAGCCGCATGTGGCTAGTGGGTACTGTACTGGATAATGCAGCTCTAGATCATCAGTATGAAATGGCCAGAAAACCGTTTACTTCTTGCAAAGTCTTGGGGGTTTATGTCTTTATTAAAATAAGCCCAATGGGACTCTTAAGAGCCAATACTGAGGAAAAATCTAATTTCCCATGTGGCCCTGAACCTGCTCTTATTCCCTTTGAAGTTCTAATACAAGGGTCTGACAAAGGAATGAAAATGGCCCCTTAAAAAATCAGGAGATAGCATTTGCATGCCAGTAAGCGTGCTGAAGCACAGTCGCTACAAACTATGTCTTATTTTTGTCATCACAAGGACCCTCAGTCCTCACTGCAATAATTATCATCCCCATTGCATGGATGAAAAACTGAGGCGCTGATGTGTTAACTAATTTGCAGAAGCTTTTACACATTGCAAGTGATGGAACTACTGTATGAAATGAACATAAAGCTGTGCTCTTATCGACTTAATTGTGTCAGGCTCACCATGTACCAGAGTGGATCATGGCTTTCCTAAGTTTCAACCTAGTTGTCTTCTAAACTGAACTGGAACTAACACTGAGATATCGAAGTGATAAAAAAAAAAAAGATAATCCTCTCAAATGCTTCCTTAGCTTCACTGCAGTTCATAATCAAGAGCTGTACTTTTCTGTTTCTTTGAGCAAACATCGGCCACTTACCTGCCAGGTCAAGTGGGAACTGCAGCATACTCCAGGTCCATATAACAAGGATGGCATAGACCAGAGCAGGGCTATTCCTAGAATGCAGACAAAATTTTAAATTAGTGATGAAAAATACGAACACATGCAGAAAAATCTTGTCTCTTTTTGTTCTCATATTTGACTATATCCTAGTAAACCTCTTGAGAGTTGTCAGAATATCTTGGTGATATAAGATATCCATGAAAAATTCATGCATGATTAAAATGGAATAATGAAAAAGAAGTTTAAAAAAATCTGGGACTTAAAACCCAACTTGCACATGTGCCAACATCTGTGTGAATTATGACAGAGCCTCTTGGTCCTATATTGCTGTATTTAGTTTTACAGAATCATGGACACATTATGGGAGGGAAATGCTAGGACAAAAGTTAGACATTAACCTGGAAATTCAGAGGACTGATTTCAAGGAATTTCAAGGAGGGAAATTGAAAATTGTTCCAAGATTCCCAAGACTCTAGCTTAAAAGTACATCTCAAAAGGCCTAGATGAGGCTCAACAATTAAGAGCTTAGCATGTAAAAGAAAGTTATCCTCAGGTGAAAAAAAACATAGGGAGATAAATCCAATCATCAAAGATATACATTGGACACTAGGATGTAAATTAAAGGATGTGATTGTTTCATTCACCATTGGATTTCCCCAGTGCCTATAACAGTACATGGCAAATAACAGTCACTCAACAAATATTTGTGGAAGGAATTGCTGAACGAATAATCAAAGGATCTGTACTTGGAAGAAATACAAATGTCATAGACCTAGGAAAATGGTCTTGAAGACTAAAGTCAGAAAGAAGAGAGGTTACAAAAACGCAAAGGATCCGAAAGAAGTCTCAAAGTCACGTTTTTACAGCAAAATCCCAAAGGAAATTATCAATTTGAGGTTAGTGGTGTAATAACAGATTTTGTTGCCAACTTCTCTGTCAAGAGGGATTTCCAGAATGGAGAGAGATAGAAAAACATCAGGGAACAGTAATTGAAACCAAACTCAATGAGGTGATTGTAAGGGATATCTTTAAATGCTTCGAGTATTGAGGCCCTGAAAAATTAGATCTTAAAACTCTGAGAGAATCTGTAAATGAGATTTCTAAGCCATCATTATCTGTCCTGGCAGTTAACGGTGAAGACAAGGTTGGTGACAAAAAAATGAAGTCTTAACTTTCAAAATGAAGCAGAAGTATATTTTCAACTATAAAGGCACATTTACTGTTAATCCCTAGTTAGATTATATAACTGATTATTTGAAAGATTTCTGAGAGCCCTTATTGAAGAAGACAGTGTTACCTGAGAATCAGCACAGGTTACCTGAGAACAACGGCACTCAGCTAAGATTATTTTCTCTCTCCCCCCCTCCTTTTTTTTAAAATAGAGTTAGGATTACTAAGCAGATAATGATACATACATAATAATAGACACTGGATTTAAACAAGGCTCATGAAAAAAGCCTCCCATAGTGTTCTTATTAGCAAGATTAAGAAATGTTCTGAGTGTGAGCACAGTTAGGTGGATTCCTAACTGTGTAAATGACTCAGGGATCTGTAAAGGGAGCTCTCCAAGGGTCGCTGCAGGCTCTGCCTTTGACTCTGTTCTACTTCACATTTCATCACTGAGTTGGTTGCCGACATTGATGGAAGGCTTCTCATATGCACATATGACATTGGGGGCTGGATGAGAAACCAATACCCCAGAAGACATCATCAGGATCCCCAAAGATCTTGACAGGATGTAACTGGATGACCTAGAATAGGATGGAAGAGGTAGCACTTCACAGCAGCAGCCATTAAAAAGGCTCAAGGATTTTCCCTTCCTGTTATCTAATTATGAGTCCGCAGTGTGACATGATTTATGATTTTCCAAAATCAGATGCAATCATAGGTCTCTTCCCGAGAAGTTTAAAGTCTAGAATTTTAAGTGAAAATGCCTAGGGAATGCAGTCTATAACTTTTCCCTCTTTGCAAAGTCAATGTCTCTATATAGTAGACCTTCAGTAAGCGCCTGAATTTTTAAATAATCTTGCCTGCCGTTTCTGAGCTCATACTATGTGGCAGGCAGTTTTCTAAGTGTTTAGCTCTGCGATCACACTTAATCCTCATACCAGCTCGACAAAGTACGAACACTTATTATCTCTCTTTGGCCAGTGATTTCAGCATCCACCTTCTTACCTTTCCATGGTAGTATTTCCATGAAGGAAATGGACAGTTTTAGCCCTGCTCTGTTCTACAATATTCAGGGTGTAACTGACATATTATGTGTTGTCCTTCATGTTTTAGGAGGAACACTGAAAACATTTTTGGTCCAAAAAAGAGAGACTAGGGCGATGAGAGGACTCAGAGCCATGTTAGACATGGCATAGTTCAAGGAACTAAAAACTAGAGAAGACTGCTTTAAAACTTGATTTCATACATTTAAAGGGTCATCATTGTGGAGAAGGAATTAAACTTATTTCTTACGACTTCAGAGGGCCAATTCAGGTTCAGAGGATTTGAGTTGCACCTGTAAGAATCCAAATTTCATCCCAGTAGAGGAAAGTACTTTCTAATAATACTAATTCAAACTAGAACACGTTGCCCCTGGGGTTAGTATATTCTCTATTAGTGAAAGTTTTCAAAGAAAGTCTGGACAAAAACTTGAGAAAATTTTGGAGAGGATTTTGTAACAGATGTAAAATAGGTTTCTCAATAGATGGTCACTTTTGAAGTTTCTTCTCATCTCAGACTTCAGTAATTCTACGAAAAAACCCATGTGTAATTTGTCTGCAAGGCAGCAGAAAGAAGTGGTAAAGCACGAGCTCTGGTGCTAGGTTGCCAGGGTTCAAATACCAGCTCTAACCCTCACCAGAGAGACAGGATGTGGGCTTCCAGTCCCAGACTAATCATTTACCAGCTACACGAATAGGAACAAGTAATTTAATACCTATGTGCTCTGGTTTACCCACCTTCCATGTGGGGATGACAGTAATAATAGCTATTGGATTTTATATGATCATTTTTATTAAATATATTGTTTAAAGATATTAAACATATAAAGCTCTTAGAGCAGCACTGGATACAGACTAAGCATGGTATTCCACCACAAGTTAAGTATTATTTTTTACCACGTAACCTTGAGACTCTTGCAACTTCCCTTGCCTGCCATTCTTCAGCTTATAATATCGTGGTAATGACAGTATCTACCTCATGGTGGTGTCGTAAAGACTAAGTAACTCGTCACAACTAAAACCCTTAGAACAGTGCTTGGAACACAGCAAGAGATAAATCAATATTATCCGCTACTACTGTTAGTAGTAGTAATAGTAGTTTTATTTTTATTATGTGAACATATTTCTTAAACTCTTTGTGTTTTAATTTTATTATTATACAAAACAGGGGTAAATAATAAACTGACCTTAGCCCTAAGTAAGTCAAACTCTAACCCTCTAATACCAAATATATGTCTTTTGCATTCCCAAGTATTATTATCTGAACACACACAATATGGGAGAATGTGGGTGTTGAGAAACCTATTACTAAAGTTATCAAAAATAACTTTGGAAAAGATGGCCAGAAAATCTTTGGAGCAGACAAATTTGTATTATTAATTCAGACAGTAAAATTTACCCAGGAAGGTTAAACGCTGGAATATAAATACATCACTGAGCTTAAATGGCAAACACTCCAAATTTGTGAAGGAATTTTGGAGTCAATTTCTCCAGCATTGTCTCTGTTGTGTAATTGTCTCCCCAACTTGTCTTGCCCCATTTTCTCATGTGTAATCTGTCTTCATAAACGTCAACTGAGAAGCATGTAAGCAGACAATGGGCTCTATTCATACAGAGACAAAAGATCATTTGAAGTATAATTATAGATGTATCACTTCTCTGCTTGGAAAACTAGGAGGATAAAAGACTAGCATTTGGTAAATCAGTGCACCACAACTATTGGGTGAAAAGTAAAAATAAAATCATAAATTGCTATTTTTTTATTAAAGTGTAGTTGATTTAAAATGTGTTAATTTCTGCTGTAGAGCAAAATAACTCAGTTATACATAAATATACATTCTTTTTTATATTCTTTTCCACTACGGTTTATCCCAGGACATTGAATATAGTTCCGTGTGCTATACAATAGAACCTGTTGTTCATCCATTCTGTGTATAATAGTTTGCATCTACTAATCCCAAATGTGAGGATGACAGTAATAATAGCTATTGGATTTTATATTATAATTTTAATTAAATATATTGTTTAAATATGTTAAACATATAAAGCTCCTAGAACAGCTAAGAGCTGTTCCCACCCCGCCCCCCCACCTTGGCAACCGTAAGTCTGTTCTCTATGTCTGTGAGTCTGTTTCTGCTTCATAGATAGGTTCATTTGTGTCATACTTTAGATTCCACATATAAGTGATATCATATGGTATTTGTTTCTCTTTCTGACTTACTTCACTTAGTATGATAATCTCTAGTTGCATCCATGTCGCTGCAAATGGCATGATTTTGTTCTTTTTATGGCTGAGTAGTATTCCAGTGTACATTTGTACCACATCTTCTTTATCCATTCATCTGTCTCTGGATATTCAGGTTGTTTCCATGTCTTGGCTATTGTGAATAGTGCTGATATGAACATAGGGGCGCATGTATCTTTTTGATTATAGTTTTGTCCAGATACATGCCCAGGAGAGGGATTGCTGGATCATATGGTAATTCTGTTTTCAGTTTTCTGAGGAACCTCCAGACTGTTTTCCACAGTGGCTACACCACCTTACATTCTCACCAATAGTGCAGGAGGGCTCCCTTTTCTCCACACCCTCTCCAGCATTTGTTACTTGTAGACTTTTTAATGATGGCCATTCTGACCAGTGTGAGGTGGTACGACATTGTAGTTTAGATTTGCATTTCTCTAATAATTAGCCATGTTGAGCATCTTTTCATGTGCATATTGGCCATCTGTATGTCTTCTTTGGGGAAATGTTTACTTAGATCTTCTGCCCACTTTTTGATTGGGTTGTTTTGTTGTTGTTGAGTTGTATCGGCTATTTGTATATTTTGGAAATTAAGCCCTTGTCAGTCACATCGTTTGCAAATATTTTCTCCCATTCCATAGGTTGTCTTTTCGTTTTGTTTATGGTTTCCTTTGCTGTGAAAAAGCTTGTAAGTTTGATTGGGTCCCATTTGTTTATTTTTGTTTTTATTTCTATTACCTTGGAAGACTGACCTAAGAAAACATTGATATGATTTATGTTTTGTCTATGTTCTCTAGGAGTTTTATGGTGTCTTGTCTTATATTTAAGTTTTTAAGCCAGTCTGAGTTTATTTTGGTGCGTGGTTTGAGGGTGTATTCTCATGCATTGCTAATTTGCTTAACTGTTTCTTTTTGAAAGTGTAAATACTCCTATCGATAAGAGATAATCAGTGGATAGAGTTGCTCTAGCTTTTTAAAAAGCATCCCACAAACCTCTTCAGAGGAGCAAAAAAATTAAGGAGAGAGAGAGAAAAGGAAAGAAAGCAAGCAAATGAGCTATTAAGCTAACCTGGAAGAAATGCTTCATCAAGCAAAAAGAGCTAAACTAAAAGAACACATAGCGTAAACGTAGAAAAACTCTCCTTTGTTTGGTCAGATATTCACAGTGAAGTAGCAGTAATGCTACGGGAACATTTTACCAAGTGTGTTTTTTCTTTTCAGTAAATGATCTGTGTTCAAAAAAGACTGCAGAGAGTGATCTCCAAAGGTGTAAATAACTACTTAACTCTTCCTGGCAATTATACTGAAATTCAGACTTGTTAAAATGTTGGAGGGTGGCTGTAGCAGAATGAAATGGTCAGCAAATCCTCTCCCCAGCAAACATACATAACACTGGACAAATTGTCAAAAACGACCACTTCAGATCTCTGGAAATAAACCAAAGGCAAATAACAAATTGAGTAACATTCATTCATGAAAACCTGGTAGAACTACAGTTAAGAACAGTGAGCTTCTAAGGCATTCTTGCCCATGGGATGTTCCCTTAAACCTCCAGCTTTGCTATGTGAAGGAAAAATGGCACCAGACAGTTAAATAGGCAATGAAGACTTTATTGAAGTCTGCAGTAAGGGAGAGAGACTGAATTCACCCCCACTGAAACAAAATCAGAAGAGTTTTTGAAACACTGGGGTGAGCTAGTGGAACAGTACTAGAGGTTGTTAGAGAGGGAAGTTGGTCAATGTGATTGGGCCATCTATGTTTGCTAATTGGCACTGATATAAGTTAGGTTCCTGTCGTCCCAGAGAGACTAGGAGATGGGGGTGTTATCTTTCCTGATGATCACATTTCAAAGGGATGGCTCTCACATCCTCGAGAAAGATATTCCTACTCTGTAAAACTGGAAAGAGTCTAAGAGAAGACTTGCATCTCAAAGGGACGTAGAAAGAAATTACAGTTGCAAGTTTTCTAAAATCAGTGCTCTGAGGAAAGGGGGAGCAGAGGCTTATATTCAGGAATAAACTTTTTTAAAGTTTAATCAAGCTGAGGGGAATGTTAAGGCTGCCTTGGTCAGTCGGAGTGGTGGTTTTACCAGGGAGAGCTTAGCAATGAAAACCAGAGGCCCCTTGTGACCAGAGTATGCTGACTTGATTTGGAGTGGAGTGTGAAATCCGTGGTTAAAGGTGTGGTCAGTAAAAGTAACACATTTAGTTGGAAATGAATGGGGAAGCCCATGGCTTTCCTACTTAGAGGTTGCAGCCCCAGCTGGGGTGAGGGGCAGACTAACTTAACATTTCATGGAGAGATTCCAAAAATAAGAGAGCCATAGAAAGGCTAGATAATGTCTCCAAGTTTGCCAGACATGTGCAGGGACGATCCAAGAAGGCCCAGTAGAAATTTAAAACTGGTTGTATATGAACACTTTCTGAACTTGAATGTGCGATCCAGCTCATACACAGATCCATCAGCAGAGGGTGGAACTCAAAAGGGCTCAGAGTGTTTGATCACAAACCCTGCTCAAATCATTGGCTGACCATAGGTGTGACCCTAATAGCCATGCTAAAGACAAAAATAAGAATTAAAAAAACAAACAAAAAACAAGTCCGAGCAGAAACATCAGTGACTGCAATCCATGGGGAGATAGAGTCCTCAGATTAAGTTCAGGCAATTTATTGAGACAACAAAGATGACAAGAAGACTCCTGAGGCATGTGGGGAAGCCTGAGGATAACATATTGCTACAAAACATAATACAAAATGTTCAGTTTTCAGCAAAACAGTATGAGACATACAAAGAAACAGGAATGCATGACCCATGCTCAGGAGAAAACAACAACCATCAATTAATCAATAGAAACTGACTCTAATGGGGTCCAGATATTGGATTTAGCAGATAAAGACATCAAAGCAACTATCTTAAATATTTTCAAAGAATGAAAGAAAACTATGTTCCATAAACTAAAGAAAAATATGATGACAGGGACTCAACAAATAAATAACTGAAATAAGCAATATAAACTAAAAAGAGAATTAAACAGAAATTCTGGATTTGGAAATATGGTAACAGAAATGAAAAATTCACTAGGTGAACTCTACAGTTTGACTCTACATATGGATTTGAGATAGTGGAAGAATCAGTGACCTGGAAAATAAATCAGTGAAAACTCTCCAGTCTGAAGACTAGTAGGTAAAACAGATAGGAGAAAAATGAACAGAGTCTCAGAGACCTATGGAACACAACTAAGCATTTCTATTTGTAATAGCAGTCCCAGAAGGAAGAAAAGACAATGGATCAGAAAAAGTGAAGAAATGATGGCTGAAAATTCCTCAATTTGAGGAAAAACATTAATTTACAGATCCTAGATCAACAAAGTTGTAGTAAGGTTAAGACAAAGAGACCCATACCTAGACACATCACAGACTCCTGAAAGCCAAAGAGAAAGAGAAAATCTTGAAAACAGCAAAAGAAAAACGACTCATTTGTACAGGGTAATGACAAAACAATGGCTAACATCTCATCAGAAATAATGAAGGCCAGGAGAAAGAGGAATGATACGTATAAAATGCTGAAGTAAAAACTATGGAGCAAGAATTCTTCACACAACAAAACTATTTTTCCAAACATGAAGGAAAAATACACACATTTCTCCACAAAGATTAGGAGAATTTGTTGCTAGCACATTTGCCTTAGATGAAACAATAAAGGAAGTCTTTCAGGCTGAAAGAAAATGACACCAGAAAGTAACTCAAATCCACAAGAAGGAATAAAGAGCATCTTCAAATATGTAAGTAAATATGAGAACATATAAATATACAGTCATATCTTTTCTTCTCTTAATTTCTTAAAAAAAACAGAAGTCTATAAAACAATAATTATAAAACTGTACTGTCTGGCTTATATCATATAAAGATGTAATGTATATGACAATAATTGCAAAAAAGAGGGGGGAGGGAATTGAGCTATTAACTTGTAATAGAGTGTGAAGATCTAAAATCATACTGTATTCCCTACAGTAACCACTGTAATAAAACAATACACAAATCAATAGAGGAATTAAAATTGTTCATTAAAAATATTTTTAAAGCAGTAAATAATTAACACAAGAGCAAAAAGGAAATGAGACATTGAGAAAAACAAATAGCAAAATGGCAGATATAAATTCAACTAAATCAGGACTTCCCTGGTGGCGCAGTGGTTAAGAATCTGCCTGCCAATGCAGGGGACACGAGTTCAAGCCCTGGTCCAGGAAGATCCCACATGCCGTGGAACAACTAAGCCTGTGCACCACAACTACTGAGCCTGCGCTCTAGAGCCCACAAGCCACAACCACTGAGCCCGCATGACACAACTACTGAAGCACGTGCACCTGGAGCCCATGCTCCACAACAAGAGAAGCCACTGCAATGAGAAGCCTGTGCACCGCACAAAGAGTAGCCCCCGCTCTCCGCAAGTAGAGAAAGCCTGCACACAGCAACAAAGACCCAATGCAGCCATAAATAAATAAATAGATAGATAGATAGATAAAAAAAATTTTCAACCAAATCAATAATTACGTTAAATATTAATGGATTAAACATATTGCAAAAGCTTGGAAATTGTTCCCCCAAACTCATGGCTGCGTAGACTTCAGAATGTGATCTTATTTGGAAGTAGGGTCTTTGCAGAAGTAGTCAAGGTAAGAGAAGGTCATAATAGATTAACCTGTGTCCTAATCCAGTGAGTGGTGTCCCTATAAGAAGGAGAAAAATTGGAGACACTGACAGACACACTGGGGAGAATGCCATGTGAAGACAGAGGCAGAGATTGGAGTGATGTGTCTATAAGCTGAGGGACACCAGAACTGCCAGCAACCACCAGAAGCCACAAGAGAGCCACAAGAGGGAACAGATTCTCCCTCAGAGCCTCTAACAGAAACCAACCCTGCTGGCACATTGATTTGGACTTTCAGCCTTGAAGACTAAGAGAGTATAAATTTCTGTTGTATTGAGCCACTCAGTTTGTGGTAGTTTGTTATGGCAGCCCTGGGAAGTTAATATACACTCCAATTAAAAGACAGAGATTGTCTAACTGAGAGGAAAATGCAAGATCCAACTATATGTGGTATATAAGGAATACAGTTTAGATGTAAAGATACAGAGTTTGAAAAAGATATCCCATGTCAATAGTCATCATAAAATAGAGTGCCTGGATTCATATGAGACAAAATAGACTTTCAGACAAGAAATATTACTAGAGAAAAAGTGACATTTCATGATGAAAAACAGTTACTACATGAGGAAGAAGTTTAAAAAATTAATGTGTGTACATCTAAAAACAGAGCCTCAAAATACATGAAGCAAAAACTGACAATACTGAAGAAAGATATAGACAATTCAACAATCAGAGTTGAAGATTTCAATGCCTCACTCTCAATAATTGATAGAACAACTAGACAGAAAATCAGTAAGGATATAGAAGACTTGAACAACCCTATCAGCCAACTTGACATAACTTACATTTACAGAACACTCAACCAGACAACACATTCTTTTCAAGCCCACATGGAACATTCTCCAGGATAGGCCATATGCTAGGCCATAAGTCTCAGTATTTTAAAAGGGTTAAAATAATTTTGTATATTCTCAGACTACAACAGAATTAAAATGAACACAACAGGGAGAAATTTGGGCAATCCCCACATGGAAATTAAACAGCTTACTTCTAAACAAGTCATAGGTCAAAGGAGAACTCATAGGAGAAACTGGAAAATAATTTGAACTGTATTAAACAAAAAGATAACATATCAAAGCTTATGAGATGCAGATAAAGCAGTGCTTAGAAGGAAACATAACTTTGAATACCATATTAGAAAAGAAGAAAGGTTTCAAATCAATAGCTTCCATCTTAGGAAACTAGAAAAAAGAAGTGCAAATTAAATCCAAAGCAAGCAGAAGGAAGGAAAAATTAAACATCAGAACACAAACCAATGAAATATAAAACAGAATAATAGAGAAAATCAATGAAACCGAAAATCAGTTATTTTAAAAGACTGACTAAATTGAGAAGTCTAAGAAAAAATAGAGGAGACGCAAATGACCAAACTCAGAATGAAAAGTTGGGGAGGGACATAATAAGTGACCCTATAGAAATTGACACAAGTATAAAGGAATAATATTATGGACAACTTTATATAAAAAATAAAATTAGATAAAATGTAAGAATTCCTAGAAAGAAAAATATAATCAAAACTGACCCAAGAGGAAATAGAATAACTGAATAGACTTATGAGAAATAATGATATTGAATTAGTAATAAAATATCTTCCCATAAAAAAACCCTAGGCTTAGATAGCTTCCTAAGTGGATTCTATAAAATATTTAAAGATATTTAAATATAACGTCAGTCTTATACAAAGTCTTTCAGAAAATAAAGAAGGAATGCTTCCTGAGGTATTCATTGAAGGATATTACCCTGATACCAAAGCCAGGAAAAATATCATTTGAAAATATTACTAAAAATCAGTATGCTCTATGAGTATAGATGTAAAAATTATTAACAAAACGTTAGCAAACCAAATTCAGCAACATATAGAAAGGATTATACACCAGAACCAAGTGATATTTATCCCAGGAAGTCAAGGTTGATTTAACATCTGAAAATTAGTTAATGTAATACACCACATTAATAGAATAAAAGATAGCCACCACACAATGATCATAAGAAAAACAGAAAAACATTTAATAACATTCAGTGTCCATAGAAAAAGAGAGAGAGAGAAAAGAAAGAACTCTCAGTAACCTAGATGGGGATTTCCTCCAACTGATCAAGGGCATCTATTAAAAATATCTGTGCAAAATCTATAGCTAACATCATCCTTAATAGTGAAAGACAGAATGCTTATCCTTTGAGATTGAAAGGTCCACTCTTATACTTCTGTTGAACATTGTACAAGAAATTCTAGCTGGTGCAATAAGACAAGAAAAAGAAATAAAAGGCATACGGATTAGAAAGAATCAAAAATATCTTTGCTTTCAAATGACATTATCCCATATGTAGAAATCCCTAAGGAGTCTACAAAACTAGTAAGCAAGTTTAGCATGGTTTCTGGGTACAAGATTGTCACACAAAAGTCAATTGTATTTCTACATAGTGGTAATAAAAAACATGAAAATGATACTAAGAAATTAAGAAAATGATTCTATCAAAAAGAAAAATATTTAGGAATAAATTTAGGAAAAGTGGTGCAAGACCTATACATTGAAAATTACAAAACTTTGCTGAGAGAAATTAAGGAACATCTGAATAAAAGATGAGATAGTTTATGTTCGTGAATTGAAAGACTTAATATTATTAAGATGCCACTTCTTCACAAATTGATGCTTAGATTTAATACAATCCTTATCAAAACTCCAGCAGGATTTTTTTTGTAGAATTTGACAAGCTAATTATAAAACTTACATGGAAATGCAAAGGAGCTAGAAAAATCAGAACAATTTTTGAAAAAAGAATAACGTTAGAGGGCTTACAGTATCCAGTTTCAAAACTTACCATAAAATTCCAGTAATCTCAATAACGTAGTACTGGCATAAGATAGACACACAGAGCAATGAAACACAATAGAAAGTCCAGAAAAACTCCTTACATATGTGGTCAATTGATTTTTGACAAAGATACCAAGGCAATTTAATAGGGAAAGGATAGTCTTTTCAACAAATGGTGCTGAGACAGTTGGTCCTAGCTGGGACAAAAAATACTGCTGGGATAATGCCAAAACACAAAATGAAACAGGACAAAACATGAACTTAGACCCTTACCTCATGATACACAAAAATTAAGTGAAAACATTACACTGGAAAATATTTCTAATTTTTGATGGGGAGAATATTTCTTAGAATCTATTATTGCCAAAGCACTACAGAGAAGAAAAAATGATACATGGGATTTTATCAAATTCAAAAAAATTGTTATTCAAATGACAACATTAAAAAATGATATACTGGGAGAAAATATTTACATTATGTATCTAATACCAGACTTGTATCCAGAATATATAAAGAACTCTTACAACTCAATAAAAATTAATCCAATGAAAAATGGGCAAAAATTTGAACAGATACTTCACCAAGGAAGATATATGAATGCTAATCAGCACATGGAAAGATGCTACACGTCGTTATTAAATTTATCCTTCATGATTGTCTTTTTGAGGCCAAAGAGGAAAGCTACACTACAGTGAGAAGGATTTAATATTTCCTTTGAAGAGATGGAAATTTGCAGTGTTAATTCTTGCAGTATAGATGGGGCCTGAGATGAAATCAGAACTTGGGAGGTGGGCCTTAGGAGGGAATTAAAAACTCTCAGTTCTCTCTGGGCCTTGATTTTGGAGTCTTTGGGTCATGATGGAGACATGCATGAGTCTAGTGGAGACCACAGAAGGTCACTGACACAATGCAGTTATATTAAAAATAAAATGATTTCATCTGAGATCATGAAACCTGAAAAGAAACTTAAAAACAATAACCTGGGCAGAGTTTATTCAGTTCTATTCTCAGGACATGGTATAAGTTTAAAATGAGAAAAAACTATTTATAAAACACTCAGATTAATGTATCGGTGGGTGAAGAAATTGCTGAACTGAAATTACCTGGGTTGGGATAGGATTGTGTGTCCTTTATTTCATCAGTTGCTCACCATTTGCTCCCCAGTCTCCACTAGCACTAGCACACTACCTGGCCCACACTAGACGATCAGTCAAGAGTTGGTGCATGAATGATCCCTCGTAATTTTCAAGGTATTTCCCCCCCCGGGTGATTGACATTTTAATCATTAACTTATTTAATATTCAGCATCTGTTGGGAAACACTGATCTATAAAATGCCTCTTGGTGTCACTTGCGGATGGGCCTCATAAACAGGCCATTAAGGTAGCTGAGTTTGGCGTTTCTCACATTTTTATAACCAGCCCCTCAAAACATATTCCTCCTGAACCCCCTCTCCTACCCTATTTCCCATGCATCTCACTAGATATTTGGCATTTATATGTCTACTTCTATTTAGGTAGAATTAATCATCCTTATATTGTCATGTCCATATCACTGTGCCTGTAGTTATTTATTGTTTTTATGTGCTCGGTCATGATTTCTTCATGATTTTCTTGTAACCTCATTGTACTGTAAGTATTCTGATGTATCTGAAAATGTGTTATACCATGTGAAGCACTGACCAAATATTTGGTATTAAAGCTACAAAGCTAAAGTCAACATTCTGAGGACAATGGGTCAACTTAGATTGGATTCTTTTTAAAATTCGACGTCTACTTACGGTATAAGAAAACTTAGTAGAAATGGAACAGGAAATGATCATGTGAAGGTAAGCTATGATTACAGATACACTTTGTACTGCAACTGGGGTATTAAGTTCACTCAGCAAGTTAGTGTATTTTGCTCAGCTTTATGTTTCGTTGTTTGAGAAGCACAGCATAAAATGTAGAATTAAAAGCCAGCCTCACTGCAATTTATTTTTATAGCATAGTGCAAAACAACCAAAGCTGAAAGTACATTAGGCACTGAGACTTAAATCCCTAAAGGTAAGAAAGTAGTTCCATAAGCAGCTGTGATCAGGGGTTCTGAGTTTATTTGCTTGTGGCAAAAATAAAAGTACCAACTCAGTAAGTTTTAATTTATAGGCATCTACACCAGATAGCCTTTGGGCACTTCGAACAAAACTGACTAAAAATAGAATTTAGTAAAATAAAACCTAATCTGCCCCATTCTGCATTCACGTCAGGGAGTATAAATTCCCCAACTGGCTAGAGGAGTGATTTCTCCATGTCACCTCTAGGTTCTTCCCTGGAATGGTAGCTTTGCTCTGCTCTAGAAGAGACCCTTATGATTGGCTACATTCCTGGACACTTGAGCATGTGAAAGGGAAGCTAGGGATGGTCATTCCACCCTCAGAAGGTTTTCGGATAACCACGGCTTCACCTAATCTGTGGTCATGCAAACAGTCAGAGCTTCTCTGTTCTTACCCATGGGTAATATTATTTGCCCCTTTTCTCTAGCAGCAACATCCTTGACATATTCATATATAAAGTTTTTATAGATATATGGTAATACATATGTATGTATATACATACATATGTATATATGTGTGTGTGTGTTAGGGGGCTGGTACCTAACATGTACCCGAACAGCAACAAATTCTATGATTCTAGCACTGGATATATGATCTCCTGAAAATCCTTATTCATGCAGAATATAAATAATAGAACAAAAAGACAGGTGTGTGGGCCTGACCTTGAAAAGAAGGTCTTTTCGTTGCAGGGCCTTCTTACCTCACACTTTCTTCTTCCAGGGTCTCACTTGTGAATTCCAGTATGTCAGCAGCTGTCCCCACAAACATAAGGAGAAGTTGAGAGAGTTGATCCCGAGTAATCCCGCCTCCAATGGGTAGAAGCCATCTTCCAATTATTAGCATTAGCAGGAATGTCTGATGGAGTCCCAAAGTCCAAACTTTCTCGCATACTGTAGATAAGTTATTTACAAAAACTTTGGCCTGTTTAAGAGAAATGTCATACAGACAGAAGGATTATGAACTACCACCTTAGAGAGAGAGGCTTTCTTCACCATGGCTGTCAGTCAATAGTTAGCTTTTGTGGAAGGTCATTTTCAGAAAATGATTCTTCACTTAATAAAGAAAGCAAAACTCTTTTCAACTGAACACGCTAAAAAAAAAAAAAAAAAGGCTACTGTGGTCCTTAAAATGGGGTAGCCTGATAACTGAAAGTAATTTAAACCTTTCACTTACTAGGGGCATTGTACTATATGATATTTTAAAAACCAATTTTGGAATGTTTTATAGATAATTTCTCATTTATCATTTCATCAGTCTCTGTAACCAGTATAACACATAGCAACATTTTAAAAATTCCGTATTAAAATTTAAAAATTCCTGTATTTTTCTTTTATAGATTTCAAATCGGAATTTACTAATCTGGTAATATTTTTAGCATGGTACAAATCTTTCTTTTGATTTTTATTGCTATAAAACACTATATCAGGGCTTCTCTGGTGGTGCAGTGGTTGAGAATCTGCCTGCTAATGCAGGGGACACGGGTTCGAGCCCTGGTCTGGGAGGATCCCACATGCCGCGGAGCAACTAGGCCTGTGAGCCACAACTACTGAGCCTGCGCGTCTGGAGCCTGTGCTCCGCAACAAGAGAGGCCATGACAGTGAGAGGCCCGCCCACTGCGATGAAGAGTGGCCCCCGCTTGCCACAACTAGAGAAAGCCCTCGCACAGAAACGAAGACCCAACACAGCAAAAATAAATAAAATAAATTAATAAACTCCTACCCCCAACATCTTCTTAAAAAACAAAACCAAAAAAACCCCCACTATATCAAAGGAGAAAATATATAATAGTGTTTATTCATTACCTAAAAGTAAAGAAAGAGAATAACTATAAGGTTATTTTTACTCTGAACATTTAACATATTATTCAAAAATTCATAAGCTAGCAAATTTTATTCTGCCCCTATTCTTGGACTCTGAGAAAAATTTACAACCCATTCATGTATTCTGGATGCCATCTCTTGCCCACTTAACTTCCAAATAACTTTTAAAGTATATTATTGGCCCTATCAGTTATGATCTCTAAAGACGACAAGGGTGTAGATCTTAAGTGGATTGGATAGTGATTCCAACTGATGTATACAAGTGACTTAACTATATCTGTGCAAAATTTATTTACCCCTCTTGATCACGTGCCGATGTCAAGTGTAAAGGTTAAGGGAGGATAAAAGACAAGGCAGGATGCTAACCTGATTGAAGCCGTGAGTGAAGATCAGTAATCTTTCATTTGCACACTTCTTTGAGACTTCTCATACATTTTATTTAATTCTTGGAGGAAGCATACTAGCAGTGTTAATATTTTCAATTGTCAGATGATAAACTGAGAGACAGTGAGATTGATTTGTTCAAAGTGATCTGGGTAAGCTGTGATTGAAGCTTGAAGTAGCTCTGTTCAACCTCACAGAATCTGTAGCCTGTCTTATTGTTGAAAACATGGTTCAGTGGTAGGGGCCTTGGCCTTGAGTCTCTCCAGTATATCATTTTCTAATAGGTCATGGTTAGTTTGCCAAATATCAAGCATGAGAAGAACAAACAAGCGATTCTATTTTGGCTGGAAACCTTCCCTGATTTATTAACATAAACACCTAAAAAATATATAGGGCAGATCCCAGTCTTTCCATTATATCATTCCTTCACAAATGTATGTATCTCTCTTTGTACATAGACTGATCTAAGTGTTAAAGGTTCCTTAATACTGCAGGTTAAATATATTTATTAATGTATATAAGATATATATGCCTATTATGCAAGTGAAATATGTTTAATAGTATTTTTAAATACAATTATCTTGTGAATTCCTGAGCCAAACAATTGGCAAATTTCCCTAGGAAAGAATGAGCTGAAAGGTATGGAGTATGTTATCCTCACCAAGTGAAAAGGTGATCTGCTAGATCCTTTAATATACAGTGAGAAAGCTCTCACCGTTTCAATGAGATCATCCGCTCTGTTGGTTTGTTCAGTTGACAACAGAGTTTGATTGAAGTCTTCTTTGGTGCTGGTGTTCTTTGACATTCCTTCAGATTGGCTACTGCAATACTAAGAAGTGTTTTAAAAAGCAGTATGTCAAAAAATATCACAGTAGGTAGAGTTTAAGATGGCTTCAATGTGTCTAAGAGGTTATGAGCAAATATGTGACGTTTCATAGTATGCATAAACATTTCTGAAAATCAGAATATAGGCTTGAGATAGAAAACCAGTTTTCAGCTAATATGAGAAAAGAGTCAACTATACATGTCTTATTTTTCCACAAGTCTATGAGGATGTAGATGCTCTGAGTTCATTGTGGAGAGCTATAGAATCTATGGATCGATCACTGTGTTCCCTTCCTTGAACCCTGGATCAATTATAAAACAAACCAACAACCAATGAAAGCATGTATGATCCTGGTCAAAGCATTCATTCTAAGATTTTGTTTCTCGTCCAGAGGCCTCTTCATCTAAAATACCATTTTGCTAATATAGATAATTCAGTTACTTTCAATCATGCCTGTTAAGCACTGTAGCAACCCCCCCAAAATAATAATAAATTAACATATTCACCCACCAACATATACATCTTGTGTCACTTTAGAAGTCAGTTTAGGTTTATAAAAAATTTAGCAATAGACCTAAAATAAATGGCACTTTTCCCCCTTCTTGTTCTTTCATTTTGCATGCAAATTTCTACAAGTGAACTGTGGATGATTTTTATCCAGCCAGATGCTGGGACTCTGAGGTACAGAAAGAGAAGAAAAAAGTACATAAGAGAGGAAAGGGGTGGCACTTGAAAATGTAACTGTAGCCAATGATTATTTCACAAATGGGTAAAAAAAAAAAAAAAAAAAAATATATATATATATATATATATATGGTTGTTCTTTTTAAAAACATCTGCAGAGCAAACGTACTTTTGAAACACATACACATACACACACACATGCACAAACACACACACACACACGCACAAACACACACACACGCACAAACACACACACATGCACACACACGCACAAACACACACATGCACACACATGCACAAACACACACATGCACACACGCACAAACACACACACACATGATCACACACACACATGATCACACACACACATGATCACACATTTGGATTTAGAGAGAAATTATTATTTTTTAAATGCTAACATTGTGAGAAGTGTATTTTTCTTAGTTATTCTGGATACTTCATCGATCATTCTATGAGCTACTTGGAAAAGTAGGAAAGAAAGTCTGTCAAGAAGCTATTTTTTTCCTCCCTTCCATCAAGACAACTAGTGTTACAGGTGAAATGACAAGAATAATTAAGAAAAATGGCCATGTGCCGTAACTCTAAGAGCAAAAATGCAGTTGTTTGTACCCTTTGTTTTTGTACAGCTAAGGCTCCGAGAAAAGATAATAAAGATAACAAATTAAATCTTTGAGCAACAAATCCTCATTGCAGAGGAGTTTGGTGACTCTATCTAAGAACCTCATGTTCAATAGGAAACAAATTTGACCACTTCTCTTACAGGCATGAAAAGCAGATTGTATATTTAAAATGGTGACCCTGATGTTTTTTTACATTCTTATCACTGAAAATCCATAGACATCTTGTTATTTTTAAAACATCGTCATCTATACTGCAGCATAAGATAACTTGATAGCAAATAGTTTTGTAGTTCGTGTTATGGTATAAAGACCTGAGTCCCTCTTTATTCTTAGAACTCTATTTGTTATAAATTGATACGACTTTCCTTTAAGTGGCAGCTGCCTTAGGACTGCAAAGAACAGTGGTTTAACTCCTAAGACCTAACCTGACTTATATTGTTTTTATGGTAATATTGTTTACATTCAGCATTGTGTAAGTGAGTGGCGTGCACGACCTGGGTGCCAACAAGTCACTTTTTCGTGGGCTCTGTCTTAAAAGTTTTAATAGCTTAGAAAGTACTCCGTTGGGTCAACCAGACTGTGACACCATCAAGACCAGAAAATTTCCTTTGCTTGAATTGTGCCACTTCATAAATAGACTTGACTAAGAGTTAAGGTCATAACTGTTGTCATAAGCATTTTGTTTCCATTCAGGTAGACCCAGCCAGATTCAGAAATGAAGGTACAGAATTGATCATCTAGGAGAAATGTTTTCATGAAATAGGTCAGCATGTTTTTCAAATGCCAAGTCATAGGTTAGAGCATTTAGGGTATAGAGTAAAGGGAAAATGTGAAAGGAAATTAAATGATCCTTTCCCATCATGAAAAATCCAGATGATTTTGATGCAAATTCCTGGAACACACAGAACACATAATTGAGAAAGGCAGTGTGGTTTAATGCACTAGGGCTCAAGACTCAGGTTCTAAGCCCCAGAACTGTGGTTGATTAGCTGTGTGGCCTTGGGAAAATTACTTAACCCTTCTTAGTCTCAGGGTCCTCTTCTATAAAATAGAAATCCATATACCATGTTGCTGGGTGTATACATGAGAAAATGTATCTGAAAATACTTCGAAATGAAGGGACTATATGAAAAAAGTGATTATTATCATAACCAAAATTTCCTACATGAATGGACTAAGAATTTCTCTACCTCCCTTTATTCTGCCATTTCTTATTTCTTTAAACGCAATGCCAATACTTTTTTGTCTCTCTCTCTCTTTTTTCTACTTCTGTCTCTGCCCAGCCTGCCCAATTCAATCACTGGGCATTCGTTTTAATTCTCAGTGTCAAAATGAGTCAAATCCATTACTGCTAAAGGTCCAATTTCTTTTGTAGTATGAAAATTAAAGAGGTACTTCCCAGGGCTCAAAAATCTCTTTTTTCTTAAAAAGAGAGCTTTTGGTTGCATGCTATTTGTTGTAATAGGATTGGACCTGTATATCAATTAACTGTGCAAAGCATTTATATTATAAAAGCATTTGGGGAAATGAATTGTTATTGTGGATGATAGCCACGTCATAGAATTAGATGTGAAGGAAAAAAATGATTCAAATCACCAGAGCTTATTTTCATATCCTTGAAAGCAGTAAGTAGTAAGGAAATTGAAACAGTCCCCTAATCCTTATGGTACAGTTTTTAAAAGCTATAATAACTTGAACCAACCAATGTACTGTGACAAAAATACTTTTGCTACAAACATATAGAGTCTTTGACTTCAGTGTTTTTTAAACAGGAGATTTAGGCAGACAAATGTTTTCTTCATGCCTACATCATTGGTACATGCTTGTGGAATTCAGAAATAGTCTACAGAACTAAATTCCCATCTGTGTGCCTAAAATTTGGAGCAAGCATTTTCCAGATAAGGTTTGAATATCTGAAACATATATAAGAGGCTTAACTTTGCTATGAAATGACCAACTGTAGCAAAGAAATCTGTGAAACAGTCTCACAGATTTTACCAGTAAATGTCCTAAAATAATATTATAACTACTGTAAAACATATGAACCTGTAACCTGCACCCTGAAGATGTGATGTCCAGGCTGCAGTCTGATGGACTTCGCCAACTGGCACCCCCAGTGTTGTACAGGAGCATTTACAACAATCAATGACCAAATCCAGCCTAGAGCCTGCTACCTAGGGTTGCCCAGGCAAGAAGCAGCTCACTTAAAAATCAGTACCTCCCTCTGTATCTCCCTAATATAGATTAGGGACTCTTATTGGAACCCACTGTTTGTTTTCTAGGTCAGTGTGGTCTTAAAACAGAGAGCCCACCCTTCCTGACGGTGGGTCCCCTGGCTCCTCTCCTTTACCCTTATTTCGGGTCCCTAGGGTGAAATTCCTATTTTACTGAGACAGTTCATAGGACCCTCAAAAGTGAATCTCCTGTAACCTGCAAAGCCTGTATTTTAAGACAGACTACTTCATATAGCCCCTCCAAGTTTGATTGTATTTGTATAGCTGAGTACAGATGATGGGGTTTCTTTTTTGTTTCTGTTGTCCCTAAAAATGTCATTTTATAGGATGCTAGATGACTGAGCCCTGCCCGTTCTTAACACAATAACTCGTTGAAGCGGCAAGGGTTAAAACCAGAATTGTATATCCCCATGTAAACTGTAGCATATTGGAGGGGAAGTCTTAAGAACAAGATCTCTAACCCAAATTGTTAATGAATGATGTAGTCTTAAATCTTAAATGAATGCAACATTTTCATGGGGTTTTACAGATCATGGATTCACTTCCTTTTCGCTGAGGCCTCTTACTTATTCAAATCTTGATAACTCCAGTTCCTTAGAAAAGTGCATTTCTGACAGAAATTGGATTATAATGTGAATGTAGTTTATTGCTGAGTATTCCACTTCCCTTCTTTCCAAAAGGACATACCTGGGTCTCATGGTGCATTTCAAGAAGCCATAATGATGGAACAATGCTAATGAGATATAAAAATATGGCTGGTGAAAACCTGTGAAAGAGGAAAAAAAAGATAGCTCAGCTTTTACAAAATTTTTTAAAAAGAAAACAAGTGCACATACCCTGACCACACTGAGTCAGACCATTTTATCTCAAGTGTTTATTTCTAAGGGGGAAAAAGCATTATGTGATTCCTGCCATATGGATTATAGAGAAACAAAATAACTGTAAAAGGCACTAGCAGCTGTCATTCTCACTGAATTTCTAATCCAATTAATAGATGTTAATTTTAATATAGTTTAATGGGGTACTGCCAATTAGTTTCAGGCACAAAACTGTGTATTTTGTATTTAATACATTTTACAAAAAGCAAATACAGAAATAGTAAATCTTGGATTTTTGAACATTGTACTTTCAGAAAGATTGGCTACATTTTTCAACATTAACCTGAAATTCTGAGAGCTCAAATAGTAACGTACAAAAAGACAAAAATCAGATGATATGTACTGAAGGAAATCAACTGGCTTTGTGTGTTTCTGCTAAACCTGGTACAAATAAAAATACAGGCACATCTCATTTTATTACGCTTTGCGTTATTGCACTTCACAGATACTGTATTTTTTACAAAGTGAAGGTTGCTGGCTACTCTGCGTGAAGGAAGTCTGTCTATCAGCGCAATTTCTCCAACAGTATTTGCTCATTTTGTGTCTCTGTGTCACATATTTCAAACTTTTTCATTATTATTATATTTGTTATGCTGATGTGTGATCAGTGATCATTGATGTTACTTCCAAGACTCACTGAAGGCTCAGATGATAGTTCACATTTTTTAACAATGGAGCATTTTTAAATTAAGTGTATGTGCATTGATTTTTAAAACAATGCACACTTAAAAGACTACAGTATAGTGTAAATATAACTTTTAAATGCACCGGGAAACCAAAAAATTCATGTGACTTGCTTTATTGCAGTGGTCTGGAACTGAACCTGCAGTATCTCCAAGGTATGCCTATACCAACAAACAACAGATGAAGGGTTTGGTATTTTTTTAAAGAGCTATCTATATTAATTATTTTCAGACTCAAAATTCAGAGGGCAATTCAAAGAGAGTGCTTTTGTTTGTAGTCAGACACATCAGGTTCAAATGTTAGTGTTGCCACTGACCTCTGTTTGCTTCCTAATCCACAAAATGGGAACAGTCATATACTAGCTTAGGCTGCCATAACAAAATACCACAGACTGCATGCCTTCAACAACAGAAATTTATTTTCTCACAGTTCTGGAGATCAGAAGTTCAAGATCCTCACATGTCCTTTCCTAAGTGCATACACATCACAAGGACAGAAAGAGATTTCTCTCTCTCTCTCTTTTTTTTTTTTTTTTTTTGCATCACGTGGGCCTCTCACTGCTGTGGCCTCTCCCATTGCGGAGCACAGGCTCCGGACGCGCAGGCTCAGTGGCCATGGCTCACGGGCCCAGCCACTCCACGGCATGTGGGATCTTCCCGGACCAGGGCACGAACCCGTGTCCCCTGCATTGGCAGGCGGACTCCCAACCACTGCGCCACCAGGGAAGCCCCTTTTTTTTTTTTTAATTTATCTTTTGGGTGCATTGGGTCTTCGTTGCTGCATGCGGGCTTTCTCTAGTTGCTATGAGCGGGGGCCACTCTTCGTTTTGGTGCGCAGGCTTCTCATGGCAGTGGCTTCTCTTGTTGCAGAGCATGGGCTGTAGGAGTGTGGGCTTCAGTAGTTGTGGCATGCGGGCTCAGTAGTTGTGGCTCATGGGCTCTAGAGCCCAGGCTCAGTAGTTGTGGTGCACCAACTTAGTTCCTCCGTGGCATGTGGGATCTTCCCGGACCAGGGCTCGAACCCGTGTCCCCTGTATTGTGGCATGTGAGATCTTCCCGGACCAGGGCTCGAACCTGTGTCCCCTGTATTGCGGCATGTGAGATCTTCCCGGACCAGGGCTCGAACCCGTGTCCCCTGTATTGGTGGGTGGATCCTTAATCACTGCGTCACCAGGGAAGGCCCTCTCTTCTCTTCTTATGAGGCCACTAATCTTATTATTTTAGAACCCTACCCTTATGAACCTCATTTAACCTTACTGACTTCCTAAAAGCTCTGTCTCTAAATACAGTTACATTGGGGGTTAGGGCTTCAACATATGAATTTGGGGAGAACACAGTTCAGTCCGTAGCTGTCACATTTATCTCACAGGAATTTTTATTATACAGTCGACCCTTAAACAACGTGGAGGTTAGGATCACTGACCTTCTGCATAGTTGAAAATCCACATATAACTCTGTAGTTGGTCCTCTGTATCCACAGTTCCACATCCACAGATTCAAACAACATGGGACATGTAGTACTATAGTATGTATTTCTTGAAAATAATATGTGTATAAGTGGACTTGCACAGTTCCAACCCATACTGTTCAGGGGTCAACTGTACTTTCTATAAAGCAGCGCCTGGCAGAGTTGGGCATTCAATAACAAGTAGCTACTATTAATATAATTATGGGACATTGTGCAATGAAAACATGTCCTTAAAAATTTGAAAGAAGATGAAAATTACATACTTTCCAAATTTATTTCTTCCAATTTCATTTAATTTAGATTGGAATCTTGCTTTATGAATCATCTTAAAGTCAAAATTGTAAGTCAATGTAATTTTATTAAAATACTTTTAGTACACATATGTGATGGTTTAAAGTGACCTGAAAAATAGAAATGTTAATTGCTCAAAAATAGAATTGTTTGAGATGAAATGCTACTAAATTCATACTGTTATAATCCAGTGGGGGAAGAAGTGAGCAATCCTAAATGCAGGAAAATTTTTAGAATGGACTTTTTAAAGGCTGTTAACCCTTTCATTAATATCTCCTTTCAACTTCTGAGGAGAAGAAGGGAGAAAGGGTAAAAGAAAGAGAGTCTTTTAAAAAAATCAGTATTTAATATGTATAGCTGATTTACTTTTGTTATAAAGCAGAAACTAACACACCATTGTAAAGCAATTATACTCCAATAAAGATGTTTAAAAAAATCAGTATTTAAATGGACACTACCCTACCTTTGAATTCCTGCAAAAAATAATTTTGAAACAAAAGGGTATGGGTCATAATATTATTAAAATCTGATTTAGATGATAGCTGGGCTGCAGCAAGATATCAAAAGCCCCCATGTTGAACATGCTTTCAAAAAGAAAAGGAACACTTAATTCTTTGACCTTCCATATCAAGGGAAACATCAGGAGAGAATATTTCCTTTGTGAAATTGGGAAAGGAAATGAATTCTGGTTGGAGGGACAGTCGGAGGGAATATGTAAATGTCTGTTTGGATACATCAAATGTTGGCTGGACTGCAGTTTTGTTGACTCTCTTGGAATTAATTTTGGGATTAACTCCCCTAACAATACTGTTACAATAATAATCTAGGGAGACTCTAGACCGAACATAACATAGCTCTTGAAAGAGGTTAAGAATAAAAAAGAACAATAACCCTTAACATCTTCTATGCATAAGATTTATTTCTATAACTGGAAAAAAATACTATCCTGGTTCAACATATTTCCTCTAATTAGGAATCTAGTTATATTAGAAAACAAAAAACTTCCAAATCCAGGATTTTCTGTGCTGCTTACTACAGAAAATCTAAATTCTCTCTCTGCTATTCAAAGCCTCCATTATCTAATCTTATCTCCCCTTCCCCTTCCTCTTCCTTTACCACATTCTATCAAGCTGAGCAACTCGGTAGTTTCAACCTGCTGTGTATTTAAAATGAAACAAAACAAAATGTTTTAGAAAGTTTCCCTCACTTCAGCCCCTCTTCATCAGACCTATTTGATGTAAGTGAAAAGGGGGTGGGAAGAGGGAATCACATTTAACCCCCCAAGAATTAATCATATTCAGCTCAAGAGTGTATGAGTCCATAGTCTTTCTCTCCCTATTTCCCACCCTCTTAACCCTACACCTAAGAGGATTTGCTGGAATTTCCAAAGGCTTCCAGGTAGAATTACCAACGAAATGCCTAGTCTGCAAAGTGGTCAATAGCAAATGAGAATCAGGAGCTTCCTTCCCTACTTTCTCCCTCCCCCTCCCCCTCCCCCCCCCCCAGTAGCAGGCTGTGGTAGTTGTACAACTGAAATTTCTTTTTTTTTTTAATTATGGAGAAAATAAGTCTCTATAATCTAGAGAAGTATTAAAACATGTATGATAGGTTTTATTTGGGACATGAAGAAGACATTTCAACCATATGTCACATATGTTTTATTGGACCATGGGTCCCTGTTAAGAGCAAAGGGCTCTATTGCCCCTTCAGCTTGGTCCGTCTGAGAAGAGAGGCTCTGACATGGTTTTTGGAGCAAACGTCCCTTCAAATTATGACTGCCTGTTTTGGAAAGCCCTCCTCTTACATCTCTACCCATCGACGTCCTTCCTGTATTTTGCAATATAGGAATTAATGGCAGCAGTTAATCTTAACTTGTATTTTTCTTGTGACCCCACACATTCTCCACTGTTTTCTTGTTATGTGTATATATGACTTCGCTTTCCTAAGTTCCTTGAAGACAGATCCTGAGTCATATATATCTTTATGTCCCTTCCCTCTTCCCTCTCCTTCATTTTTTCCCCTCCTCAGTGGTCTCAGGTGTCTTTTTAAGTCTTTAATTAATGTTTATTAAGCAAATACTTCAATGCTTGAATGCCTGAATTTATAAATAAAGGGAGGATTGAGCAAATGAAGTGAATGGAGGCTGCTGGCATCTACGAGGACATTTTCTTCCCATTTCAGCGGGTCTGGTAACAAGTATGCTCCTCTTGTTGTGTCCCTTGAGGAACTGTGACACTGTGGTAGCATTTTCATGAACTTGAGAGACCCAAACTTGAATCTTGCCTCTTCTATTCATTCATCTTTAGAAAGTCGCTACCTTTCCTGAGACTCAATGTCCTTGTCTATGGAAATGGGTATAATAATATCCACCTCATAGAGTGGTTGTGAGGATTAAATAAGACAGTGTTATGAGCTTGATACTGTATATGCTCAATACATGTGAGTTGCTGCCTTACCCAGGCTCAGCTCTGCAGATACACTCATGGCCACATATTCAGCACCTACACTTAAAGCAGACCCACAGAATACCTGGTTAGAAGATTGTTTCTTCAAATAACTTAAAATCAATCCCATTTTTAAAATATGGTTCTCAAAACCAAACCTATTTGAGACTCCCTGAATCAAGGGAAGTTGTTTGCAGTGCTGTGGACATCATTATGTCTAACTTCACGTTCACGGTTAAGGCAGTTACTGTCACACAGTCATGGTTGGCGTGGGCTTTTTGCTCATCATGACTTATAAAATGCTGTACCATCAGCACCCTGCCTACCTCTTGGTCTCTGTTGCTTGCATTCTTCCTCACTGAGCTCCTATAATGGTGTTTTCTTTCAGTTCTGGAAAAAAGCTGAGTGAGTTCCTAACTCAGGCCTTCACACATGTATTTCTCCCCCTTGAAATACCTCTCTCCCTCACTTTTCACCGGATTATCTCCTTCTCAAAATTCATGTCAGCTCTATAGGACTCCACAGAAAAGCTTTCCTTGTCCTTCGAGCCTATATTAGATCTCCTTGTTACACTTGTTCTATATATAACACTCTTCACTTTCACCCCATACAGTTTCAAATTTTATAACTATATATATGTATATATGTGTATGTGTACCTGTGGTCACTAATTGTCTCCCAGCAATTCTGAGTAATATTGGAGTGGCCAAAAAGTTCGTTCGGTTTTAAGTAAAAATAAAGGATGCTTTTCATTCTCATGAAGACCTTTATTGAACAACGTATTCACTAAAGGAACAAACTTTTTGGCCAACCCAATACAAGCACAGAATTGTGTCTTGTCTGCTCAACATTATGCCCTCAGCTCCTTCCACAGTGTTTGGCACATGATGGGCTCCCCCAAATAGTCAGTGATTTCATAAGGTCCTAGTTGATTTATAATTCCAACTTTCTTGACACTCTGTTGCTGGTTTGACTAGAAATCTCTTTTTGAAATATCATCATAAATTGATTCTTATCAGAAGTTTTTCTGAAGGAAACTAATTATTCTGTTCTTGTATAAATTTGGTATTTTTTGCCACTACGAAGGATTTTAATATTTCAAGATGACATTTAGCTGTTACTTATTATTTTGAAGGTTTGTCATATTCTTGATAGTTCATTGTCAGCGATTCATTTTTGGAACCAAGGAGAATGTGAATTCTAAAAATTAAAAACTAAGCCCGATCCCACCTCTTTCTGGGTAATTAACCAAATTGCATGCCCTTTCTTAGGGGCTACAAATCATTTTACTCCAGTTTTCATGTCTTAATTGTATCAAAAGTAAGTAGATACCAACCACAAGCACTAATACCAGAGAGGGGTCTAGCCATCTCAGAAATAAATCAGGTTTCTGGTTGCTTGTTTATAAAATTATGTTACACTATTGAGAGACTGACAAAAACTGATAAATATATGATTAAATGAATAAGACATGTCCAGGTGGGATATTTTTACAAAATTGATAATACCTGATTACTGATGAGCTACCTATCCTTGGAAACTCAGACTTACCACAGTTCCAACCATCACTACCCTATCACCATATAGAAGATGCCCAGCATTAATACTTTAATGCCAAATTGCTTTCCCTTTGCTCAGCTAGTTTTTCTAAATTCCAGCCTTCCTGAAGATAATTTTTCTCCACAGAAATTTTTTTTTATTTGTTTGTTTGTTTTTTATTTCACAGCCCTTAGCCAACACACCAATTCTCTCTAAATACACAGCAGGAGCACCTTACATTAAAGGACGTTTTTCTCTATTTGTTTACGTACTTATTTGTTCACTAATATGTTTGTTGGTCTTCCTACATGCTAGACACTGCTCTGAGCTCTTAAAGAGCTATACTCATTGCTTTATTTTCAGTTCAGTTCATCCAAATATAAAGTATCATTTGTCATACAAAGTTGTCATTTCAACATGACAGTGTTTTTCACAAAATGATTATGTCATGACATTTAGCAATTTAGCCCTGCAATGGATATCTACTTCAACTCACCATTAGCCTAGAATTAGGACTCCATCTTCCTCTTCCCCAAAATGATATTTATTATTGTTTTCTTATTGAAAAAGTAACATTTATTCACTTTAGAAACATACAACAATGGAAGTAGGCAAATAGAAGAAAAATTAACCATAATATCAGCTTTTCTCTCTGCAAACAGTGAGGATTCTAATCTTGTAATTATATGCATAAATCTGAAGATAGATAATATTTAAATGGAGCAAAAATAATGTTCCAAAATTACTTTGATGCGAACTGCGATTTTATTTATATTTCACTGCTCAGTATTTCCTACTCTACAAAGGCAGCGTGGAGTTATCAGGATATACTAGACCCAGGTTTCAAAATCTCGTGTTAAACAGCCTCGAGGGTCTTCAAGATTTCTGGAGCACTTTATATTAATAGGCTTCTTTTCATGGAAATCAAGAAACTAGGTCAAGATATCCTTTCATGAGCCCCTAAACCGTGTCTAACAACTTAAGGACTGTCTGGCCTCCTTACTTGTAGACTGGTTTCTTGAAGTGGGCCTTAACAGCCACGGTTTCCATCTGGGCTGCTCAGGAGGGCTTTCTGTTAGCACAGGGGGTAAGGGTGTCCAATACGACAGTCTCCAGATAGCACCTACCCTCTGCCACCCCTCAAAATGCACCCTGTGCTCCTCTAGAACACACGACCCCCAAATGCCTGGGAAATCACTAATCTGTCATCACCTCCCTCCTAGAGCCCTTTGCTGGTACCCGCCCATAAGGGAGGAGCAGGGGGAGGGGAGGCCACAACCAAATGGCCGTAGGCTGGTGAGAACTCCCCACCAATGGAAAATTGAATATGGAGTGTGTAGGTTTCCATAGGTACCAAGATCAGATGATGGGTTTGTTTTGTCCAGGATCTTATGGGGGAGCAGACTAATAACGAGAATAGAAGACACAGGGAGGAACTTCAAATGGGTTAGGAATGCCTATTCCAGTGGAGTCGTTCTTTAGATTTCCAAAGCCCTTGAAGAATGCCCACATCTAGGTTTTGTAAAAAGGAGAATACTTCTGAAGCTGAACACTAGGCCTTTAATTATAACTTTCTTTGTTCATTGTCACTGATTGTTTTTTTCAATAAGGTAACATTCTCAAAGTATATTATCAACCACTAGCAAAATTAGTATTGCATACTTCACTTCGCTTAAGAATTTCCAAGATGATATCTAAAGCAAGAACAAACTCCATTAAAATTGAAGTTGCTCACGTTCAAACCTCAACAAAATGCTTCAGGATGACTAAACGAGCTCTAGGGACAAAATATGCATCGATTTTTAGGATCTACATGACTGTTTTTCTCATAGAATTTCTGAGGCAAAGGAAATCGTGACATCTTCGTAAATGAACTGGTTCCAGCTGAAACCCTGTGTATTACCATCATGATATTCCCTCAACCTGAAAAGCCCTTCTCTCTTCTCTCCACTCTTATAAAACCACCAGCCACTTCAAAGGCTAGGACATAAAGCACATACCTGAGAAATTTTCCATGTCCAACAAGTCTACCATACAGACCGTGTCTTTATTCTGAAGCCTTTCTGCACTCTTGGACTTAATTTGTGGAAAATTATCTGGTTCTCAGAGTATTGTTTTGTCTTGTCCTCATATAACTGCGCATGTTTTATATTCCTTCAAGAACACCATCATAGCACCTACTATAATAAATGATTGTTTAATGAACAAGCGAACTTAAGCACTAATGACTACAGGAATTTTAATGGTCTCTCAGAGGATTAAATGCATTGTGGATGTTATTTATATAACACTTCAATTTATTTCACTCTATAAAAGACAACGGTATTTATTTCTGTTCTGTGGAAGAGATTGGTTCTTCACTTCAGGACCAAAAATGAAGACGCTCTAGAATTTTTCCCCTCTTCTGTCTTCTTTTGCATCTGCTTTGATTTTACAGGGATGTCTGCTTGTGCAAGTGTCTCTGAGTCGTGGCCATGTGGAGTCTGAAATTTTGTACCTTCTAAGCAAAACCATCCTAGTACTCATTAGCAAGTCACCTGAGATTTACCTCCCCAGTTTTGAAACAGAGTAAATACTTTGACCCTTTCTCTACTGTAGGGAATCCTTGACCCCCAAAATATACATAGTTGTACTGTCCACAGGCAAAACCCAGTCTGGTTACCGAATGCAGAGCACAACAAACAGGCTGATGGAGTTTAATCCGAGCGTGGGAATACTTCTCTGAGTTTGGCTTCCTCATTTGCAAGTAGGAGCTAGAATAGTAGCACGAGGGCTATTGTGAGGAGTGAAGGAGGTAATCCATTCAGTGCAAAAGCCTGGCTCAATAAAAGTGAGGGCTCACCATATGCTAGGCATTGTCTTTGTGATTTATTATTACTAGTCGTGACCTTAGATAAGTGACCTAGCCTTGCTATGCGCAGCGTCCTCATCATAAAATAGTAATAAAGATGAAAACGAATTCATTGGGTGGTCGTGAGGATCACATGAGATAATGGATGTAAAGCAGGCTAGGAGCATCGTCAGTACTCAGTAATCAATAACTGTTACCACCTGCATCATCACCATCACTTTCATCATCCTCCTCATCTCCATTATTAACAGACTGTCAGAAAATGGCATAGCCAATATATTAAGAGGCTATTCCTAATAATAAAATAGGTGTGTGGAACAGGGGGCTCAATCAGGGAAATAAGAAAGCAAAGGACTCTTGTAGGACCCAACCGAGGCTGTCAGAGGCATCCATCATAGAGAGGACTTCTTTTTTTTCTAAGAATTACTAATTTTTATTCTAATAAGCATACAACATTAAGCCAGTCATGCACCAGCTACTTCTTGGAGGTCAGACAACCCAAAGATAAAATATAACCCCTCTCCCTGAACAACTATGGGTGGTAAGTTTATATTCAGAAAAAATAAACAAAATCAGCCCCACCTTGGCATTTTATATTAAAATTGTGGACTGTTAACAATCCTGAACGTGACTTTCAAAGAAAGTTCATTTTTTCATACCTGCATATTAAAAAATACTATTTTATTTTTTAAAAACCACGGGTTTTCTTTAACAAAATGATTTATGCACTCCAGGTCTAACACGCCTGATATTGGTACTTTAGAGGAACTTCTGGAGTAGGGAGGGAAATGCACATGGGGAAAATAAACCTCCATGTAAAGGTGAATTTTCCATTGTTATAAAAGTGAAGCTATTCAGATTCGTCCTGATGCTGTATGCATAATAATGTCACTGCTATGAGAAGGAGAAATGCTTGAAATTTAGAAGTAGGGATATACACATATACACTGACTCATGGGAGCTGCCCACACTAATTTGTACTTTGTTTTTCTCCCAGTCAAGTACACGAAGTTACAAAATATTATAGCCTTAATTTTCAGTTTTAAATGTCTCACTTGAACATACTGGTGGAGAAAAACACGGGCATCATTCAGTGGTTCAATTTCCTGGGGGTCCCATTCTAAATGCAGCCATAATTATTGATTTGATCCCAAGTTCATTGTGAAATAAAGGAAGAAAATACGACTTCTTCTTAGGAGCAAAGCATAGTACTAACTCAAGATAGGTTAAGACTCTTCCTCCTAAACCATGACTCGGATCACTAAAAACAAAGTCATTTGCTGGTAACATTCAGTGTATGCCTACAAAAAGGATGCAAATGTAAGTCACCCTTTTGCCTTGAGCTCAAGGTTCAGGATAGAAAACGCATACACACAAACACATGTGAAGATAATGAATATTATAAAGCTCTGGATGTACACTGCAGGCAGTACTGTTAAGTCCAATGCACAGTGGAAAGTATTATTGGAATAACTAAAAAGTTAAGGAGAGATATCAGGAAATCTGGACAGCAAATGTGAACAAGAAGAGAAACAGTTTATCTCCTGGGAGAATTTCCGGTGCCCACCCTGGCCATATGGAAATCATAGGGTCTCCTTCTAAATGCCTTCATTTCGTCCTCTCTGATACCCAACAAGATCAGGAGAAGAGTGCTTTTATTTCCCAACGTCCTCTGTGGCGTTTTTGTAAGCAGTTTTGGTAGAGGAAGATACATATTATCAAATACTACAGCATTATAATCCTACAGAGCTCTTCTACACTGCTCCAAACTTGTTCAGGGTCAGACCTCATACGATACCTGTCTAGTCTAGGTTTTTCATTTCCGCTGCTGAACCGTCTAAATACAATTGATTAATCAAATCAGATTTCACTGAGTTTTTTACACAGTTGGTTTGAATTTGCAATCAATTTAGGATGGAATCTCTTTTGATGTTTAATTTATCTTTCCTGTTTTTAGTTGGGGGCCAGCCAGACATTTTCAAACACATGATGTTTCAAATGAGATATGGTAACAGATACACACTACTGTGTATAAAATAGATAAACAACAAGGACCTACTGTATAGCACAGGGAACTCTATTCAGTATCTTGTAATAACCTATAATGGAAAAGAATCTGAAGAAGACTATATATATACACATGTGTGTATGTATGTATGTGTCTATAACTGGATCACTTTGCTGTATGCCTAAAACACTATAAATCAACTATACTTCAATTTTTTAAAATGAGATATGATCAAATATAAAATTTAGAAGGAATTTCTCACTTGGAGGCAGGGGACATGGGGAGAAGAGACAATGAAGACTAGAAGAGAAAGTCAGTATTTCTCTGTCTTCTGGGAGGATGTCGGAAGTGTCCCAAGGCACGCATAGCTCTTCTTCCTCTCACTTCTTTCATCGTCTCCCTGGCTCTTCCCTTGCCTGGCTCCTTCTCTCTCTAACGGACTCAGCTCACACGTCGCCTCCCCAGCTAGACATCTCTCTTTCCACCCAGTGGAACCTTCCCCCGGGCCTCCATCCCTCTGTAACCCATCCCACTTAGGCCTTCATAATTCTGATCCCTCATTTGTTTACCTGCTTATTGTTACTTATCAGCACACCTGGTTTTTTTCTTCCAGTTTCACTGAGGCGCAATTGACATACAGCACTGTGTGAGTTTAAGGTTGTACAGCATTAATGATTTGACTTACGTACATCATGAAATGATTGTCACAGTAAGTTTAGTGAACATCCATCTCATACGGATACAAATAAAAGAAATGGGAAGAAATAGTTTTTCCTTGTGATGAGAAGTCTTAGGATTTACTCTCAGTAACGTCCATATGTAACATACAGCAGTGTTAATTATATTAATCATGTTGTACATTACATCCCTCGTACTTATTTATCTTATAACTGGAAGTTTGTACCTTTTGACTGCCTTTATCCAGTTCCCCGTCAGCACATTTGTTTATTATTTATTTTATTTTCTGAGTCCCTTGACTAAGATACAAGTTCTTTCAGGGCAGGATTTATTCACCTCCATATTCTTGGCACTAAAAAAAAACATCTAACACACTTGAGATGTTCCAGGTATTTTTGCTGAATGAAGAATGATAAGGCTCTGTGTTTCCTCCAGAGAAATCTGTCATCGTTTCCCCACACTCACCTCCCTCAGGATGTCCTTTACTTACCCAGCCTTGGCACTCTTCTCTCTCATATCTGCTTTTCCTGCTGCGGCTCAAATGCTGTAAAGCCCCCTCTCCCTCCCTACTCACCATCCCCTGGCCACGTCCCCACCCTGCCCCATCACTCCTCCCCACATCCTTTTCTCCTCTAAATTGTTAGAGTCTTAACATCCCTGCTTTCCCCGTCACCAGCTCAATGATCTTTAAATGGTGTAACAACTCTGTGCCTCAGCTTCCTCACCTAAAAATGGGAGAAAACAGAAACAAAATAACTACAGCTGCTGTCAGGATCAAGTGGGAAGTTCTGTAAACACTTGAAAGAGCCCGAACATCACAAAATGCTAACTATTCACAATTATTCTTATTCCCACACATGTGAACACTTCATTGAAATGCTACATTTTATTTTAAAATCTCAAATATGTCTGTTTTCTGTTTCTTCACAGTGTCTAGCATGTGTCATGTTTACTTAGTAGGCAGGTCAACAAGTAGTTGTCTGATTCAACCTAATAAAAGAGAAGGGAGGGGACTTCCCTGGTGGCGAAGTGGTTAAGAATCCGCCTGCCAATGCAGGGGACACAGGTTCAAGCCCTGTTCTGGGAAGATCCCACATGCCGCGGAGCAACTAAGCCCGCGAGCCACAACTATCGAAGCACACCGCAACAAAGAGTAGCCCCCGCTCGCTGCAACTAGAGAAAGCCTGCAGGTAGCAACACAGCCAAAAATAAATAAATAAATTTATTTAAAAAAAAAAAAAGAGAAGGGCAAGAGACAATGCAGAAAGGTGACCATATAAGTGAGCTGTTTTATTAACTCAATGATATTTACCTTGTATTCTTGAAATTTTGATGAAGAAAGCTCAGTACTTACAATTCTACAGTTTTATCAATAAATTCAACTTAGATTTCTACTTATTCTCAGATACCACCTGCTTTTAAGTGAACAGGCTTCAAATTTGTCACAATCTTGATCGTTTTTCTATTTCCTGAGGAATATTTTATCAGTATTAGCTAGAAAGCAACTGGAAATCTTATCTTCTGTTTGACTGTACCTAAATGGTAATTCACAGACCCTTTGGATTGTTGCCCAGACAATAGAAAACAAAATCAAGAAAAAATAAAGCAGTGATACTAATTTTCATCTTAATGAAAAGTAAGTGAAGAGCAGATGAAATTAATAAATACTAGGGGAAAAGGGCCAAATTCCACCAGCACACATTTGTTGGACTTAACAAGGAACGTGTCGTTGGCTTACCCTCTTTATTCTATAGGATTCCAACAAATTAAGCTCCTCCAACTGGCAAGTTCTTAGTGTTGATGTAATGTTGCCTGTCCCTGGACAGCTGAGCTCAGCAGCTCTAGTTCCATTTTTCCTATCCAAAGAATAGCTAAAGAAACATTCTTTGGACAAGTGTAATATGTTTGCTGCGTTTCAAGAAATTTTTTTCACATTTTCCTCTCTAGCTCTGTTTATTGCACCATGATTTCTATAGATTTGATTTATTTGGGGCCAGGTGCAAATTTTAATAAAAAGAACAATGTTCAAACTAGCCTAGAGCGGTCTAAAGGAGTTTCATGGATCCGATATTCCAGAAGAGAAATTTTCACTTCATGTGTAAACAGAGTTTAGTCCACCGTTCAGGCCTTGATTGATTGATTTTCAGTGTGAGAGGGTTTTCCCTCTTCCTCCAACTCTTCTTCTTTCTCTTCTCCTCTTTCTTCTTCTTCTCATTCTCTTCTCCTGCCTCCCCACCTCCTCCTCTCCCCCTCCTTCTTCTTCTTGACTAGTAAATAGACAATGTATTCAATTGATACAAAGGGTAGTTCTTTGACAAGTTTGTTTAAAAATTGAGGGCATAATATACATAAGTCTGTAACTTTATTCTTCTGACAACATATCATGGACATCCCTCAAAGTCAATAGATAAAATCTAGCTCATTATTATTATTTTTTAAAATTTTTTTAGCATTACGTGGGCCTCTCACTGCTGCGGCCTCTCCCGCTGCGGAGCACAGGCCCTGGATGCACAGGCCCAGCGGCCATGGCCCACGGGCCCAGCCGCTCCGCGGCACGTGGGATCCCCCCAGACCGGGGCACGAACCTGCGCCCCCCGCGTCAGCAAGCGGACTCCCAACCACTGTGCCACCAGGGAAGCCCTAGCTCATTATTTTTAATACCAGCAAAATATTCTATAGCATGGGTATATTACAATTTTTCAACCAATCTATTGGTGAATAATCAGGTTGATTTTAGCTTTATTTTCCACTAACAAGATGAAAATTAGTATTTTTGTAATTGTGTCTTTGCATATGGGTACTTTTGGTTCTATAGGGTAGAGTCAAAATTGTAAGACCAATGGATCGAAAGATACAGATATAGGGACTTCCTTGGTGGGACAGTGGTTAAGAATCCGCCTGCCAATGCAGGGGACACTGGTTTGATTCCTGGTCCAAGAAGATCCCGCATGCCGTGGAGCAGCTAAACCCATGTGTCACAACTACTGAGCCTGTGCTCTAGAGCCCATACTCCACAACTACTGAAGCCCATGCACTCTAGGGCCTGCATGCTGCAACTACTGAAGCCCATGCAAGAGCCCGTGCTCTGCAACAAGAGAAGCCACCGCAATGAGAAAGCCGCGCACCGCAACGAAGGGTAGCCCCCACTCGCCGCAACTCGAGAAAGCCCATGCGCAGCATTGAAGACCCAACTCAGCCAAAAGAAAAAGATACATATATCTTTATATTATGTAGATCTACATAAAGATCTCTGTAGTAACATTTTCCTACTTAGAGGAACATTTTCCTACTGCCATCATTTTTACTTTATCTTTTTTTTTATTCCATCAGCCTTGATTTTCTAATGACAACTTTTTTTAATGTTCAAAAACAACAAAAAATTATGCTTTTCCTTACTCAGAAAACTTCAATCCAGAAATGAAGTATGTCCCAAATCAAACCCTTTTTAAGTGTCACCATGTTATATCTGGGATAATTTTCTATGTTTTTTTAGCATTCCACTTTCTGATTTTTTTCTCAAAGTTATGAAAGAACAGCATGTGACCTTTGTCCATCACGAAAATGACGATATTTGTAGACTCGGTTTTATTTGGTAACATCAGTAGAACAAAGAATTACTTATCACATTTCTGTTTAGATCATTTTACAAAGACTCGTTTGTTCCTGAAATTTTGTAATAGCCAAGTCTATCAAGGATTTTTTATTTTTTTTTGCTAACTCTCAAATATAATCTTGATATTGAGCCAGCAAAAATTTTTTTCAGTTAGTGCTATAATATACAATATACATCATGGGCCTGTTCTGAAATAAAGATGAGAATTATTTTCTGCTTTTTGGCTCTGAACCAATGGTTTACTGGCCAGTCTCTCAAGTAAAGTTTTTTGACTTTTACAGACAGAAAATATGTCCACTGGACACAGAATATTTTTTAATAAGAAGAAAAATAAGAAAAACTGTAGGATCTAGAAAAGACCATTTCTTTTGTATTCATTGACCATCAACATATATTATTTCATTTAATTCATAACAACCTATGAGATAAGTATCTATAGATGAGGAAACTGAGACTCAAAAAGGTTAAGTAACTTATTCAGTGCCTCACAGGAAGTAAGTAGGAAAGCCCCGATTTTTACTCCATTATCTGTCTGATTTTGAATCCATGCTCTATATACAGACATGTCCCCAGTTTCCTGTTTAATTTGCCATATTGACCATCACCAGTTTTTGGCCCATCCTTTTGTCCTTTCTCAGTTTTAAGTTACATGTCAATCTGAGTCAATCAGTGGTCAATGGTGATACGGACATGAAGGTTCCATTGCCTACAGTATTTCTACACAACTGGCATGGAATTTTGACTTAATGTGAGCTAAGCCCTCACTCTTGGAGAAGAAGGAGGATATTTCAGGGCCAGTTGAGCTGTTCCTTCTTCTGAGGTTGACATGTCTCCCAGAAGCTCTGATGATGGCTGGTGGCAGGACTACTTTCCATGGAACATATTTAAGCCTCAGATTTCATCCTTATGTTACTGAAGATATTTTTTACCCTAGCATGTTAAAGCTACTCAGTAAAAGCTAAATCAATCTCATGTGATCCGCTTGCTGGGTGAACACTTTTCTCCCTTCTGTTTCTTTAACCCTAAGGCTTATTTGGGGAACTAATACTATTTTTCTTTGAGATTTCCGAAAGGCATACTGGAAAGTTCCTCAGATCTCTCTTGCTTGATAAGCTGTTAATGGGGGGAGGGGCAGTGACATTCCTCCAATCCTTGTTGTATTAAATTGATTCTACTTGAATAATTCCTTCATTGATAATTCTAGAAATTTTTCGACAGTGGAAAATTTAAGCAAGACTCACATGATTTTAAGAGACAACGCATTCTCTCCCTTGGATTGTAGTGAAATACACAGCCTTTTGTAGTTTAATATGTAAAACTGTCCAGAGGGGTTTTTTCTTTTATTTTTTCTTAATATGCCATCATGTATACAATTCTTGAATTGGCTAACCGTATTTTCCTCTATCTCATAGCAGTTGGTATTCTTCTTAAATATGGCATACATGAAAACACAGACTCATTGTTTTAAAAAATAATACAGAAAGAGGCCTAACTCAGATAAGTTGGGGCTGAAAATTTCCTGGGAGTGGAGCCGTAGAGGTAGAGGCGCTTTGTAAATGGCAGGGAATCTTTTTCTCAGTTCTTTGATTGCCATCCAAGTCTTTGGGGAGGAAATAAAACATCACTAAAGAGTCTGCGGTCTGGCACGTTGAGGTGAAGGCTGAACCACTGCCTGCTAGTACCTTCACCAGCGTCGTAACCCATCTTTTTTTTTTTTTTTTTAACGTTGTAAATGCTATATAAACTTTATATGAGCAAACAAGCTCAGAAATGCACATTCATCTCAAAAGTACCATCTTAGTACAAGTTAGAGCAAATTAAGATGAATCTAAGTGGGTTAAGTGAAACCAATGTCAAAATCACACATTTATATCTAAGGTAACTTCCTAAGGTGATATAGAACAAATCTAAGTGAAACTAAGCAGGCTGTTTGAAACAAGCAAGAAATGACACATCTGACAAGATGGGCTGACCATTAACCGAGGCTCTCGGAAGCAACCAAGCCCGGAAGACACCTGAAGCTAGTGCCATGCTGGGGCTGGTTTGCGGGGAAGCGGCTGAAACCACAGACGTGCTGCGAGTGGCTTGTCACCCCGGGAAGTGCTGCCCCCAGCGCTGCCCGATGTGCACAAGCCCTTACACAAGTCGCTGATGCCCGGCGAAGGGCATTCCCATAACTGCATGCACTCAGGCTAAGCCGTGCACAACCACACCCCAAATTCAGAACGCAGAGCACATGACACCCCCGTCGCCCCACTACTCTCCCACTTTGGAGCACTTTCTGCAGAGCATGCAAGCGCTTCCCTTCTTTTTTCCCATCTTTCAAGTTGCTAAACCTGGGGTTGGGTGGCGCGTGGCTGCAACTGGAGCCTTCCCCTCTCCCGGGTTGCCCTGGGACCCTGGGGCACTCCGTTGTGTCCAAGCGACGCCCAAGCATCCCGCGCTCCTTCGATGCTCCCAGCGAGGACAATGGGGGTCCTCCGCATCCCAGTAAAGAATCGTCGGGGAGACGGGCTCTTGGGCCGCCTGAGAGTGCCGCAGGGGACAGCGCCCGGGGACTCGGCGTGCCCTCCGTCACCCAGGGTGCGCTCACCACTTGTAGCCTCTGCCGCGCTGGAATTTGAGGGTCAGCGCCGTCTCCAGAAAAAGCAAGAGGTTGAGCAGCGCCAGCAGCCAGTACCACGGCTCCTTCTTCACCTCGGTCACTCGCCAGACTCCAACCAGCGAGTGCAGCACGAAGAGCAGCCGGGTGGCCAGGGCGTTGAGCAGGACCAGTCCCTCCATGCCGCCCGGCGCGCTCTGCCCGCGCCCCGCAGACCCCGCCGCCGGGAGCACCCGAGCCCGCCCGAGGGCGGGACGCGACACAGCTCCGAGACCTGCCGCTGCTGTCGTCCTCCCTCACCCTCCCGCGAACTGGAGCGAGCGGAGCGCCCCTCCCCCAAACTTCCTGAGAACTCTCGAAAGAGAGGCGATTCTGCACCCAGCTTTTCGGGCTTTCCGGGGAGTCTGGGGCTGCGCTGCTCGGGCTCCCGGGCGTTATTCTGCCGCGCTTGCCCATCCCCCTCCCAATCCCGGGGAGTGGGGAGGGCCCTCTCCGTCCCTGCCCTCGACCCCCGCCGCCCGGCCTCCGTGGGGTCCTCGAGAACCTCGCCGCTCCGAGGAATTGGAAAGAGGGAGGCGGACTGAAGGTCGTGGGGCTGCATAGCCAGAAAGGGGGAGGGGGACGTCGGGGGCTGGGGGGTTCCCTTACTTTTCCACTGAAGTACTTTAATTCACTCACACTTCTTGCAGGAACAGGCTCTCACGGTGACTCTGAGATGGGACGCAGGAGAGCCGGAGAATCTGCTGCGCAGGCAGGTTTAGAAATAAGGTTCCAGCCCAGTTTGGAGAATTAAAACTTTCCCGGACCAGAGGAAACGAGGCACCCTGGGCTTTCCCAGAGCTCCCTGCCCCTCCCTTAGCAGACGGGTAGCCCGGGTCACTTCCACTGTTTGGACCAGGTGTTATTAAAGCAAAGAGATAGTCTTTATTATGTCTCGCCCCCCCAACACACTATTTTTTCTGAAAGGAAGTAGGGTGGCAAGACAAGAGGGCAGAGGGGACAGTGAGGGGGAGACAAGATAAAGCTAGGTTTAGGTCAGACGGAGAAATTCATGGAGTAGGACACTGTACCCTTGACATCAATGAGTCATGAAGTAAACTCCGACTTGCCAGCACCCAAGGCAAAGAGGCAACTGAAGTCAGCGTTTCCCAAAGCACCTTCATGATTTTTGTTTCCTTGTTTGGTCTCCTACCACCTGTACCACGATTAACTTAACATTTTTCCTTAAACGATCTCAAATTTTTACTGAAATAATTTTTAAAGAAATCTTTGTATCACTTGTAAATGGAAAATCAGTGTAGTAGGCTATAAATGGAAGGTAATTACCAAAAATCAATAGAATAAAATGAAGCTAAGTTATTGAGACCTTGCTAGATATTAATTATTACCTTCCAAGCCTCTGTGCCTCAACCTCCCTCTTTCTGGGAAAATAAAGAAATGCTAGTCCTGGGACTTTCCTGGTGGTCCAGTGGTTAAGACTCTGGGCTTCCACTGCAGGGGGCTCTGTTCCATCCCTCATGAGGGAACTGAGATCCCCCATGCCTCGTGATGCGGCCAAAAAAAAAAGCTAGTCCTCTTACTACCAAGCAGGAATGCTCTCTTGACCACATTAGTAAAATTGAAGGTAAAACTCAGAGAGAATTGTCTTTCTTGCTTAGGTTTATTCAGTCTAAAATCATCCCAACCCTGTCTTAAATTAGGTTGAAATCTCTGAATTATAGAATTACTGTCTTCATTAGGTGAAAAAAAATCCAGTTACTTAAAAGAAACTCAGTTATTTCTGGTGCTGTGATTAAGATTTCTTTTTTCCTGTGCGTCTGCATTCTTCCACATCTTACAGGAAACCTAGCAGTGATATCCTGGGGCTGTTTATTATAGTGCCCTTCAGTGCAGGCTGATGGCACAGTGACCAGTGACTGTACAGCAGTGATTCTGTACAGCGGGAAGCAGCATGGTGTGGACGTTGGAGCCCCAGCACTGGCTCAACTGGCTGTCCTGGACTCCTGGCTCAGCCACTTAGTTGTGTGTAACCTTTGTACCTCAGTTTCCTCATCTATAAACGGGGTACTAAGCCTCTCAACTCGTAGGGCCATTGTGAATATAAAAGGAGTTCATTCATATAAAGCTCCTGGCACGTCCTGAGAGCTTGGCAAACCTTGGCAATTACTGCCTGGACCAGGAAACTTAGTCCAGGGGAGCTGCTCTTTGATGATCTGAGACAAGTAATAATGAAAGTGCAGAGAGAAACTTGACATTCCTAAGACCTGTCAAAATCCTCCATCCCAACACCACCAGGAACACATCTATTGCTGAACAAGTTGGTTTTATTACGTTTTTAGGGAGGGAGTACACACTCCATGGAGAACTGTGGGGTGTCTCGCTAAGAAGCTGTCAGAAAGGTTAGAAAAGACTTACTAGAAAGGATTGGGCTTGTGTTAGGTGATTTTAAAGAGGGCTGAAGAAGGTGGGGCTTTACTCTAAATTGGATGCTATCAGGAAGTAGGGTTCATAATTCTACAATTGAGTGTCTTGATGCTAATTTAGATAGGTGGGGAATGTTTGGTCATTTTTGTGGTTTGGACAATGTTCATGTTTTGTCTGTGTTCAGACATGATTGTAGAGTGGTCCTATCTTTTGTCTTGATCCATCATGCTCACAGAGTGGCCTTGCTTGAAGTGGATGTGCTGTGAAATTTTTGTGCTCACCAGGAGGAGACCGAGACCGGGCTGACAGTGCCAGACCAGTTGCCTGCTTTAGGGGGTTGCTTTTCTCTTTCTCAGGTCTCTTGAGAAGGGCTCTCCAGGGGGAAAGGTTAACAGAAAAGAAAGGAGGTCAATCTGACATCTTCCCCACATCTTTTTTTTTTTTTTCTCTGTTTTGAAGGTTTAGATTCGGTATAGGTTTTGTTGTCTCTGGATCTGAAAAACAAAACTGTCATTAATGAGCACCTTAAGGTTAGTTCTTTTTAATTTTCTCCTAAACCCGTTTTAGAAAACTGGAAGCTTTGAAAAATATTTTGAAACCTTCAAGCCAAGAGTCCGATAATCATTTAAAAAAGAAAAAAGCACTGAGCAATTAAAAAAATCTCCCACACCTACAGGGCTAGAGATGTCCCCGCCTGATACTATCCGAAGAGTGTGCATGCAATTACGGTCCCACCCATGGCCTCCCAATAGTGATGCAATCCAAAGTCGTGTCTGCATCCAGAGCTACCAAAGTTGCAGGTTGGTCTCAAAAGCCACAACCTCCTAATGTTCATTTCTCCCATAGCCCCATTTTGATCCTATTCAGACATCACTCTAACACACACACGCACACACACAGAAGCAGGCAGTGGTGTCAGTGCAAGGAGGGCTCCCATGAGCCTCTGAGAGCTAGTGCTTAGTGCGTCTCACTCAGGCCTTGGTAGAGCTGCCTTGATTTCTCTCCTCTACCCCATCCCCCAGCCCTGGCTGCTGCAAGAGCCACATCCACCCCCAAGAGTGTTCTGATTCTCTTTACACGCTTACTAGGAGTCTCACCCAGCCCACCCCCCTCTTTCTTTCAAGAACACTTCTCAGATTTTAACTCGAGATTATTGAGGGCTCTAGGTAAGGAGTAGCGGTGGTCCCCAATATAGACGGTCTGAATATAGTTATTGAATAAATACCTTGAGCACAGCTGCTCTTCACACTCGCTGGTATGACTTTAGCGTCTTAGGCGCTCTCATGGAAAGAGCTGTGCTCATCTCTGTTCTCTTAGGCTGTTTTCTTCTGCTCTGCTTTCTCCATTGACCCTATCCTATCTGTATTCTAGCTTCCTGAAATTCCTCAAAATGCCTAGTCTGTCCCCCCATGCTTTCAAAGCACTGTTTTAATTGCATCCTTTCTAGCTTTAAAAATCTTTTCTGTTATTTCAAAGGTGAAGTCTTAGCTGCTAGATCACAAATTTGAACCAGAAAACTCACAGATTTATTTACTGTTCTGAAACATAAGGATTAAATAGGAACTCTCATTGCAACTATTTCACATTATATATAATAGTAGAGGAAAAACAGATCTTTGCTAAGTTACTAATAACTGTAATAATTACTCTCATTTTAAAAAAAGGAAAAGTCAGAGGTAATTATCAACCTTCAGAAACTTTAACAGCTAGCAAGGAAGAGAAATCTGAAGTATAGGCAAAGGGTCTGGAGTGAGGCTGCCCTCGGGTTGCCTTCTACAAGCCTTGTCACCACCTCTTAGGTGATTGGCAAGTTGCTTAACCTCTTTGAGCCTTGGTTTCTCATCTGTAAGATAAGAATAATGATAATACCTTCATGTATTATGAGGATTAAATTAAATGATATTTCTAAAGGGCTTAGAAAAATGCCCAAATTATAGCAAGCACTCAGTAAATATTTGTTGAATAAATAAATGAAGATACGAGTGAGAGCTGAATAAGCAACACCCCAAAACAGAAATATGTTATTCCCCAGCTGGCATCATAGCCGAGTCCTCTTCTAAGGCCAGCTGCTTGTAAATGATGGGGTAAATAATAAAGTAGTAAATATTATTGGTATGAGCTCAGTGCTTCATTCTATCACATGGAGGGAGATCACAGATCAGTGGAAACACTGCATGATTGGCTGTGATGATAAGTAAGTCTAAAAATGCTGGTGGTTTTACTCCCCTGAAGTTGTAAGATTCATTTCCCAGGATAGCTAAATAGTTAAGATTTGGGCTTGGGAGTCATGCAGCTTGGGTTTGAGTCACAGTTCCTGTTATGGGCTGAACTATGTTCTCCCAGTATCCATATGTTAAAGTCCCAACCCCTAGTACTGTAACTCAGAATGTGAGTGGATTTCAAGATAAGGTCTTTAAAGAGGTGATTAAATTAAAATGTAGCCATTAAGGTGGATCCTAATGCAATTTGAATGGTGTCCTTATAAAAAGAGGAAATTTGGGTGCACAGAGATAACAGGAGTGCACATGCACAGAGGACAGGCCATGTGAGGATTCAGCGAGAAGGTGGCCGTCTGCAAGCCAAGGAGAGAGGCCTCAGACAGAAGCAGACTGCTCTCTGTGATCTAGAACTGTGAGAAAGTAAATATCTGTTCTTTTTTTTTTAAATATTTATTTATTTATTTATTTATTTTTAAAATTTATTTGGCTGTGCCAGGTCTTAGTTGGGGCATGTGAGATCTTCGTTTCCACGTGCGGGATCTTCATTGAGGCACGCGGGATATTTTAGTTGCGGCATGTGGGATCTAGTTCCCTGACCAGGGATTAAACCCGGGCCCCCTGCATTGGGAGCATTGAGCCTTAACCACTGAACCATAAGGGAAGTCCCAAAGGTCTGTTCTTTAAGCCAGTCTGTGGTATTTTATTATGGCAGCCCTAGCAAAGTAAATGCTTCAAGCACTTAACCCATAGATTTTGATGATGAAATGAGATTATCATTTAGCACAAATTCTGCCTCATAGTAAGAGCTAAATATGTTAGCTAATATTATTATTGCTATCATTATAATACCAATGATTATTATTGTTACTAGTGTCTCCAGAGGGACAGTTGTCAGGCCCCCTTCCTATCATATTGAAATACACACCCAAAATATTGTATCTCTATGTAAATCACAAGCCTATTTTACAGATGAAGAAACAACTTTCTTTTAAAGGTTTTTGGGGTCTGGTAAGAAGGCTTGAATCTTTCAGAAAATAAAGTGTGACTATCAAACACCAAGTAATCCATTTGAAAAAAGAAAGTTCATTCCAAATGTGAATTTAAATAATGATTAGTTGGCTACTTGATTGGTTGATTGGACATGTTGATTCATTTTGGATTTGTCCAAATAAGCCTAGGATTATAGCTGTAGTCGTGAAGATACCATGTAGCATTTAATCATGAAAATTCTTAACCACAGGAGCACTAAAATGAATGTATACAGGAAAGCATTGTAAGATGCTTCTTGTAAATGCTTCTTTTAGGTGTGACTTAGAAGAGATCGTCAGGGGGCTAGGGAGAGATTGATAGTGTGACAGTCATGATGCCTTGTCTCCAAACCCCAACTCAAGGTCTTCCTTTGTAAAATGGAGCTGGGGATGCCAGGCTTGTATATACCATGATCCTTAAAAGAGTCACATGAGGTAACGAATATGAAATTGCTCCATAAAAGGACACTGAGGTTAAGGTTCACATTACAGTGATAAGTCATGTCGGTATACATTCCCTTGATATGATGTAATGAGAATAGCACTGTATCTCTGTGGTCTTCCTCCCCCAAACCCATAACCCCAGTCTAACCGTGAGAAAAAACATCAGACAAACTCAAGTTGAGGGACATTTTGCAGGATACCCTACCAGTACTTCTCGAAACCATCGAGGTCATGAAAAACAAGCAAAGACTGAGAAACTCTCACAGCCCACAGGAAATTAATTAGACATGATGAATGGATGTGGTGTCCTCACTGAGATCCTGGAACAGAAAAAGGACAGTGGAAAACTAGTGAAGTCCAAATGAGGTCTAGAGTTGAGTTGGTAGTAATGTAAGATATTAACAAAAGGGAAACCAGATGAGGGGTATACAGGAACTGTCTGCACTATCTTTGCAAACTTTACGTAAATCTAAAATTATTATAAAATTTAAAAGTGTATTTTCAAAAAGGAAATTGACGTACTAATATCAGAATTTATCTGATTATTTCATTTAATGTGAAAGCAGCTTACAAATTCAAAAGCTCACTTTAGAAATGTCAGGTAAGGGAATAATTATGTGATAGTTTGCAAATACTTTTAGAATAGCAGAGTCGAGTATTTTTCTGCTGTCGCCCAGGCCTAGAGTCTCTGCTTGATTATCACTGTCATCAAACAGTCATCTCATTACTGAAGAGTTCACTGAGCTCACCAAGTCCGGCCTCCTCACTTTGCAAACTGAGGCCCAGAATGGGCAGGTGACTTATTTGAAGTGTATAATAGTGTTAAGAATGGAAAACAAAAGATATTTTTTATTGCACATAAAGTACTAGAAAAATTATGAATATGTATGTGTATAAATATATATACACGCACATAATATATGTTATATACTGCATTATCTATAAAATCTTTCTTTTTAATAGAAATGAGATGTAGAAGCATAGGACGTCCTTGTTGAGTCTGTTAGTCTGGTGGGTTTTTTGTGGGGGGGTGGATTGTTTTGGTTTTTTTTTTTTTTGTCTAGACTGTTACGGAAACACATCCAGCTCAGTTAAGGAAGGAAGTTGATAACAAAAACAAATCAGTAAAACTGTGTCCCTTTTAGGTGACAGGCCTGCACTACATTGAGGATTTAAAGGTGAGAAGGATCAGGTCTTTGACCTTGAGGACCTCCCAGCCTGGTCCAGGCAGCAAACACCTAAGCAGCTTTACACTAGCACGTCAGAAGCATGAGGGTAGATGGGAGTCACCTGACCCAACTATAGGACCAGCTCGATGGAGCCCGTCTTGGAAGAGTGACCATCTGAGATGCCTTAACAGAGGAGTGAGGAGTTAGCCGAATGGAGAGACGGGGCGGGGGGGGGGGGGGGGGGGGGCGGGATTCCAGGCAGGAGAAGAGACTTCTTGTCCTCTGAGATTGCAAGGAAGGAAGGAAGCATGTGGATTTAGATAAGGCAAAATCTTAAGACGGGAAGTTGACAGATCAGGCTCGAGGGGCTGTCGTCACAGTGAAGTAGGGCGTGAGGCCGTGTGCTGGCAGGGAGGGGAGGGCGCTGGGTGGAGATCTTTAGGAGTATGGTAAAGCCTTGGGCCTGTATCTGAGGGAGAAGAGAGTGGACTCTAATCCAAGGCAAGTGAAGGGTTAACGAACATTCCAAGCTAGCATTAGCACCAACATACAGGAATATGCAGCTTCCTCTGGCAGCCTTCAACTGTCCAACGGTAGAGAGAGTACAGAGAAAGTAGGTTGTAGCCTTCATCTTGGGTTCAGTTTTCCCAGACAGGGTGAGCAGAGTGTGGGGATCTAAGAGAACCAAGGATGGTGAATATTTGCTGTTCGGACCTCAGCTGTAAAGGTCGTGGGCAGGGCAAAAAGGGAAAGAAGGAAGTCAGCAGACTGGAAGAAAATAAAAGCGACATGAAAGCCAACGTTCCTGTAAGAATCAGAGAACGTCACAGTCTCTTAAAACTAAATTTGTTAGAAAAGAAAACCAATCCATGTGTCAAGCTTCTGAGTAAAGAAAGGAGATGTCTGGAGGGTTAAGAGAGGCAGAAGATGTTCAACCCAGATGACATTGACAGAGGATGACACTTAGATGAAGGCAAAAGCTCGATGGGGTGCCAGGAGAATGCACCTGGGGTGTTGGCATTGTTCAGGGGTACAGAATTGAAGAGCAGTAGGGGATAAAAAAAACACCAAGGAGAGGAGGTGGAGTGGCGATACCTTTTGTTCAATGACCAAGGATTGCAGAAATGGGAGGAGTGGTCAGAACTGATGCTTCTAATATGGCCAGGAAAGAAGCAGCTCCTGGTGAAGTGACCTAACTATGGAACTACAGGCAAGTACATGAATCTAGGCCTCCCTTTCCTCATTCTAAGAGTTCTGCCCTAACAGGCTGTTGTGGCACTGGAGAAGGTAATGCACCTGGACCACAGTAAGTGGTACCTAATAAAGGAGAGCCAACTTTGACAGTGGCTGAGAATCCTAGGTGGTCTGACCAGTCTACGCAAGACCTGCACACAGTGGACAGAGAGAGGTGGTGATGCCCAGGTGCCAGGCGGGCAGAGCAGCAGTGGGAGTCTGATATGACCAAGAGCTTAGGTTTGAAAACCCATAGCAAGCGTTTCATGTTGAAGCCTACTTTGAAATACAAAAAATAGTGGAGGGTGGTATCCTAAATCATTACTGCAGATATGTGTTCTAAAAAGAAATGCCCTTTTTGGCCCTGATTGCACCCCAAAAGGCTAATCTGTTGTTCGTAGGTCAAGAGGAGGCATATACATGGCAGAAAATGAAGTAGAGGGAAGAGGCGTTTAATTGAGTGAGGGACGGGAACAAAGAGACCAGGAAAACCTGTGTAGAGGCAACATTGTCAAGTGAACTCAGTCGAATTCCAAGGCTCTGGGCTCAGACTGTGTTCATGAGGAAGGGCCATTCATGAGATCCATGGGGTCTTTCGCTCTCATTATTCCTAATAAGTTGGTTATGTTTATAAAATAGAATCATAACTACATCTGGAACTTTTACACAGAAATTAAGGTTGACGTATGTGCCAGAATGATTTATATTCCCTGATAAGATGGTAAAGATTTACTTTACTTGCACTCTTACTTATTATTCATACTTTATTTTGCAAATTGGTAGTAACCCAACTGCAGCCAGATCGAGAGTTCACATGCCAAGTTTTGGTCTGAAAAGTTTTTGCATCCAGTATATACTTGGCCACGAAAATAAGGAGATTGAATAAGAGAAGAGAGAAGAGAGTGTTTTATGTACTCTGGAGGTCAAAACCAGATGTGAGTAAGGTTCTCACGGAGTGTGGCTAGCTAACATCTGGTAATCCCTAATGCATTTCACTGCCCATTTGTAAGTTTCCCCCAGTGTTTAACATCAACAGCTATTCAGGAACGTAGTGACTTGCACAAAAATAAAATTTATAGATATGAAAGACAAAGCCAGAAAATTACTCTGTTCTTGGCATTCATCCTTCCTGGGCAAGGAGTTCATATTTTCTTTCGGTCGATGCCGTGTTTAATAACGCTATATGATTGGTTAGATTTTGATTGAGCTGAATGTGTTTTGTTTGTTTTGTATGACTCAGTGAAAAAAGAAACATAAAACCTTAGGCTAACTTGAATCAGAGAGCTCTGTTTTTTTCTATGTAATCTGAAGAAGACTTGGGAAAATAGCCCCAGAAGGACTAGTTGAGCCTCTAGTTGGGGAGGAAGGCGAGTAAGGGTTGGTGAGGAAGGTGGGTAATTTAGCCTATTTTCTTCTCTTGGCACAGTGTCTCTGATTTCTTGTTCCCTTTCAAAAAACTCTCTTCTACAAAGACAGCTCCCACAACCTGCAGAATTTGTAAAGAAATTTGCAGAGGAGAGCAGACATGTCTGTATTTCCAAACACAAAGGTCACAAAGGCTGTGGGACACAGCTGCAAAGTGGATGGCTGCTAAATGCAGCAGTTAAGGTTGGACATATGTTCCTCACTCTTCCGTAGATCTATGTTGCATTATATAAATTAACAGTAATCTAGACATTCCTTTGGCAGGTCCATAAGGCCCACAGAACTGATTAATTAATAACTAATTCAGAGATGACAACAAGGTATACACTTGTGTGCCTACTCAGGTCCACTGGTAGTGGCTGCCAGGAATACGGGCATTAGAAGATTTCTAAAGCTCTTCCCAAGCTCAGTGGTAAAGTGCACTGGTAGACTTTGGATACTGGCCAGGGCAGTGGGCACATGAGCCACTTAGTAACCATCCTTCGTTTAACCTAAGGTGTTTGTCATGATAAGAGATAAGATCTGTCTCCTAAAGTTTGGGAATTTTTAATTCAAAATAAACCCACAGTTACAGATGCATATGCATGTCATGCAGTAAAAGTAATACAGCCAGTGATGTGATGACACTTTGTATCTTTAGAAGAGCTTTTACGAGTCATCCCATGAGGTTCCAAAGTGATCTCACAGTATAGAAAGGGGAAGTATTTTTATCCCCATTGCCAAATGAGGAACTGGATTTCAGAGCAGATAACTCATCAGAGTTCGTGCAGCTGGTAAGTTAGAGAATTAAGGAAATATTTTGTAATCATCTGAATATCTTATAACCACTCAAATTTCTGACTCAAATTAGGAGTCACAGAACTGTGGGAACTCTGGCTAGGATTGTCTGATTCCTAAATTTTGCAACAACAAGAGTGAACATGACTACACAGGAAACGTTTACAATAAATGTGTGTATACGTGATTAAGTGACAAGTGGGCAATAGCCAGCCTTTGAAATGCATGAATGACTATTAGTCAGAGTTCTCCAGGAAAAAAAGGATTTATGTTTGTACGTATTATGTGTGTATGTACATGTATTACTTATAAAGAATTGATTCACGTGCTTACGGAGGCTGGCACGTCCAAGATCTGCAGAGTCCGTGTCCCAGTTGGGGTCTGAAGAATGGCAGCCTGCTGTAGAACCAGGAAGAACAGAGCTTCTACTCTGAAGGCTCTCAAGCAGGAGAATTCTCTCTTTTTTGTAGAAGCGTCAGCCTTTTGTTCTATGCGTGCCTTCACCTGATTAGATGAGGCTCATCCCCATTATGGAGAGCAATCTGCTGTACTCAGTCTGCCAATTCAAACGTTAATCTGAGCCCAAAACACCTGCACAGAAAAACCCAGAATAATGTTTGACCAAATATCTGGGCACCCCATGGTCCAGTCAAGTTGACACACAAAATTAATCATCACAAGTCCACCTCTTGTCAACTTGTCATCCATATACTTCTCCTTAAGCCATATTTAATCTCCAAATAAGGTAAATAACAATGTCATCCTTATACGTAACATGACACAATTATCCTGTGTACAGCCAAACACACTAAGCCTTTTCCAAGAAGAGGACAGAAAACCCTTGAGTGATATTTACTCTTCTCACTGATAAGTCATAACTTAAGTACTATGAGGGTGGAATGTTATGGACTGAATTGTGTTCCCTCAAAATTTGTATACTGAAGCCCTAAACTCCAATGTAACTGTGTTTGGAAATAGGGCTTTTAAGAAGGTGATTAGGGTTAAATGAGGTCATAAGGGTAGGGCCTTAATCTGATAGAATAGGTGTCCTTATAAGAAGAGGAAGAGACACCAGTTGTCTCTTGCTCAATCTGTGCATGCACAGAGGAAAGCCCATATGAGGACGTAGCAAGAAGGTGTCCATCCACAAGCCAGGAAGAGAGGCTTCACTAGAAACCAAGCCTGCAGACACCTTGATCTTAGACTTTCAGCCTCCAGAGCTATGAGAAAATAAATGGCTGTTGTTTAAACCACCCAGTGTGTGGTATCTTGTCCTGAGCTGACTAATGTAATGACCACAGCCCTACCTGAGGACGTTTGTTACTATCACAGAAGAGGGAATTTATTCAAAGTATATCAGTCCAATAATTGTCTGCACGTGCTAATCCATTCTGTTAAACTTCTAGGCTGGGCATAGACCCAAAATACCCTTCCTGATATTTTGAGGGCTGGATTATAAATTATAAATTGCTGAATCATCCCATGCTGTTTCAAGGGCAGCATGGCAAAGTTGCTAGTAGTAGGGGATGACTGGGAAAGAGAGGAGAAGGTCAGTCCATTTTATGGAAAGCTGACCATATGCTGAGCCTTTGCAACACAATGGGGAAAAGATGCAGGTAGTGTTCTAGTGAGTGACCTAGGTTCCAGGGTGGGGCTAGGGGACTTCTTCCTCTGAATCTTTAGGGTTGTAATGACAAAAAGCATTGATTTTAAAAAGTTTATTTGGAGGTTCTTGCAGAAACCAACTATACATATAGGCTTACCTGGAGGCTACTCCTCCCTCACTGGGGAGAGTGTATGCTTTTTCACTTGTCATCTTTGGCTGTCGGCAGGGCTAGCAGGTGCCACGGCCTGGTTATCCTGATGTCTTGACATTGTGCTACCTGCTGAGTTGTAGAAGATTTGATTTAGGTCTAAGGAGTTTGCAATGGACGCATGCCTAGAAGATGAACTAGACTGACAAACACGGTGTCTGGTGTCTCTCTGTATGTGTGTGTTTAATCACACAACTTCTAGGGCCCTAATTTGTTGCAAGGCCCCAACTCCCCTAAGGAGTTGGTTTTCATTCTTTGGGCAAAACTACTTTTTTGACAGAGTTGAAGAGAGCTCTTGAAATATTTTCAGTGTTAATATACCACCTTTATGCTCTAAGTCCTAAAGAAAAGCCAAGCAGAGTGGGGTCTATGGCATCCCTCACTGTTTCCGTTTTTCACTGTACTGCCTTCATAGCTTTCAGAGATGACCTATGAAGCTGTAAATAAAAGCAGCACAATTTTTCTCTGACAGTATTTCTAAACTCTCCAGTAGACGCAATGATAGATTCATTCAATGGATTGGTACAGACTTTGCTTGGGGAAACTAAAGCGTTTTTTGTTTTTTGTTTTCCTTTCTGAGTCAGAAATTGATAATGCAGAAATATTGCGCAAATACCATGACTACGGCATCTTTTCTTTTTATTAAACAGCCGTTGTGGTTTGAAGAGTGACTTTCTTCAGAAAATTGTGGAGACTTTGCAGCAATGGCTGAAGGTATACTCTCCAAGTTACCTAATTGAATAGGTAAGCTTTATGCCTTTAAAATGAGCCATATGTTCGTATGTTCCTTTTTTTTTTCCTTTGAAGCCTCCAGAACTTTTCAGTTCATAACATTTTGTATTGAGCATGAAATTGACTGCAATTCTTACTGCTGCATTTTTTAGAAATCCCCAATGTAGGGGGAAAAAGAAAGGAATTTTTTAACAAGCCCAAGGTCCAAGAATTATACCAATGCTGCCTTTGTTTCCCATAGAGCCTTAAGAAAAATCGTATCTCAACACAGCTCCTGCTAAGTTACTAACTCCTATCAAATTGATGCCCTTCTAACAACAACAACAAATTCCCTAAGATGGGTTGGTAAGATGAGTGATGAATGATGAAACAGTAGGGAGTAGGTTAATAGACAGTGGTACTTTTTATAAGAAACTCAAGATTAAGTTCAAAAATGAATCAACCAAATCCAATTTTGAGTCAAGGGCATTCAAGACAAGTTTTACCATTTTCTCAAACTACTAAGAGCTGAAAAATTTAGTCACAGATGAAAATATCCTTAATGGAATAAGCTAAAAATTGATTACAAGGAATGAAACCTCGGTGTGGCTGGCCACAGAAACCTATCAAGGAATCTTGAGGGCAGAGCTGAGGCTTAGACATGCTGGCACAGAAGGTGGATGACTGTTCCCTTTCCTGCACACCTCGAACTCCCTCTCTATCCCCCTGCCACTGCCCCACCCCTTCCCAGCCCCACGCTGCACAGGGCTGCTGAAAGTTGCTCTCCTGACTTCAGAGAGAAAGAGGCTGTTCATTCTTTCTTTTCCACAGTCACCCCCAACTCTGTACATTCCAAACTCATAGACCTAGCCATGCTCCAGGCTTCTGTGGGACCCGTAAGTCTCAAAGGACTTGAATTTCATCCACAGCAGGGATGTAGCCTGATGCGGCTTGGGGTTGGAGGTTGTGAGTTTAAATTCGGAGACAAAGTGTAGGAGGGCCCCTGAGAGAAATCACTTACCAAGCTGGATGAAGGATTCTGCCTCTGTGAGTCCGACTCAGGTGAGCAGCCCAAGTAGGGGAGGAAGGAGAGGTCCTGGGTGTTCTGTAACTCCTCCAGCCCTGAGTCACCCATATGCTTTGGGTGAGTATTACAACCAGCTGTCACTAGGGAATCAGGCCACTCCACCATGGGACATCCCCTGTAAGCACAGGGGTGAGAACGGAAAGGCGTTTTCCTGCTGCCTTAAAGAAGAGAACCAGAGAGTCCGAGGCAAGTGGCAATGAAGCTGTAAGTGCAGTCCTGGCCCTCATGGAGATGATTATCTGTCTCAAGAGCACTGACCCTCAAACAGGGCGGAGGGAGTGTCAATCATGCCTGACAGCCATCGGCCCTCAGAGACTTGAGGAAAGACTCCTTTGGTGACTTTTCTATAAGCTGGAGAGCCACAAGCTGGAGAGACCTGGGAACATTTGAGTTACATATGACTTAAACCACACTCGATCAAGCCTTGCTCATGATTACAGAGCAAACCTAGGCTAGTGTTAAGAATGTAATTTAGACGTTCACTGCTAGCTTGACGGACCACCTGCTCCCTTTCTCTTTTTTGTTTGTTTTGTTTGGGTTGCTTCAGTTTTCATCAAGAAAGGGCAAAAGCGGGTCTATTTAATTTTTAATTCTACACCTTTTCATAGCAAAAGAGAGACCTCATTTTAAATTCACTCCTAATCAAATACTGTTCCTGTGAATTATGAATTGTTGCCTTGAGGTCAGAGCCCACAGTAGCATAAAGGCAATAGTTGAATTCTGAGAACAGGACATAAGGAGAAAGAGTTGAGGGTTGAGGACTCAGCCTTTGGGGACTCCGCTGTTAGGCATTGGAGGGACCCTATCAGAAGTAAGAGTTCAAAGCCAGTTGCCGCATGTAAGGATCAGCCAGCCTAGATATCTACAGTAACTAGTACAGACACTGATTCTTACGTTTACTTAAAATATAGACCAAAGTTGACTTATACATACATATATACATGCTTATATAAATATATATGAATGAGGAATTTGTCTCTATAATTTATATGGATAAGAGATCACTATAGATAGATAGGTAGATAGGTAGATACATAGATATTGGGTTGGCCCAAAAGTTCGTTCAGGTTTTTCCATAAGATGTTACAGAAAAACCCGAACGAACTTTCTGGCCACCCCAATAGATAGATAATGTGTGTATTCCATAGATGTGTACATATGTGAGATAACAGCAGGAGACAGGAGAAAAGAAAAATGGGAGAATTTATTCCTTATGATCCCTTCCTGTCTACCTCATCTCTGCCGGTGACTACCTTCTGGGATTACTGCTTCAATCAAATAGACTCTGTCCCGTGGCTCAAATCTTTCTCTGGGCTCCTTGCCCTTGTCCCTACTTTGTAGGCTTAAAGGAGATAACAGCTTCCCAATGTTACCAATCCTTGGGTGCTTCAGCTTCAGGTATTGGCTCCGTTCATTCTACCCACACCTGTGTAAACTGTTTTCTCATTAAACTTGCCTGCTTAGACAAAAGTTAACCTTCAAGGATGCCAGATATCCCACGACGAGACCCTGACTATAAGAGGAGCCGACTTTATGTTGATCTTCCTGTTAGGCATCCAGGTGAAGATATAGATAGGCAAGCAAAAGTGAGTCTGGAAAAACCTTAAGGCCGGGAAAGCCTGAGCTGGAGAAAACAACATTTAAGAATTTTCAGCCTTTAGATGCAGAGGGGAATGGTTATGACCTGTTGCTCTCTGGGAAGGCAACCATCCCCTCTTGTTGACGCCCACTATCTTGAATTACCATCTTGTTGGATTCAAGGCAGTCCTGGACTGCCCCCTCCTTACGCTGAGGAAGGCTGACATCTAGGGTTAAAACCTGAACTAATTACTCTCCTTCTTCTAAGTGTCTATCAACACCAGTCTCCCCATGCATCACATCACTACTTATGAACAGAAGCCCAAACTTCCCAGGCATCTACTTTTGCCAGGATTCTCATCTGCGTACTGCTGTGTACATCCCCATAGGATGAACTAATTCTTCTCTCCTTCTCAAAATCTTTTACTTTAAGCAATTTTAGATTCTTAATCATATATTATTTAGCCTGTGACCATAATGGACTCTTCAAAAAATGGATAACATTTGTCCAAGAAGAGCACAAAATAAATTCACTTAAGCCATTTGTTCATAATTACAATAGACACGATGTGCGTCATCACTGAGCAAACTCCAAGATAAACATTTGGCCATGGAGACAGTGAGCTGAATTACATGCATCACTTTTTTTTTTTTTTTTTTAACTATTTTGGGTTTGCCCCGACATACATGGCCATAGACAGTTAATTGGATCTATAAATACTCCCAGTTAAGTTTTTGTTTGTTTGTTTGTTTTGTTTTTGCGGTACGCGGGCCTCTCACCCTTGTGGCCTCTCCCGTTGCGGAGCACAGGCTCCAGACGCGCAGGCTCAGCGGCCATGGCTCACGGGCCCAGCCGCCCCGCGGCATGTGGGATCTTCCCGGACCGGGGCACGAACCCGCGTCCCCTGCATCGGCAGGCGGACTCTCAACCACTGTGCCACCAGGGAAGCCCCCCAGTTAAGTTTAATTATTTCTCTGTGCAGAATCTTAGGTTATGTTAACTCTGGTGATCATTTGGGATAATTTTTTTTAATTCCACAGAAGTTTGTTTTGAAAAATTGACCTAGAATATGCTCTGAGAGAAAAAAAGAAAAAGAAATTGGATAAAGGACTGAGAAATAAGAGTATGATAAAAAGAAATTGGATAAAGGAGTGAGAAATAAGAGCATGAAAAGATTACTCTGTAAGAAGCCAACATAATTGTAGAAGTATTAAAATCCCTATAGGAGATTTACAGAGAAGTGTGCCCTGGATTAGAATTTGATATCAAATAACTGAAGTCATACAATTTCAGTGCCATTTGTAGTTGAGTTAATAGCATATGTTCCTGGAGGATTACAGCCAATGATTAAGGAAATTAGGTTTTGTTTGAAATTAATTTAGTTATATAAAGCTGCTACTATAATTTACAGCTTTGATATTTAATATTTAATAAGCCAGATCTTAGAAGAAGACTAGATGTAGCTGTGTCATTATTCCTTGAAATATTATTCCCATAAGTCATTTATATTTGCTGGCTGATAAGGATGTTCATCAAGTAGATGGACTCAACACGAGTCCACTGATAAAGCCAATGCAGGTTTACAGCTTGCCGAGTCCCTTGTACGTTTCCACTCCATTTCCCACACCTGTAACTTACTGAATCATAATTTATCTGGCCGGTCAGTTGTCACAATAAAGAAACATTGCAGCCTTTCCTTCAGCAGCCAGCTGTGGGAATGACTCAACTCTGCCTTTCTCTCACATTTTACGTATCTGTGGCTTTTAGTCATTAAAAATCACGGGAATGTCTTTGTAAATATTGTGCCCTCAGTATTTTTCTTTCTTGTTTTTTTTTCACTGCTTTGTCACATTGTTTTCCCTATCCATCTCCTTGACTTTTCCTTCATTTTTCTGAAGCTCTGTAGTAATGATTCCAATTTCTTTCCTGCATATATCTATAGCTCTTTGTAGAAATTTCTTTTTTCTTTTTTCTCTGATTTATAAAAATTAATCCTAAATTTATAATACCATTAGACTAGCTTTTATTTCCTAACATTCCCAATTTTTTCTCCCTAGATAAGAATATCTGTACTATGTAAACTATTTTGTTTTTAGTACTTGTGTTTTAAACCTTTTATCTCACTTATTCACTTGCTTTCATTGTCTGAACAACTACTGAGAATCCTTCTCGTCACTGCTCTGGTTAGTTTTGTTCCTCTCACTCTCTTTTACTTCCTGGTTTGGGCTTCCTTCAAAGACAGTTCAAGTCAACCTTTCAGAAAATTCACAAGGCACACTCTCTAACCTCAAAGATTTTAGAGGTCTAAACAGAGGACTTAATGCAAGAATATCACCTTTAACAATTTATTTTATATATATATATACATATACACATACACACTTTAGGTAGGTGGCAAAGTGTAGAAATTAATAAAAATGAAATAAAGTTGGCCAGTGCATAAACATGCAAGTTGAAATAGCAGGAGTTTATTTGAAGGGAATAAAAAACGCATTAATACCGTCTAAGACACAAGTTTCTTTTGTGCCTTCCTGCCATACCTCTAAAACTTCCAACATGGTGAGTACATTTAATAATAATAATAATATAATAGTATAGTGAATAGTGTATGGTTTTCTGGAGCTAGATTGGCTGACTAGCAGTCTTGGCTTCACCATTTAAAGCTGTGTGACTTAGCACAATTACTTAATCTTTCTGTGCCTCAGTTTTCAAATATGTAAAATGAGGATACCAATGGTACTCTGTTGACCAAGTTTTTGTGCTAATACATGTAAAATGTTTAAAATCATGCCTCAGACATAGTAAACTCTCAGTAACTGTTATTGTTACTTACTATTATTTTTGTCACTGCTACTATAAAATAAAGTAGAAAATAGCAGATCAAAGTGAACATTAAGAAACAAGCAAGCATCACTGCAGTAACTGGAAAGTCATTTACTTAATCTATATCTTTTCATGTGTTTTTTGCTATATATCTGGAGTTAAAGATTCTTAGGTACTCTTTGGATTAGTCCCCAAATAACACATATCAAAATCACCAGTACAGTGTAACAGTCACTCTTCTTATCTCAAAAGTAACCCCTGTAAGAAGTTGAAGGAACCCCTGCATCAAGCATATTTGAGATGGGAAGTTTTTTTTTTTCCCCTGTACCTATAGCTGCTTCAAATCCTGCAAAGTTTGAAGCTCTGGTGATTGTTAAAAATTTCCAACTCAAGAACTAGAGAAATAGTATGTTTGCACGAATATAAAAATTAGAGCCATAAAGCAACATCCGGAACTAAATCAAAAGATCCCACAGCTCAGATTAGACTTCCCTAATTGATTTGAAGAGAGCTCAATGGGTGCTGGCTGTACAGAGGCACTGACCTCCACCCAGTAAGGAAGTTAAGAACAGAGGACAGGGTAACTGGAACAGCAGTCCTAATCCTTCATATGTCATACAAAGGAAGGGAAGGAGAGAGTTTATTATGTTCCACCAAATCATGAAATAAACCAGACCACTCCATGAAAGAAAGAAAATTCAGACTGATCAAGGAGAGAAACAAGGGCACTTCCTCTAGCTGTGTTTTTATCTATTCACAAACTGGACCCCATAGAATACTGGGAAAGGGGGAAAAAATCTACCTAATGACTAATACCAAATAAAGCATCTTCAGCTAAAGGGGAAGACAGGCAGAATCTGTAAGACATGAGAGTATAGCAGCAGGGGCTATAAGAAATGTAAGTTTAAGTTATCAAGGGAAGAGAGAAATAGAGTGGTTAATGATGGGCATTCCTGGGAAAATAGTGCTAGTTATAGGAAATAAAGCAGAACGAGTGTCACATCCAGGTCTACTACAAAAGTATTTTTAATTACGTAAGACTTTTTAAATAGGCTACCAGTTATAAAGTTTTAGAAATTGTCAGTATTTCTGAGTCAGAAAATCTGAGTGTGTCACATCTATGCCGTTTATTAGCTTCACGATGTGAGCAGTCATTAAACTTGCTGAACTTCATTCCTTCCACAGGAAAATAGAAGTCATAGTATCTACACACTACCACCTTATAGCATTTTAAGAGTAGTCAAATGAAATTATACTTAGAAACATAAAGCATTATTGGAATGTAAATTGTTACCATCACTCAGCTTTTGCTCAATTTTAATATTGGTGAGGATATTACTACTTTATCATGTTGTTATGAACAGCTCTAATTGCTAAAGAGAGAAGACCGTAAAATATATGAAAAAAATATACAACTCCCACACTGATTCAAGCTATATCCCCTGGTACATCAGAATTAACCTTGATCTACTATCCAGTGGTATTTCTTCAATAATGATAGTTATCATAATACCCTTTGAGTTTTCTATTCTGTATATTACAGAGGAAAATTCAAGGGTTGGTTAATTCGGTTGTTTAATGACATCAAGATCTGGATTTACCTCGTTCCATTTTCTACTCAAAATATGATGCATTTTCCAGCCCTGGAAATCCTGGTCCTTTTCTTCCAGATTCCTTTGAGTTTGTTAATATCCTTCTCAAAACTTGGTGCCTATACCTGTGGCAGACTGCTGCTCACCTAGCGCATACACATCTCCATTCCGATTGCACCTTCTCTTTGCCAGCAGAGGCCTGTTCTGTTCAGATATTGGAGGGTGTGGTAGTAGTTGCTCAAGAAAGGCAGCCCCGCCCCCAGACCCAAGAGGTGAATTTTTTATTTTTTTATTTTATTATTTTTTTTTTGCAGTATGCGGTCCTCTCACTGTTGTGGCATCTCTCGTTGTGGAGCACAGGCTCCGGACGTGCAGGCTCAGCGGCCATGGCTCACGGGCCCAGCCGCTCCGCGGCATGTGGGATCTTCCCAGACCGGGGCACGAACCCGTAACCCCTGCATCGGCAGGCGGACTCTCAACCACTGCGCCACCAGGAAAGCCCAGACGTGAATATTGATTAGTTTAAGTCAATCATGGCAATTTTATTACCCTGCCACCTTCATGTGATGCAATCTTGGCCACTAACATTCAAGAGGAAGTCTTCAGGAGAGCCTTTAGAAAAGTTCTCTTCACTCTTTAGAAAAGATCCGAGACCGGGCTTCACCCCTTCCCGCCCATGGGGTGATGTTTGGATGTGCCGCAGACGACCTGAAATGATGCTAGGAGGAAAGCCAAGATTATTGTAGAACCACCAACCCAGGGCTCCTTTATTATGAAGCCACTGAATTAACAGGTGTTCATTCTTCCATTTTGCAGATATTCTTATGTAGGGCAATCCATTTTAGTTATTGCCTAAGCCCTATTTAGGACTGTAGCACTCTCTTTTGAAGCCCCTACCCATCCCTTTTGCCCACCTGAGATGATCCGCTCGTAGCCAGCACTCTGATAGCTTTCCACCTCAGGTGCCTGAACCTCTTCTCTTCTTGAAGGTCCTGTGCTAAACATCATAGGTGAGGAGGAATTTAAGTCCCTTCTCCCTGAGCCTCAATCAATAGGAAATGGGATTTAGTGGAGCTGGGGGGTTAAGTCTCCCCCGACTCTGGTGGCCCATCTCTGAAACACATTAAACGTGGTTTCTCAAAGGGCTCCAACAGAGTCCAAGTTGCCCACAGCAGAAACCCACTTATTAACTCAGCTTTTGCTGGGTTGTCTCCCTTCCTTGTCTCACTTTTTTCTTTTTAATAGATTTATTTTATTTATTTATTTATTGGCTGCGTTGGGTCTTCTGTTGCTGTGCGCGGGCTTTCTCTAGTTGCTGCGAGCGGGGGCTGCTCTTCGTTGCGGTGTGAGGGCTTCTCATTGCGGTGGCTTCTCTTGTTGCGGAGCACGGGCTCTAGATGCGCAGGCTTCAGTAGTTGTGGCTCGCAGGCTCTAGAGTTCAGGCTCAGTAGTCGTGGCGCACAGGCTTAGTTGCTCCACAGCACGTGGGATCTTCCCGGACCAGGGCTCGAACCCATGTCCCCTACATTGGCAGGTGGATTCTTAACCACTGAGCCACCAGGGAAGCCCCCGTCTCACTTTTTTTCCCCTCAAATTTGCTTTCCTTGACCTTGGGATCACCTTCTAAATAAATCACATGTGTCTAAGACCTTGTCTAGGGTCTGTTTTCAAGGAACGCAAATTAAGACAAGTTGTATATTCTGTTACTTACAGCTGAAAGCTTTCTGTTGCAAACGTGCTAGAGCGGTGCTGTCCAACAAAACTCTCTGTGATGGTGGAAATGTTCCATAGCCGTGCAGTCCAATAGCCATTAGTCACATGTGGCTATAGTGCGTGTGAAATGTGGCTGGTGTGCCCGAGGAACTGAATTTTTCATTTCATATCATTTTAATTCATTTAAATAGCCTCATTTTGCTAGTGGTGACCATGTTGGACAATCTAGCTCTAGAAGCAGTCCAATGAGGACCAAATGAATGAAAGAACTGCATCCCTGTTGTTTTAAACGTCAGAATTATAGTCCACAATCATATATTTTGCACAGTGAAGATTCGTACTAGGCTAGGCTTTGTGAAGAATACAGAGATGAATAAACATCTGCCTTCTAAAACACAGTCTAGTTAGGAAAACACACACATAAAATATATTATAAATATATTTATAAACATAAATAAAGCAATATGCATGTTAAAAGTGGCATAAACAAACCACTGTGGAAAATAGAAGGATGTACAATTAATTTCTACGGTGGAAATGTAAGACTACTTCCCTGAGGTAGCATTTGAGCTGAGTCTTGAAGATAAATATACTGTCTTTAGAGAGGGACAGAGGGAGAATTATATTTATAGATGGATAAAGATACATAGAAAAGCATGAGAAGAATGAGAATGCAAGAATGCAAGAATGAGAAGAATGAGAATGCAAGTGGTACAGTAAAGCTAGGCTATAGAACAAAATTCTAGGTGAGGTCAAGAGTGCACGGAGCTTTGAATTCTGTATTAACACACTTAGATTTTATTGTTCTACGAATGACAGAGAATCATCAATGAGTTTGAGCGTAGGTGGTGATGATGGTGTTGTCGCTGACATAATTGGTTATAGACAGGAATAATTGGAGATATAGAAATCAATTAGAAATTTACAACATTAATCCACGCAACAAATGACATTGATGTGAACTTTGTCCATATCATTGAGAATAAAAACAAGAGGCAGGTAGACATGGTAAATCCTGACCACAAACTGAAACTAGGCTATGAGGGAAAACAGTTGGAGATGCCCCAAGAAAACACAAGGGAGGACTGGGTTTGAGGGAGAAAGATAATGAATATACTGGGATGAAAGAGATGTTCAGCAGATATTTGTGCAGGCAAATGCTGGGTGTTTGTTGTTAGCTACATCAAAAGAAGCAGACTTAGCGGGGAAAAGAAAGAGAGGAGGCTCGTAACATTTACTTCGTCACCCAAGGAGGATGCAAAGAGTTTAGAAAAACTAAGTGAAGCAAAGGAAAGAACTGGATTTTTTTTAATGGCCACGTTATACTTTTAGCGAACGTTGAATAAAAGATGGTTGTTTATTCCTGTTAAATTCCCTTGTTGATTTGGGCTCATTATTCCAGTCTACTGAGTTGATTTTTTGACTAGCAGTCATTGTACAGAAAAGTTACTCAGCTTTTCCAGTTGTCTTCTTTTGTATTTTTAGCCTCAAGAAGTTATTTAAGATATAAAAACATTGAATAAAAGGAAAGGCTAATCATTTCCCTGGCAAAGGAAGCAGTTTTGTGAAGCTTGTGCAGTGGACGCTGTGGTTTCACCACCCATATCCCCGTTCAGGATCGAGACTCTCACTTCCAGAGGTTGAGTGTTGGCGCCTGACAGCTCAGAGCTGAGTCCTTCTCTAAGAACTGGCCCTCAACCTGTATCTATTGCCTGGTTAATGTAGCCCCTTTGTTTTAATTCTGGTCAATCCGGAAGAATCATCCTAGCCGTATAGCCTCTGATGGGATCAGCTGGAGCCTCTGTTGTAACTTCATCGTAGCTGGACTTCTCCTCTGCAGCCTTCACAGGGGTTATTCCCACGAGCATTCTCCATAAACTAACTGCATGCAAACCTCCATCATAATGTCTGTATCCCCAATGCCACCTACCTAAGGTGAATTTCAAATCAAAATCTCAGTCGGTAATTTTTGACTTGACAAAACCATTTTAGACATCATTTAGAGTATCAGGATCCTTTTTACATTTGAAAAAGAAGATTAATGAGGATGACTGTTTTTAAGTTATGTTAATTTAATCAGCATGGCACTGGTGAAACAATAAAGAGACAAATGAATAGAGGAGAATAGATATCTCAGACACAGATCCTACTACATACAAGAATTTATTATATTATGAAGGCCATTGACATCACAAAACTATGATAAAGATTAATGGCATAACAAACCAAAGAGGAAGGGAAAGATGATTCAATAAATGGCGCTCAGACAACAGGATCGGCAAAATAAATTAATTCTTATATCATGCATTAAAATAAATCCAAGATGGATTAAAAATTTTCAATTTTACTACTAATCCAGGAAGCAAATTTAAACATCAGTGAGATACAATCTTTTGCTTGTCATGTTGGTGGAAAGAGTTTATTGATGAGGGCATGGGGTAAAAGAGTACCTTCATATACTGTTGGTGGGAACCTAAATTGTTACAGCTTTTGAAAGATAATCTGATATTTACTATGAAAATTTTAAAATGTGTATCTTTGATTTAATTCATTAAACTTTTTAATTAAAGAATAAAAAAGTAGTATAAAACATTAAGAATAACATGCATATATGATAAACTTCAGAAATCTTCGTTTTTACAAATTTATATGCTTGTGCACATGTAAAAATAAATATATACAATCACGTAACCACCACCCAAATCAAGATATGAAATGCTTTCAGCACTTTAGAAGTTTACCTGGTGTTCGATTCTGGGTAATATTTCCTTTCCACTAAGTGACTAGACCCTCTCGTGGAACTTATGGTCTACTGGCAGAGACAAATATTAAGTAAATAAATAGACAAATGATTATTAATACGTGGTACTCTTATTATTAGGAAAAATGAAAAGTGCAAAAAGAGAAATACTATTTAGATTGGGGAAACTGTGGGAAGACAAATCAGAAGGAGTAATATATAACACGAAGACTGAGTAGGAGTTAGTCAGGCATAGACGATAGGGAGGGAAGAGCAGCCCAAGGAGAGGGAACAGTACGTGGCTTGAGTTGAGAAAGAGCTCCAAGGACCTGAAAAATAAAAGCAGAAACTAACACACCATTGCAAAGCAATTGTACTCCAATAAACATGTAAAAAAAAAAAAAATAGTGCTGTAAGCCGAAAAGAGTCAAAGCAAGAGACTGGAGCAACAGACACGAGCCAATCCCTGCAGGGCATTTTAAGCTGATTAAAGATGTATATTTTAGGGCTTCCCTGGTGGCGCAGTGGTTGGGAGTCCGCCTGCCAATGCAGGTTCGTGCCCCGGTCCGGGAGGATCCCACGTGCCTCGGAGCGGCTGGACCTAGGAGCCATGGCCGCTGAGCTTGCGCGTCCGGAGCCTGTGCTCCACGGCGGGAGGGGCCACGGCAATGAGAGGCCTGCGTACTGCAAAAAAAAAAAAAAAAAAAAAAAGATGTATATTTTAACTTAATTGTAATGGAAAACCACTCAATGGCTTTAAAGGAAAGCATATTTTTTAAATGATTATTGTGGGCAACTATGAAGTTAATGGATTGTTGGGAAGATGGAGTGGAAGTTGGGAGACCAATTATTAGGCTGTTGCAAGAGAGGATGATGACTTCGACCAGAAAAGAAAACAAAAAGAAATGGAGAATTCAAAATGTATTTTGAAAGTTACATCTACTGAGCTCATTGGATGATAGGATGAGAAGGATGAGGGCAAAGGAGATTGTAAATTCATGTAAAAGAAAAGCTATGGGGCTTCCCTGGTGGCGCAGTGGTTGAGAGTCCGCCTGCCGATGCAGGGGACAGGGGTTCGTGCCCCGGTCCGGGAAGATCCCACATGCAGCGCAGCGGCTGGGCCCGGGAGCCATGGCCGCTGAGCCTGCGCGTCCAGAGCCTGTGCTCCGCAACGGGAGAGGCCACAACAGTGAGAGGCCCGCGTACCACAAAAAAAAAAAAAGAAAGGAAAAAAGAAAAGCTACGAAGGATAAACATCAAACTGCTGGCCGTTATCTCTGCTTTGGGTTTGGATGAGTGGAGACGTTGGATGAAGACAGATTTTCACTTCTTATCTGGTATACTGCAAACTAAAATGGTAGTGGTGGTGCTGGTGATGGTAGTAGTATTAGTTTAGAGTTATTTAAGTGACCTTGCATTATTACCTGTGATTAATTGCATTGTTTAATGGAAATAAAACAATAAAGGAAATGGCCATTAATTTGATTTCATAAAATACTTTTTATTCTATAAATGAAAGAAAACATAATCCAAATTAAAAGGCAAAAAAAAAATCTGGAAGCAATGTTATTATACAAGTATGACAATGGGTTGAGACAATTTCCACATAAAACATCAAACTATTAAGGTTTGTATAAGGTTTTCCATATTAATCAGCAATTCACAAGAGAAAAAATAGAAATATTTTTTCTAGCTTTATTGAGATATAATTGACATATAGCATATTGATTTGATACATTTATATTATTGGAAAATGATTATCACCATAGCGTCAGCTAATAAGTGCATCATGTCACATAATTACCATTTCTTTTTTGTGATGGGAGCATATAAGATTTACTCTCTTAGCAAGTATCTAATACAGTATTATTAACTGTAGTCACTATGCTGTACATTTCATCCTCAGAACTCATTTATCTTATAATTGGAAGTTTGTACCCTTTGACCAGCATCTTACCTTTTCCTCCACCCCCTAGCCCCTGGTAACTACCACTGTAGTCTCTGTTTCTATGGGTTTTGGCTTTCTTAAAATCTACATATAAGTGATACCATACAGTCTTTTTCTTTCTCTGAATTTTTTCACTTAACATGATGCCCTCAAGGTTCATTCATGTTGTGGCAGATGGCAGGATGTCCTTCTTTCTCCATTGTATGTGTATATACAACTTCTTTATCCATCTTTCTGTTGACAGGCACTTAGGTTGTTGCTATATCTTGGCGACTGTGAATAACGCTGCAATGAACAGAGCAGTATAAATATATCTTTGATATCCTGTTTTCATTTCCTTTGGATATATACTCAGAAGGTGGATTCCTGGATCCTTTGGTAGTTCTTTTGAAAATTTTTGAGGAACCACCAACGTACATTCCCACCAATGGGGCAAAAGGGTTTTCTTTTTCCCAATCCTAGACAGTGGCTGTTATCACGACTCTAACAGCTGTGAAGTGATATCTCATTGTGCTTTTAATTTGGATGTCCCAGATGATTAGTGATGTTGAGTATCTTTTCATGTGCCTTTTCATGCACCATTTCATGCACCCTGGACCCTGATCGTTGGTGATATGGAGCACATTTTCCTGTACCTGCCATTTGTATGTCTCCTATTCAGTTCCTCCTCTGCCCATTTTAAATCATATCGTTGTCAGGGGGGCGGGGTGTTTATTTGTTGTTTTGCTATTGATTTTTATTGGTTCTTTATATATTTTGTATATTAACCAAACCAGGAGTGAAGAGTCAGAGGGCAGGTGGAGGAATCAGCGGGATGCATCATCTCAGGCATCCAGGCTGTAAGTGAAACTGTTGTGAGTTAGGCAATATTGTATGTAGTCCTTACATTTTTCATATTCTTTGACTTTAAACTTTTACCTCAGGGACTCCGCTCTAATGAAATGAGCACAAATATGTAGAGATCTTTATGCGTTCCACGTAGCCATTATTTATAATGCAACATTAGAAACACTGTAACACAACAGTGGTAAATGGTATCTGCATGATTATCATATAGTCATTTAAATTTACATGGAGAAATGCTTCAGCTCTAATTTTAAGTGAAAGCATGTTTTATGTCTTCTTGATGCCTTACTCTTTGATGACCCCTGCCTGCGCAGACCAAACATAGCCTTGGTCCTGTCAGTATCAGCAACCGGATTTTACCTCGGTGTAGCAGCTCCACTTGGATAATCCTTGGATAATCTTGGGCAGGCTCACTTATAGCGCTGTCTACCTTATCTTGTTTCTCAGATCTCCAGATCTCCAGCTACTCCATTTAAGATGGATGGAAATCAGTATCTTTAAGACTGTAAGACAGTCTTAAAATCTATTAAAAATAAAAAGAGGGATGCTATAATGGTCACCATAGATAGAAGAGAAAAACAGTCTGCAAGAGGCTTAGCAAAAAATAGAGCTGAGAATTTGTACTTGTCAGTGTATCCAGTACTCTGCACCGTGTCTAACAGGCACTCAAAATCTGTTTGTCAATGACAATATTTTAAGTTAGCTTTGTCTTTTTACTAAAAGGCAAAGTATTTGAAGGCCCTTACCTGCTAACTTACTTGTGTAGAAACTTACCTCGTATGGAACAGTTTACATTCAAAATGTATATATTCTGTTCCTTAAGCAGCTAGCCTTGAGTGCAGCAGACTGAAGAAACAGACTCAAATGGGGAATGGAATTGGGAGAGAATAACGCAAGACAGTCATTCTTCTGTTTCTTCAAATACTTTACTTTTTACGTTAAAACTCTATATTATTTTTTGACATTTTTTGTAATTGATATGTATTAATTTTATTAAAAATAAATACATAAAAGCATATTACCACACTCTCCATGATCTTTCATTGTTTTTAATTATATAGGTGTGAGAGGAATGTACATACGTAGTTTATCTATCTATCTATCTATATATTAATCATATACAAACCCAGGATGAGAAATAGCTGCTTGAAGCAAATCCAAGAAAGAATAATGCTGTTAGCAGTGGTGGTAGCCATTGTCATAGCAGTAATAGTAGTAAAAGTAGTAGCTATAGTAGTAGTAGCTGAGCCTTACATGTGTGCATTCAGCCCTTGTGAGTCTTAAATGAACTTCATTATCACCTTTGTACTAGTAAATAGCACTGTGAAGTCATTCCCATTTCACTAAAGGGAAAAATGAGGCTCAACGTTTTTGCCTAACAAATGGTATACAGGTATCAAATGTGATAGAACTAATACAAAATTGTTATTTGATTCCTAGACCTGTGTTAGTTTCACTGTTTTTTGAGGCATTTTGTATTCAATCATCCCAAGAAAATATAGACAACAAATTGGCACAGATGTTTAGGCTAGTAATATATTATAATTTGAAAGGTGTTGTATTCCTCAATGTAAAAAAGTGTAATCTTTTCATTATTTGATGTATCCTCATCAGTGAGCCTAATAGTAGTAGTGATGATTATAGGATCTTATGATTTTATTTATCTCATTGTCAACGACCTTTTTCATGGAAAAGGTAAAACTGGGCAGGTATAAAAATAAAGTTCAGTGTGTCCTTGGGACACATGATAATTTTGAAGTAGTTCTGAGTAGGAAATGAAATGATTTACTGTAGTGGCTAAAGATGAAAATTGCTTGCAAGGTCATCTGGATTACAAAAATTCTTCTAATGAATCCTAAGCTTAATATAAACTTTATGTGAGTTATCACCTTATAGCCACTTGTGCTAACAGATGACATGCCTAAATGCTATTATTTGTTGACAACTAATAAGCCTTATAAAAGTTTTGTTCCTAAGCAATTCACCTCCTGCTAAAGAAACTGTAAATCTCCACTTTAAACTACAATTTCTGCTGAGACACACACTTCAGGAGTTAAGTTGGTGACCATTTTAGAACTGTGAATTTTAACATCCATGAAGTCTGACGGCTTGTTACATTCCTGTTGCTGTGAATCACTTCTGTACTGTCATTTCCTCTTACTTCTCCCGTCATTCCTAAAGATTTGCCATCGTCTGATACTCACTGGGATACTTAACCCTCTGTTGTTCCTCTAGTGGCTGCACCCTGTTTTCTGTGACATGGGAACTTGTCCACGACTTCAACACCACCACTACCATCACCACCACCATCAGCCAAGAGACACTTATCCAGCACCTTCTTTGGAGCACAGTCTGGGTAAGACCTGCTTCTTTCCTTGCATTGGGACCAGGCGTCTTCTTTGAATGCTCAAATATTTTATTCTTCCTTAAAGTATTTCAATAGCAGTTATACAATTTCTTTTTGTGTCAGTGGACTCTTATCTTCCATTTAGATTTTTAGCTCATGAAGATATAGGAAAAGATGAAACTAAAACTACTGATGATTTTGAGATGCTAACATTGTGTAGTGAGTATTTTACTGGGACTAAACATTTATGCTTGTGTTCAATTTGAGCAGAAAGATGAGAAAGTGAAGTGTCAAGAGAGAATACCATGAACAAGAATTCTCAGAGTCCAGAAATAACTTCCAGCATAAGACCTTTTAGAAGGGAAAACTTGAGATGAAATAATCTCTTCTTTAACTTATTCAGATATAGAACTCTGTTTGGGATAGTATATTTTTCTTAATCTAGCATCTTGGGGGGGATTTATTATGTACTAAGAACACTTCCAATTATTTTACATGCAGTGTCTCATATAAATGTCACAGTAACTTGAGATAGATACTGTTATGCATATTTTATAGGTTAGACACAAAGACTTAAGGAATTTAAATAACTTATCCAAGTCAAATAGCTATTAAGAATCAAGGGCCAAGACTTATACACAGATCTTTCTCTAAAGAGAATCCAGAAATTTAGTCAAGTTTTGAAAAAGGTACCAGAAATTTCTACTAGATTCAATAAAATTTTTTTAGTGGGAATATTGCCTAAATCGTATTTTGAGTTATTTCACTCAGTAAACATATCTTAAGAACCTGTTGTATACTTGGCACTATGTAGATGTTGGCATTAAAGTTCCAGCACTCTGGGTATAGAGAAAAGAGTAAACAGAAAGAAAAGTACATAGGATGAACGATAAGGCAGTAAAAGTCACAAATTATGTCATGAGAATAAGAAGAAAACTGGCTACGCATAAAAACTTTGGAAATGATACGGGGCTTGGAGCAGATTACAGGTTAACGTATTGGTCAGAGATGCAATGCCATTTGACAGTCACACAAAGACATAACATGTAGTAACTGCAAATCATCTTCTATCTGTACTTAGTTTTGGCTGAGATTTTATGAGGACAAGTCATTCCACTGTGACCACATAATAAGCAAGATATGGGAGACTTGGGAGAGGGTCCAGAGGTCTATAATGAAAATAATTAAAATTTAAGAAGAAAAGAAATCCTTGAGGAAATGTTGAAGGATGTGGGGTTATTTTGTCTGAAGAGAGCAAAGATGTGAGCAAGGAGAGCCTTAATAACTATTTCAAAATACAAAAAGACTTTTTCAGAGGACGGGAAACAGTTGTTCCCCTTTTACGCTAAAGAAAGCAAAAGAAATATGTGATCCTCAGAGGATAACACCATAAACGCGATAAAGAGGCCATTCTTTATCCTATTTAAGAAGAGTCATCTTAATTCTCCCTCTTGGGACTTGTAAGTAGGAAGAAACAAAACTTTAATATGATCAGAGGACAAAAGTTTCTCTTCTCACACTGTCCCTGAAACACACACTGCCAGAGAGTATCCATCTTCCAACCAAAGACATATACAGTTGTGCACTGTGAATGTTGAACATTTATGGGGTTTCTGGGAGGAATGTACGGCATAGGCCAAAGGTCTGAAACTCTTTTGGTTGGCCACGTATTTTATAAGATGGAATTATTTACTAAAATTAAAAATATTTTACTGTAGATAATAATAGAAGTTTAATAGATAATAGAAATACTAGAAATTCAGAATAGAAGTTTAATAAAGTGTGAATAATGGTTTTATAGAAATCATAGAAATTTAATAAAATATTTTTAATATTTTCAATGCTGTACATTAAAGAATGTATAGCATAGGCCTGAAACTCTTTTGGTTGGCCACATATTTTATAAAATGGAATTATTTACTAAAATTAAAAATATTTTAGGGCTTCCCTGGTGGCACAGTGGTTGAGAGTCCGCCTGCTGATGCAGGGGACGCAGGTTCGTGCCCCGGTCCGGGAAGATCCCACATGCCACGGAGTGGCTGGGACCGTGAGCCATGGCCGCTGGGCCTGCGCGTCCGGAGCCTGTGCTCCGCAACGGGAGAGGCCACAACAGTGAGAGGCCCGCGTACCGCAAAAAAAAAAAAAAAAAAAAAAATCAGGATACCTGGCAAATCTGGACCCATTCTTACTGGGCTGGAGGTGTGTGGTGCAGCCCACATTAAATAGCACATGTGCGCGAGCCCCCAGCATTTCCTACCTGGCTTGGTTCATTCATTCTTGTTGCCTGCCTTGTCTCTTTAGATATTTGACTCCATAACTATGGGTTTAAATTAAAAGGAGCAATGAAAGGGGGACCATTCAATGGCTTTGCCAAACTTATAGCGCTTACAGAGTACCCGCCCCCCCCCCCTCCCTGCTGCTCCCTGCACTATCTTACTGTCATTTTATTTTAGAGCTATGTAACCAAGTTCGGACTTGTACAGAGTTCCTGGACAATAGTGCATGAAAAAGAGATACAAAAAGGAGATCATCCTCCAGGGCCTTCCAAAAGTATTCTATGGAGCTGGGCTTCTCTAAGATTGGGACAGTATGGTAGGAACCACTTCAAGCAACAAAGAATTGTAGTAACTGGGTCTTCTTGGAGCCTCATTTATTTTCAATGAGGAGTCATTTAAAACATGATTTTTGTATTAAAATATAGTATTATAGTTTGCAGAATTCAAGAACATTTACAAAAGAAAGCATGAAATTTCAAAGGCATTTGTCACTAGTACCAGAGAACCAGGGTTCTCATACTTCTGCCATTCTTGGGTATTTTACTGGCAGAGTTTGAGCAGCGTAGCTAGATTTCTGGCAACTCCAAATCATTGCAGCTTCTATCCCCTGTGCCTTCAGTTGCTCCTGAATCTCTTCTCAGAAGTTTTATAAGCATAAGCATATTTGTCCAAAGCACAAGTAAATTTAATTAAGATTATGTCCACCAAAATCGAGCAACTCTTCATTTGAAATGTTATTTTTAAAATTATCCCCAATTAAAGCACTATTTCAGCATACTATCCTGGTTAATGACACACGTCTGAAGTCAGATTGTCTGGACTCTCTGGACTCTCATGCAACAGCTGTGTGACCTTGAATGAGTAACTTAACCTCTATGTTCTTCAATTTCATTGTCCCTTCATAAGATTGTTACAAGATTTAAATGGGTCAACATTTGTAAAGCATCTCGAAAATTACTTGGAATATCATAAGTGGTACAAGCCTTGTTGTACGGAGCCCTGAAGTTTTATTTTTCTAAAGCTTTATTTTCAGGTAGAAGGAGTATGGCTATCCATATAAGGGGTTTCATAACCTCATCTTGAGGTGATAACCTTGGGTGGAATACATCTATCGGTCAACTTTCTAATGATCCAACCTTTAGTAGCATTAGAAGGGAAGGCAAAGTGCCAAAAAAAAAAAAAAAGAGAACTTCTAACCCTAAAGAGCTGTTTAAGGGTGTTTTGACATCCCAGAAAGCAATAGAAAGACTAGGACAAATGGAAGCCCTGCCAGATAGCATTTATTTCAAAAATGTGAGAGACTTGATCTCTAAACTTTATTTTGAAGAATCACATTTTAAACAAAGGGACAAATATTAATGCCACATTCTATTCAGTGGCATTTAAATAAGACCAACTACATTTACTTAAGGGTGTTTGGGGGAGGTTGTTTTATTTTTTGTCTGATAGATTCTAAAAGCATAGATTGTATTCCAAATACCATATCTAAGAAATGACCTAAGCTTCTGCCCAACTAGATGACAGAAGCTTATTCTAAGAGTGAGGATCCATGCTTTTGCTCTATTATGATATACCCATAATTCAATCGCAGTAAAAAACTAGCAATCTTCAGTTTTTCTGATAAGCCTGGCTTAGTAATTCGCAAGCTTTTTAGTCTCAGGACCACTTTACACTCTCAAAAACTATTAAGAACCCCAAGAGCTTTTTGTACGTGGATTATATCAATAAATGTTTACAGAATTAGAACACTTGAAATGGAAAATTTTTTTAATTTCTATTTTTATGCCATTAAAAATAACATTTAATCAAACGCATGCTAAAATAAATGACATCCTTTTAGGAAAAAATAACTATATTTTCCAAAGCCATAGATAAATAAAATCATTAGTGACAAGAGTGACTTTGTTTCACATTTTTACAAATCCCTCTAATGTCTGATTTCAGAGAGTATAGCTGAGTTTTTATGTCACCTACCACATTCAGTCTGCTGCAATATATGTTTGGTTGAAGTACAAGAAAATAATCTGGCCCTCACGGATACACTATATAGTTTGAAATGGGAAGAATATTTTAATAGCTTTTTTTTGACATTTCTGGATAGTCTTCTTTGATGCTACACTCAAACCTAAGAAGTGGTAGTTTGTTACAGGTTTATTGCAATATGGAATCTGAAACCATATCAATGGTATTTTTGTACATGTTATAGTTAAATCTATAGGTCTGTCTTGCACTTTCATTGGGTGTTTTACCCATGCATAGTTTTGTAACACTATGCATTGGCCATCTGGAAAATTTGAGTCACTGAATTATGTAAACCACCCAGATGATGACACAGCAATGTGGAAAAAATCACATTTATTAATATAGCTTCATTCTCATCAGAAAAGCGTTTAAAACTTGAGATGCTGTGAAGCTCATGGTGACTGATAAACATTTTCAGAAGTTCTAATTTTGCTTGAGAGCTCAAACTTTATCATTAAAAATGAATGCTATCATTTCTTTTCTTGAAGTAGGTTTACTTGTTTATTTTTAAGAAAATGTTCAAATACCCAAGTTAGAATAACTATAGTTTATCTGCTAGTCACTTTTTCAAGTAATAAATGTTTTCCATTAAAAAAAAAGTGGCTACTTCAGCTTATAACTCAAACAATCACACAAGTGCTTTTCCTCCTGACACCATTCTACTTTGGGATGCAGCAGAATTGTTTTATGTGTAATTCCCATTTTACCACACAAAGTATTAAAAAGACTGAATAAAATCCGGGCTTGAGGGCTTCCCTGGTGGCGCAGTGGTTGAGAGTCTGCCTGCCGATGCAGGGGACGCGGGTTCGTGCCCCGGTCCGGGAAGATCCCACGTGCCGCGGAGCGGCTGGGCCCGTGAGCCATGGCCGCTGAGCCTGCGCGTCTGGAGCCTGTGCTCCGCAACAGGAGAGGCCACAACAGTGAGAGGCCCGCGTAACGCAAAAAAAAAAAAAAAAAAAATCCGGGCTTGGGCTTTCATAAAAATTAATACTTTTTACTGCTTCATTGAGGTCATTCTTAAATGAAAGTGCTGTTTTCTTTTCTTTTCATGAGAACATGGCCATGATAAATACTATACAATTGATGCCCCGTCTTGATTCATGCCCAGGTGCCAGCTGTTTGATTCATCATTGCTTTTACACCATTACTACATGTGCTAACAGGAAAGAGTCAAGTAACATCTTAGGATTATCATTAAAAAACAGTTTTGACCTCATGGACCTCTTGAAAAGGTCCCATGTCAAACTGCAGACCATGGTTTGAAAACTGCTGATGTAGCTTAAGGAAACCCTCTCTTCTTTGAAATCCTAAGCTACCTATGGCCTTTACAGTTTGTGTGACATTCCCTTTTTCCACATGTCTTCTGTCATCATCTTGAATTACCATTTGTACTTTTTATTATTATGGTTATATCTTTCCACATGCTGACCTTGGCTCCCTCAATAGATAGTATAGTGCTTTGCTGCTCAAAATGTGGTCCACGCAGCAGCAGCAGCAGTATTACCTGGGAGCTCGTTAAAAATACGGAATTTCAGATCTTACCCCAACATTACTGAATCATAATCTGCATTTTAACAAGATCCTCAGGTGATTTGTAGGCACTGGTGTAATGGAGATCTGATATATTCACCTACCATTCTCTATTTCAGAAAATCTATCATTTCCCTATTTCAAAAAATACCCCAACTCCAACACATGAGGATGGTTCCACTTTTTCTACTACAGAGGTGGATGTATAGATGTATAGCTCAGGTAAGCTATTGACTTACCCTATCCCTGTGAACAGAGTGGTCCATGGCTGGGCATGGGTAAACCAAACCCTTTTTCTGAATCATAAGGATGCTGGGAGACACGACATGCTCTTTTCTCTGGGATTATTACTTGTAAAGTCCATGTAAACCTAGAGTTGGTGCTGGTCATCTTTGGTACAACATGAAAGAAAGCTCTCTGAAATGAGTCCAGTAAGAGAAAGTCAGAAGTCAGAGGTGGAGATAGACCCTTAATGACATAATTTGAGCTCCGGCATCCAGCTTGGCTTGAAACCATTTATCCCTGTGATTATCAATAGATTCTCCTTCTTTGGTCAAAGTTAGTTTGAATTGGCTTTCTGCTCCTTGCAACCAAAAGAGTTCTGACATAAGATGAAAAAAATTAAGGACAAATGTTTAATTTGTATTTTTAAACCTCAAAATATTAACAAGTGCCTTGAATATGATGGTCACTGTTGTTCAGCATCTCAGCTTCCATTTAATTGAATCTCCTCATTTTATACCTTTCTAAAATGTTCATTAGATTAGGTCAAACCTGGCTCAAATGCTTCAACTGTTCCTTTCCATGGTGGGAAGGGGAGTATTTTTTTTTAAGCTTGTCACAATGTAGTACTACCCACCCTTACAGCTTCTCTGTTAATTCTTCTTCACCTGTGCCCTTTATCCCATTTGCCGGCTCTTAAAGGAGCCCTAGACTTTCTTGCCACAAAGACTTTGCACCTGCTTTTCCCACTAAACCCTGGATATCTAATTGATGATCTCCTACTCGTTCTTGAAAAGCCTTTTCAAGGATCACCTCTTTCAGGAAGTCTTTCCTAATGCCCACTCATTTCCTTCCCTGAGATTGTGCTCTTTCTGTGTTCTTTATTAAGCCTTTACAAACGGTATTAAGATGGCTTGTATATTTGTCAGTTTAGCCTGGAAGATTGTGAACCTCTTGAATGCAGAAATTTCAGTTTTCACCCCTTTATTCCCAGGCTTAGTACAAAACCTGACTCTTAAAAAGCACCCTTTAAATATTTATTGAAAGCAAAGAATAACTGAAAATAACAGAAAGACTTTAGTCATTACCCTTGGATTCTGCCATCTACTTGCTCTGTGATCTGGGTTAAATCACTTATACTACTGAGATCCTGCATTTCTTCATCTGTAACACTGGGATAATAGTGTTCTCCTTGCCTAGTAGAATAATTCCATGAAATAATAGGCAGAAAGATGTTCTATCCCCAAAGATGTCCATGCCTTGATCCCTGGAATCTGTGAATATGTTATGTTGCAAGGCAAAAAAGACTTTGAGATATAATGAAGGTTACAGACCTTGATATGGTGAGATTCTGGATTATCCAGCTGTGCCCAATCTAATCACATGAGCCCTTAAAAGAGGAGAATTTTCTCAGGTGGGAAGCAGACAAGCGATGAGGCAGAGGTGAGATCAGAAAGACTCATAGCTTGAAAAGGCGTTGATCTACCATTTCTGTCTTCGCAGATGGAGGAAGCAAGCCGTCAGTGTAGGAGTGTGGGTGGCCGGTGAAACTAGAGAATAATCCCTGGCCAACAGCTTCAGAGAAACGGGTACCACAGTCCTACAGCCACATGGAAGTGAATTCTGCCAGCAACAGTGAATGAGCTTGGAAGTGAATACATCCCCAGAGCCTCAAGAAGACTACAGCCCTACAGGTACCTTGATTTCAGCCTTGTGAAACTTGATGCAGAGAACCAGCTAATCCAACCTGTGCCTATACTTTTGACCTACAGAACTATGAAATAATAAGTTGCTGTTTTAAGCCAGTAAATTTATGGTCATTTGTTATGGCAGCAATAGAAAACCAGTACATATGAATTTTATAAACTAAAATGTCAGACAAATATGTGCTGTTATAATTTGATACTGCAATCTCTTGGAGATTTGGGGTTAAAGAATGTGCTGACCCAATGTTGTATCTTACAAGGAGGATAAGGGTGAGAGAAGAAAGGAAGTGATGTTAAAGTCATGAATTTAGTTTGCTCTTCAAATGTTTAACTTTGAGGGTGCCTTTTTCCAAATCCCTGGAGATTTGGCCTTCCTGCATGCAGAGAGGTTTTATTAAAGCTTGTAAAAGCTTTTAATAGCTTTCTTTTTAAAAAAAATCATTCTTAACTCTCTCTTCCATGCTATTCCCCTAAATGTAAGAAAGCACAAAGATACTAAAGAACACAGGAGATCAAATTAAATCAGGGGCCCTCCTAGCTCCTCCATTATTCAAAGCACTTAGTGGACTATAAATGATTTAAGAGTGATACAACCAGACATCCCGGAGTAAATAATTTTCATTTTCCTGATTGGTAGGCAGGAGAAAGAAGATTCCATATTCCCATTAGCAAAGATTTTGAGTCATCTTTTGCCAAAAATAAGAGAGCATCTTTTTTCCTGTCTAGTCTACTTTTTTTTTTTAATATGTAAAGACAAATCAAGAGAAAAGGAAAGGAGATTACAACTTTATTTCTGCTTTTATTGGATAGTTATGATATGCCAGCAGGCTGCTGGGCACTGCACAGAAAGTAGAAATGAGCCCCTGAGTACTTGATCTGTGATGTAAATGAAGTCAATCAGAATGTAATATTACTACAAGGTGCACACCAAAGCTGTGGTGTTTCTTATAACTGCGCTTGGCACTTAGAGCAGTTGAGACTAAAAACATGCTTTATAAACATTAATTAATTATGCTGGGCTTAAATTTAATTCCTCCGGTGGATAGAACGTGTGTACAGAAGATGAAAGAGTCAGCTGTAACCTGGTGCTCATTTTAATTCTGGATTGTAGGATCAGCTAATAATAATCACTGTAATAGCTGACACTTGTAATCTTCAAAGCATCCTTTAAGCACTTATTAATCAACCATCACACTGCCCTGTGGGAAAGGTAAATATTATTCTCCTTATTAATAGCTTAAGAAATTGTAGCTTCAAGTGGCATGGTTTTGCCCAGGACTCCCCCAAAATACCTCAACTGGAGAGTTGAGAGTTAAGAGTCCCTGTATTGGCTAGGAGCAGACCATAAAGTTTACCAATACCACATTATGAGGGGGAGCTTCAAAGTGGTGAAACTTACAGCGGGCTTCTGTTACTAGAGAAGATGTCCCAGGGTACATCTAGAAAAGAGGGAAAAGGGCAATGTATCAGAAAGTTGGCCTGCTCCCAGAGAAAGTCTCCTGCTCAAGGAATTTCCTTAGACTGCAACACACGTTTTCCCAATTTCTCCAGCACAGTCAGTCCTGGAATGTTCACTAAATGGGTTTAAAATGGGGGAAAAAACTTCCAGCCCAAAGGCCTCATACAGCCCACAGATGTATCCGTCTGGCCTATACAGTGTTTTATTTTTAATTGCACATATTTAGGGTGCAGACGTCCTTGCACTCTCTCCACTGGGTAGGAGACAAATGCATTCGACACCCCTGGTTATTAACACGTGTAGGGCACAGCATCCAGAGATGCCTTCTTACACCCAGAACTACCACCCGCTCGGGGCAGATGATGGGTCCTTTCTTGGAACCATCCTGGGAAAGGATAGCTAAATGAGGGCGCTAGAGCATCTCCAGTTTGCTGCCACCATTGCAATCTTTATTCTTTGTCCCACCTCTCATTCTGCTTCCTTTTCAGCCTCAGGCGTTCTTTCCCCCCATGTGTCTGGCCTTCTTACTCCCAGTTCTGAGCTTTCACACTGACTTTTCCCTCTGCTGGGAATGGTCTCAGCTCTTTATCTATTCAAGTGTCATTCCCACATACTCCCCCCATTCCTTCCCCTGCCTTACATTTCTTCATAGCAACGATCATTCCTGAAATTACATTATGTACTTGTTTAGTTTTTAATTTTTTGAATCTCTCACTGTTTTCTTTGCTCAAACAGATCAGAGCCTGACACATGACAAGCAGGCAACAATATTCGGTGAACCAATGAATTAAGAAGTAGTGAACATATTTCCATGTCTCTCTCTCTCTATTTATGTCTTCATTATTATTTTAATAGTGGCATAATAGTCCCCTAATATCTAAATTTATTAAACAATCTTTGGTTTTTGGAAATTGAGGTGGTTTTCCACTTTTTTTTTTTCGTTTAAACTAGTATAACATGAAGATCATGTTGGGGAAGGGTGAGTGTAACAAGGAGGACGGGATCTGGGTGAAAAATCAAAGCCACCCTGTTTCTTGGCAGTCAGGGACTGCTCTGCTTCTGTGACCCAGCTGACTTCTAGGAACTCCATCTCTTTTAACCCTGAGTTCCTGCAGGAGCCCTCCCAGGTCAGATGCTTTCCTTCTGCTACTTGGTTCCCGTATCTGGCTGCGTGGGTCCCAGTTCCTGCTTAAAGATGATGAGGAACTATACGCAGGAGGCGTGTTCTCTGTAAATGTCAAGTCCTTTCCTACCCACATTGATAAAAGGGGAAGGCACTGAGTTCATGATTCCTTTTCCGTCTGGTCTCATCCTGTGTTTTATCCCTTTCGGGAGCTAATCATGGATAGAATAATCTAATTACACTAATTTAGGATAATGCATGAATGCAAGAGGTATTGAACAGCCAAATAATTTTCTGCTAAATTTGGAGCCTTCAGGAGAGATTATCATGCATTGTGATTTTCAAAAACATTTCTGGGAGGGGTAGGAGTAGTTAAGGGGCCAAGTGAGGGTGTTTGTGGTTACTATCAAACGAGTCACATTATCTGGAAAATGGAGTGCTGAGTTCACAGAACAATCCAAGGCACCGTTTCCCCAGCTCCTCACTTACAGTATGTAGACTCTGCCATAAGAGTATTTTAGGCCTGTCCTCAATTCTGCCCTCAGTTTTCTTGACTGCAATTCAGCCTGGGAGTGACTGATGGGAGGTTAGTGCTCAGACTGTGTCTGTATGTCGCTGAGAATGGATTTTAATCTTACATTGCTAAGAGACCCTGCCATTCCACAATGCATACTGAAGTACAGCTTCTGCTCCTCTTATAATTATAAAATACAAGATTCCAGGGTCTGTTTCCTAGAGGCAAACAGTATTAATCTACACACCTGAAATGCTGTTTCAGTATTCGTCTTTGTAAAAAGCATCTTTAGGTTTTGTCATAAACACATAGTGTTTAAGGAAACTAAATTAATTACATACACTTTAGTATTATAGTACAAAGTAACAAACCTTACCTTGAATGCATATTTTATCTGTTTTGCTGAGAGGAAAGACAGATGAAAGAAAAATGTGTACTTAAATATTCATTTAATAGTGTAGATGGTGAGAGGCAAACATGTGTGGATGAAAAATGAATTCTATAATCAGATATTTTTGAAATAAATGAAATAGAAATATTTATGGCTAAAATACAAGCATAATCTCAGGAACTGCTGAAACAAATACCATTACTAATAAGATATTTCTGGAGGCTCACAAAAATATAATCAATGTTTCAGTTCATAAAATTTCAAAAAATTGAATTTACATTTGCTAAACCAATTAACAAATTCTAATTTACACAGTGTTGGTGCTTCTAATTGGCAGCCGTGCATTTTTATGAGTCCTCTTGTTAATCTCTTATGGTAATCAAACTCACAAATTTAAAATTCATTGGTGTTCTTGATACATGTAACTAGTTAAAATTCTTAATTAAATTAGGGTGACTAAAAGAAAAGTCGTTTTAAAAGTAAAATCATAAAGTGTTATGACTCATGCTGTAAAAATTAACATAAAGTAGGTTTGGGGAGAATCATTCTGAAGACTTTGCAATTAGGAGCACCTGCTATTAGTGCACTTGTTAAACTTTTATCAATTAATCATTACTCTCTCAAATAGCAAGAAGAATTGAATGTTGTGAATATGAAGAGAGTGATTAATTGCAAGTGGCAAATTGCTGACTGGCTCCATTATTACCTGTGCTTTAAGGATTTTTAGAAATAGATGTCTATTATCAGTTTTATGAATACTAAATTATACTAATGTGTTCACTATTGGTTGGTTTTCTGTCTTCCTTATTCAGTAATGAATCTTTCTCAAAGTTTTAAAGATGACTTGGAGAACATGGATTCTGTAATAGGATATTATTATGGCCTCATCAGAAACATTTAATGATTGCATTATTTAATCTTATTGTCTAAAGACATGCCATCCATATTTTTTATTAAAAAAAAAAAAGCATGGAAAGGGAAAATAGGGTTTTTTTTTGCTCCGGTGTAGAAATCGATCCCTATTTGAAGTACAATTTAGGATTAAGCAATATAGCACTGTGGCTTCAAAATGTTAATTAATTCTCAATTTGGCCCTCTGTTACTCAGACTAAGCATTTAGATTGCAAAGGGCACTTTTGTTAAGACTCATTTTATTACAAGTTAAAATTGCAGGGAAAAAAATTGATTTAGAAATGTGTTTCTAAATCAATGCAGCAATAGTAGAATACCTAAAATATTTGCTAAAATGTACTTTTCATTATTTCAAGATTCACACAGGGATCTCTAATGGTCCCTGAAAATCTAGAGATTACTAAGAAATGTGATTTTAACTACCATGAAATTGCCATAGCTATTTATCTTAGCTACTCATAGATAAAGCCATATAACTGTTAGATGGAAAGAGTCTCAAATATAGGCAAGACTTTAGCTATATACTTCTAAAAGTAAAACTGTCACTGTTTGCAGATGACATGATGCTATACATAGAGAATCCTAAAGATGCTACCAGAAAACTACTAGAGCTAATCAATGAATTTGGTAAAGTAGCAGGATACAAAATTAATGCACAGAAATCTTGCATTCCTATTCACTAATGATGAAAAATCTGAAAGAAAAATTAAGGAAACACTCTCACTTACCATTGCAACAAAAAGAATCAAATACCTAGGAATAAACCTACCTAAGAAGACAAAAGACCTATATGCAGAAAACTATAAGACACTGATGAAAGAAATTAAAGATGATACAAACAGATGGAGACATATACCATGTTCTTGGATTGGAAGAATCAACATTGTGAAAATGACTGTACTACCCAAAGCAATCTACAAATTCAATGCAATCCCTATCAAACTACCAATGGCATTATTCACAGAACTAGAACAAAAAATTGCACAATTTGTATGGAAGTACAAAAGACCCCAAATAGCCAAAGCAATCTTGAGAAAGAAAAAGAGAGGTGGAGAAATCAGGCTCCCAGACTTCAGACTATACTACAAAGCTACAGTAATCAAGACAGTATGGTACTGGCACAAAACAGAAATATAGATCAATGGAACAGGATAGAAAGCCCAGAGATAAACCCACAAACATATGGTCACATTATCTCTGATAAAGGAGGCAAGAATATACAGTGGAGAAAAGACAGCCTCTTCAGTAAGTGGTGCTGGAAAAACTGGACAGCTACATGTAAAAGAATGCAATTAGAACACTCCCTGACACCATACACAAAAATAAACTCAAAATGGATGAAAGACCTAAATGTAAGGCCAGACAGTATAAAACTCTTAGAGGAAAACATAGGCAGAACACTCTATGACATAAATCACAGCAAGATCCTTTTTGACCCACCTCCTAGAGAAATGGAAATAAAAGCAAAAATAAATGGAACCTAATGAAACTTAAAGGCTTTTGCACAGCAAAGGAAACCATAAACAAGACCAAAAGACAACCCTCAGAATGGGAGAAAATATTTGCAAATGAAGCAACTGGCAAAGGATTAATCTCCAAAATTTACAAACAGCTCATCCATCTCAATATCAAAAAAACAAACAACCCAATCCAAAAATGGGCAGAAGACCTAAACAGACGTTTCTCCAAAGAAGATATGCAGATTGCCAACAAACACATGAAAGGATGCTCAGCATCACTAATCATGTGAGAAGTGCAAATCAAAACTACAATGAGATATCACCTCACACCCATCAAAATGGCCATCATCAAAAAATGTACAAACAGTAAATGCTGGAGAGGGTGTGGAGAAAAGGAAACCCTCTTGCACTGTTGGTGGGAATGTAAACTGATACAGCCACTATGGAGAACAGTATGGAGGTTCCTTAAAAATCTAAAAATAGAACTACCATTGACCCAGCAATCCCACTACTGGGCATATATCCTGAGAAAACCATAATTCAAAAAGAGTCATGTACCACAATGTTCATTGCAGCTCTATTTACAATAGCCAGGACCTGGAAGCAACCTAAGTGTCCATCAACAGATGAATGGATAAAGAAGTTGTGGCACATATATACAATGGAATATTACTCAGACATAAAAAGAAACGAAATTTTTTGTAGTGAGGTGGATGGACATAGAGTCTGTCATGGAGAGTGAAGTAAGTCAGAAAGAGAAAAACAAATTCCGTGTGCTAACACATACACGGAGTCTAAAAAAAAATAAAATAAAATGGCTCTGAAGAACCTAGGGGCAGGACAGGAATAAAGACACAGATGTAGAGAGTGGACTTGAGGACACGGGGAAGGGGAAGGGGAAGCTGGGACAAAGTGAGAGAGTGGCATGGACATATATACACTACCAAATGTAAAATAGGTAGCTAGTGGGAAGCAGCCACATAGCACAGGGAGATCAGCTCGGTGCTTTGTGATCACCTGGAGGGGTGGGCTAGGGAGGGTGGGAGGGAGACGCAAGAGGGAGGAGATATGGGGATATGTGTATAGGTATAGCTGATTCACTTTGTTATAAAGCAGAAACTAACACACCATTGTAAAGCAATTATACTCCAATAAAGATGTTTAAAACAAAGTACTAAAAATGAATAAACACTGTAAATTTTAAAAAAATTTTTAATTGAAGTAGTTTATTTACAGTATTGTGTTAGTTGCAGCTCAATATAATCTTCAGCTAGATTATATATTTTAAAAAACAATAGGACATTGTTCTAAATTAATGAAAAGTGTGGAGGGTAGTTGGGGAGAAATGAACTATAGATGAAACCTTTACAAATTTCAGATTTCACCAAAAAATAATACATATCAAAGGAGAATGCTCTTCCTACCTCTGGGAAAAAAATATTCCACATCATGTTGCCTTTCATAGAAGCTCTGGGAACATGTGCTGCCTCTTTACGTTTCCCTGAGCTCTTGTGCTGGCCTTTTAGGTCATGTTTTGCAATGAGTGCCTGAGCCATTAGAAGGGAGTCCCTGATTGACCTCAGAACTGCCCTGGCATGGAAAGACAGGTCTAGGTCGGGTTTTCTCTATTGACATTTTGGACCAGATCATTCTTTGTTGGGGGCTGGGGGTGTGGTGCTCTGATCTGAAGGATGTTCAGCATCACGTCTGGTTTCTATAGCACATGTGAAGTCATGACATCCACAGATGTCTCCAGACACTGTCACATATTCCCTGGGTGGCAAAATTGTCTTCCATTGAGAACACTGGTCTAGACTGATTTAAAATTCTAGATATTTTTTAGTGTGGTAAATCAGGTAGATTCAGCTTCCAGAAATGGTACCCCCCTTGGGGTATCGGCAGCTGTACTGACCAGATTCAGTGTCTCGTTCTGCCTCTCACGATCCATGTGATTTTGGTTATCCTCTCTAAACCTTGGTCTGTTCACCTGTGAAATGGGAGTAATAAAACAGTTCCAATTTAATAAAATTATTGTGGAGAATAAATAAGATAATGAATATAAACACGGACCACAGTGCCTGGCACGTTACTAGTGCTAATCATTATTAGCGCTAATCATTATTAGCTCATTATCGTAAAAGTTGGTTGTTATTTTTTGTATTATTATTTTGGGTTGTTAGTGGTCCAGTATCAGTCTAACGTTATAGAATCCTAAGTGTCTAGATGTCTTTTTGAGTTGCCCTAGAGAAAGCGTCAAACATAAATAATGGTAAGAAGTTATATTGTTTAGCCCCTTAGAGGGTCTAAATCCTATCACAGAGATTATTTTTTACTTTCCCATCAAAGACTATTTTTAGGATCAATATGCCCCATCGTCTACTGAACATAGTGAAGGTAGTCAAAGGAAATAAAAGTCTTTGGGGGACTTCAAAGAGCTTAAAACCTGGTGAAGAAAAATCATCTTCTATACATAAAATCATTAAAGAAAAACAGATGCTGCTGTTTCATATGTATTTACTGGATTGCAAACTTGTTGAAAATAGTAGTGTCCTAGACACCTCTTTAATTCCCCCACTGGTACTTTAAACTTAGAAACAGCTCCATAAATATTGGTGGGATGAAGGAAAGGAAGGAATGTCAGAGTAAAAGATGTATTTTCTTCCAAATTGTCCCTGACTTATTATATGGCCTTGTTGAAGTCAGTTCTGTAAGTTGGTCCCTCAATAAATGGAGAAGATAATAATGCCTAACGCTCGACATTTATATAGCCCCAAATAGTTTGCAAAGTATTTTCATTTACATTATTATATCTCATGATAATATATCATCAACCCCATTCTTCTTGGAGAGCTTAGCAATTTAGTTACTGCGGCTATATCATGGGTCTTGGCCCTGGAGTGTTTCTCAGGCCGGGATATACTTCAGTCCTTACATGACCTTGATCCTACAAGACTACTTTGAAAACACCAGACCAATTTTATTATATGTAAGATTCAGTTACACATATAAACCCCTTAGAACTTTCATCTGATGGCACAGAATCATGGAACTAGGTAGAGCCCCAAGAATCAGTTTCGTCTTACCTTTTACAGCTGAGGAGATGCAGGCCCACGGGTTAAGAGAATTTCCCAAGTTCTCTTGGTTTGTCACCGGCGGAGTCAGAATTACAAGCTGATTCCTCTTTCATTGTCTCATGGTATTAATCATTACAAAAGACGGAGGGCTTAAATCTAACTCTAATTAGTCAGTCTTCCTTGGCTCTGTGTAAATATTTCACTTTAAGAGCGTGTACACTTTTTAGCCTCTCGTTTATTAACCCAATAAACTAACGAGCACATCATTTAGTTAGCCAATATGGAAAGCAGTACTGTAATGCAGCTGACATTCCTTCACCAGTCATTTGTTTATGAAGTCCAAATGAAGTTTCTTTCTCTTCAACTTCTGCTTGAACATCTAATGCACATCTTCACCGTAATGTTGTAACTGTCATTAAGTGAGAATGAATCATCTATCTTCAAGCATGATAGGTACCCATCATGAACTTTTCTTTTTATCTTGCTATCACTTGATATTTTTGGAGATCCCATCAATCAGGCGGCAAGCTTTCTGTGCTGCTTGTGTGATGTCGCTCCTCGTAGATTTAGACAATGAGTCTGTTGCTCCTTTTGGACACAGCATGTCAGAGGTGGCTGAGAAAGATTGAAAATGTGGGTGGCTGCTTGGTAAGACTTAAAGAGCCACTGATTATAATTATGCACTTGGTAAGGTGAGCCTTCTTCATATAATTCGAATGTTTGTAGGGTTCTTTATGTAGAAAGGCTTTAATAGTAAATATGTAAGTGTTGGTAAACTATGAAGCAGAAGTTACACTTTCTTTCAGCACTTTGTGCAGCTGCAGGTGCTCTTCACAGTCAAGTTTGGCCGAAAATAGAAAGATAATGATCGGCTGTAAATTTCTAAAGGACAGAGACCATCTTTTATCCATTTCTATATATGTTAGCATGCAGAGGCCTTTAATAAATTTTTGGTAACTGAACCAGTGCTATCTCTAGAATATTAAGACAGCTGCCAGTCCTGCCCTGAAATCTAAGGGTGGCGCAGGTTCCAAGGAATCTTTTGCTCGCACCTATGCGCGCAACTAGGCTTAACCATTTGGGTTACTTCTGTGTACGCTGACTAGTTACTAAATGACCTGCAGTTTCTAGAAGCTGGGTTGGCTAATCCTGTGCCACTCTTGAGCCTTACTACTGTTTTCTAAGCCAAGAGAAAAAATGACCTGTGTAAATAGAAAATCCCAAGTCTTAAACCCCAAATCAAAAGAAACATGATGTTCTCAAAGATACCTTGACACCAGAGCAAATTGCTGCAGGTACCTCAACTGTATTAATAGTTATTAAGGAGAACTTGAACAGAGTAAAATCCTAGTAGAATTTTGTAAATGAGATCAGTTGTGGAGGCCCTCTTAATTTATCAGAGTCCATGATAGACCACTCAAGGAAACACAGACTATCAGAACTTAAGGGGGAGAGATCCGTTTTATCAGAGTCAACAGGCTTATCTCTCAGGAAAAGGAGATGGCTTTGGCCGCTGCTTGCCAATCCTTTGTCTATATCCCTAAGGGAGGATAAGCTAATGACCCATAGGAGTTGCCTTCTCCGAAAGGTGATTTAAACAGCCTCTAATGCCTGTACCCTAATACTAATATTCATCTCATCCAGAAACTTCTGTCATGTCTCCTTACAAGATTCTACCAATGCGGAGGCCTGCTTTTCCCTATGAAAGCCCTGACACGTGATTATATAACCTTTGGACCCGTACCTAGCTTCAGGAACTGGCACCCTCCCTTCTCCCTTTCTAGATTAAGGAAAGGTACATTCTTGCTGTCATCCCTGTCAGCCCAACACTACTCCCCTGAGTAAGAGTCCTTCATCGTTTTCCAGGCGTGACTAACTCACCATATAGATAACCATCCCAGAAACCCTGGAGTTTCAAAAATGAAAACTCTTGCTTAGAAATGTTCTCCATAGACAAAATGAGATTGGTTTGAACTCTCTACCAGGAGCAGAGGATTCAGGGAATGCCCACTCCCAGTAAATCCAACAGTTGCAATGCTTTATGCCTGGTGGGCTCACTTGCAGGTACTTCTTGAAAGGTAAAGTTTCTGTTATGTAAATCAGCATGTTGTGGGTCCCAAAATTAAGGAATCCAATGGATTGAACCTGATAGTTATTAACACAACTTCTGTACAAGAGATCTAAACTTTAGAGCAACCGTCTCTCCAGAATCACGGTATTAGATTCTTTACCTGTTGGGGAAAAATATTTTTAGAGCATTGTCCATTCTTATTCCCGGTTTGAAAGGACTTTCTGGTAGCAGAATAAGCCACTAGCAAAGCTGGGAGGAACAATTTTAAAGGGACTGCCTTTCAGCTGCATATCTCATATAACCAGAACATCTATTCAGTGTGTTTTATCTGGTACGGTTAAGTGCAATTTGTAATAACATATAAATTCCCTTGTCAAGGAGAACAGCCCCTGCCTATATGAGTTATTTTCAATCTTGATGCACATTAGAATCACCTAGACAGCTTTAAAAAATACTGATGTCCAGGCCCCACTCAAAATATTCTTATTTAATTGATCTGGGGCAATGCAAACCCATTAGTATTATTTTTTCTAATTCCCCAAGTGATTCTAATGGGTGCCCAGAATTGAGAACTTCTGCTTAGATTTATAATCTCTCTTTGATAATCTTTTAAATTTATTTAGCTTTACAGTGTTCTACAAAGATAATCTTCCCTGGAGGACTAAAGGGTGAGATTGATGATGAACTCAGTAATTTTCCTACCTGAAGCCATCGGGGAATGGATTGGTCATCACTTCCCACTGGGCCACTATTTTAGATATAGAAAAATTAACCTAAAAGGGATATTTATCATTAAACGTGTTCATGAACTGAATGTGGTTGTGCTACATGGTATATATAAATCTAGAGGAAATATTACACTTGTCTATAGATCAAATATTCTCACTTATCATTTATCATCTAAAGACATATTTAAAAATTCTGCCTTGGCTACTCAGGGAAAAGGTCTCTTCCCTCACCTTCTTCTAACAGATTAATGATGACTTAAACCTGGTCTGCCCTTGATCTTCTCGGGTCTGATTTGACAAGGAAGGTTTGGCAGCCAAATGAATCCCTGACCAAGTTCATGTGCAATATGTGAAGTAAAAGATAAGAAGAGTTGATTGTGATTCCTACAAATTTTAAATCTTTCTTCTCTGAAAGGTGTAAAGAAGTCTGACTGCAAAGGGACCCCGAGACTTGAGGAATAACATGGTGGTAAGTTCCCCATGTCTCCTTATTACTGCCCATATATCCCAGACAGGGCACTGCAGAAACCTGCAACAGGTACAGACCAAAAGAGCTTCTGGAAGAGCTTGCTCCCGTCAAGCCAAGGGACCAGAAAACATGTAGCCTAACATTAGAAATCTTCTTGGCAAAACCCTCCTTACTCCAGCCAAACACCAAGGGGGAAAAGTCACACCTTGCGCCCCTGCAGTTTCAGCCGTGGAGTGGGAAGTTGATCTTCTACCCCAGTCCCTTGCCCAGACAAAAGCAGGCAGCACTCAGATTCCTCCGTCGTTGTTAGATGTCTGAGGGACTCAGCAGGGAGATGATTATCCATCCTCTGCCTGATGAAGAGGACAATGCTCCAGTTTCCCCACCAGGGTACTGGAACCCACTGGGAGCTGAGCATCCACCTCTACTCGACATCAAAGAGACTGACAATGAGATGCCAGTTGGAGCTAATAAGTGCTCTACTCTCACCCCACCCCTGGAGTCAGGAAGACTTGGTGAGGACCTGAGCCTCCACATACACCTAGCATCCAGGAGGTAGAATAAAGTGGTACGAGGTGGGGCAGTTAGTGGACAGTCCACTGAGCCCACACGCTCCTTCCCCTCATGTCAGTAGGGCATAGTGTGGAGCCAGGCTTCCAACCACAGCAACAAAGCAGTGTGAGTGGGTGCTTACTTTTGCCACAATGGAGTAGACTAGACTTTGCAAGAAGCTGAGCATATACAATCACCCAGACCTTGAGGTATACGTGAACAGGGGCATGACCTTCACATAAAAGGTGATTAAATAGGAATCATTCTCATAATATAATACCCAAAATGTCTAGGGTACAATCGAAAATTGTGCATCATATCAAGAGCCAGAAAAATCACAGTACAATTTAGAAAAGCAACCAACAGATACCAGCATAAGATGAGTCTGATGCCAGAACAATTTGACAAGGATTGCAAAGGAACCACCATAAAAATGCTTCCATGAGAAGTTACAAATTCTCTTGAAACAAATGAAAAATTAAAATCTCAGCATGGAAATAGAAATTTATTTTTTTAAAAAAGAACCAAATGGAAATTAGAGAACTGAAAATTATGTGACATTAAAAAAAACTCACTATACACCCAATAATAGAATGGGAATGATGGAGAGTAGAATCAGTGAACTTGAAGACAGATCAATAGAATTTACTCAGTCTGAACAATGAGGAAATAGGGTGAAAATAAAATAAAAAGAGTCTCAGGGACCTGTGAGACAATAACCCACATAAACATACAGATTCAAGAAGCTAAGCAAACCTAAAGTAGAATTCAACCCCCACAAAAAAATCCATGCCAAGACATAGAATAATTAACTTTTCGAAAACTGAAAGATAAAGAAGAAATCCCAAAGCAGCCAGACAGAAATAACACAGTACAGGCATACCTCAGAGAAAGTGCAGGTTTGGTTCCAGACCATCATGATAAAGCAAATATCACTATAAAGTGAGTCACGTGAATTCTGTGGTTTCCCAGTACATATAAAACTTAGGTTTACGATATACTATAGACTGTTACATAGTACAACAGCATTATGTCTAAAAAATATATCTACGTACCTTAATTAAAAATATTTTCTTGCTAAAAACTGCTATCATCTGAGCCTTCAGTGATTCATGGTAGTAACATGAAAGATAACTGATCACAGATCACCAGAACAAGTATAATGATAATGAAAAAGTTTAAAATATTGCAAGAATTACCAAAAGGTGACACAGAGACGTGAAGTGAGCAAATGCTGTTGGCAAAACGGTACCAAGGGACTTGCTCCATGTAGGTCACCACAAACCTTAAATTTGGGAAAAATGCAGTATCTGAGAAGTGCAATAAAATGAGGTATGCCTGTATAAAGATGTCAGAAGAAAAATTTAACATTCCACGTTATAACTAGAAAAGGTAGGGAAAATTAAATTCAAAAGAAACAGATGCAGTGGAATAAAAATATAAAAACAGAAATGAAGGAAATTAAAAACAAAAGAGAAATAAAAAAACATGAAGCACAAAGTCGTAAGGTCTCTGCAAAGACCAATGAAATTGACAAATTCCTATCCAGACTGATCAGGAAAATAAGAGCAAGGATAAAAATGACTGGTATCAGAAATTAAAGGTGATACATCACTATAGGCAGTAAAAATATTAAAAATAAAACAGAATAGTATGAAAAACTTAATTACAACACATGCAGCAGTTTAGATAAAATAGACAATTTCCTAGACAAACATAAGCTTTCCAGTAGTCTGTTAAAGCCTGATATCTATTAATAAGTAGCCTTATATCTCTTTAAATTGTGTAAGTAAAATTTTTTCTTACAAAATAAACTTCCGGCTAGAAGTTGTGCTGGTGAATGTCAAACATTTAGGGAAGAAAAAATAACAATCTATACAATGATTTTGTCCAACCCAGTTTATGAGACAAGTATAACCCTGCTTCCAAAACCAGATAAAGGTTTTGCAAGGAAACTTCAGGCCACAATTGCTTATTATATAAAAGCAGAAACCATTAACAAAATGTTAGCAAACTGAAGTCAGTGATATGTAAAATGGAAAGTGTTATAATTAAGGAATTTTATCATAGGAAAACAAGGTTGTTCAATATTTTCTTTAATTCATTAAAGTCAATTCACTAAATTAACAGCATATAAGAGAAAAATATAATGAGTGACTAGATTTAAAAAATGCATCTGACAAAATTTAACATAAATTTGTTAGAAAAATTCTCAATAAGGTAATAATATAAAGGAAAGGAACATCCTTAGCCTGATAAAAGTCATCTACAGAAACCTTACAGGTGACATCATACTTATAAGTGAAAGACAGTGTTATTCTTGTATATTAAGACAAGGCAAGATATCTATGTTCACTACTTCTATTCAGGAGTGAACTGGAGTTCTTAAACAGGGCAACAGAAAAAGAAAATTTTCTTAAAGGGTTACAAAATAAAAAGAAAGAAGTCAATTCTCTACTCACAGTTGATTTGTACCTATGTGTAGAATATACTAACAAATCTAGAAAACGGCGACTAGAACTAAAATGTCTAGCAGAATCAGATGTTACATGATCAATATACGAAAAATCAAATGTATTTCTATATACTAACAATAAAGTGGGGAATTAAATTAAAGATAATTTATCATAATGTCAAAATTAAACATGTAGAAAGATACATTTAACAAATTAGTGTTAGTCTTATACACTGAATATTACAAAACGTTGTTAGGAGAAATTTTAAAAGAACTTGGTACATGCAAGATATATAATATTCATGTGTTGGAAGACTCAAAACTGTTGATGTAATTTATCCCCAAAGTGATCTAAAAATTCAAAGTAATCTCAATCAAAATTCCAAGAAGTGATTTTCTTTTAGTAGAAATTACCAAGCAGGTAACAAAATTCATGTGGAATAGGCAAAACAATCTTGAATAAGAACAACAAAATTTGAGAACTTATAGTATCTGATTTTTAAATTTATTTTAAAACTATAATAATAAAGGTAGTGTTATATTGACATAAAAATAGATAAGCAGTCCAATAGAACAAATTGGTGAGTCCAGAAATAGACCTAACTGTAAAGGGTCAATTAATTTGGGGAAAAATTGTCCAAAATTTAGCTAAATATATGTGGTCAAGTTTGTTTGTTTTTTTTAACCTAAGGATCTTTTCATGGGGAAAGGAGAGAAGGTAATTTAATGGGGAAAAAGATAGTCTTTTGAACATATGGATACTGCTGTATCAGAAAAGGTACCTTTACACTTATTATGCACCATGCAATGAAATTAACTCAAAATTAATCATTACTATTCACAGCTATAATATATTTAGAATAAAACATAGAATATTTTCATCGTTGATGTAGTTCAAGATTCCTTAGATGTGTTTCTTTAAGCACAACATAAAAAAAATCACTTGTTAAATAGGACTTCTTCCAAATTAAAAACTTTGCTCTTTGAAAGGCATTATTAAGGAAATGAAAATGCAAGACACAAACTGAAAGAAAATATTCACCATGCATATATATGAAAAAGTACGTGTAAAAAATTAGAATTCAATAATGATGTGACAAATAACACATGAAAAGAAGCTGAATTTTATGTCACTAGGAAAGTGAAAATTAAGAGCACAGTGAGATAACCCTATACTAAAAATAATGTTATAAAGACCAACAACAACAAATTGGGGTGTAACAACTAGAAATTTCATACATTGCTGGTCAGAATGTAAAATTTTGCAAACACTTTGGCATTGTCTTTTGAAGGTAGTTATACACTTATATTATGGCTAAGTGATTCAACGCTAAGGCATTTACCCAAAAGAGAGAAAATCACGTGTCCACACAAATATTTATACATTAATGTTCATAGCTGCTATAATTCATGGTAACCCCAAACTGGAAACAGAACAACTATAAGCTCCTGGATGAGTGAACAATCCAATTTCCTAAAATCTATAGAATAGAATTTATTCAGCAATGTAGGTATTCAATGAATAGATGAAACTGATACATGAAAATATGTGATACATCTCAAACCACTAAAGTGATTTCTTATTTTATTTATTTACTTTTTTTTTTTTTTTTTTTTTTTTTTTTGCTGTACGTGGGCCTCTCACTGTTATGGCCTCTCCCGTTGCGGAGCACAGGCTCCGGACGTGCAGGCTCAGTGGCCATGGCTCACGGGCCCAGCCGCTCCGTGGCATGTGGGATCTTCCCGGACCGGGGCGCGAACCCGTGTCCCCTGCATCGGCAGGCGGACTCTCAACCACTGCGCCACCAGGGAAGCCCTTTATTTATTTACTTTTAACTGAAATACAGTTGATTTTAAATATTATATTCGTTTTAGATGTACAACATAGTGATTTGATGTTTTTATAGATTTTACTCCATTTAAAGTTATTACAAAATAATGGCTGTATTTCCCTGCTCTGAGCAATATATCCTATTGCTTATTTATTTTATACATAGTATTTGTGTCTCTTAATTACATTTCTATCTTTCCCCTCCCCCTTTCCTTACCCCACTGGTAACCACAAGTTTGTTTTCTATATCTTTCAGTCTGTTTTGTTATATACATTCGTTCTATTTTTTTTAGATTCCACGTGTAAGTGATAACAGAGTATTTCTTTCTCTGTATGACTTATTTCACTAAGAATAATATTCTCTAGGTCCATCCATGTTGTTGCAAATAGCAGAATTTCATTCTTTTTTATGGCTGAGTAGTATTCCACTGTATACATATACCACATCTTTATGCATTCATCTCTTGATGGGCACTTAGGTTTGCTTCCATATCTTGGCTATTGTAAATAATGCTGCTATGAACATTGGGGTGCATGTGTCTTTCTGAATTCGTGGTTTTGTTTTTTCAGACATATATCCAGCAGTGGAATTGTTGGATCATATGGTAGTTGTACTTTTAGTTTTTTGAAGAACCTCCATACTGTTTTCCATAGTGGCTATACCAATTTACAATCCGAGCAACAGTGCACTAGAGGTCCCTTCTCTCCACATCCTCACCATTTGTTATTTGTGTTCTTTTTGATGATAGCCATTTTGACATGTGTGAGGTAATATCTCATTGCACTTTTGATCTGCATTTCTCTGATGATTTGTGATTTTGAGTATTTTTTTATGTGCCTGTTGGCCATCTGCATATCTTCTTTGGAAAAATGTCTCTTCAGATCTTCTGACCATTTATTAATCAGGTTGTTTGGTTTTTTGATCTTGAGTTGTATGGGCTGTTTATATATTTTGGATATTAACCCCTTACTGGTCATATCATTTGCAAATACTTCCTTCCATTTTCTTTTTGTTTTGGCAATGGTTTCCTTTGCTGTACAAAAGCTTTTACATTTAATTAGGTCCAGTTTGTTTATTCTTGTTTTACTCTAGGAAATGAAACCAAAAAAATATTGTTGTTATTTATGTCAAAGAGTGTTCTGCCTATATTTTCTTCTATGAGTTTTATAGTATTCAGTCAGTCTTACATATAGGTCTTTAATTCATTTTGAGTTTATTTTTGTATATGGTATGAGGAAATGTCCTAGTCTTATTCTTTTACATGTATCTGTCCAGTTTCCCGAGCATCACTTATTGAAGAGACTATCTTTTCTTTGTACCTTCTTGGCTCCTTTGTTTTAGATAAAATGACCATAAGAGTGTGGGTTTATTTCTGGACTCCCTATTCTGTTCCATTGATCTGTATGTCTGTTTTTGTGTCAGTACCATGCTATTTTGATTACTGCAGCTTTGTGATACAGTTTGAAGACATGGACCATGATATATCCAGCTTTGTTCTTTTTTTCTTAAGTTTGCTTTGGCAATTCTGGGTCTTTTGTGGTTCCATATATATTTTAAGATTATTTGTTCTAGTTCTGTGAAAAATGTCATGGGTATTTTTAATGAGGATTACATTAAATCTGTACATTGCTTGGGGTAGTATGGTAGTATTGTGACAATATTAATTCTTCCAATCCAAGAACATGGAATATCTTTCCATTTTTTTGTACCATTTTCAAATCTCTTAATCAGTGTTTTGTAGTTTTCAGAGTATAGGTCTTTCACTTCCTTAGTTAAGTTTATTCCTAGGTATTTTATTCTTTTTGATGTGATGGTAAATGGGATTGTTTCCTTAATTTCTCTCTGATAGTAATTACTAGTGTACATAAAAGCAACAGTATATTAATCTTGTATCCTGCAACTTTACTGAATTCATTTATTAATACTAATAGTGTTTTTGGTGGAGACTTCAGGGTTTTCTATATATGGTGTCATGTCCTCTGTAAATAGTGACAGTTTTACTTCTTCCCTTCCAATTTGAATGCCTTTTATTTCTTGTTTGATTGCTATGGCTAGCACTTCTAATACTATATTAAATAGAAGTGGTAAGAGTGGTCATCCTTGTCTTATTCCTGATTTTAGAGGAAAATCTTTCATCTTTTTACAGTTGAGTATGATGTTTGCTGTGGGTTTGTCATAAGTGGCCTTAATTATTTTGAGATATGTTCCCTCCTAACCCACTTTGAAGACAGTTTTATTGCAAGTGGATGTTGAATTTTGTCAGATATTTTTTCTGCATCTATCAAGATGATCATGTGATTTTTAGCCTTCCTTTTGTTAATGTGGTGTATCACATTGATTGATTTGTGAATACTGAACTAACCTTGCATCCCTGGAATAAATCCCACTGCATCATGGTGTATAATCCTTTTTATATATTGTTGAATTCCATTTGCTGATATTTTGTTGAGGATTTTTGTATCTATATTCATCAAAGATATTGGCCTGTAATTTTCTTTCTTTCTTTCTTTCTTTCTTTCTTTCTTTCTTTCTTTCTTTCTTTCTTTCTTTCTTTTGTAGTGTCTTTGGCTTTGGTATGCAGGTAATGGTGGCCTTGTAGAATAAATTTGGGAGTGTTCCATTCTCTTCAACTTTTAGGAATAGTTTGAGAAGGGTAAGTGTTAGCTCTTCTTTTTATGTTTCATAGAATTCCCTTGTGAAACTGTTCAGTCCTGGTTTTTTGTTTGCTGGGAGTTCTTAAAATACACATTCAATTTCACTACTAGAGATTGGTCTGTTCAGCTTGTTTATTTCTTCCTGATTCAGTCTTGGAAAGTTGTTTGTTTCTAGAAATTTGTCCATATCTTCTAGGCTGTCCAATTTGTTGGCATATAATTGTTTGTAGTATTCTCTTACGATTTTCTTTTTTGTATTTCTGTGGTATCAGTGTTTTGTTCTCCTCTTTCATTTCTTATTTTATTTATTTTAGGTCTTCTCTCTTTTATTCTTGGTGAGGCTGGGTAAAGGTTTATCAATTTTGTTTTATCTTTTCAAAGAAATACCTCTTGATTTTATTGATCTTTTATTGATTGATTGGTCTCCAATATATTTAGTTCCTCACTGTTCTTTATTATTTCATTCTTTCTGCTGATTTTGAGCTTTGTTCTTCTTTTTCTAATTCATTGAGAAGGAGGGTTAAGTTTTGAGTTTTTCTTGTTTCTCGAGATTGGCCTGCATTGCGGTAAACTTCCCTCTTAGAACTGCTTTTCCTACGTCTCAGATTTTGGAAAGTTGTATTTTCACTTTCACTTCTCTCAAGGTATTTTCTGATTTCCTCTTTGATTTTTTCATTGACCCACTGGTTTTTTGGTAGCATGTTGTTTAATCTCCACGTTAGTGCTTTTCCCATTTTTCTTCCTGTAATTGATTTCTAGTTTCATACCGTTGTGGTCAGAAAAAAAGCTTGATATAATTTCTATCCTCTTAAATTTTTTGAGACTTGTTTTATGGCCTAGTATGTGATCTATCCTGAAGAATGTTTCATGTGACTTGATAAGAAAGTGTATTCTGCTGTTTTGGGATGGAATCTTTTCTTCTAGCCATTGATTAAGTCCAACTGATCTATTGTGTCATTTAAGACCATTGTTGCCTTATTGATTTTCTGTCTTGATGATCTGTCCATTGATGTAAGTGGGATGTTAAAGTCACCTACTATTGTATTGCTGCCTAGTTCTCCCTTTATGTCTGTTAATATTTACTTTATATATTTAGGTTCTCCTGTATTTGGTACACGTATGTTAACAAGTATAATATCCTCTTCTTGACTGATCCCTTTATCAGTATGTAATGCCCTTCTTTGTCTTTTATTGTGGCCTTTGTTTTTTTCTTGGTATTTTTTTTGCGGTATGCGGGCCTCTCACTGCTGTGGCCTCTCCCATTGCAGAGCACAGGCTCCGGACACGCAGGCTCAGCGGCCATGGCTCACAGGCCCAGCTGCTCCACGGCATGCGGTATCTTCCCGGACCGGGGCACGAACCCATGTCCCCTGCATCGGCAGGCAGACTCTCAACCACTGCGCCACCAGGGAAGCCCGTGGCCTTTGTTTTAAAGTTTATTTTGTCTGATAAGAGTATTGCTACCGCCACTTTTTCTGTCCTTTCTATTTGGATGAAATGTCTTTTGCCATCCGTTGACTTTCAGTCTGCGTGTGTCTTTAGTTCTGAAGCGAGTCTCTTGTAAGCAGCATATATATGGGTCTTGTTTCTTTTATCCAATCAGCCACCCTATGTCTTTTCATTGAAGCATTTAGTTCATTGACATTTGAATTTTTTTTTTTTTGCGGTACGCGGGCCTCTCAGTGTTGTGGCCTCTCCCGTTGCGGAGCACAGGCTCTGGATGCGCAGGCCCAGCGGCCATGGCTCACAGGCCCAGCCGCTCTGCGGCATGTGGGATCCTCCCGGACCAGGGCATGAACCCGTGTCCCCTGCATCGGCAGGCGGACTCTCAACCACTGTGCCACCAGGGAAGCCCCTGAAGTAATTATTGATAGATATGTACTTATAGCCACTTTATAACTTGTTTTCTGTTTGTTTCTGTAATTGTTTTTTTGTTTCTTCCCTTGTGGTTTGATTGATTTTTCCTTTAGTGGTGTGCTTGTGTTCTTTTTTCTCTTGTTTTTATATATCTGTTGTAGGCTTTTTATTTGTGTTTACCTTAGCGTTCATATATGTTGACCTATATCTATTTGCTTTAAACAGGTAGTGATTTAAGTTCAAATTCTAAAAGAGCTACATTTTTTACTTCATTCCCCCACACTTTGTGTATTTGATGTTATATTTTACATCTTCATGTTTATCCCTTTACTGATTATTATAGTTATACTTGATTTTACAACTTTTTAATCTTTGTATTAGCTGATTTAATTGTTTGATCTTCAGCTTTTACTATATATTTGGCTTTGCTAGTGGGATTTTTCTTTCCTATAGATGCTTATTTCTTGTTATGGCCTTTCCTTTTCCACTTACAGAAGACCCTTTAACATATCTTTTAGGGTCAAGTTAGTATCAATGAACTCTTTTAGTTTTACTTATCTGAAAAGTTCTTTATTTCTCCTTCAGTCCTAAATGATAACCTTGCTGGGTAGAGTATCATGGGTTGAAGGTTTTTCCCTTTCGATGCTTTAAATATATTATGCCACTCCCTTCTGACCTGCAGTGTTTCCACAGATAAACCAGCTCATAGACTTCTGGGGGGTTACCTTGTATTTGACTCTTTTTCTTTTGCTGCCTTTAGAATTCTCTCTTTATTTTTAACTTTTGCCATTTTAATTATGGTATGTCTTGGAGTGGTTTTGTTTGGGTTCATCTTGTTTGGGACCCTTTGTGTTTCCTGTACCTGGATATCTGTTTCCTTCTTCAGGCTTGGGAAGTTTTCAACCATAATTTCGTTAAATGTATTTTTGACCCCCTTCTGTCTCTTCTTGGGGGAACTCTATAATGCAAATGTTGGTACATCTGATGTTATTGCAAAGACCCCTTAAACTGTTTTCATTTTTTGTTTTTACTGTTGTGCACTTGTGATTTGCATTACTCTGTCTTTTAGATCACTTATGCATTCTTCAAATCACCTAGTCTGCTCTTCATTCCTTCTGTGTGTTTTTCATTTCAGTTATTGTATCCTTTAGTTCTGATTGATTCTTTTTTATATTTTCTTGTTCCTTGTTAAAATTCTTAACTGTGTTCATCTATTCTTTTTCTTAATTCAGTTACAATTCTTATTACTAATGTTTTTAATTCTTTATCTGGTAAATTGTTTATTTCTCTTTCATGAGTTGTTTTTCCAGTGTTTTTTTTTCTTGCTCTTTCAGTTAAGACAAATTTCTCTGCTTTCTCATTTTGCTCATCTTTCTCTGTCTCTATGAAATTAGGTGAAATAGTTAACTATGGTGGTCTTGAAGTGGGATCCTTATGTGGGAGCGTCTCTAGACGCTTGGTGGGACAGCTGAATTTGAATTGAACACAAGTAACGTCTTTTCTCAGGGTGTGCTGGCAGCTGTCACCTTGGTAAGAGGTGGTGCTGGAGATTGAGGGGATAGGACCAGAGCCAGGTGTGAGGCCAGGCATCCCCACAACTCAGTGGGGATCACCACCCTATGCAGGGGGTGGGCAGGGGGCAGGTCCAAGTTGCTGGAGCAGAAGGCCTGAGGGTTGGGTGTAAGCTGACTCAGTTCCCTTTAACTGTGTGCTCTTCTCCTCCTAGCACAGGCACCCTTGCCCCAGAGGGGAGTATTGCTAGAGCAAGAGGGCCAGATGTGGGTATTCAGCAAAGGTCAGGGCATGGGCTGTGGCAGTCTAGGCTCTGTCAAAGATCTGGACTGCCTCTAATGTGACATTTATGCAGTCACCAGTAATGGCCTCCCCCTCCCTGTTCAGATGCCACTTAGGGTCTGAGCTGCCTCAGCATCGCACAGCCAGCCAAGCATTTTCTTTGGTTGTGGCAGCCATCACTCTAGTTTGAACCTGTGACACAAGGCAAGCGGTGCTAGAGCAGGTGGTCAGCTCAGGCTAGGTCTTGCACCAGATGGGTCATGGGAAATAAGTCAGCCACCTGCACAGTTTCAATTTCAGTCAACCCCCTCTTCCCTGCTTTGGCAGCAGGCAAGCATTCATGTGCTCCTCATGAGCAGTGTCCAGGCTTCCCAAGACCTCTTGTTAGTCCCACTGGACTTCCAACCAGTCACGAGGGTTCATCTTCCTTTCATAGAACCCCAGGGCTGGGGCACCCAATATGTGGCTCAAATGGCTCACTCTCCAGAGAGGGTCTCCACCCATGTAATTTCCCTTTTCCTCTGAATCCCTTCCCCGGGGTACGCAGACCTCATTACTTCTCTTCCCTTCCTACCAGTTTCCCTGTGGATCTTTCTTACAACTTTGGTTGTACAGGAATCATTTTGCCAGTCTCCAGTTAGTTTTCAGCAAGAATTGATCCGCATGTACATGTATTTTTTGATGTGTTCATTTAGGGGAGGTAAGTTCTGCATCCTTCTACCCTGCCATCTTGATTTCTCTCCCCCATCATAGTGATTTTTTAAAAAGCCAGGCAAAGCCAGTCAATAGTGTATGATTCCATTTTTATGAAAGTTTATGTAAAATTTATTATTTCCATTCATATGATACTCTAGAAAAGTTAGATTTCATCAGTATTGGTATAAGTGAAACAGTAGTAACATGAGCACAGGAATGGATGGAGATTAACTAGTGAAATAAGTTTTTTAGGAAAATGGAAATGTTTTACGTCTTGATTATGGTGGCAGTTACATGGGTATACACATTTGTCAAAACTCAGTGAATATACAATTATGTATATATGTATATGTAGATAGCATATAGGGCTTATATAGATGTGTGTCTGTGTGTGTATATATATATATGCATGTATATATCCTCATAAAGTTGATAAAAAAATTAAAAATATATAATTTTTTATTCCTGAGTATCTATTATTCTGCTTCCTCATCATAGAAATTTCAAAGCCCAGAGACCCTCCTTTTATAAATCATTTCTGGCCCTTTAAGTCCAAGCTAGTTGTAGAGTTTTCTTTCACACAGCCTTCTTAAATCCTTTATGTGTTTCCTATGAATATAATTGGGATTCACACCATGTTCCAAAAGCCTCACCCGTAAGTCTTTTTTGAGATAGATCCTTTTATACTTTGGTCCTTGGATAAGAAAATTGTAGCACAATGCACTGATGATTCTGAGAAGCCCTTTTGTTAATTCTACCTGAGTCTACTCTGCACTGCCTTAAATCTTTCTGAATCTTTAGAAGTGGGCCTTATAGTCACATCCTGATTTCCTCTATATCTAATGCCTTTTATTGCTACAGTGTTTTCTAAGAATGAAAATCCTTTTTTTATTCTTCAATCATACATCCTGTCTTCTATATTGCCACTAAATTCTGCTTGCAAATTGAATACAACTGAAGAAAAGAATTTTTAAACAAACTCAGTTGAGAATTTCAAAGAGGTCATGGGAATTGGAGTGTGCATCCCCAAGAAGAAAGTTAACAGGATCTTATTTGTACATCTTCCTTGCATTTACCATCTCATCATTGCCTTTGCTGTAACTCTTTAAATGAGAGGGAGCTCTTAAACCTTAAATAGAAGGCACAATTCTTCTTGATGAAAATCTGCTCTCAGAAACAAGGATGACCTAGGCCAGTTCAAACAGAGATGGTTAAGAGAACAAAAACATCAGAAAGGAATACATTCTAGACTGCAAATTCATGAACCTCTTTGGGACATTTTCGTTTTCTCAATTCTCCATTTTTTTGAGACTACTCACTCTTTACCTCACCGCTCTCCTGTAACCTCCCATCCACCAAAATGTTTTCATGCAGGAACATGAAAGTAGAGCTCTCCCCGCAAAAGGGAAAATAATATAACACAGGAGTTTCTTAGTGAATGAGTACTGACCATATTTTTTATCTTCTGCCTACATGGTTTAGAAGTTATATCATTCCCGAAAATCTCTACATTATCTCTATTCTCTTAACTAGTAAGTTCTAAAGAATATGACACAAATACCAATTAAGCAACACCAAACCAAGTCACATACTACTTATAGGAAAACACCAACTTAAATGAAAGCCTGTTTCTTATCTAAAACCATGGAGGCCAGAAGCAAGTGACACAACATTTTTCAAGTGTTAGAAGAACTCAATTGCAAAGTCTGTATCTGGTGAAAATATCAAAAATGAATGGGAAATAAAAACATTCTCAGAAAAAGGAAAACTAAGAGAATTTATTGTTAGCAAATCTACCATAAAAGAATGACTAAATGAAGTTCCTTAAACGAAAGGAAATAGTAATAGAAGGCTTTGAACTTCAGGAGGAAATAACATCAGAATGGGAAAAAATATGTCAAAATGTAATAGAAAATCCTACTTCTCATGAGGTTCTTATATTATTTTTGATGATTAAAGCAAAAATTATAATACAGTGTCATCCTACTCAAAGTATATGGAGTAAGTCCTTAAGACAATGATATTTAAAAGGTAGGGAGGGTAAATGGACCTAAGTGGAAGTAAACTTTCTAAACTTTACTCAGAGTGGTAAAATGCTGACAATAGCAGACTGTGATAAATCAAATATGCATGTTGTTACACCCAGGACAACCCCTACTGAAACTAAAAATTCTATAAATATAAATAAGAGGGAATCCTTAAAAACTGTTCTAATAACACTCAGAAGGTTAAAGAGAGACAGAAAGAGAAATAGAAGAAAATGAAACAGGAAACAAACAGAAAGCAAATCTTTTCCTCTGGACTTTTTGCTGTCTTAGAAAAAATATATAAGTATATATATTATATACTTGTATATAAGTATATGTGTGTGTATATATGTATATACATACACCCACATACACACAAAATGGAATATTATTTGGCCGTAAAAAAGAATGAAATGCCATTTGCAGCAACATGGATGGACCTAGAGATTATCATGTTAAGTGAAGTAAGTCAGACAGAAAGACAAGTATCATATGATATCACTTATATGTGGAATCTAAAATATGACACAAATGAAGTTATTTACAAAACAGAAAGACTCACAGACATAGAAAACAAACTTATGGTTACCAAAAGGGAAAGGAGGGGAGGGATAAATTAGGAGTTTGGGATTAACAGATACACACTACTATGTATAAAACAGATAAACAACAAAGACCTACTGTATAGCATAGGGAACTATATTCAATATCTTATAATAACCTATAACGGAAAATCTGAAAATGAATATATATGTGTGTGTGTGTATAACTGAATCATTTTGCTATACACATGAAAATTGTAACTCAACTATACTTCAATTTAAAAATATCTATCTATCTATCTAATCAAGTATCAACATAAAAGTACCTGAATTTGGCAGTCAGACACAATAATAAAGAAGAATCTGAGACATAATTACCTAGGGTATAAGTTGAGTGAATGTACAAGTGACTTATTAAAAGTGGGAGATTAAAATAAGCACTCAAAATATTTTTTTTCTGCTTTCAAAATAGTAGCCTTCATTTTAGTCCATTTTTGATTGTTCACATGACTAATACTATAGTCCCATCTGGTTGACCTACAATGAGGTATTCCTATTTTTTTAAGAGCTACCTTTTACTCTTCCAATATTACAGAATCAGTAGCTTATTAGAAGAGCCATATATATCAAAATAATTTTTAAATTTTAATATAAAAGAAAAATATATTGATAAATTGAAAGGTAGGCTTTGAAGGCCAACATTCTACTAAAAGAAGAGATATTTAAGGTACATTTTTTTAAAATGCTGATCACTATTACATATTTTGTTTTACTTCTTGAATGCTTTTATTTATTTTTTGCTTTCTTATTGAAATACAGCTGATTTATGATGTTTCAGGTGTACAGCAAAGTGATTTAGTTTTATATATATATAAATATATATATATATTCTGCTTCAAATTCTTTTCCATTATACAGTATTAAAATATACTGAATGTAGTTCCCTGTACTATACAGTAGGTTTTTGTTGTTTATGTATTTTATATATAGTAGTGTGTACCTGCTAATCCCAAATTCCTAATTTATACCTCCCCCTTTTCCCCTTTGGCAATCATAAGTTCGTTTTCTATGTCTGTGAGTCTGTTTCTATTTCTCGGTTTTATAAATCAGTTCATCTGTATCATTGTTTTAGATTCCACATATAAGTGATATCATTTGATATTTATATTTTGCTGTGTGGCTTACTTCACTTTATATGATAATCTCTAGGTCCATTCATGTTGCTACAAATGGCATTATTTCATTCTTTTTTACGGCTGAGTAATATTCCATTTGAATGCAAAATGTGCGTGTTTGTATACATATATATATGTATGTATGTGTGTGTATATATATATATACCACGTCTTCTTTATCCATTCATCTGTTGACAGACACTTAGGTTGCTTCCGTGTCTTGGCTATTGTAAATAATGCTGTTATGATCACTGGGGTGTATGTATCTTTTCGAATTAGAGTTTTTGTATTTTTTGGATATATGCCCAAGGGTGGGATTACTGGATCATATGGTAACTCTATTTTTAGTTTCTTAAGGAACCTCCATATTGTTGTCTATACTGGCTGCACCAATTTGCATTCTAACTGACAGTGTAGGAGGGTTCCCTTTTCCCCCACCCTCTCCAGCATTTATTATTTGTAAACTTTTTGAGGATGGCCATTTTGACCAGTGTGAGGTGATACCTGATTGTAGCTTTGATTTGCATTTCTTTAGTTATAAGTGATGTTGAGCAACTTTGCATGTGCCTGTTGGCCATCTGTTTGTCTTCTTTGGAGAAATGTCTGCTTAGGTCTTCTGCCTATTTTTTGATTGGGTTGGTTTTCTTTTTTGTTTTTTTTTTTTTTAATTGAGTTGTATGAGCTGTTTGTATATTTTGGAAATTAAGCCCTTGTCGGTAGCATCCATTGCAAATATATTCTCCCATTTTGTAGGTTGTCTTTTCATTTTATGGTTTTCTTTGTTGTGCAAAGGCTTTTAAGTTTAATTAGCATCCATTTGTTTATTTTTGCTTTTGTTTCCATTACTCTAGGAGACATATCCAAAAATACATTGCTACAGTCTATGTCAAAGATTGTTCTACCTATGTTTTCCTCATCTGGTCTTACATTTAGGTCTTTAATCCATTTTGAGTTTATTTTTGTATCTGGTGTTAGAGACTCTTCTAATTTCATTCTTTTACATGTAGCTGATCAGTTTTCTCAGTAACACTCATTGAAGAGACTCTCTTTTCTCCATTGTATATTCTTGCCTCCTTTGTTTTAGATTAATTGCCCATGGGTACATGGGTTTATTTATGGGCTTTCTATCCTGTTTCATTGATCTTTGTGTCTCTTTTTGTGCCAGTACCTTACTGTTCTAATGACTGTTTGTAGTATAGTCTGAAGTCAAGGAGAGTGGTTCCTCCATATCTGTTCTTCTTTCTCAAGAATGTTTTGACTATTCAGAGTCTTTTCTGCTTCCATACAAATTAAAAATTTTTTTGTTCTAGTTCTGTGAAAAATGCTGTTGGTAATATAATAGGGATTGCATTGAATCTGTAGATTACCTTAGGTAGTATGGTCATTTTAACAGTATTAATTCTTCCAATCCAAGAACATGGTATATCTTTCCACCTGTTTGTGGCATCTTCAATTTCTTTCATCAGCATCTTACAGTTTTCAGAGTATAGGTCTTTTGCCTCCTTAGGTAGGTTTATTCCTAGGTAATTCATTCTTTTTGATGCAAGGGTATGTGGGATTATTTGCTTAATTTCCTTTCTGATATTTTGTTGTTAGTGTATAGAAGTGCAACAGATTTCTGTGTATTAATTTTGCAACTTTCCTGAATTCATTGATGAGCTCTAGTAGTTTTCTAGTGGCATCTTTAGGATTTTCCATGTATAGCATCATGTCTTCTGCAGACAGTGACTATTTTACTTCTTCCTTTCCAATTTGGATTCCTTTTATTTCTTTATCACTGATTGCCGTGGCTAGGACTTCCAAAACTATGTTAAATAAAAGTGGTGAGAGTGGACATCCATGCCTTTTTCCTGATCTTAGAGGGAATCTTTCAACTTTTCAAAATTGAGTATGATGTTTGCTGTGGGCTTGTCATATATGACCTTTATTATGTTGAGGTATGTTTCCTCTAATGCCCACTTTTTTGGAGTGTTTTTATCATAAATGGAGTTGAATTTTATCAAAAGCTTTTTATGCATCTATTGAGATGATCATACGGTTTTCTTCAGTTTGTTAATGTGGTGCATCACATAAATTGATTTACAGGTACTGAAAAATCTTTGCATCCCTGGGATAAATTCCACTTGATCATGATGTATGATGCTTTTACTCTATTGTTGGATTCAGTTTGTTTGGATACAGTTATTGTATCATATCAGTTTTCTTGTTTCCTGAAGTAAGCTTATATCACTATCAACTTCCCTCTTAGAATTGTACTTGTTGCATCTCATAGGTTTGGGGTCGTCATGTTTTTGTTCTCATTTGTCTCTAGGTATTTTTTGATTTCCTCTTGGAGTTCTTCAGTGATCCTTTGGCTGTTTAGTAGCGTATTGTTTAGCCTCCACTTGTTTGTGCTTTTTGCAGTTTTTTTTTTTCTTGTAGTTGATTTCTAGTCTCATAGCAGTACAGTCGGTAAAGATGCTTGGTATGATTTCAACTTTCTTAAATTTACTGAGGCTTATTTTGTGTGCTAGCAGGTGATCTAACCTGGAGAATATTCCATGTGCACTTGAAAAGAATAAGTATTCTGCTGCTTTTGGGTGGAATGCTCTGTAAATATCAGTTAAGTCCATTTGGTCTAATGTGTTATTGAAGGCCTATGTTTCCTTATTGGTTTTCTGTCTAAATAATATGTTCATCAATGTAAGTGGGGTGTTACAGTCCCCTATTGTTACTGTGTTATTGTCAATTTCTCCTTTTATGTTTGTTAATATTTGCCTTATATATTGAGGTGCTCCTATGTTGGGTGCATATGTATTTATAATTGTTATATCTTCTTCTTGGATTGATCCCTTGATCATTATGTAGTGTTTCTCTTTGTCTCTTGTAACAGTCTTTATTTTAAAGTATGTTTTTTTCTGGTATAAGTATTGCTACTCCAGCTTATGCTTTCCATTTTTGTGGAATACCTTTTTCTATCCACTCACTTTCAGTCTGTGTGTGTCTCTAGATCTGTAGAGAGTCTCTTCTAGGCAGCATATATACCAGTCTTATTTTTGTATCCATTCAGTCAGCCTGTGTCTATTGATTGTAGCTTGTATTCTGTTTACATTTAAGGTAACTATTGATTTGTATGTTCTTATTGCCATTTTCTTGTTTTGCATTTGTTTTTGAAGGTCTTTTACCCCTTTCTTCTTTTGTTCCCTTCTCTTGTGATTTTATAACTATATTTAGTGTTATGTTTGGATTCCATTTCATTTTTTTATGTGTATATATCTATTATAGATTTTTGGTGTGCTGTTACCATGAGGTTTTTGTGTAGCAGTCTATATATATATATGGTTGTTTTAAGTTGCTGATCTCTTAATTTCAAATGCATTTTAAATACCCTGCATTTGTTCTCTCCTCCCTTCACAATTACTGTTTTTTAAATCATATTTTGTAACTAATTATCTTGCATATCGCTTAACTGCTCATTGTGGATACAGATGATTTTACTACTTTTGTCTTTTAACCTACCTACTAGCTTTGTGTGTGGATGATTTCATACATTTACTGTATGTTTTCCTTTACCAGTGAACATTTCCACTGCATAATTTTGTTTCTAATTGTGGGCTTTTCTTTTTTGCCTAGAGAAGTTACTTTAACATTTGTTTTAAATCTGGTTTGGTGGTGGTGAATTCTTCTAGCTTTTGCTTGTCTGTAAAGCTTTTGATTTCTGAAGGAGAGCCTTGTTGGGTAGAGTATTCTTGGTTGTACGTTTTCCCCTTTCATCACTTTAAATATATTGTGCCTCTCCCTTCCGGCTTGCAGAATTTCTCCTGAAAAATCAGCTGGTAGCCTTATAGGAGTTCCCTTGTATGTTATTTGTTGATTTTCCCCTGCTGCTTTTAATATTTGCTCTTTATTCTTAATTTTTGTCATTTTGATTACACTGTGTCTTAGTGTGTTCCTCTTTGGGTTAATCCTGTGTGGGACTCTGTGCTTTCTGGACTTGACTCACCCTTTCCTTTCCCAGGTTAGGGAGGTTGTCAGCTATTATCTCTTCAAATATTTTCTCAGGCCCTTTGTCTTTCTCTTCTTCTTCTGGGACCCATATAACGAGAATACAGAGGTCTCTTAAACTGTCCTTATTCCTTTTCATTTTTTTTTTTCTGTTCAGCAGCAATTTTTCTACTACTGTCTTCCAGGCCACTGATCCATTCATCTCTATCATTTACTCTACTATTGATTCCCTCTAGTATATTTTTCATTTCAGTTATTGTATTCTTCAGCTCCATTTGGTTGTTCTTCATATTTTCTAACTCTTTGTTAAAAACGTCTATCTTTTCCCTCTATGCATCCATTCTTCTCCCCAGTTCTTTCATCATCTTTATGATCATTTCTCTGAACTTTTTCTCCAGTGGGTTACTTGTCTCTACTTCATTTAGTTCTCCTCAGGTTTTATCTTGTTCCTTTGTCGGGACCATGTTCCTCTGCTGCCTCATTGTGTCTAAGATGCTATTTGTATTATTATGTATGTGGTAGGTTATTTACATTTCTTGACCTTGGAGAAACGGCCCTCTGGTGGAGGGACCCTTATGCATCCTGGCAGTGCACTCCCCTCTCATCACCCAAGCTGTATGCTCTAGCGATTCCTCCTAAGAGGGCTGCATGGGTCCTTCTGTTGTGATGGACTCTGTGGGTGGTCTGATAGGCTTAGTTGACCCCTAGTCTGCTTGGTTGCCAGCCCCTGCCTTGTGCACTGCTACAGGTTGCTGGTTAGCGAGGCCTGGTCATGAGGCAGCTGACTGTAGAACCCCAGGGTGCCCCTGGTCTAGTTCTGGCTCACTGGTGGGCAGAGTCAGCATCCCCAAAACTCTGGGGCTGTTGCCCACCCACTAGCAGGTGAAGCCAGATCCTGGGGTTAGTGCCAGACGATTCACAGGCAGAGCTGGTCCCTGAAGTTTGGCTGCAGGGCCCAGGGATTCCAGACCTTGTTTCATATCATTGGGTGGGGGGCAGTTCCTGACACAGTTGGGTATGGGGTCTGGGGTGTCCCAAATGTTGTGTTTGCCTGCCAGTGGGTAGTGCCAGGGTCTGGGCCCAGCTTGTCCCAGGGTAGGGTCTGGACTGCCCTGTGGGATCATAGTTTTCTTGCTTCTGGTGTCTGGCCCTGGTGGGTGAGGTTGATCCAGAGGCTTGTTCAGGCTTCCTCATGGGAGGGGCTGGTACCTACCAACTGGTGGGTGGAGCTGGGTCTTGGCCCTCTGGTGAGCTGGGCTGTGTTTAGAGGCATGTCCAGAGGCAGCTGTGGGCTCTTTGGTCTTTATGGAGCCTGTCTCCTGCTGGCTGCAGCTTTGTCCCTGACCAGTTAGTTGTTTGGCCTGAGGCATCCCAGCACTGGATCCTACAGGCTGTTGGGTGGGGCCAGGTTTGGGCACTAATTAGCCAATATGGCAGCTGCCAGGAGTGCTCACACAGTTGAATGTTCCTTAGTATGTCTGCCCCCAGTGTTTCTGTCCCCAAGGTGAGTCGCAGCCTTGCCCCACTTCTCCGGGAGACTCTCCAAGACCAGCAGGTAGGTCTGGCTCAGGCTCCTGTCAAATTACTGCTTTTGCCCGGGGTCCTGGTATGCATGGGATTTTGTGTGTGCCATTTTAAGAGCAAAGCCTTTATTTCCCCCAGTCCTGTGGGGCTCCTGCAATTAAGCCCCACTGGCCTTCAAAGCCATGTTCTGGGGGCTCATCTTCCCAGCGCCAGACCCCCAAGCTGCACCCTGTTGTGGAGCTCAGGACTCTTACTCCTGTGGGAGAACCCCTGCTGTATAATTATTCTGCATTTTGAGGTTTGCCTGTCCTGGGGTTATGAGATTTGATTATATCACTAGTCCACCCCTCATACTCATCTTGTGTGGTTCTTTCTTTATGTCTTTAGTTGTAGGAGATCTTTGGAACCTACCAGAAAAGGTTCCACACTGGTAGGTCCCAGGTTTTGTTTCATCAATGTTTGTTCTGCAGATAGTTGTAACTTTGGTGTGCTCATGAGAGGAGGTGCGCTCAGGGTTTTTCTACTCCTCCATCTTGGCCACTCCCCCAACTATTATATTTTTTAATCATTTGGTGAAAAGATTATTCAAAGTGGTAAAAGACTTGCTTTTATTAACATTATTACATTATTGTATTTTTCTTTGTGCTCATTTTTACTTTGTAAGATTCCTTCAATAAGCATGCACTGGTTTTATAATGACAAAAATTCCAAGTTTCCATTATATAATGGCCATTAGCAAATTCTGGTTTCTCCATACATATTCTCCCACTAAACATACAAATCAAGGAGACAAGCAAATAACAATAACATCACAGAGGACACTGAAAGAAGGAAAATATTCAAATTATTTTTATGAAGTGAGTGTGACATTGAAACTATAAAGCTGGAAACTGAAACAATTAAAACTAAAGATAATTTAATTCATAAATATCAATGCAAAAACCTAAGATAAAACAACACATTAAAATATAATAATCCTGACCAAGTTGGGTTTATTACAGTAATACAAGAATGGGTCAACATTTAAAAAGGCATCAGGGTCATTCAGTATATCAATAGATTTAAGGAAACAATATCATACATCTCCCTAGATGTTTAAGAGACATCTGAAAATTCAACATCAATTTCTAACTTAAAAAAACTTTCTGAAATAAGAGTAAGTGAATTTGTCCTTATAAGACTTATCCTTAACAAGAGAAACACTGGATAAATTCTTACTTAGATAGGAATAAGGTAAGTTTGCCTATCATTTGTATTATTATATACTCTTGTTTTAAAGATACTATCCAATGTAATTATTTTATTTTTAAATTTTCTTTTTTTAAATTTTTATTGGAGTATAGTTGACGTACAACGTTGTGTTTCAGGTGTACAGCAAAGTGAATCAGTTATACACATACATACATATATCCACTCTTTTTTAGATTCTTTTCCCATATACTTCATTACAGAGTATTGAGCCTTTCCAATTATGATTCAGTAAATTCAACAACAAAATCTTTGCATAGAAAAAAGAGGAAGAAATGAAACACTAAATACAAGTCAAAATATAACTATATTCACCAGCTTTTGTAAGGTTATTTTGTGTAACAGTCTCAAAGTCTCAGGGGATATTAGCAACAGAGGTTTATTTCTCATTTTCCTTGCTGGACAACTCTAGATTGGCTGTGGCTTTATCCCACGTGGTGCCTCAGGAATCTAGGCTGATTCCCTTTCTGACTCACTGCCACTCTCCTGTGTCATTCTGTGCTCCCACATGTGCCTTATGAGTGTTCCAGTTGTTCCACATCTTTGGCAGCACTTGTTTTTAACTTTAGTTTTTCTAGTGGGTATGTAGTAGTATATCATTGTGGTTTTAATTTGCATTTCCTTAGTGACCAATGAAGTTAAACAACTTTTTCTGGACTTGTTCAGTTACAGAGAACTTGCACATTGTTTCTTTGGTTGTCTTCTTATTATTGAGTCGTAAGATTTCTTTGTATACTCTGAGTCCAAGTCCTTTCTAATATATATTTTTTCAAATATTTTCTCCCCATTTGTGACTTGCCATTTAATTTTCTTTTTTTTTTTTTTTTTTGCAGTACGCGGGCCTCTGACTGTTGTGGCCTCTCCCGTTGCGGAGCACAGGCTCTGGATGCGCAGGCTCAGCAGCCATGGCTCATGGGCCCAGCCGCTCCGTGGCATGTGGGATCTTCCCGGACTAGGGCACGAATCCGTGTCCCCTGCATCGGCAGGCAGACTCTCAACCACTGCGCCTCCAGGGAAGCCCATCCATTTAATTTTCTTAATGGTATCCTCTGACAAGTGAAAGTTTAATTTTGGTAAGCTTCAATTGCAGAATATATTTCTTTCATTATTCATATTTTTTGTCCTATCAATGCAAATTTGCCTTTCCCAAGGTCACAAAGATTTTCTCATATGTTTTCTGCTTTAGAATGTTAACTTTTTTAAGTTCTATAATCCATTTTGAATCAAATTTTGTGTGTGGTGTAAGGAAAATGCCAAAGCTCCTTTTTCTGTACAGATATCCAGTTATTCCAGCACCATTTATTGAAAAGACCAATTTTCCCCATTGAATTATCTTGGTAATTAGTCAACAATTAGTTGACCATATAATCATATATCCATTTCTGAACTTTTAATTGTTCCATTGATCTAAATGTGTATTTTTATGCCACTATCTTACTACCTTGATTGCTGTAGATTGGGAGTAAGTTGAAATCTGGGAGTATAATCCTCCAAATACATTCTTTTTTACATTTCCATATTCCATATTTTTTGTATTTCCATATAACCTGTAGGATGAGTTTGACCATTACTTTTAGAATGTCCAGTGGGATTTTAATTGGGGTTAAGTCTGTAAATAAATTTAGAGAGAATCAATACCTTAATAACATTCAGTCTTTAAATTCACTAACACTGTGTAGCTCCCAAATTATTTATGTCTTCTTTAACTTCATTCAGCCGTCTTTGATAGTTTTCATGGTACAGGTGTTAAACATATGGTTAAAATTATCTCCAAGCACTTCGTATTTTTTGATGATGTAATTTTTCATTGCCAGTATCTAGAAACAGACTTGATTTTGGTGTACTGCTCTTGCATCATGGGATACTGTTATATTCACTTAGTAGTTATCTAATGGGTTTGTTTTTTGTTTTGGGGGTTTTTTTTTGTAGTGTCCTTAGTAATTTCTATGTACATCATGATGATATCCAAAAAAAAGTTTTATGTCTTTATTCCCTATATATATGTGTGTCTTTTTCTTTATTGCACAGGCTACAACACAATGGAGAATACCTTAAGAGTGAGTAGACATTCTTACTTTATTCCCAGTCTTAGAGCAGGAAACTAATCTTTCTCAGCAAATATGATGTCAGCTGAACATTTCTGTTACCCTTGTATTTACATTTAGCTGAGAGCTTTTAGAATTAATGGATGATGCATTTTGGAAAATGTTTTAATATATCTATTGTGATGATCATATGCTTTTCTCCATTACATGGAGAATTACACTGATTGAGTTTAGAATGTTAAAGCAACCTTGCAATCCAGGGATAATACCACTTGATCATTATGTGTTATCTGTTTTTTGTATTACTTGATTTGGTTTTTAGTATTTGGTTAAGGATGTTTTGAATCCAGTTTTATGAGGGATATTGTTCTCTGGGTTTGTTTTCTTGCAGTCTTTTTGTTTGGATATGGTATCAGGCTAATGCTGGACTCAGAGTGCATTGGAAAGTGTTGCATACTCTGTTTTCTAAAAGAATTTATGTATGATTATTATTATTTCTTCCTTAAAAATTCAATAGAATTCTACTCTGAAACCATATGAGCCTAGAGTTTTCTTTTAGGAGCACTCTTAAGAAATGAATTCAACTTCTTTATTAAGTATGAAAGTATACAGTTGTCTCTTTCTCTGAGTTGTAATTTATGCCCTTCAAAGAATTTATTCAATTCATTTAAGTAAGTTCTCAAACTTACTGGAATAAAATGTTCATTATATTCCCTTATTTTAATGACAGATCAATAATGACATTTCTTTTTTCATTCTTGATATTGATAATTTGGGTATTCTCCTTTTTTTCCTTGATCCATCTACTAGAAGTTTATCAGTTTTACTGACCTTTCCAAAAAATCAGCTTTGAATTTTGTTTACCTCTATTGCTTTATTTACTTGCATTATTTACTTGCTTTAACTCGCTCTAGGTTTTATTTGATCTTTTTATAGCTTCTTAAGATGGAAGCTTAAACAATTATGTACTCTTCCACATTAGTATCTTTTAGGGTTCTATTAACTTCTCTGTAAATTGTGCTTTAAAGCTATAACCCACAAATTTTGAAATTTTGTTGTTGTCCCAAATATTTTCCAATTTTCCTTGTGATTTCTTCTTTGACCTAAGGACAGTTTAGAAGTATGTTCATTATTTTTTGAGGAATTTCCAAATTCACTCATTAATTTTTTGGCTTCTATTATAATCATAGAATACATTCTGTATGACTTCAATTCCATCAAATTTATTATTAATCTACTTGTTTTATGACCTTGCATGGTAGAAAGAAAATGATCCCCCCCGCAAGGTGTACAAATCATAATCTCCAGAACATGTGACTTCCCAGAACCTCACATGACAAAAGGGATTTGCAGAGGTAAGAGTCTTGAGATTGGAAGATTTGGGGTTATCTGTGTGAAGTTAGTTAGTTATAAATATATAGAGACTTTTGGTATTTCCTATTCCTCTCCAAGAAGAATTATACTATTTTGCATTGTCACCAGCAATATATGTGACTATCTCTATCCCTGCAGCCTTGCCAACAGCTTATGTTGTCAAAGTTTTGGATTTTTGCCAGTGTAGGTAAGTCAAAATTTATACCTAAATAGAGTTTTAATTTACATTTAACTTATTATGATCAACTTAACATAGGAAAATAAGCTTAAGATTTATTTTCATTTATTATTTAGGTTAATATCGCTACCATGCTTTCAGTGTTTTTTATATATCTAGTAGTTCTGGGATATTAACCATTTGCTTGTGATAAAAATTATAAGCATTGTTTTTCATGTTCATTCTTTGTCTCTACTTGTGGTATTTTCTGCCAAACAAATGTTTAAATTCCTTTTGACGCAGTGCTCTGACTGCACAGCCTAAGGTCATATCCGTAAAGGAAAAGAGAAGTCAAACAATTTTAAACCATACTTAGAGTTTTATTATTGGTAAACATATTGGAATTTTATTTTCTAACCATTTTATGCATGTCATAGAATAAAGTAAATGTGCTAATTAGAAACCAAGGATTTCAGAGTAAAACAAATAATATGAATTTACAAGTCAAAGGAATTAAAAGCACTATAATGTTAAATTTGAATTAGAAATGAAAAATATTAAATTTATAAAGTATATTTATATTTATATATACCCTAGATTTATCCACTGAAATACTCTGAGAGCAGTTAACACCTCAGTAAAAATGAATACTCCTGACCAGTTCCCACTGAAAGAAATCAGAGATCTTTGAGGAAATTGTTAACTTCAGATCTGGAGCATAGAAAATGCAAGGTAATGCTGTAATACCTTATTATATCATAAAGCAAAGATTTAATCAAAACTGGAGTTATGTCAAAAGGACACAGAAGCCTAGTCAATTTTGGGACTTGAGTGTGGAGGTTTGAGTATCAAAAGGGATAATTGGAAGTGTTTGCATATAAAAGATTTGGGTATCAAAATGCATAATACCCTGAGAAACACTATAAATTAACACTTAGGATTCTCAAAATGACAGAGATTTTGAGAGAGAAAGTCAAGGGACTAATACATGGAATGTTCTTATAATTTTTTGTTTAATACGTTACAGTATATAAATGGGAGCACAGCAATAGTTATGTTAAGTGACATAACCATGACTGTCCTGGATAAACTGGAATGTATAGTCATCTTACTATTACACCAACTCCTTACCCTGACAGGTGGTTATTAAAGGGAAGGTGGTAAGCAATTTTTAGGAGGAAAAACACTTTTTCACGAAAGAGCATCAGTTAATGAACACAAAAAGAATAATAGTGTTAGAAAAATCATAGTTCTGACCTCTGTATGAAATCAGTAATTCAGGCAAAGTTCTTTTATAAAGGCTAAAACTATTAGATAAAATGTTGCTGGAACAGAAGATAAATGCATATTACCAAAGGAAAGCATAACCCTATAAAAGAGAGGTCGGGTGGGGATCAAATCAACTGGGTGAGCAAACTTAGCATCACTCATATTGGGACAACCTGGCATTGTGTGCCTCTTGATATGATGCAGAGCAAAGCACACAGCATCACTTTTCCAAAATGTTTGCTGTGAGTCTAGACCAACCTTCCAGTTTTCTTGAAATAGAGGAGAGAAAGAAAAGGTGAGAACATCAAAAGAAAACAATCACATACCTTCAAAATTTATGAGAAAACAGACTTGGCCTTTTTGAGTCAATGTAATTAAATATATCAATAAATTAAAAGCTAGGGTACTCTCCTCGATTTTAAAATACTAGAGACAAAGCAGGCAAATGCAAATATGAGTATTACCTATTGCTCAATCATGATGGTGGATATTCATTTTTGTTCGATTTTTCTGCATGTTTGAAATTGTTCATAATAAAAAAATGGAAAAAAAATTCCATTTTTGATATGTTGCCTTGAATGGAAACTGATCAGGTAAGTCAAATGGCTAAAAGAGTATATAAACTTTAAATACTGAATTTTCTTCTCTTTATGAGCATCTAATTAGTTAAAAGGACATACCATTTTTAGTTACTTGGTTCATTAGGTTACCCTTATATTTGTAGAAGATACAGCATTGGTCTTATCTGAAAGAAATAAGATATTCATTATATCAACACGAATTGTTGCTTGATTTATTTTGCAGAGGTGATGGCAGGGTTGTAATTTGGGCAACATAAAAGGGAATAGGAAGCCAGATAAGTAAATTCTCAAGTCTTTTAGGTAATTGTATTATGTTTTCATTGTGTATGTCACCCACAGTTCAAGCCAGCTGGTGTGTTGAACTCAGAGCAAAATAATAAGATAACATTAGGCATCCACTCTGTCTGCCTTTGCAAATCAATATTTTGTCTCAAGCATGGCTTACAACTGTTAAGAATGTTTACAATATCCACCCCCTTTCATCCTCAGAGTTAAACAGGATGACTTTTACTGGGCATCATCAAAAAATCTACAAACAACAAATGCTTGAGAGGGTGTGGAGAAAAGGGAACCCTCTTGCACTGTTGGTGGGAATGTAAATGGATACAGCCACTATGGAGAACAGTATGGAGGGTCCTTAAAAAACTGAAAATAGAACTACCATACGACCCAGCAATCCCACTACTGGGCATATACCCTGAGAAAACCATAATTCAAAAAGAGTGATGTACCGAAATGTTCATTGCAGCTCTGTTTACAATAGCCAGGACATGGAAGCAACCTAAGTGTCCATCAACAGATGAGTGGATAAAGAAGATGTGGCACATATATACAATGGAATATTACTCAGCCATAAAAAAGAATGCAATAATTCCATTTGCCGTAACGTGGATGAACCTAGAGATTGTCATACAGAGTGAAGTAAGCCGGAAAGAGAAAAACAAATACCGTATTTTAACACATATATGTGGAATCTAAAAAGAACTGGTATAGACAGTCTTATTTACAAAGCAGAAATAGAGACACAGACGTAGAGAACAAACATATGGATACCAAGAGGGAAAGCCAGGGTGTGGGGGGGGATGAATTGGTAGATTCGGATTGACATATATACATATGCTATTGATACGATGCATAAAATAGATTACTAATGAGAACCTACTGTATAGCGCAGGGAACTCTACTCAGCGCTCTGTGGTGACCTAAATGAGAAGGAAATACAAAAACGAGTGGATATATGTATAGGTATAGCTGATTCACTTTGCTGTACGGTGTAACCTAACACAACATTGTAAAGCAACTGTACTCCAATAAAAATAAAATAGGCAGCAGGCCAGAGTTGACTTGCAAGCTATTGTTTACCAGCCCCTATTATAGATGATCAAATCAGTCAAGTAGAATATGGCACCTGATGTAGAATTTGGCTCCTGAAAAAGCAGAACTGAGGAAGTTAAATTATGTTCAGAAGATAGAAATTACTTATGATTTCCAGTTTTGTCTTCTTTATAAATTAATTCTTATTTGCTATTAGCATGAAGGTGCCAAATACCAAAACATAGAAGGGGTTAGTACAGGACAAAGGAGGAAACTAAACACAGAAACGCTTTGTACATTTTTCATTCTTTTTGTCCCATGTAACCATGCAAAGTTAACATTTTCTTCAAAAGAGGAAAACAATACATGTTTGAGTTTTTTGCTCATACCTTGTTGGACAAAGTTTAAACCCTGAGCACAGAAATTGCTTTTATGTTAGGGGCATATGTAGAAACATAGCAAAAAAAATATGAAACGCATAGTATACTCTTTCCTAACGTGCAGCATTGAGAAAATCTTCACAACGACCCAAAATGTTTGAAGTCCCGCAGTGGTCTTCCTGCCTAACGACTGCATGCTGACACATACATTTCATGAAGATGGATGAGTACTCGTGGAATACCCAGCTCAAGGCCTGGCAAACAGTTCTTTTTTCAACTAGTTTGTTTGTTTGTTTAACATCTTTATTGGAGTATAATTGCTTTACAATGTGTTAGTTTCTGCTCTATAACAAAGTGAATCAGCTACACATATACATATAACCCCATATCTCTTCCCTCTTGCGTCTCCCTCCCTCCCACCCTCCCTATCCCACCCCTCTAGGTGGTCACAAAGCCCCGAGCTGATCTCCCTGGTTTTTGACGGCCTACCCTGTCTGAAACTCTGCCTCAGTATTACATGTCTATAAGAGACTGTGTACACTGGTTTAGAGTGTGGATTCTGGAGTCAGGCTGCCTCGGTGTGAATCCCAGTTGTGTGCCGTTGGGCCAACAGTTTAATATACAGTTCAATACAACACTTAAGATACAGTTTTCTGTATCTTAACTGCCTCACCTATATGTAAGGATAACAATACTTACCTCTTCAGATTATCTTGAGGAATAAATGAGTAAATGTGTATAAAACACTTCGCAACAGTGGCATATAGTTAAGAAAATATGGGTTTGAATGAATTTATATCAGATAGTTTGCAGCCTGTATTCTGAAGCTCAAAGTCCTTTCTTGACCTGTTAAGTAAAAAGAATGAGGAAACCATGGGATTAATACCTGTACATTTTCTATTCTATCCAAAATAGACTTTTTAAATTTGTCATAGATAGTACTGCTGCTCACAGAAGGACTGCACTTTTCTTCTCAGTTGAAGTTATCCACAGACATGACTTTTTTGGTCAATAATATGTGAGCAGAAATGAAAAGTGTGAGGGTGTGTCTCTCCAATAGATTTAGTAATATTCATGGTGCTGAGTATTCATCAAATTCTAGGAAAATCACAATGGACACTAACCCTTGATGTTGTAATAGAAATGTGATTTTTCTATAAGCATTAATTACGTTAGGAAACCATTTATTTATGTAATATATAAGATTTCTAAGAGACTGAAACTATGTGATTCTCCCATTTGGTGGTCACTGAGGTATAAAGAGAGAACTCGAAATTCCCGATCTCCAGTTACCAGCTTTCACCCTCCTTCGTTGAATAGAGAGGTCCAAAGTGTGCTTCATGGGTCCCATATCTTGGCTTCCTTTGCCATCTCTCTTTAATATTGCACTGACTCACAGCTAGGCTTTTTGCAAAAAATAACTAAATCTTCAGTTGGAGAAGCAAGCTGTAGATTTTAATTTTTAAAAACAAAAATCAGAACCACAAAAACGTGCATATAGATTTTTTTCTGCCTCCTATAACCATAACATGATTTATAGGTTCCATGGATATTTAGAAGAGTTAATATTCTGGGTAGACCTGAAATAGACTGTGCCCTGTGCTATGCATGTTATTTATCTATTTCTACACATTCAACAACCCTACTCTGAGAGCATTTCTTGTTTTCTTTTTTTTTTTTTTTAACAGATATGGACACTGAGACTCTTAGAAATGGCATTCATCGAGCCCCTAATGTATGCTAGGCATGGTTACAGGTATTTCACATGTTCTTTCATTTAATGCTACAAACCTTTCAATGGTAGTGTTATTATACTTTCTGGTGAGGAAACTGAAGCTCAGAGAATGTTATTTATTTGCCCAAAATCTAGAGACTTGAATTTGACCCACTCTGGCTGGTCCATATATATGTTCCTTTTTGCATTGTGTACTCCATCATTTTAGAATGGCTTTTTATTTAAATCCTTTTCTTATATTTCTTTCCATTCCTCATCAGAAAGAACCTGTGAGGTAATTTATTATTCAGCAGTAGATAGCTAATACAAACGTTAAGCACGTGAAATGCCAGAGAACTAGAACCTTTTCATTTGTGCTTTCCACAATTGATTTTTAAAATATTGGTTGAGGTTTTACATGTCAGGCATGAGATATTGTCCCTGTCCTCAAACAGCTTCTCATCTAATGGGGGAGGGATGGGAGGAAAAAATTTTAAATTGAACTTTTCAAAATTAAGCCAAAAGTACATAAATGAATGGAAATGACAAAGAACTTGCAGAGATAAATGAAATTAAAAATAGAAGACAAATCAACAAGTATAGTTGATTAACCTCTAGATAGAATGATTAGGAAAGAGATAAAGAATGAGAACACAAATTATCAATATCAGTAATAAAAGGAGCATCGATATAGATCCTAGAGATAATTTTTCAAAATAAACATTTTATGAACAATAGCATTAAAAATGCTTAGTCATAAATTTAACAGTACATGTTTAAGACTTCTGCAATGAAAACTATACAACACTGTTGGAAAAAAAATTAAAGCAAACCTGGAGATCGGCCATGATGATGGAGTAGAAAGACCCTGAGCTCACCTCCTTTCACGAGCACACCAAAATCACAACTATCTGCAAAACAACTATCTATGAAAAAGACAAAAACCTACCAGAAAAGATCTTTTACAACTGAAGACATAAAGAAGGAACAATGAGAGGGGTAAAGGGGTGAATTCATGATATAATCAAGTCCCATACCCCTGGGGGTGCAACCCACAAACTGGAGAATATCTATATTGCAGAGGTTCTCCAACAGGAGTGAGGACTCTGAGCCCCACATCCGGCGCCCCAGCCCAGGGGGTCCAGCACTGGGAGGATGAGCTCCCAGAGCATTTGGCTTTGAAGGTCAGTGGGGCTTAATTTCAGGAGTCCCAAAGGACTTCGGGAAATAAACTTCAGTCTTAAAAGGCACACACAAAATCTCATAAGCACAAGGACCCAGGGCAAAAGCAGTAATTTGATAGATGCCTGAGCCAGACCTACCTACTGGTCTTGGAGAGTCTCCCGCAGAGGTGGAGGGTGGCTACAGCTCACCCTGGGGACATGGACACTGGCAGCAGCCACGTTTGGGAGCTCTTTCTACCCTGTGGAAGGCAGTGCTGGCAGACGCCATTGTAGGATCCTTCCTCTAGTTCATTAGGGCCAAGACCTGGCCCCACCTAATAGCTTGTAGGTGCCAGAGCCAAACAACTGAGTGGAGACACAGATGCACCCATCAGCAGACAGTCTGCCTAAAGACTTCCTGATCCCACAGCTGCCTCTAGACATGCCTACACACATGGCCCTGCCCACCAAAGGGCCAAGACCCAGCTTCACCCAACAGAGGTCAAGCCTCGGCCAGCCTCTTCAGGAAGCCTGCACTGGCCTCTAGACCAGCCTCACACACCAAGGAGCAGACATCAGACACAAGAAAACCACAGTCCGGCAGCCTGCAGACCCAGGCTATCCACAGCAAGCCAGACCGTACCAGCTGGGCTGCAGGACAACACAAGCCTCCAGACACCCCAGACTCCATACCCAAGTGTTTCAGGAACCAGCCCCCTGCCCACCAGCAATTGGACACCAGCTCTGGGATCCCTGGGCCCTGTAGCCAGATGCCAAGACCCAGCTCTGCCTGCCAATAGTCCAGCACTAACCCCAGGACCTGGCTTCATCCACCAGTTGCGGGAGGCAGGGGAAAGCAACAGCCCCAGAGCCTTCTGGACACTGACTATGCCCACCAGCGAGCCAGCACGAGACCCAGGGCCACCTGGGGTTCTACAGTCAGCTGCCTCGTGACCAGAGCCTACTAACCAGCAGCCTATAGCATCTGCCTGGCAACCAACCAGACCACGGGCCAGTCAATCTTACCAGACAGCCCACATAGCCCACCACAACAGAAGGACCCATGCAGCCCTCTTACGAGGAATCCCTAGAGCATACAGCTTGGGTGACAAGAGAGTAGTGTGCTTCCAGGATGCACAGTACTTCTAGAGAAGGCCACTTCTGCAAGGTCAAGAAATGTAACTAACCTACCACATACCTAAAAATACAAGTAACAATTTCAACAAAATGAGGCAACAGAGAAACATGTTGCAGACAAAGGAACAAGATAAGACCCGAGAAGAAGAACTAAGTGAAGTGGAGACAGGCTACCTACCAGAGAAAGAGTTCAGAGTAATGATTGTAAAGATGATGAAGGTACTTGGGAGAAAAATGGATGCACAGAGTGAAAAGTTAGAAGTTTTTAACAAAGCATTAAAAAATATAAAGAACCAAAGAGAGATGAAGGGATACAATAACTGAAATGAAAAATACACTAGAAGGAATCAGCAGTAGACTAAATGATACAGATGAAATGAATCAGTGAGCTGGAAGACAGAGTAGTGGAAATCCCTGCCACTGAACAGAAAAAAGAAAAAGGAATGAAAAGAAATGAGGACAGTTTAAGAAACCTCTGAGGCAACATCAAGCACAGTAATATTCATATAATAGGAGGTCCCAGAAGGCGAAGAGAGAGAGAAAGGGGCTGAGAACATATTTACAACATAATAGCTGCAAAGGTCCCTAACCTGGGAAAGGAAATAGTCTCCCAAGTCCAGAAAGCACACGGAGTCCCATACAGGCAAAGAGGAATACAGCAAGATGCACTGTAATCAAAATGACAAAAGTTAAGAATAAAGAGAGAGTATTACAATCAGCAAAGGAAAAGCATCAAATAACATACAAAGGAACTCCTATAAGGGCTAATAGCTGATTTTTCAGCAGACACTCTGCAAGCCAGAAGGGAATGGAACCATATATTTAAAGGGTGAAAGGGAAAAAACCTCAAACCAAGAACACTCTACCCAGCAAGGTTATCATTCAGAATTGAAGAAGAGATAAAGAGCTTTCCAGACAAACAAAAACTAAAGGAGTTCGTCACCACTAAAATAGTCTTGCAGGAAATGTTAAAGGGACTTCTTTAAGCTGAAAAGGGCACTAATTAGTAACAAGAAAACATGTAAATCCCACTGATAAAGGTAAATATATAGTAAAGGTAATCGATCAATCACTTATAAAGCTAGTATGAAGGTTAAAAGACAAAAGAGGTAAAAATAACTATAACTAAAATAGTTAAATAAGGAATACACAAAATTAAAAACTTTAAAATGTCACATCGGCAATTCCCTGGCAGTCCAGTGGTTAGGACTCCATGCTTCCACTGCAGGGGGCACAGGTTTGATCCCTGGTTGGGGAACTAAGTTTTCACGTGCCCCATGACACAGCCAATAAATAAATAAAATAAAATAAAGTAAAATAAAATAAGACATCAAAAACACACAACAGGAGGGGTAGTAATAAGTTGAGTTTTATAGAATGCATTCAAACTTATCTTGCTATCAACTTAAATAGATTGTCATATATATATAGGCTGTTATATATGAGTCTCATGGTAACCACAAAGCAAAAACCCATAGTAGATAACCAAAAGATAATGGGAAAGGAATCTAAGCATAACACTCTATAAGACATCAAACCAGAAGGGAAGAAATCAAGAAGAAGAAAGGAATAGAGAAGAACTACAAAATAGCCAGAAAACAATTAACACAAATGCAATAAGTACATGCCTATCAATAGTGACTTTAAATGTAAATGGACTAAATACTCCAATCAAAACACAGAGTGGCTGAATGGATTAAAAAAACAAGACCCACATATATGCTGCTTACAAGAGACGCACTTCAGATGTAAGGACACACACAGACTGAATGTGAAGGAATGGAAAAAGATGTTTCATGAAATGGAAACCAAAAGGAAGTTGATGTAGCTATACTTCTATCAGACAAAACGGGCGTTAAAACGAAGACTGTATAAAAGACATAGAGAGACATTACATAATGATAAAGGACTCAATCCAGAAAGAAGATATATGACACTTGTAAATATTTATGCACCCAGCCTAGGAGCACCTAAATACATAAAGCAAATACTAATAGACCTAAAGAGAAAAACTGACAACAATACCATAATAGTAGTGGACCTTAACCCATATTTTTATTTAACATAGTACTGAAAGTGCTAGCAATTAGGCAGGAAAAAGAAATAAAAGGCATCCATACTGGAAAGGAAGAAGTAAAACTGTCACTATTTGAGGACAACATCATTTTATATATAGAAAACCCTAAAGACTCAAAAAAAAAAAAAACCCTGCTAGAACTAGTAAGTAAATTCAGTAAATTTTCAAGGTACAAAAGCAATATACAAAAATAAGTTGCATTTTTAGAGACTAACAACAAATGATCAGAAAAAGAAATTAACAATCCCCTTACAAAATACCTTTGATTGCATCAAAAGAATAAAATACCTGGGAATGAACTTAACCAAGGAGGTGAAGGACCTATACACTCAAAAATATATTAATGAAAGAAATTTAAAAAGACACAAAAAAATGGGAATATATTCTATGTTCATGAACTGGAAGAATTAATATTGTTAAAATGTCCATACTAAATCAAAATTCCAGTGGCATTTTTCACAGAAATAGATCAATCCTGAAATTTGTATGGAAACACAAAAAGTCCCAAATAGCCAAAGCCATTGTGAGAAAGAAGAACAAAGCTGGAGGCATCACACTTCCTAATTTCTAATTATACTACAAAGCTATACTAACCAAAACAGTATGGAATTGGCAAAAAGACAGACATATAGGTCAATGGAACAGAATAGAGAGACCAGAAATAAACCCATGCCATATGGTCAACTAATTTATGCCAAAGGAAGCAAAAACATACATGGGGAAAGGACAGTTTTTCAACAAATAGTGTGGGGAAAACTGGACAACCACATGCAAAAGAATAAAACTGGACTACCATCTTACACTGTACAAACAAATTATCTCAAAATGGATGAAAGACTTGAATGTAACACCAGAAACCATAAAACTCCTGGAAGAAAACATAAGCAGTAAGCTCTTGACTGACCTTGGTCTTAACTATATGTATATTTGGATCTGACCCCAGAAGCAATGGAAACGACAGCAAAAATAAACAAATGGGCTACATCAAACCAAAAATCTTTCTACACAGTGAAGGGAATCATCAAGAAAATCAAAATGCAACCTACTGAATGGTAGAAGATATTTGCAAACGATATGTCCGATAAAGGGTTACTAACCAAAACATATAAAGAACTCACACAACTGAATGACAAACAAACAATCTGACTAAAAATGGGCAGAGGATCTGAACAAACATTTGTCCAAAGAAGACATACAGATGGCCGACAGGCACATGAAAAGATGCTCAACATTACTAATCATCAGGGAGATGCAAATCATAACCACAATGAGATATCACCTCACATCTGTCAGAATGGCTGATTAAAAAATAAAAAAAAAAACCAGATAACAAATGTTGGTGAGTATGTGGAAAAAAGGGAACCCTTGTGGACTGTTGGTGGGAATTTAAATTGGTACAGCCACTATGGAAAACAGTATGGTGATTCCTCAAAAAATTCAAAATACATCTACCATATGGACCCAGCAATTCCACTTCTGGCTGTTTATCCAAAGAAAATGAAAACACTAACTCAAAAAGATATACTCACCCCTGAGTTCACTGCAGCAGTATTTACAACAGCCAAAAACTGGAAACAACCCAAGTGTCCACTGATGGATGATTGGATAACGAAGATGTGATGTGTGTGTGTGTGTGTGTGTGTGTGTGTGTGTGTGTGTGTGTGTGTGTGTGTAAAAAGAATACCGGGCTTCCCTGGTGGTGCAGTGGTTGAGAATTTGCCTGCTAATGCAGGGGACACGGGTTTGAGCCCTGGTCTGGGAAGATCCCACATGCCGCGGAGCAACTGGGCCTGTGAGCCACAATTACTGAGCCTGTGCGTCGAGAGCCTGTGCTCCGCAACGAGAGGCCGTGATAGAGGCCTGCGCACCGCGATGAAGAGTGGCCCCCGCCTGCCACAACTAGAGAAAGCCCTCGCACAGAAACGAAGACCCCACACAGCCATAAATTAATTAATTAATTTAAAAAAAGAATACCTACAATTAAATAAAAAGACATGCAACACAATTTTTTAAAATTCGATGAAGGAATATCCACATGCAAAAGAATGAAATTGAACCTCTATCTTACACCACTCACAAAAATTAACTAGAAATGGATTAAGTACCTAAACGTAAGGCCTAAAACCATAAAACTCCTAAGAAAACATAAGGGAAACTCGTTGACATTCATCTTGGCAATGAAATTCTGGATACAATACCAAAAGCACAAGTAATAAAAGCAAAAATCAAGTGTGACTACATCAGAGTTCAAAGCTTCTATACAGCAAAAGAAACAATCAACAAAATGAAAAGGCAACCTATAGAATGGGAGAAAATATTTGCAAGTCATATATCTGATAAGAGGTTAATATCCAAAAATATAAGGAGTGCATACAAATCAAGAGCAAAAACCCAAAATAATCTCATTAAAAATCAGGCAAAGTGGGCTTCCCTGGTGGCGCAGTGGTTGAGAGTCCGCCTGCCGATGCAGGGGACATGGGTTCGTGCCCCGGTCCGGGAAGATCCCACATGCCGCGGAGTGGCTGGGCCCGTGAGCCATGGCCGCTGAGCCTGTGCGTCCGGAGCCTGTGCTCCGCAACGGGAGAGGCCACAACAGTGAGAGACCCACGTACCGCAAAAAAAAAAAAAAAAAAAAAAAAAAAATCAGGCAAAGGACCTGAGTAGACACTTTTTCACAGAGAACATACAAAGGCCAACAAGTGCAAGAAAATGTACTCAACATCACTAATTATCAGGGAGATGTAATCAAACCCATAGTGAGATATCACACCTGTTAGAATGGCTATTCTCAAAAAGACAAGAGATAACAAGTGCTGAGGAAAATTTGGAGAAAAGGGAACTCTTCTGCACTGTCGGTGGCAATGTAAATTGGTACAACCACTGTGGAAAACAGTATGGAGTTTCCTCAAAAAGATTAAAAATAGAATTACTATATGATCTAACTTCCTGGTATATATTCGAAGGACAAGTTATCACTACCTCAAAGAGATACCTGCACTCCCATGCTCACTCACTGTAGCATTATTCACAATAGCCAAGAAGTGGAAATAACTTGTGCCCATCAAGGGAAGAATGGCTGAAGAAAATGTTCCTTATATATATATGCGCATATATATGTGCGCATATATATATGTATACATACATACATACACACGTAACATATACCTATATGTAACAGAATACATGTGTATTTTATATAGTATATACTTACCCATATGTTACCTATATATAATGTATATGAATATTATCCAGCCATAAAAAATAACAAAATCTTGTCATTTGCAACAACATGGATGGAACTTGAGTGCATTACGCTAAGTGAAATAAGTCAGACACAGAAAGGCAAATATACTATATGATCTCACTTACATGTGGAATCTAAAGAGCTGAACTCACAGAAACAGAGAGTAGACTTTTGTTTCTAGGGACTGGTGGCTGGGGAAAGGGGGAGATGTTGGTCAAAGGGTACAAACGTGGAGTTAAAAGATGAATAAATTCTGGGGATCTAATGTACAGTACAGTGACTACAGTTAACAGTACTATGTTGTATGCTTGCAGGTTGCTAAGAAAGTAGATTTTAAATGTTCTCATCACCATAACAACAAAAATTGGTAATTATGTGAGGTGATAGTGATAGATGTGTTAACCAACTTTATTGTGGTAATCATTTTGCAATATATTTGTGTATGGAATCATGTTGTACACTTTAAATTTACTTCAATGTTATAGGTCAATTATATCTCAAAAAAGCTAGAAAAATTTTTAACTCAGTGAAGGACTCAAACACTTTAAAAAGGGAGATAAATGTATGGCTAATAAGGATATGATGAAGTATTCAACATCATTAGTCATCAGGAAACTTCAGATTGAAATTTCATTGAGATACCATTTCACACCCACTAAAATGGCTGAAAATTAAAATGACTGGCATAGCAAAAGTTAATAAAAATATGGAGAAGCAGGAATTTTCATACATGACTGCTGAGAGCATAAAATAGTAAGTATCTTTGGGAAAAGATTAGGTAGTTTCTAAGAGAGTTAAACATACCCTTAGCCTATGACCTAGCATTTCCACTCCTAGCTACAATCATCAAAGAGAAATGAAAATACATGTACCAATACATCAGCAAAAACTGTATTAGTGAAACCTGCCTTTAGTATGTCTGAGATTGAAACATGTTTTAAAATACTGCCTTTTCAAAATAAACTTTAACTTCAAGTAAGTATAATTTCCTATCCATTGGGAGATTATTTCTGACTGAGTCATCAAAGTTTTAAAAGACTGAATTTTTCCTTTTTTGCAGCATTCATTCCATTCAACCAACATTATTTAATGCCTCCTATATATAGCCTATTGTATCAGAGTTCAAGTGATTAAAAAAAAATTATCAACTTTCACTGCACCCATAACATAGTTGGGCAGATGAACACAAATATCTCATCTAAGGTAGACAGTGATAAATGCTACAATGGAACTAGAACAAATTTGCTATAATAGCTGTGGAAACAGACATTAATTTGTCTGAGAATATAGGGAAATTTTCTTAGACAATCTGGAATTTGAAAACTTTAACAGGCAGATATGGTGACAAAAATAAAAGACAATCACTCAAACCTTACTCCAAAGTTGTCTTAATTTCTTAAAGCTTTGATCTAATTATGTTAGCAAATATTTAATGAATTCACTGACTAGATATTAAATCAGCAAATATTTACTAAGGACCTAGTATGTCAAATCTGACAACTGACATACTAGGTACTTAGTAAGTACTTATACATCATATTCTTTCCATTACCACTTCAACAACCCCTAGTCCAAGATACCAATGGTTTCCTACCTGGACTGGATGACTTCTTAAGTAACTTCCCCTTCTTTTCTTTTCCTCTGCTACATTCTCTTCATAACAGAATGATCTTTTAAAAACCTACTAGGAACATGTCATAAGGGCTTTAAATAAGACGATACTTGCTCTTGGAATGTTCTTTCCCTGCTTTTATATGGCTGTATCCTTCTGACACTTCACATTTTACCAAACGTTCACATCCTCAGTGCAGCCTTCTCCTGACAATGCTACCGAATTTGGTCTTGCCAACTCAAAACACATCTTTACTTTAGCACCACTTCCATTATTAATTTGCACTCAAACAGTGGTCTGTTTCTATGTTTTAGGTCTCCCCAGCAAGACTGTCGGCCACTCAGGGACAGGGACTTTGCTTTTTCAGCCATCCAATGCACGCCTAGCATCTAGTTTGAAGCCTGTACACAGTAGACACTGAATAACTATTTGCATAATGCTGTATTGTGGACAAAATCAGACATGATGCCTGACTTCAACTAACAGCCTAGTGAGAGAGGCATATATTAATCAAATAATCACAGAGGTAAATGGAAAATTATAAATTGATAAGTACTTAAAATAGAGCACGTGATTTTATGAGAACTTACAGTAGAAGGATGAGACTTACCTAGAGGACTCAGGAAAGACGTTCCCAAGAGGAGTGCAACCGAGCTGAGATCTGAAAGGCGAGGAAGAGTTACCAGGAGAGGAGAGGTGAGCAGCTCCTTGCAGTAAATGAGAACGGTTTGTGAAAAAGCTTTGTTGTGAGATTGAGTATGATGGATTGGAGCAACAGTCCTCAACTGGGGGTCATATGGCAAAGTCTGGAGATATTTTGAGTTGGCATAACAGAGGAAGGTTGTGCTACTCGTATCTAGTGGGTAGAGGCCAGAGATGCTGCTATACATCCTGTAAAGAGCATGACAACTCACCACCATAAAGAATTATATAACCAAAATGTCAAGAGTGCCCAAGTTGAGAAACCCTGGGCTTGAGAATTGCTTCTCAAACATTTTTACTCCAGTAAGAAATATATTTCACAACATAATCCAGTAAACATATACGTAAAATAAAAAGCATTTACGTAAAATAACATTTACCCTTTTACTTGTGATGTTATCTTCTGTTCGGTTCTATTTCATGTTTTTTAATATTGGTCTCAATTCACTAAATTTGTTCCATGACACGCTGTAAGTCTCAATCTGCAGTTAGAAAAATTGTATGTTGAAGGACCTGAGAGAAGGTCCAATTGGCTGGACCTCGGATATCAAGGGGAAGAATGGGAACTAGCAGAAACGGTGAGGCAGGCAGCACTAAGCCTCTTCATGGGCTCACAGACAACATTAAAGATTTTTGTCTTTTTCTAAAAGTAACAGGAAGACACTGACAGCTTATGAGCAGAGGTATGACATAAATAGATTTTTACTACAGTATACAGCAGCACTGTCCAACAGAAATATAACGCATGCCACATGTCTAATACTACATTTGCTGGTATCCTCGTCTTTTTAAAAAGGTAAAAAGAAATGGGTAAAATTAATTTTAATACTATGATTTATGTAACCCAATAGATCATTTCAACCTGCAATCATGATGTATATCACTTGATACTTGTTGTATCACAGAGTTTAATAGTTCCTTAGTTATTGGGTGCTAGGATTTATCAGTATGAAGGCATTAGTCTTTCCTCATCAGCTTTCCCAAGCTTCCTTGGCAAGCAATTTTTTCTTGCTTATGTACGTACATTTGTGTGTGTGTGTGTGTGTGTGTGTGTGTGTGTGTGTGTATCCTGGACTTAAAAATCTATCCATGTACCACCCATCAAATACAAAAAGGTATTACATTTCTTTTCTTTGTGACACGTTAAAATGAGATATGAACTTATATCATGCAGATTTCTTGATCACTCTGGGCTCTGCCTCTGGAGCTGCAGTTCATCCATCAGTCATCCTACCTCAAGAAGAAGGAGCATTAAAATGTCCTGAATGATCTTATGATCTTTCCTATTGTTACATGTTACAGTATAAATTCTTATCAGAAACTTTTGAAATAGGAAACAAAACATCTTTTAAAATTTTGTTTGTTGCAGAAATTATACGATTCTTATATAGAATGCAGATACATTATATATGTATATACACATATATGTGTGTGTGTGTGTGTATATATATATATATATATATATATATGGGAGAAAAATAAAATGGAATGACACAATATAAATTGCTCTGAACCCTTCTTTTCCCACTTAACAACAGCTATCACCATCTTGCTACATGAATAAGGCATTCTTGGGCTTCCCTGGTGGCACACTGGTTGAGAGTCTGCCTGCCAATTCAGGAGACACGGGTTTGAGCCCTGGTCTGGGAAGATCCTACATACCGCAGAGCAACTAAGCCCATGCGCCACAACTACTGAGCCTGCGCTCTAGAGCCCATGCGCCACAACTACTGAGCCTGCGCTCTAGAGCCCATGAGCCACAACTACCAAGCCCGCGTGCCTAGAGGCCATGCTCCGCAACAAGAGAAGCCACTGCAATGAGAAGCCCGCGCACCACAACAAAGAGTAGCCCCCGCTCACCGTAACTAGAGAAGGCCCGCGGGCAGCAACAAAGACCCAGCACAGCCAATAAATAAATAAATAGATAGATAGATAAATAAATAAATAAGGCATTTTTTGGCATCTGTAATGTACCTACCAAAGGGTTGAATAAATTCCTCATCCCTGGGATTTCAGATTGCTTACAGCTTTTTTGCTATTGTAAACAATGCTGCAATAAACGTTTATGTTAGTGTTTCTGCACTTTTTTTTTTTTAGAGAGACAATTCCCATGTTAAAGGTTATGCAAATGCCAAAGGCCTTAATACAGACAAACTGCTTTTAGAGAGGTTGTGCCGACTTCTGCTTGTCCCAGCAGTTTGCAGTGCTAGTGGGCCAAAAGCCACACACCTGTCCAACCAAACTCTTTTCCTTTGCCAATGTGACAGATGAGAAAATGTCATCTCATCCTCATATTAATCTGCATTTATTTTATTACCAGCAAGTCAGGATGAACTTTTTTCCCATGTATATACTGGTAATTTGTATTTCCATTCCTTTACTGGTGCATCATTATTCATGTCCTTCGTCCATTTTGTCTCAGAAAGAGCACCTGTTTCTCACCTATTCGTAAATGTTCTTAATTAAGAATATTAACTCCTGGGGCTTCCCTGGTGGCACAGTGGTTGAGAGGCCACCTGTCGATGCAGGGGACACGGGTTCATGCCCCGGTCCGGGAAGATCCCACATGCCGCGGAGCGGCTGGGCCCGTGAGCCATGGCCGCTGAGCCTGCGCGTCCGGAGCCTGTGCTCCACAACGGGAGAGGCCACAGCAGTGAGAGGCCCGCATACCGCAAAAAAAAAAAAAGAATATTAACTCTTAATAACATGTATTTTAAATATCTACCAGTTGGTCACAAACTTGGATAAAGGGGTCTTTTGCAATATTGTGGTGTAACTTTCTATGTCTTCAGTTCCATCAGTCTTTTTATTTAGGTTCTGAATTAATATCACATGAGCAAGTCATTCCTCAACATAGTTTATATAAACATTCATCAGTCTTTTATATTACTTTTATGGTTTCATTTTTAATATTTAAATATTTAATCCATATAGGCTTAAGTTTGGTATAAAGTAAGGATACAATCTGATTGTTTATCCAAATGGTTAGTCAGTTAGAACAAAGGTATGATTATTTGTTCACTGACCCGATTTTCCAAATTTATTATATAAAAAAAGTTCCACTCAATGAAGTAACAGAGGATTGGATAAAAGGGGAATATACTTTAACAGAGAGCGAAAAATAGTAGAAAGATCTCTAAGTATGATACATATGGCTAGTTTTTCTAAAATTTTGTGTGTTAGGCAATGTATATGCAATTGCCAAAGTCTAGATTAAATATGAAATTAAACCATAAAATAAATTTCCAAAGTTATTTGTTATCTCTCAGTTATAATTTCTAGTTCCGTCAGCTTTCTTGAAACAACTTTTATGAAGCAGAGGAAACTGATTGGAAAGAAAATTTGCCAGTGTTAAGCTTGAGCAGGTAATTGAGTTTCTAACTTTAATGGTGTGTTATTAACTTCCTTGAAATATTAATCAAGAAAAGTCGAGCATCAGAATTCTTCTCTTGATAAAGAAGTTCTCATTGTTGGTATTAGTAACTACACAAACTTGAATTAATAGAAACATTTTTAACTTTTCATTATGGAAATTAAAAACAAACAGAGGAAGAGAAAATAATATGATAAGCCTGCTATACCTGCCATCCATCTTCACCAATTTTTTTTTGCGGTACGCAGGCCTCTCACTGTTGTGGCCTCTCCCATTGCGGAGCACAGGCTCCAGACGCGCAGGCTCAGCGGCCATGGCTCACGGGCCCAGCCGCTCCGCAGCACGTGGGATCTTCCTGGACCGGGGCACGAACCCGTGTCCCCTGCATCGGCAGGCAGATTCTCAACCACTGCGCCACCAGGGAAGCCCCATCTTCACCAATTTTTTAAACTTAGGGCTTTTGTGTTTACTTTAAAGACAACCATCATCACCTTAAAATAATGTAAAACATAGCCTTAAAACCTTCAAGTATTCATCATTCTTCACAGGTCCTCAGTTATTTTCTTTTCCCTTTTTCAATTTTCCCTACTTGATGTGTGCACACTTGATTTCCCTACTTGATGAAGTGCACACATCACAGTTCTTTCATTTATGTCTTGTCTCTTCATGGATTCTCCTTCAATATCCTGGGTTTTTAATCTTCGCAGTATTTTTGTTGTTGTTGTTAAAGAAACAGGCTCTTTTGTCATATAGAATTCCCCCCGAGTTTGAATTTTGTTGATTGCATCTCTTTGATGAGATATAGAAGAGAAAGATTCAGATTTAATGTTTGTGTGTGTGACATGATTATTTTATAACGGGTTTTGTGTATTTCTGTGAGAAGATATATCTATTATATATATTATATATAATATATATATTTATATATATATTTTTATATACATTTTTTATATATATATATAAGACATAATATCTATTACCTCATTTTTTTTAAGGTTAATAGCCATTGATTATCATTACCAGTTCAATACTGGTAATATTCTAATTCTACCATTTCTTCATTTATTAGCTGGAACACAGAAATAAAGAGAAACGTGGTTTCATCAAGTTACTGTAAGGTACAGCTCATCCTGGAAAATCAGGGTAAATATTTGTATCTTGGTTTACTAGTTTTAAAATAATGAGATGTTCTCTAACATACATAAACCACAATTAATTCTGATTTTTAACCATTTAATATTTCAGATGTTTCCATTCTAATGGATTGTCTCATCCTTGTCCAGTGGGAGCTAGTTCAGGTTAACAGTTGAGTCCGTTCAATAGGGCCTCTTTGGTAGGTTCCTTCCCATCTGGTACAAGGTGTGCCAATTTCCCTTGTACATTTCCCAAATCAGATCCAGCATTCAGTCATTTCCATGAAACTCTGGTTTCTTTAGGTAGAAAATGATACTTCAGGATTCCAGTCTGGGTGCTGATGGAACTTAACTAGGTGGACCCTTGTTTCTTGGCTTTTTCAGAGGACCAATCTAGGTAATCTAAGAAATACCTATTCCATTAGTCCTGGCTCAGCTCCATTTGATAACCTTTACCAGATATTAAAATACATATTTACAATAATTAAAATATCATATCAGCACAGAGTGGATGGCATAATGGGACATAACAGAAAGTCTGACAATAGATCCATGTATTTTTAAGAATTTAACACAGCTAAATACTTTTCAACGTTCATGCAACACATTTTTCTGTACTTTGTGCACTGACACCCCCTAAGGTACTCTGCATCAGCTAAATTTGGGTTTATATACATATGATAATCACTATTTTGCTTTAGAGAATAGTCCTAGCTCATAATGTAATAAGGAAGAACGAATCTGCCTCCATATTGGATCTGTTTCTATTACTTTAACCTTTGTATTCTGTTGCTTTTGCTACAAGAATGTTGCCTTTAGCCTGAAATGTACAGGATATCCCGTTCTCAAGGCTCTGACCTTTAAAGATATAACACTTTTCCATTCATATACAGATAAAAAGTTGCAGAACAGAGAATAGCATTATTGTTGGAGATTTACAGGAACATTGAAAACTGACCTACAGGGACAGCTGCAAGAACAAAGGATTACAACACCAAGAAGTCTGCAGCAACGAACAACACCCTCGCCTCTTTTAATATAAAAGAAGCTGGAATTCTAACTCCACTAAGAGTTAGTGTCCTTTGGGACACTAGTCCACCGTCTTCTTGGACTGCTGGCTTTCCAAGTAAAGTGCTGTCCTTGCCCCAGTAACTCGTCTCTTGATTTATTGGCCTGTTGTACAGCCAGCAGTATGAGCTCAGACTCAGTAACTATAGTTTGGGGAACATTTTCATCATATTTACCTGTGGAATTTTTTTTTTTAATTCCCCTTAGGTGAAAACAGAAACACGGAAGTGCTGATATTAGTGATAATATCGTCAAGATATAATTGTAAATGGTCAGTTAAACCCAAAGTGTTGCATCCTTATTTTCTACTGCATGTTTATTGGGCTTAAGCTCATCAATTATCTGTTTGGTTATCAAATTAATATAATAAATTAGAGCTAATATAAGGGTCCTTAGAGGAAAGTGGAAGCAGGAGAATCAGTGTTAGTGTGATACAGCATGAAAAAGACTCAACTGGTCATTGCTGGCTTTGAAGATGGAAGGGGCCATGAGCCAAGGAATGCGAGTAACCTCTCTAAAAGCTGGAAAAGGGGGCTTCCCTGGTGGCGCAGTGGTTGAGAGTCCGCCTGCCGATGCAGGGGACATGGGTTCGTGCCCCGGTCTGGAAGGATCCCACATGCCACAGAGCGGCTGGGCCCGTGAGCCATGGCTGCTGAGCCTGCGCGTCCAGAGCTTGTGTTCCGCAACGGGAGAGGCCATAGCAGTGAGAGGCCCACATACCGCAAAAAAAAAATGCTGGAAAAGGAAAGGGAAGGATTCTCCTCTTGGGCCTCCAACGAGAAAAGAGCCCTGCCCACACCTTGATTGTAATTTAGTGAGACTGCATCAGATTTCTGACCTCTAGAACTGTTATCTAATAAATTTTTGTTGTTTTAAGCCAATACATTTGTTACATCAGCTATAAAATACTAGTACACCATGGAAGTCTTTTTTTTAAGAATCCCACAAATAATATATTGGGAAACGTTGTATTAAATTATGCTTTGAATTGGGATTGAGTTTTTTACTTATTAACAGTGAGTCTCAAAATCTAGCCAAGAATCTAGTTGACGCAAGCAAAATTGTATACAGTTTTATCCTTAAAACCTTCCTATTGCACAACTATTGCTAGAGGGCCTCCTACATGAAAAGCACATTTTATCTCATATGTGCACATGTGTGTGAGTGCACACACACATGCACACACACAAAAAACTAAGTTTTCATATGTTCCCGGTATTCTCTCCTGCACTCCACTCACAGAATTCTATGCTCTGAACTTATCTTCAAACGGCTTCTTGCTACCAAATTTACCTTTCTTGTGTTTAATTCATCCACGCACTCAAGAAATGTTTACTGAATACCTACAATGTCATAAAAATGTGCCTCATTCCAGAGATTCAAATAGGTGCCCTATATATTCCCCCATCCAGTTTGTATGCAATGAGATCATGAGATCAACTGCCTTAGTTGCTGACACTAATGGAATTGCATTGTATTTCATGGTTATGTTTTAGTGGGAAAAACATTTGCAGACCCCTCTATGGGCAATTGGGCAACTTTGTAGAGTTTCAGCATAGTACTGACATGGTGAAAAGATGACGGCTGCCATGTTGAGAAAGGATTAAAGACAAGACTGAAACTGGGAGACTAGTCAGAAGGCAGTAGGAGATATCCAGTGAGAGATGCCTAGGGTGGTGGTAGCAGAGATGAAGTGTGTGGATTCTAGAGAAACTTATAAGTTAAAACTAACAGAAGTTGGTTGTGGGTTGGTGAGAGCAAACAAAGAGCTGAGGATCACTATAGGCAATGGTATGGATAGTAGTGACAAATACAGATCAGGGGAATATGGGAGGGAAGGTATCTTTGTGGAGAAAAATGAGGAAGTCCGATGTAGAAGACGTTACCTGTTTAACTGGAATGGAGAGGTGATCACTCCTCAACCCAACATTGATACCATAATGTGTGCCACCGTCTGAAAAAGCTTTTATCACTGGGGTTCAGAAATAATTCTTTGGTCTTTGTCGTTGAACTCAAAGGAATTATAAATAACAAAATTTAAACCAGGATGGAGAATTTAAGACTTAAGAATTTAAGGTCACAGCAGGTACAGAGGTCCTTTTGGAGACAAAAGCAATTTTTGGAGTTCTTCGTGTCATACTCTAGGGTCAGAGACCCACCCCTCGTGCTTGTTGGATAACCCTAGTGTATGCTTATCCCCACATATGGGCCATAATGTATGCCTGGAAAAAGCAGTGACCTGAATTGTGTTTAATGAGCCACATGATTCAGACAAATGCAAAGATTGTTCTCCGTGAGCTATTCTGATTGATCGCATTCTCAGTGCATTAGTGACTGAAATCTCTCCTTTGATTTTGGTTGTACAGACACTGTCGAAATGCATCAATGAAGCCTAACCTGGAACGTGTAAGAACGAGTGCTACCCGGGCAGCCCAGGAGAATTAATAATGGCAGTCTGGACAAAAGTAAAATTATAACTCTTTCCATCACCCTGATTTCTATTCTGAGATAGACTCATCTCAGATTGATCAATGAGGACTACATACTGAAAAAGGATGATTTTTGAGCCTTAAATTTTGAAGATTCCTGGAAAGACCTAACACAGGGCTGCTGGGTTTTCCCAAACATAACCGCGCCCCCCCCCCGCCCCACCGCGGGGAAACTGTGGAAGGAAAAGAACTATTGATCTGAGAAAATAACATAAAAACTAAGAGAAATCCCAGGAGAGTGAAGGATGCTGTGAATTGGTCTGGGAGGAGCTGGGAATCCCCTTAGGACGAAGGCAGCCTGAGAGCAGCAATGAAGTATAGATTGGGGCTGATTTTTTTTTTTTGCGGTACGCGGGCCTCTCACTGTTGTGGCCTCTCCCGTTGCAGAGCACAGGCTCCGGACGCGCAGGCTCAGCGGCCATGGCTCACGGGCCCAGCCGCTCTGCGGCATGTGGGATCTTCCCGGACCGGGGCACGAACCGGCGTCCCATGCATCGGCAGGCGGACTCTCAACCACTGCGCCACCAGGGAAGCCCTGGGGCAGATTTTTAAAGTTCTGCTCTAGTCTCAGGCTTCATGGCCTTGGGATAAACATTGCTTCTTCATTTGCATCAGAAATCAACAGTAACCACCAAAGCCCATGGGTGTGGCTATTCTTAGAGCAGCCTTTTGAGGGTGAGGAGCTGATTTAGGTGTAAACTGACCAGTCACCCTTGGATATTCATTGATCCAGCCTCTTCTCTACCGAACACCAGGGAAGGAAATGTGTAATATAACCAAAGGGACTGCCACCTCATAGCACTGCTCCCACCTAAGAGTTTAGAAGTGAACGCTAACACAGAGCTATTGCCCAATGGAGTGGAGCAAACTAAATTAATCTGAGAGATCCTGTGGTACCTGGCACTCTAGGGCTTCCTCCTCTTATCCCTCCTTCTTACCCATTGCCTGACTTTCAGTCCTGCCCTCCCACATCACAGAGTTTTCAAACTGTAGGTGTTGACCTATTAGAGGATGATTAAATCAATATACTGACTAATAACTAGAATTTTTCAATAAAATCAAGTTGACCAGAAGTATCAGAGTGCATTGCTCTTCATGAAGTAAATATTATTGCAATATGTATAAAATATGTTTACTAATATCATTTTGTAAATATATATCAAATGGGTCATATAGAGAGAGAAAATATGTCTTACTGTAGAATAAGGTCAAGAACGTTTAAAAGCCCCTTCATGGCTGTTATCCTCAGGGAAGCATGACTTCAGAGAGCTGAGGGATACAAATTATAAAATAAAGATAATAAACTGAACAATAACTTTATGAAGAAAAAAACTGTTGGAATAGATAATCCAAATAAGCATAACAAATACTCTTGAATAGAGAATGGAGGATATTGGTAGTGTTATGTAGTACCAAGAAGAAAGAAAAGTTAACAAGGTGAAATACAAGGTGTGAAAAATATGATAGGTGACTATAGAACACCAATTTGTAAAATTAATTAGTGAGCTGAACTGTCAGGTTGAAGAACTTTCCCAAAAGGCAGCAGGAAAAGATAATGATGGGACATATAAAGAAAAAGACTTCTGGAGAGTAGAAATAGAAGCACAAATATATAGATAATAGAAGTACTCGATGGTATGTTTTAAAATACAGAGGAAGAAATATAAAATGATAAAATAAGGAAAATAAATGTGCCCAATTTAAAGAAAGATGAAAATTGAAAAGAGGTCTTTATAGAGCACAAAATAATAGATAAAATCCTATACCTAGACATATTTTAGTAAAATGTAATAACATCCAAAAAAAATTCTAAAAGCTTCCAAAATGAAAGAGCAAATATATTTTAAAAGGATAAGAATTACACTGAAGAGAAGCAAGAAGACAATATATTATTACTTCTAAGCTGTAGAAAGAAAATGTCTGTGATTGTAAAATTTCATATTTGCCAATTTGTCATTTAAATCTGATGAGAAAAAAATCCTTGAACTTAACAGACATCATGAGGTTTGCAAAAGTCTGACTTCAAACCCCTCTAAGGGAAAGTACTCAAACAAGAATAGAGCTAAACCCAGGGGGATAATTGAAGATATTGGGAAATAAATATAGTCAAATCATTTTTTAAATATATTGCTGTCTTAAAAAGTAAGAATAACATAAATAAAAATACATCTAAAACAAGCTGGAGCTAAAATTCCAAAGAAATCAACAAAAGAAGAAACAATACATGAGTGTATTTATCTCTTGAAGGGAAGATATAAAGTTCAAGAAATCAATATAAAATGAATAGTTTTTTTAGAAAACTGCAACTTACCAAAAATAACCCCAGTGGAGACAAAGAGTCTAAACAGATCATTTTCCACTGAAGAAATAAAAATAGTAGTCAATGAGATCCAAAAGCACTAGGAACAGAAGATTTCATAGGAGAGTTCTACCAGTTCTGCTTTTATGAAACAATAACATGATACAAAAACCTGACAAAGATTTCACCACAAAAAATACAGACTCATCTCATTTATAAATGCTGCTGCAGAATTTTAATATAAATTATATATTATCAATCATTAGACTCCAACAACACATTAAAGCATATGATTAGTATGAGTAAGTAGGGTTAACTCAAGGAATACATGGGTGTTTCAACATTAGGAAACTGTCAATATAATTCATCATTATAATCAAGTAAAGGAGAAATATAAATCATATCCCCATCTTCATAGACCCAAGAAAGGCACTTGACAAAATTCAATATCCATTCATTTTTGAATCACTCAGTAAAACAGAAATTGATGGAGATGTTTTTAACATGGTTTTATCTACCTACCTACCTATATATCTATCCATCAAAAAACTGGTATCTTACTTAATAAGGAAACACTAGAGACTGTCCTACAAAAGTCAGGAAAAGAAAAGCCTAGCCACTAATTCCCCTGCTGTTAAACATTGTACTGGAGTTACTGACGAATGCATTTAGACAGGAGTAAAGTATGTACAATGGACTGTTTGTCTCCCCCCAGAATTAAACCTTGGTGTGATAATCTGAAGATGGAGCCTTTGGGAGGTAATTAAATTATAAGGTAATTAAATCCCCTTATAATGGGATTAAAGCTTTTTTAAGAAGAACAAGAGAGATCTTGCTTCCTTGCTCTCTCTCCACCATGCTACGTCGTAACTGGGAAGAGGGCCTTCACCAGGAACCAAACTGGCTGACACCTTGATCTTGGACTTCTCAGTTTCCAGAACTGTGAGAAATAAGTTTCTATTATTAAGCCACCCAGTCTACTGCACCTTGTTCTAACAAAGTGAACTGACTAAAAGAGTATGTATAATATGCCACCTTTTATTTAAGAAAGTGGGTGGATACATAATTTTTTAAGTACTTAACTACAAGGGAATGGAGGGAACAGAATGGAAGGTTAGAGATAAGAGCTAGACTCACATAAACACAGCCAAGTGATCTTTCACAAGAAAACAAATGCAATTCAATAGAGGAAGGATACTCTTTTCAACAAATGGTGCCAGAATTGGACACCCCTATGCAGAAAGATGAATCCGAACACAATTCGTACTTCCTTTCACATAAATTAACTAAACATAAGTTTTACCATCAATCAAGCCATTGCTGTATGTGTGAACACACATATATATATATATATATATATATCACATCGTCTTTATCCATTCACCTATCAAATGGACACTTCGTCTTTATCCATTCACCTATCAAATGGACACTTAGGTCACTTCCATGTCTTGGCTACTGTAAATAATGTTGCCATGAATGTGGGAGTACAGATATATTTTGGGGATAGTGATTATATTTCCTTCAAATGTATACCCAGAAGTAGAACTGCTGCATCACGTGGTAGTTCCTCATGTAAGACTTCTATTAACTATTTTTAAAAATCAAATAAAATGAAAGAATTATGTATATCCAGATAGTGGCATTACTACACATAGACACTGCTTGAAGTGACTTTAAAACACAGTAATTTGACTATACAGTTCTAGTGAATAATTTATAAGGATAAAAGAACTGAAAATCTTTCACTATTGTAATAATCATATTACTGGTGGTAGTACAGGTATTGTTCTTCTGACACTGTTGTGTGTGTAATGTAGGATCCGGCAAGTAGTCATTATTTGAAAGACTAATTCTATCAGGCCCAGGACTATTGGTAACTTGGATTCTCATAGTAGGAAAGAGAACATACAGATGTAATATAGAAAAGGCTTAGTAAAAAACACAGAACAAAATTCTGTGGTTCTGAATTCGAATAATGGGAATTCATTACATATTCCCAGATTTATCTATGGAAGATACTTAAAAATAATTATCAACCAAGTAGTAATTAATGTGCACCCCTAGCACCCAGATTATGGCCTTGAAATAGCATTTTATTCTAAAGAGAAGCAGGGCTCCTTAGAGAAATGACTGATTCAAATTTAAAGCAAGAAATGTACATGATAAGTGTGAATATCACAACAAAAGGAGGGAAGCTGTCAAACACTACTATGTGTCAAAATGATTTAGGAGCCAAATTAAAGAGTTCAAGAATGGAACAATTTGAGCATCAATAATGAAAATAATTTCAATGGGTAGAATCAAATACATTAAAATCCATGAGTCCATGACTTTTGGAAAAAAAGAAAAAGGACTGGAAAAAAAAATGATTGCTGTTTGAGGAGGCAAGATATTATGGTTAATTTTTTGTTTGTTTCTGTGGTACGCGGGCCTCTCACTGTTGTGGCCTCTCCCGTTGGGGAGCACAGGCTCTGGACGCACAGGCTCAGCGGCCATGGCTCACTGGCCCAGCCGCTCCACGGCATGTGGGATCTTCCCGGACCGGGGCATGAACCTGTATCCCCTGCATCGGCAGGCGGACTCTCAACCACTGCGCCACCAGGGAAGCCCTATGGTTAATTTTACGTGTCAACTTGAATGGGCTACGGGGTTCCTGGATATTTGGTCAAACATTTTTCTGGATGTGTCTGTGAGGGTGTTTTAGGATGAGATTAACATTTGGATTCGTAGACTGTGTAAAGAGGATTGTCCTTCCTAATCCAATTAGCTGAAGGCCTGAATAGAACAAAAAGACTGACCCTCCCATGAATGAAAATAAACTTCACCTGCCCGACTGCTGTAATGAGGTGTCAGGCTTCTCCTGCCCTTGGAGTATAACTCACGCCATCAGCTCTCCTGACTCTCAGGCTTCAGACTCAGACTGGAACTACACCTCTGGCTCTCCTGAGTCTCCAGTTTGTTGGCCTATAGATCTTGGGACTTAGCTTCCATAACCATGTGGGCCAGTTCCTTAACATAAATCTCTTATACACACATATACACCCTCTATTGGTTCTGTCTCTCTGAAGAACTTGGGCACTGCAGAACCACCTCATGTTTTTTCTTTTGAAAGCTTGTACATAAAAATAAAACATTTATCCTGCATTTCTTTTTTTTAATTTTATTTATTTTTATACAGCAGGTTATTAGTTATCTATTTTATGCATATTAGTGTATATATGTCAATCCCAATCTCCCAATTCATCCCACCACCACCACCCTCCGCTTTCCCCCCTTGGCGTCCGTACGTTTGTTTGCTACATCTGTGTCTCTATTTCTGCCTTGCAAACTGGTTCATCTGTACTATTTTTCTAGATTCCACATATATGTGTTAATAGATGATATTTGTTTTTCCTTCTCACTTACTTCACTCTGTATGACAGTCTCTAGGTCCATCCACGTCTCTACAGATAACCTAATTTCATTCCTTTTTATGGCTGAGTAATATTCCATTTTATATATATACCACATCTTCATCCATTCATCTGTCTATGGGCATTTAGGTTGCTTCCATGACCTGGCTATTGTAAATACAGCTGCAGTGAACACTGGGGTACATGACTCTTTGAATTATGGTTTTCTCAGCATATATGCCCAGTAGTGGGATTGCTGGGTTGTATGGTAGTTCTATTTTTAGTTTCTTAAGGAACCTCCATACTGTTCTGCATAGCGGCTGTATCAATTTACATTCCCACCAACAGTGCAAGAGGGTTCCCTTTTTGTTGCAGTGGTGAATGGGATTGTTTCCTTAATTTCTCTTTCTGATCTTTCATTGTTAGCATATAGGAATGCAAGAGATTTCTGTGCATTAATTTTGTATCTTCCAACTTTACCAGATTCATTGATTAGCTCTAGTAGTTTTCTGGTGGCATCTTTAGAATTATCTATGTATAGTAACATGTCATCTGCAGTTACAGTTTTACTTCTTCTTTTCCAATTTGTATTCCTTTTATTTCTTTTTCTCCTCTGATTGCCATGGCTAGGACTCCCAAAGGTATGTTGAACAATAGTGGCGAGAGTGGACATCCTTGTCTTGTTCCTGATCTTAGAGGAAATGCTTTCGGTTTTTCACCATTGAGAATGATGTTTGCTGTGGGTTTGTTGTATATGGCCTTTATTATGTTGAGGTAGGTTCCCTCTATGCCCACTTTCTGGAGAGTTTTTATCATAAATGGGTGTTGAATTTTGTCAAAAGCTTTTTCTGCATCTATGGAGATGATCATAAGGTTTTTAATCTTCAATCTGTTAATATGATGTATCACATTGAGTGATTTGCGTATATGAAGAATCCTTGCATCCCTGGGATAAATCCCACTTGATCATGGTGTATGATCCTTTTAATGTGTTGTTGGACTCTGTTTGCTAGTATTTTGTATCCTGCATTTCTATACAAATAGTATCACTGTGTAACCAAATAGTAGATGAGAAGTTTGTTTTACTGTATGGAAGAACTCTAGCTAAATATGAAGAAAGTAATGATAGAATTAAGTATCATTTTGCAGCCCCTAAATGACTTAATGGATCTAGGAGTTGATCACCAGAGACAGAGAAAGAAGAATCAGGTAGTATATGCCTGCTGATTAAAGAACAAAATACTACCTTTGAAGAAGTCTTAGCAAGACCCTATATCCAAACACCCATTTGCAGGGAATAGATTGATCAGGGAAGCACATTAAATGGCATCACAGGGACACAATCTATAAAATGCCAACTATCAGAAAATCTACAGGACAACCAATATAGCTTTATCAACAAAAGAAAAAATTGGCACCAGAAACAAAACAAAAAACTATGAAAAAGGAACCTGTAGATTGAAAATATTTTTAAAGAAAAAATTGCAGTAGGTGGACCTTATTTGTGTTCTAGTTCAAAAAGAGAATTCTGAAAATAAATGATGACCTGTAAGCTTAAAGTCTTTATATTTGCTGATTTAATAATTGTGTTTATTTTTTGAGATTCCTTATATTTTACTTGCTAAAGTATTTATGGATACAATAATTTAGTATTTGGGATTTTGCTTCAAAATAATACAGGAGGAGGAAAAATGAGTCAGGGGTGGTAGAGATAAAAAACATGAGCCATTAGCAGATAATTGTGAGGTTGGTGGTGAGTCCAGGGCACTTCGTAAATTTTTTTTTTCTGTGTGATTTTAGTATGTTTTAAATTTTCCATGATCACACATTTTTAGTTATATTACTAATGCATGGTAAAGAATACGTATTCTCTGGGCTATTTTAAAAAATAAATCAATAACATTTGTCCAGTGATTTTAAAAAGCATGTACTTATAAAAGTGAAAGAGAATAATGGGAAAAAACAGGGATAGAAGCCAAACTTCTTAGATTTGTAGATTTAATGTTGGAGCCATAAAAATATTTTACATGATTGTAAAATAAAATTCAATCAAAAAGAAATCATTAAAACTCTAAAAATGAAAAAAATGAAGCTAACTCAGTCTCCAGTTGGTGGCATAATCATGAAGAGAAGAGCTATTCCAAATAACTTTAAGACACAGTAATTTCATCTTACACTCTCAGTGGGAAATAATCTGAGAATAAACCATTTTGGTAATTGTATTTTTGGTGGTAGTAATGGTATTATCATTCTACAACTGGTGTATTTGTAATCTGGGGTAGGGTAAATGAGTAATTTTTCTTTTTTTTTTTGTCACTGAGAACTGAAATTTTCAGCATGGGAGAAAATAAATACTGGTGTAAATTTAATGAGGATAAGTCAATACCCAGTAGTTCTGAATTTGACTTGGAAGTAACAGTACAAACACATAATGTATTTTGTATTCTAAAAATACATATATTGTGAAGCAGTTATACTCCAATAAAGATCTATTTTTAAAAAACAAACTAAAAAAAAAATAAATAAAATCATGCACTTCCCTGGTGGTGCAGTGGTTAAGAATCCGCCTGCCAGTTCAGAGGACACGGGTTCGAGCCCTGGTCTGGGAAGACCCCACATGCCACAGAGCAACTAAGCCCGTGCGCCACAACAAAAACAACAAAATACCCATCTTTCTCTGCTCTAGCCATGAAAAGTCCTAGAAACAATGACCAGTATCAACAATGTATTAGATTCCTATTGCTGCTGTAACAAATTACCACAAATTTAGTAGCTTAAATAAGCACAAATTTATTCTCTTACAGTTGTAGAGGTCAGATGTCCAAAATCACTTTAACTGAGCTAAATTCAAAGTGTCAGCATGGTCACTTCCAGAGTCTCTAGGAGAGGAAACGTTTCCTTCTTTTCCCCCCACTTTCTTTCAGGCTACCTGCGTAACTAGGTTTTGGGGTTCTTTTTTCCATCATTCCAACCTTTAGCTCTCTTGATCACAACTCCTACTGGTCATCTTCCCTTCTCTTATAAAGGACCTTTGTGATTACATTGGATCCAGCAGCATAATTCAGGATAATTTCATCATCTCAAGATCCTTAATCACATCTGCAGAGTTCCTTTCACTACCTAAGAGAATATATTGCAGGTTCCAGGGATTAGGGTATGAATATTTTTGACGGGCTATTATTCAGCCTATTATAGTCTTCTCTCTAGCCCCCAAAGATTCATATCCCTCCCATATGCAAAAATACATTCACCCCCATCCCAAGATCACCAGAAGTCTCAACCCATTACAGCATTTCTAAATCCAAAATTTCATCTAAGTCTCATGAGTTCAAGTCAAATATCTCATCATCTATATTAGGTATGGGTGAGACCCTAGGTATGATCCATTTTGTAGAAAAATTCCTCTCCCCTTGTGAACCTGTGAAACTCAAGGAACAAGTCATCCTCTCCCAAAATACAGTAGTGGTACAAGCATTAGGTAACAGTCAAAGATATTCCCATTTGAAAGGGGAGAAAATGAAAGACAGAAAAGGAGTCATCAGTCCCAAGCAACTTGGAAATCCCACTGGGCAAACTCCTCTAGCTTTCAAGTCCTGGAAATAATCCTCTGTGACCCACAGCTCTACCCTCCCAACAGCTCTTCCCTAATCATCATCTTTCCTTCCTTTTGAAGGGTAGCATATGTTTGCAACCAAGTAATTTTATCAGCCTGTTTCCTGCTTGTAGAACTTTAGGAGTCCAATAGCTTTCTTTCATTTTGTCCTCTCTCTATCCCATTCAGTCCAAGTTTGTCTCTGGGGTATAACGTGCTCAAAAAACTTGTGGGTCCTTCCTGTATTTCATGGGGATTCACTAATGTTAGACAACAATGATAGTATCAGTGAGGCTCTCTAATACTCAGATTGTAGTCCTGAAACCATCTCATACCCACAGACACCAGATTCGTTGTAGAAATGGCTAGTGGTTTGGGATAGGAAAGTTTACGAGATTAACATACCAGAAAGCTTATCATACCAAGAAGCAGAGAAGTTACAAAAGCCTACTAAATTTAAACCAAAAGGGTTGAGAAGCCAACCTGGTCTAAGATGGGAATATCTGAGCATCAGAAAGGACAGTAATGGAAATGTGTTGAAATACATCAAATGTGTTTAAATCCATGAGTTTATAATGATGCCAAAATGAATAAATAAAGAAATGAAAGAAAGAAAAGCAAACAAAACAATACAAAATAAAAATGTCATTGGTCCTTTTTAAACAGATGCCGTTGATCAATTTCATATTTTGAAAACTGGCAAACAAAGTGAAAGAATCAATTTATTCTGCTTTTCCCATGTGATCTGTATCTCAGTTAACAGGCTTCACAAAAACAGACACAATCACACACTGTGTATCTCCAAATGAAAATACATACCATCACTTATGAAATTCTTTTTAAAAAACATGTACTTGAATATAATCCAGACTCCAGATCTATCAATTTAACATAAAATAGGAGGTTCAGAAAAACATATTAAGAATACCACAGGGAGTAATCATCAAAATCTAAACTGAAAAAGTCTATGGAAGAGGGACTTCCCTGGTGGTGCAGTGGTTAAGAATCCGCCTGCCGATGCAGGGGACACAGGTTCAAGCCCTGGTCCGGGAAGATCCCACATGCCGCGGAGCAACTAAGTCCACGTGCCACAACTCCTGAGTCTGTGCTCTAGAGCCCGCGAGCCACAACTGCTGAGCCTGTGCGCCACAACTACTGAAGCCCTCGTGCCTAGAGCCCATGCTCTACAACAAGAGAAGCCTGCGCACCACAACAAAGAGTAGCCCCCACTCACCGCAACTAGAGAAAGCCCAGGCACAGCAAAGACAACCCAACGCAACCAAAAATAAATAAATAAATAAATTGATTAAAAAAAAAAGTCTGTGGAACAGATGACCCATTTACTTCAATTAAAAAATGAAGGAGAGAGAGAAACAGGAGGGGCTGATTGTACAGTGTTTGTTATGTTTTAGTATGTATTTTTAACAACTGGAGTTCCTATGAAAATGCAGATTCAGATTTGGGAGGTCTCATGTGGAGCCCAAGATTCTGCTTTTCTGCCTAACTTCCTTATGATGCTGAATCTGCTACAACTCGGAGGAGTGTGGCCAAAAATATAAGAGACTTATAACCAGTCAAATGCGAGCACATGATTTAGACTCTGATTTAAACATATTGTGAAGAAAAAACTTATAGACAATTAGGAAAATGTGAACACTGAGTATTTGATTACATAAAATAATTATTTGATTCTTTTAGCTCTTGATAATTGTATCGTGGTTATGGTTTTTTTTTTTTTTTTTTTTTTTTTTGCCGTACGTGGGCCTCTCACTGTTGTGGCCTCTCCCGTTGCGAAGCACAGGCTCCGGACGCGCAGGCTCAGCGGCCATGGCTCACGAGCCCAGCTGCTCCGCAGCAAGTGGGATCCTCCCGAACCGGGGCACGAACCCGTGTCCCCTGCATCGGCAGGCAAACTGTCAACCACTGCGCCACTTGGGAAGCCCTGTGGTTATGTTTTTTGAGTTCTTATCTTTTAGAGATAAGTTCTAAAATTTCATGGGTAAAATGACATGAAACCTTTGATTTGCTTCAAAATAATCTTGGGAGTCACAGTGTGGTGGGCATGAGGATGTTAGAGATACAACATATTGCCAGTGTGTTGCTAATAGATGAAGGAGGATGGTGGTACATTGGTTTTATTATATTATTTTCTGTTTTTAACTTGATGGAAATTTACATAATAAGAGTTTTACAAAAATCATTAACGATAAGTAAATGTTAATATTATTTGTACATTAAGGCAAGCACCATAGAAACAGATAACCAGGTTACTAAATAAATTTTTTTTAACAGAATACATAGGTAAAATTTTAAACCAACAAAAAGAAGCCTGATCTATCCAATGGAAAATAGAAAGAAAAAAATAAAATAGAAATTATTAAATAATAGTATGAAAAGAAATCCTAATATAACACCAATAAACAAGCTCACCAATTAAAGTCAGAGTCTCAATTTGAAAAAAATAACATATTTTCTGTAAGAGACACATTTAGAGCAAAAGGAATCAAAAAGAGTCTAAATAATTGAAAAGTTACACAGAAAATATTATGGACCAGAAGTTGTGATAGCAATCTTAAATCCTGTCAAAATAAGATCAAGTCAAAAATTATCACAATTCAGTATGATGTAGGTGAAAACAGTAAAGAATATAATCCTAAACATAGCCTCATTATATAAAGTGACAACTGATAGAAAATGAAGATTTTTAATATACCTCTTTTAGAAATTAATAGATAAAGCAGATAAAGAATAAGTAAATGTACAGATTTCTTGATATTCTCTTGATCCATTTAACTGAATAATGCAATTTATATGCTTGAGTTGTTAGCTATACAGAAATACCTATACATGAGAGAGAGAATACTATCCTCTATGAGGGCACATGGAACATTTGCATTTATGTTTCTTCTGCAAAGTAAGTCTAAAAAATCTAAACAGTCAACATCTTACAGATTTTTCTGATCATAATGCAATAAAACTAGAAAATACTAAGAAAAACATTGCTAAAAATAAAATTTTAGAAAGCAAATAATATATTACTTCATAACCCTTAGAATAATTAGTAATGAGAAGGTATATTGTAAGGTAAAAAATAAACAGTACATGTCAGCATTAACAATATTTAGAGCTAACACGATATTTAGAGGAAAAAACATAGCTTTAAATACATGTATCAGAAAGCAAGAAAGGCTGGGAACAAATGAGCTAAGCATTTATTTCAAGAAGTTTTGGGGAAAGGCAATAGAGCTAACTCACACACACACACACACACACACACACACACACACACACACAAATAAAATAATAATGGTAAGGACAGAACACATCCCCCGATGGAGAACAAAGAGAGAAAGTAAAAGAGTGTGAAAAAAGCAGTTACAAAAAAATACAAAGTGAAAAGAGAAAAATTTTAAAGTGCTATTAAAAAAGCTGTATATGTGTAAATTAGAAAAAAATCTATATAAAAACTGATGAATTTTTGGATACCCTAAAAAAACAGGACATGGAGAGACAAATGAGCATTTTAAAAAATTGACATTGTAATCAAAGATACTTCCCTGAACCCACACACTTACAGAGGTAAATTCTACCAAGCTTTCAGCAACCAAGTAATTCTTACAAGTTGATCCAGACAATTGGAAAAAAAAAAAAAGATAAATTTGTTTGGCTCACTTTATGAGGCTAGCATAACTTTTTCAACACAGGAAAAGGAAAAGAGGGGAAAAAAAGTGGAGAAAAAAGAAGAAAAGAAAACTTTCGGTGCACGCTACATGAAACAGAGTTGTAAATATCCTCCATATAACATTAGCTATCTCAATTTCACATTGTATTAAAAGAAGACATCATAATCCTAAGAATTCAAATATAATTTTCATCAGAAAATCCATGAATACATTTCTCCAGATGGAAAAAAAGAAAAAGAAGGATCGTGTCATTACATCAATAGTTTGAGAAAAATAATTTAGAAACTTCAGTGCCTATTCATAATGTTAATACATTAACTCCATTGGAGAAACTTTAGATATGATCCTTTCAGGTTGGGAATACTACCTAGATACCCAATTTTACTACTGTTAATTAACAAAGTACTAGAGGACGTGATGAATCTTTTCAAGAAAGAAAAATAAGTAGGAAGCATAAGGATCAGAAGAGTTCCTTCCTGTTATTTACTTTCAGACTTTTTAATAATTTTAAAAAAGAACAGATTCAAAAATTATAAAACTGAACATTCAAGAAAGTTAACTAGATAGAAGATCAACTTATGGAAATCTAAAGCATTTTTCATGAATATTTATGTCCATCAAAAACATGTCTAAAAATGTTCATGGAAACTTTACTCTCAATGGACTCAAATCAACCAATCCAATCGTCAATAGGAAGATGGAGAAACAAATTGTGGTATATACACTAATATATCACTCAAGAATCAAAAAGAATGAACCATCATAGATAAATCTCAAGGCATAATGTCGAACAAAAGAATGCAGACACAAAGGAGTACATAAGGTAAGGTTCCACTTGTATAAAACTCAGATAAATGGTACAAGACGTGAAAGAGACCTTGGAATCCTACAAAGATTTCCTGTGTTGACCTCAGCAATAATTACATGGCTATATACAAAGTAAAATTCATCAAGCCATAATATTAAGATTTATACAATTTACTATATGTAATTTATACCCCATTAAAAATTTTTTTAAAAATCAGTAACATTTCTTTAATAAGCAATAATACAAAGTAAAATATAATAGGGCTTCCCTGGTGGTGCAGTGGTTGAGAGTCTGCCTGCCAATGCAGAGGACACGGGTTTGAGCCCTGGTCTGGGAAGGTCCCACATGCCGCTGAGCAGCTAGGCCCGTGAGCCACACTACTGAGCCTGCGCGTCTGGAGCTTGTGCTCCACAATGGGAAAGGCCACGACGGTAAGTGGCCCGTGCACCGCGATGAGGAGTGGCCCGCGCTCGCCGCAACTGGAGAAAGCCCTCGCACAGAGGCGAAGACCCAACACAGCCAAGAATGAATAAATAAATAAATAAAATTATTTTTTAATAAATTATTTTTAATTTAATTAATTTATTTTAAATTTATTTTAAATTAATTTTAATTAATTTTAAATTTTAATTAATTTTAAATTATTTTTAATTTAATTTAATTTAAATAATACATTATTTAAATTATTTTTAATAAAATTAATTAATTTTAATAATAAATGAAAGGATATTCATAATACTGCAAAAAATACTATAAAATCTAGGAATTAACAAATAATACACAAGACTTTTAAGAATTTTTTTTTAAATCATAAAAGGACATATAGATTTGAATACATGGGGAGACAGTCCCTATCCCTGGTTGTAAATAATTTACTAATATGAAGATAACCATGTTCCCAGAATTTTTTGAAGAAGATAATAAATTTATTCTATAATTCATATGCAAAACCAAATGTAAGCAAATAGCCAAATAATCTAAAAATGAAAAGGAACAAAAGGGGTTCTTCATCTGTGGAACTTGGAAGGCACCGCTGTGTCCTAGCAAGTAAAAAAGGTGAACATACTGAAAAATCAACAGCTTTTCTTAGATCTGCAAGACAGGGGAGGACATAGGCAAACTACTGCCCTCAAGATTGGAGAGACAGATAGGCAAATACAGGGAGTCATGGCTTACCAGAGCAGAGATTCACAAGTGGAAGCCACCTCAGAGACCAGTGCTGGTAAAAAAACCTCAACTGTAATTGATGAGTTGCTGGAGGTTCTGTGTACACAACTCTGAAAATTAAAGTCTCCAGGGGAACCCAGTCATACAGAGACTCCCACAATATTTTGAGATTTACCCCCAGGAGCTCTCCCAGTTTCCACAGTAAATGTGGGAGAAAAATCCCCTTCCCCTCATGCTTCTAGCAGGAGGAGAGGGGAATAAAGTTTTGAAATATACCAGAGCTCTTTGTTTTTCACAAGGCCTGTCCTCAGGGGAAACTAGTTAACTAGGGGCTAACCTGCATCTGGGTATCAGAGCCTGACTTGAATGAAGGGAAATACCCAACTCCAGTCTACTCTAGCCATCCTGCCCTACCTGGGGGTGGTGGGTGGAGGAAGGGAGAGAAAACTGAGAAACACTTGTGAAATTCAGTCAGATGTGTAGGCTCACTAAAAGACTGAGACTTCATCAGAGGACTATAAAACACTTCCCCTCTCCCCACACTTTACTACCACATTGCTAAAGACCTATTTATAGCAGTTTCTTTTACCTGGTACACAATGTCCAGCTCTCAAGAAAATATAACAAGGCATACCAGAGGCAAAAACAAACAAACAAAAAACATGATTTAAAGTGACAGACCAAGCATCTGAACAAGACATGGCATGGATGTTGGAATTATCAGAGAAGGAATTTAAAACAACTATGATTAACAGACTAAGAGCCTAATGGATAAAGTACACAACATGCAAGAACAGATAGGAAATGTAAACAGAGAGACAGAAATCCTAAGAAAGAACCAAAATGAAATGCCAGAGATTTAAAACACTGTAACAGAAATGAAGGATGCCTTTGGTGGGCTTATTAGTAGACTGGACATGGTTGAGGAAATGATCTCAGATAGAGGATATATCAATAGAATCCATGAAAACTGAAAAGCAAAAACAATATGGGGGAAAAAAGAACAATATCCGAGGACTGTGAGACAACTACAAAAGGTGTAATATATACATAATGAGAATAACAGAAGGAGAAGGATGAGAAAACGGAACAGAAAAAATATTTGAAACAATAATTACTGAGAATTTCCCCAAATTAATGTCAGACACCAAACCATATATCCAGGAAGCACAGAGAAACCAGAGGGGAAAAAACCCTTACTTACGGAGGAACAAAGATAAGAACTACATTCAGCTTTTCCTAAGAAACCATGCAAACAAGAAGAGAGTGGAGAGAGTGAAGTGAAATATTTAAAATATTGAGAGAAAGAAAACCAACCTACTATTATGTACCTTGTAAAATTATGCTTCAAAAATGGAGGAGAATAAAGACTTTCTCAGACCAGCAAAACCTGATGGAATCTGTTGTCAACAGACTGCCATGAAAGAAATGTTAAAGAAGTTCTTTAGTGAAAAGGAAAATAATATAAATCAGAAACCTAAATCTACATAAAGGAAAGAATACCATCAAGGAAGGAACAAATGAAGGCAAAATAAAAACTTTTGCTTTTGTTTTTTCAATTGACCTAAAAGATAGCAGTTTGTTCAAAATAATGTTTCCAGTAATGTGTGTGTGTGTGTGTGTGTGTGTGTATATATTTATATATGTATATTTATGTATGCTTATATATAAGTAAATGGAATGACAACAAAGATATGAGAGAAGACAGAGGGATTATGACTATTTTGTTGTTGTAAGATACACTACCCGTGAAGCAGTATAGTGTTCTTTGAAAGTGGACTTGCATTAGCTATAAATATACATTGCAAACTCTAGGTAAGCAATTTTAAAAGTTTAAAAAGTAGTATAACGAATACACTAAGAAAAGAGAGAATATGAAATCATAAAATTCTCAGTTAAAACCATAAAAGGCTGAAATAAAGTGGAACACAAAAATAGGAAAAAAAACTGAAGACAGCAAGTAGAAAGCAGTAACAAAGATGGTAAATATTAATCCAGCTATATAAAAAACAGTTTGAAAGTCAATGATCTAAATGTACCTTGAAAGAGAAAGATTGTTAGAGTAGATCAAAACAAACAAACAAGAACTATATTGTCTACAAGAAATCCACTTTAAGTTTCATTAGGTCCCATTTGTTTATTTTTGTTTTTATTTCCATTTCTCTAGGAGGTGGGTCAAAAAGGATCTTGCTGTGATTTATGTCATAAAGTGTTCTGCCTATGTTTTCCTCTAAGAGTTTGATGGTATCTGGCCTTACATTTAGGTCTTTAATACATTTTGAGTTTATTTTTGTGTATGGTGTTAGGGAGTGTTCTAATTTCATTCTTTTACATGTAGCTGTCCAGTTTTCCCAGCACCACTTATTGAAGAGGCTGTCTTTTCTCCACTGTATATTCTTGCCTCCTTTATCAAAGATAAGGTGACCATATGTGCGTGGGTTTATCTGTGGGCTTTCTATTGTGTTCCACTGATCTATATTTCTGTTTCTGTGCCAGTACCATACTGTCTTGATTACTGTAGCTTTGTACTATAGTCTGAAGTCAGGGAGCCTGATTCCTCCAGCTCCGTTTTTCTTTCTCAAGGTTGGTTTGGCTATTTGGGGTCTTTTGTGTTTCCGTACAAATTGTGAAATTTTTTGTTGTAGTTCTGTGAAAAATGCCAGTAGTTTGATAGGGATTGTACTGAATCTGTAGATTGCTTTGGGTAGTAGAGTCATTTTCACAATGTTGATTCTTCCAATCCAAGAACATGGTATATCTCTCCATCTATTTGTATCATCTTTTAATTTCTTTCAACAGTGTCTTATAATTTTCTGCATACAGGTCTTTTGTCTCCTTAGGTAGGTTTATTCCTAGATATTTTACTCTTTTTGTTGCAATGGTAAATGGGAGTGTTTTCTTAATTTCACTTTCAGATTTTTCATCATTAGTGTATAGGAATGCAAGAGATTTCTGTGCATTAATTTTGTATCCTGCTACTTTACCAGATTCATTGATTAGCTCTAGTAGTTTTCTGGTAGCATCTTTAGGATTCTCTATGTATAGTATCATGTCATCTGCAAACAATGACAGCTTTACTTCTTCTTTTCTAATTTGGATTCCTTTTACTTCTCTTTCTTCTCTGATTGCTGTGGCTAAAGCTTCCAAAACTATGTTGAATAAGAGTGGTGACAGTGGGCAACCTTGTCTTGTTCCTGATCTTAATGGAAATGGTTTCAGTTTTTCACCATTGAGGATGATGTTGGCTGTGGGTTTGTCATATATGGCCTTTATTATGTTGAGGAAAGTTCCCTCTATGCCTACTTTCTGCAGGGTTTTTATCATAAATGGGTGTTGAATTTTGTCAAAAGCTTTCTCTGCATCTATTGAGATGATCATATGGTTTTCCTCCTTCAATTTGTAAATATGGTGTATCACGTTAATTGATTTGCATATACTGAAGAATCCTTGCATTCCTGGGACAAACCCCACTTGATCATAGTGTATGATCCTTTTAAAGTGCTGTTGGATTCTAATGAAACTTAAAAGCTTTTGCACAGCAAAGGAAACCATAAACAAGACAAAAAGACAACCCTCAGAATGGGAGAAAATATTTGCAAATGAAGCAACTGACAAAGGATTAATCTCCAAAACATACAAGCAGCTCATGCAGCTCAATATCAAAAAAACAAACAACCCAATCCAAAAATGGGCAGAAGACGTAAATAGACATTTCTCCAAAGAAGATATACAGATTGCCAACAAACACATGAAAGAATGCTCAATATCATTAATCATTAGAGAAGTGCAAATCAAAACTACAATGAGATACCATCTCACACTGGTCAGAATGGCCATCATCAAAAAATCTACAAACAATAAATGCTGGAGAGGGTGTGGAGAAAAGGGAACCCTCTTGCACTGTTGGTGGGAAGGTAAATTGATACAGCTACTGTGGAGAACAGTATGGAGGTTCCTTAAGAAACTAAAAATAGAACTACCATACGACCCAGCAATCCCACTACTGGGCATATACCCTGAGAAAACCATAATTCAAAAAAGAGACATGTACCAAAATGTTCATTGCAGCTCTATTTACAATAGCCAGGACATGGAATCAACCTAAGTGTCCATCGACAGATGAATGGATAAGGAAGATATGGCACATATATACAATGGAATATTACTCAGCCATAAAAGGGAATGAAACTGAGTTATTTGTAGTGAGGTAGGTGGACCTAGAGACTGTCATACAGAGTGAAGTAAGTCAGAAAGAGAAAAATAAATACCGTAATGCTAACACATATATATGGGATCTAAAAAAAAAAATGGTCAGAAGAACCTAGGGGCAAGATGGGAATAAAGATGCAGACCTACTAGAGAATGGACTTGAGGATACAGGGAGGGGGAAGGGAAGGGTATGCTGGGACAAAGTGAGAGAGTGGCATGGACATATATACACTACCAAACGTAAAATAGATAGCTAGTGGGAAGCAGCCGCATAGCACAGGGAGATCAGCTCGGTGCTTTGTGACCGCCTGGAGGGGTGGGATAGGGAGGGTGGGAGGGAGGGAGGTGCAAGAGGGAAGAGATATGGGGACATATGTATATGTATAATTGCTTCACTCTGTTATAAAGCAGAAACTGACACACCATTGTAAAGCAATTATACTCTAACAAAGATGTTAAAAAAAAAAAAGAAATCCACTCTAAACATAAAGATACATGTAAATTTAACATAAATGGATGGAGGAAAATATAACATACCAGGACTAATCAAAAGAAGCAGGAGTAGGTATGTTCATTTAAGACAGAGTGGACTTCAAAGCAGAAAATTATCAGGGATAAAGGGAATAACATAGTATTAAAGGAATCAACTCACTAAGAAGACATTACAATCCTTAATGTGTATGCACCTAACAGCAGAGCATGAAACTACATGAGGCAAAAATTAGTAGAACTGCAAAAGAAATAGATGAATCTTCTAGTATAATTGGAGACCTCAACACTCATCCCTCAGGAATGGACAGATTCACTTGGCAGAATATCAGTGAAATCACAGTTGAACTCAACAACACCATCAATCAACTGGTTATAACTAATATCTATAGACTACTTCATCCAACAGCAGCAGAATACATATGCTTCTTAAGCTCACAGAGAACATTCGAGATAGACCTCATTCTGGCCCACAAAACACAACAAATTTAAAAGAATAGAAATCATACAATGTCTTCTCTCAGACCACAATGAAATTAAACTAGAAATTAATAATGGAAAGATAAATGGAAAGTCCCACAGTATGTACAGATTAAACAACACACTTCTAAATAACTCATGGATCAAAGAAGAAATCTCAAGAGAAACTTAGTGATATTTTAAACTAAATGAAAATGGAAAAAAAAATCAAAATTTGTGAGATGCAGTGAAAGTAGTAGAGGGAAATTTATAGCCTTGAATGTGTATATTAGAAAAGAAGAAAGCGCTAAAAGTAGTCCTCTAAGTTTTCATCTTAGGAAATTAGAAAAGGAATAGCAAATTAAATCCAAAGTAAGCAGAAAAAAATAATTAGAGCAGAAATCAATGAAATTAAAAACAGGGAATCAATAGAGAAAATCAATAAAACCAAAAGCATGTTCTTTTTAAAGATCAGTAAAACCTCTAGCCAACTGTGGTTAGCTAAGAAAAAAAGAGAGAAGACACAAACTACTAATATCAGAAACGAAAGAGGGGCCATCACTACTGATCCTATGGACATTAATGGGATAATAAAGGAATACTATGAACAACTCTGTGCCCACAAATTTGGATAACCTAGATGAAATGGACCAGTTCCTGCAAAGACCCCATTTGCCAATATTCATACAGAAGAAATAAACAGTATGAATAGACCTATATCACTGTAAAAATTAAATCAATAATTAATTACCATTCAAAACAGAAAATACCAGGCCCAGGTGAATTCACTGATGAATTCTAACAAACAGTTAAGCAAGAAACTGTACCAATTCTCTACAGTCTCTTTCAGAAGTTCAAAGCAGAGGGAATACTTAACTAACTCTATGACCCTAATACCAAAATTAGACAAAGACATTACAGGAATAGAAAACTACACACCAACATCTTCATGCATATATATGTGAAAATTTCCAACAAAATATTAGCAAATTGAATCCAACAGTGTGTAAAAAAGAGTTACACTCTATGTTCAAGTGAGATTTATCCTGGGTATATAAGGCTTATTCAACGTTTAAAAATCATTTAACGTTACCCATCACATCAACAGGCTAAAGGAGAAAAATCACAAGTTTATATCAATAGATGCAGAAAAAGCATGTGACAAAATCCAAACACCCGTTCCTAATTAAAAAACAAAACAAAACACTCTCAGTTAACTAGGAATAGAGAAGAACTTCAACTTGATAAAGAATATCTACAAAAAAACTACAGATAACATTATACTTAATGGTGAGATATTGGAAGTTTTCCCTTTCAGATCAGGTACAACTCAAGGATTTCCCCTTTCACCACTTCTTTTCAACATTGTACTGGAAGTTCTAGTTAATGTAGTAAGAAAAAGAAACTAAAGGTATACATATTGGGAAGGAAGAAATAAAATTGTCTTTGTTCACAGATGACATGATCATCTATGTAGAAAATCCAAAAGAAAAAAAAAAACTCACAGAACTAAAAAGTTATTATAGCAAGTTTTTGTAGGATTCAAGGTTAGTACAAAAAAAAAAAAAGATAGGAAAGTGAATTACTTTCCAATGAACAGGTGTAATGTGTGCAGGTTGTGTGGACATAAGTTTCACTCCTTTGGGTAAATAACAAGGAGAATGATTGCTGGATCATATGGTAAACGTGTGTTTAGTTGTTTTTTAAGAAACTGCCAGTCTTCCGAAGTGGTAATACCGTTTTGCATTCCCACCAACAATCAATGAGAGTTCCTTCTACTCCACATCCTTGCCAGCATTTGGTGATTTCAATGTTCTGGTATTGGCCTTTCTAATAGGTGTAGGATGGTAACTCCTTGTTTTAAATTTTATTTCCCTAATGACATATGATGTGAAACATCTTTTCATATGCTTATTTGTGTATGTTCTTTGGAGAAGTGTCTTTTAAGGTCTTTGGCTCATTTTAAAATCAGGTTTCTTGTTTTCTTATTGTTGAGTTTTAAGAATTCTTTGTATATTTTGGGTTACAGTCTTTTATCAGATGTGCCTTTTGAAATACTTTCTGCCAGTCTGTGGCTTGTATATTTAATCTCTTAACAGTGTTTTTTGCAAAGCACAAGTTTTTAAATTTAATTAAGTCTAGCTTATCAGTTATTTCTTTCATGGATTGTGCCTTTGGCGTTTTATCTAAAAAGTCATCACCATACACAAAGTTATCTTAGTTTTATCCTATATTATCTTCTAGGAGTTTAATAGTTTTGCATTTTATATTTAGCTCTGTGATCCATTTTCAATTAATTTTTGTGACAGGTATAAGGTCTGTGTCTAAATGTATTTTTTGTATGTGGTTGTAAAATTGTTCTAACACTATTTTTTGAAAAGATTATCTTTGCTCCATTGTATTGCCTTTGCTCTTTTGTCAAAGATTACTTGACTATATCTATGTGGGTCTATTTCTGAGCTCTCTATTCTCTTCCACTGATCTATTTGTCTGTTCTTTCACCAATACCACACTGTCTTGATTACTGTAGCTTTATAGTAAGTCTTGAAGTCAGGTAGTGTCAGTCACACAATTTTGTTCTTTTTCTTCAACATTGTATTGGTTGTTCTGGGTCTTTTGCCTCTTCATTTAAACTTCAGAATGAGTTTTTTCAAGATACATAAGATAATTTGCAGGGATTTTTATTGTGATTGCATTGAATCTATAAATCAAGTTGGGAGGAATTGACTCCTTGACAATAGTGAGTCTTTCTATCCATTAACATGAAATATCTCTCTTCTTTGGTGGAATATAACAGAACCCAGAGTCTCTACAACGTATCATTCCCAACTCCCAAGATACAGTTCAAAATTACTTTTAAAAACAAACAAATTAATGCTACCCATTCTCAACAGAAGAGATAATCAATGGAGACCAAGCCTGAGCTAAGGTACTGGAATTATCAAAGAAGGATTTAAGAATATCTATTTTAATTATGCTCAATGATGTAAAGAAAAATATACTCACAATAAATGGAAATGTAGAAATTCTCAGCATAGAAACAGAAACTATAGGAAGAAATTCATGGAAATTCTAGAACTGAAAAATATAGTATTTGAAATAGAATTTCACTAGCTGGCTTAACATCATAATGTAAATGACAGAGAAAGAGGTGATTGGTAAATAGAAATTATTCTATCTGAAAATGAGAAAAAATTAGGGAAAAAAGGAACAGAGCTGTAAGGACCAGCAGGACAAATGCTGCTGGTCTAATGGTCTAATAGATGTGTATTTGTAGTTCCAGAAGGAGAGGAAAGAGAGAGTGGAACAGAAAAATTATTTAGAGAAAGAGTTGATATGTAATGCTGGAAAACCTCCTTGTATGTTAAACTAAACCCCTGGAACACAAACCATATGTGGAAGTTGCATACAAACACTGCATTGAGGGCATCACATACAGAAGCATTCAAGGTAAATACAATCAGTGAAATGGATGCACCTAGAGATTGTGTCAACATCACAAATGGTCAAATGTGTCAACATCACAAATGGTCAAATGAGCATTACAAATAAATGGGGGAAAATACAGTTTATCTAGTAGGTGTTGTGGGGGAAACTATCTCACTCTAATTCTCAGTCTCTTTATTTGCTGTTCTTTTTTATTTATACATAAATTTCAGGCAAAATCAATCACTGATTCATTACAGAGTTGCTTCCCTGAATTCCTTTACATATATATCACCCCTTTCCACTATCACCCTTGGCAAATGAGAGTAACTTTTCAAAGCTTTCATCCAACTCATGTGGTAGGTTAAGGAAAGAATTTGAGGATCCAGCAGAGCTTGCGGCAAATTTAAGACAGAAGGCATGCCTGCCTCTCTGCTTCTGAAGCATCCTTAGGAGTAGAGAGCTAGGTCTAGAAAGGATTCAGACACCAGTTATCTAATTGCACTCCAGAATATTTCCAAGTGGACCTCCAAACCAAAGGTGCCCTGAAAGCCAAGATCTACATTGGGAAGTTTGAGCTCATTTTTCTTCCTTTCTGATGCACTCTCTTGGTCTCCTAGGCCACTGCCTGGGTAAAATAAGCTCTTAGAGAGTCTTCCATTTTAATGAGGCCTCTTACCAAATGGAGCAAAAGCTGTACTAGGTTGGCAAGCTTAGGAAATGCCTAAAAGTAAAGGCAGGTACCAGTCTTATTTCATAACCTTCCTCTCTTTCCATGATAATTCCCTCCATTTGGCCTACAAATGTTTTCCTATAACAAGTGTACTTGTTTCTTAACTGCTCAAGGTCCTCTTACTGTGTTAGCCTTTTCACGTTCTCTCCGACACAACTTAATATGTTTTACTTTTCTCCTCAATCTGACTCCAAATTACAGCTCATTTCTCCTCTTGCAGCCACGCTGGGCTCTGCTAGTTACTGGCTAACGAAAAAGAGAAAAAAGGCAGGAATGGCTGATTAGTAATGGCAGAATGTGAAAGCCCTCCCAGATGTTTACATTGTAGCTAAGGCCTTCAGGATCTTAATCCAAATGAATGAATAATGAGCATATTATATTCCCCGTCCTCTGCAAGAGTTCAGAGAGGAACTGATTTGCCTTGGATAGGAGAGAGCTTCAAGGGCCGAAGTTCAAGGCTCTTACCACCATTTCAAAAGCAGCTTATCTGCTTTCGTGTTGGGGTTATGAATAAGATTTAAGAGGGAAAAGAGCATTCTACTGTTTAAATTTTTAAAAGAACAAACATAAAGAAAACCACTGAGGTAGAGGCTATGGATAGGAACTTCCTGACTATCCCTATAGAATCTCTGTAGATGTCAGCCCCACCAGTGCCTCATTCTGTGTTAGAAGGTCTGCATTCCCAGGCTGCCCCAGAATCAGCAATGGGGCGAGAAGCACTACTTTACACACTGGTCTCAATATTTCTATTTATGCAGGTCACTACTGCACAGCTTTTAAATGCCCTTGTAACTGTAAAGCATACACACATACACACACAGAGACCAAACAATCATCTCTATAGCCAGTGTTGATCATTAACATTGTTCCTCAGAAGTATTATAGGATTGTCATTATGACAGAATGGGTTTTTCTTCTTTATCATTCAAAAACATCCCCATCTGCTCACCTGTTTCAAACCCCTATGATGAACCAAGAAAACCTTGCAAAGTTTTATAGACACAGGTTGGACTCTCTAAGCAAAGAACACTGCTGGATGCTTTTATATGTAATGAGAACTCCCAAAATCCACAGTCGTAGAGCAATCCAAATTAGTCATCTAAATTACTAATGCATGAAATTCATTCAGGTAATAGAGTAGTAAATAATGCAAACTTTAACACAAACATCATTGGCCAGTTTCTGGTTTTTATAAATTGAAATATATCTTCATAATCAAATTCCTTTGATTTTCCTTTGTACTGTTTCAACTTTATACATATAAATTAAGACCTAAAGCTTATAGGTAATTTAATAAACACTTAACGCAGAATGCTTGTCCTTAGAAGAAATGTTTGTCATTATATACCCAGCTCCTGTGTTAAGAACAGTAGCCAGAAATATTGTTTTCACTTCCTCCAATGTTGAAGTCAGAGCAGTCTGTGCATATAAGTAATGCTTAGTCTAGTTCAGCCGAAATAGAGAAAGAACGAAGTAGAAAAGGAAGACAGCAAGGAAGGGAGGATGGAAAGGAGAGAAGAAAAAGATTACCCACATTGGATTCCAGTTCTAATCAGCATTTTGGTTTACATTATTTTAAAATCCCCCACTGAGGGGTTTAGCTGAGGATAATTGCAATATTTGAGTCACTAAATCAATTTAAGTCACATTAATGATCCGTAAGCTTTAAAACTGTTAGTTTTAGCATTTATGTAGCATTCTTGATTTCAGTGAACACATTTGTAATCATGAGAACCACTGCCTTGATGCAGAGGCAAAGGGAGCTAGAGATCAGCAGTGGTCACACTACATTATTATCCAATTGTGCTTAATGGAGAGTTCATAGTGAATGGGAATGATAAGAATTCTTGTTTCAGCCTAAATCAATGTTTTGCTTTGCTTAAAAAGTTACTGTAATATTGAGTAAATGTTCCCCTTTAGTAGGAATTATGGAATATAATTATAATCTACTAAGTCAGTGAAGAGAAATCAGCTTGAAACAATTACATAACAGTGTTCTTAACTTCTGTTTAATGCTTAGAGATTTTTTTCAGTAATAAAAAGTATGTTTAACTTTAATAGTTAATAAACTGTCATGATTTCATCTGCCCCTCAAATTCTTCTTTCCCTTTTTTCCTTTTTTCAATTAGTGGCATGACCCGCTATCAATACGTAAACAGTCTCTGGAGACATTGACTATAATTAGTTCATAAATGTATGAATGAAAAATTATAAAAATTATGAGTAACAATAACTATATACATCCATAGGCCATGCTCTGCATTAAGTACCAAGGATTCCTCCATGAATAAGATGTGGCAACTCCCTGGTGGAGCTGAGAGTTTAGAATCCCCATTAAAGACATTCCCATTTCTACCAGTGTTCTCATTAGAGCAAGAGGATGGCAGCTCTTAATTCCTCATATAGCTATTCTGAAAGGATATTTCCCAGGTCCAGCAAACAACTAAATCAGTCTGTGGTCTCTAGTCTCCAGTAAAATGGCTACTGAATTCTGTAGCTTGGAAAGGATGGCTGCCATGTTAATAGTGGCCAGGTCACTTTCCAGGTGTCTTGCTTTTATCAACATCTTAAATCTCAGCCATCCAAAGTGATACTTAGAAAGAACAAGGGATATTCCTTTAATTTTCCCAATTTTATGACCATTGGAAAAAAAGTCAAAGATGGGGTTTAGCTGCAGTCAACTTTTAAAAATACATTTTGGGTTGAAGTATAGAAATATGCCATACTTCCAGACATAGCTGAGGAAGAGGTAGAGTTTATGATAAGATGCTTTAGAATGATGGCCAGGTCAAGGACCCAAGAAGTCTCCACAAAAAAACTATTAGAACTAATAAATGAATTCAGCAAGGTAGCAGGATACAAGTTTAATATAGAGAAATCTGCTAGATTTCTATATGCTTATAATGAAATATAGAAAGAGAAAAGTTTAAAAAAACACACAAAAAACCTGGGAATAACTTAACCAAAGAGGTGAAAGAGCTATATGCTGAAAACTCTAAAACATTAATAAAGGAAATTGAAGATGGATCCCCCAAAATGGAAAGATATCCCATGCTCTTGGACTGGAATAAATAATACTGTTAAAATGGCCATACTACCCAAAGCAATCTACAGACTTAATGCAATCCCTATCAAAATACCCATGACATTTTCATAGAACTAGAACAAATAAATCCCCCAAATTATATGGAACTAAAGATATTAAAAAAAATTTTTTTAATAAAATTTTCGTACATCCCCCCCCAAAAAATTATATGGAACCACAAAGACCCAGAATTGCCAAAGCAATCCTGAGAAAAAAGAACAATGCTGGAGGTACAACCCTCCCAGACTTCAGACTATACTATAAAGCAACAGTAATCAAAACAGAATGGTACTGGCTCAAAAACAGACACAGAGATCTATGGAACAGAATAGAGATCCCAGAAATAAACCCATGCACCTATAGCCAATTAATCTTCAAAATGAGGCAAGAATACACAATGGAGAAGAGATAGTCTCTTTGACAGATGGTGCTCGGAAAGCTGGACAGCTACATGTAAAACAATGAAATTAGAACATCTGCTCACTGTATACAAAAATAAACTCAAAATGGTTTAAAGATCTAGATGTGAGACATGACACCATAAAACTCCTAGAAGAGAACATAGGCAAAATGTTCTGACATAAATTATAGAAATATTTTCTTAGATCAGTATCCCAGGCAAAAGAAATAAATGCAAAAATAAACAAATGGGACCTAATCAAACTTAAAACTTTTGCACAGCAAAAGAAGTGATCAATAAAATGAAAAGACAACCTATGGAATGGGAGAAAATATTCGCAAAAGATGTGACCAACAAGGGGTTAATATCCAAATTATGTAAATAGCTCATACAGCTCAAAATCAAAAAACAAACAACCCAATCAAAACATGAGCAGAAGACCTGAATATACATTTTTCCGAAGAAGACATACAGTAGCTCACAGGCACATGAAAAGATGCTCATTATAGCTAATAATTAGAGAAATGCAAATCAAAACCACAATGAGATATCACCTCATACCAGTCAGAATGGCCATTTTCAAAAATCTACAAATAATAAATGCTAGAGAGGATGCGGAGAAAAGGGAAGCCTCATACACTGTTGATGGGAATGTAAATTGGTGCAACCGCTATGGAAAATAGTATGGAGTTTCCTTAGAAAACTAAAAATAGAACTACGATCTGATCCAGCAATCCTACTCCTGGTATATATATCCAGAAAACGAAAGCTCTAATTCAAAAAGATACTTGCACCCCAATGTTCACAGCAGCACTATTTACAATAGCTAAGACATGGAAGAAACCCAAGTGCCGATCAACAGATGATTGCCTTAAGAAGCTGTTTTTCCTAGAGGGGTGGGATAGGGAGGGTGGGAGGGAGGGAGATGCAAGAGGGAAGAGATATGGGGACATATGTATATGTATAACTGATTCACTTTGTTATAAAGCAGAAACTGACACACCATTGTAAAGCACTTATACTCTAATAAAGATGTTAAAAAATTAAAAATTAATTTAAAAAACAAACTTAAGCTCAAAAAAAGAAAAATAAGAAGCTGTGTTTTATATATACACTGGAATATTACTAAGCCATAAAATAGAATGAAATATTGCCATTTACAGCAACATGGATAGACCTAGAGAATACTATACTATATGGTATCACTTAGATGTGCCATCTAAAAAATAATACAAATAAATCTATATATAAAACAGGAACAGACTCACAGACATAGAAAACAAACTTATGGTTACCAAAGGGGGAGAGGACAAATTAGGAATATTGGATCAACAGATACAAACTACCATACATAAAATAGATAAGCAACAAGCTTTACTGTATAACACAGGGAATTATACTCAATACCCTGTAATAACCTATAATAGAATATAATCTGCAAAACAAACGAACAAATCACCATTCTGTACACCTGAAACAAACACAATATTGTAAATCAACTATAGTTCAATTTACAAACAAGAGTGATGGCCACATAGAATAAGCAATGGCCCCAAGTATGACACAAACCCAAGATTAGACCCAGATACAGAGGCAGTTTCAGTTCCAGCTCTCTTCTGTAATTCCCCATCTTTCCTCTCCTACTCCAGTAAAAGTACTGCAATGCAAGTGAAGGTAATGGCATTTATAGAGATGCCATAGGATCTGCTTTAGTCTGTAGCTGAAAGAAAATCCTGTCCATTTCAGTACAATAAATTCTTCTCATTAGCAGATTGTTTGTGATATATTTCATGGGACACATCAGAGTGTGGTGGCACCAAGGTTTCAAACCCTTTGAGTCATACTGCCCAGTGGACATCTGGGTCATCAGTGGCTTTAGGCTGTGCTCAACTTGTAGTAAGCAGCCTGGGTGCCTCAGGCAGAAGGCTCTCATTAGAAACGCACCCTAGAGCATATAGCTCTGGTGACCAGAGGGGAGTGTGCTGCTGGGTCAGATAGGATGTCTCCTACAAAAGGCCAATTCCCCAAGTTGGGAAACGTAACCAACCTACCAAATACATAGAAATAAATATAGCAAATAAGGCAAAATGAGGAGACAGAGGAATATGTTCCAAAGAAAGGAACAAGATAAATTTCCCAGAAGAAGAACTAAGTAAAATAGAGACAAGCAATCTACCTGATAACGAGTTCAAGGTAATGATCATAAAGATGCTCAAAGAACTTGGGAGAAGAATGGATGAACAGAGTGAGAAGTTGGAAGTATCTAACAGAGAGTCACAGTATACACAGAAGAGCCAAACAGAGATGCAGAATAACTGAAATAAAAACAAATACGCCAGAAGGGATGAACAGTAGATTACATGATACAGAGGAGCTAGGGAGTATAGTCAGTATTGATGGTGTATAGTTTTTCCCATATGGTTTTACATTCAACAGATAATTCTTTGACCCTCCCATTTGATTTTATCTAAATAAACAATTTCCTTTATGAGAAAAAAAAAAAAAGAAATGTCTGGAAGGCGATGGGGGCAAAAGCACCCTGTTAGGAACATGTTATTCTTCTACAGCATGAGTGCTAATAAGCTCTTCTCTTCCCTCTTCATGGTTTAAAGCTGTGTTTTCCTTACGTGATCTCTTCTACTAAATCTACAATTTTTGCTCTGTCTTTGTACGCACCAACACACAAATACCCCGGTTCACAGTATGTACATCCTCAGCAATAATATCCGTGAATCAAGGTTTGATACCCCTGCTGTATACTTTCTACTACATGCTAACATGTATTCTTATTAAAATCTAAAATGCCCACTGGTGCACCTCCCTAAAACAATGCATCCATCTTACCCCAGAAATGTGAGGATCATTCCTAGAAAAGCAGCTTTAGCGCAATATGGTGTCTGTTCCAGTCGAGAAAATGGCATTCTAAAAAATTTTGTGATATTTTTAAAACGCAGGTATAACTGATTTTTTTTCACACATGGAAAAACAATCTGTAAAGTGCTAATATGACTCAGTTTGAGTGTCCCAAGAGATTATGGAAAAGCAGCATTTGTCAGATCCTTTGCTCAAACTATGATGTCAGGAACATTCTGTCTGAAAAAACTGGCCTTAAGAATTCTCACAATAAGTAAACAATCATTAACTTGTGACAACTTTCTTATGAATTTATTATGAGAAGCCTGTCCTTTCTTATACTCTATTAACACTATGCTAAGTAATATTTTCAAGTAAGTTCTTTGGGGGGCAGGGCTCTCTCTCAAGAAGGATCTTCTCCTACTTCCTCAATCCCAGCAAACCCACATGTGGAGATGTAGCACATCGTGCACTATCACATATCCAGCATCATGCTTGCTTTTAGGAAGAGGGCTTCATGGGAGATGCGGTCTTTGGTCTCTCAAGCAACCTTTTAGTCTAGCTGATGAGATGAAGGCTAACATATGTCGGACAAGAGAGAGACAGAAATAGAAGACGGTCTATAACTACGGGCTAAATCATGAGTCAGTGTCAATCAGCACTAAAGGAAAGGGAGATAAAAGGGACCAGAATCCTTCAGAAAGACTTCATGGAACAAATGGAACTCAGGCTGACCCTACGATTGGTCAGAGTCAGAGAAACAAAAAGAAGGAAAGGCACGCCAGAAAAGATAAAACATGAACAAGGATACAGATGCCAGTGGGAGTGAGCTGGTGTTTCCCATCCCCACGTGGGGCAACGCAGAGACTGGACTAATTGTTGCTGGGACTGCCAGCAGCCCTGTGTTTGTTAAAATACATCATTGCCTAGATAAAAGCAAAAGAGAGTTCGCTTTCACAAAATAAAAACTTCCAGAAAAACTGAATGCATTCCCTTAGGGTAAGACAAAGCGTGGAGAATTTCAACTCCAAAAGCAGAATTTTTCCGAGTTGGAGATAATAGGGGAAACAGAATTGGAAGCCAGTCTGTAGCCCTAGGAAGGAGCTTGCCACTAAGTGCGGCAGCCACACATTTTTCCTTTTCTTTGTATTAAGCTACATCTGCAGCCACATTTATTTCCTTGGGGATGAGGATCTGTTTCTCATTAGAACCCCCTACTTTATCTTCCTTTTTGGTATCATTTCTCAATTATTAAATTTTATGCCAATTAATCTTATTAATAAAAGACCCCAGATTCAAATAACATCTTTTTCTTGGGTTTGGGATAGTTCAAGCCGACTAAGGCTAGAGTGAAATCAATTGCTCCCATGGGTATTAGTGAAGAAATCAGGAAAGGGTGTTGTTGCCTGGGAACCCAGTTCATGTTACAGAGACCCTGAGACTGTGATTTTCCACAGACTTTTTTCAGATGGGCTTTTGTCCTTCAATCTCTGTTGCTGATGAACTGACTTGCTACAGAATTTTTAACCTCACAGCCAGATACACTGCCCTGTTCACAAGATACCAAAGATCTGGTTGAGAGGAGAAAATATCAACCCCAAATGGACATTTCCAAACAATCAGGTAAAGTTTAGATACATGTAGAGAAAACATGTAGGATTTGGGGACCATGTTTATTCAAATGACAATCTTCACTGTTAAATTTGAATGGCCCTAGGAAAATGTGTATTCCTATTATTTGTCTATAATTTATCATTACTTTAGAATTACTACCTTGAAGAATGGGAGTTTAGGCTTCAAATTAATGTTAACATTGTACCACAATCCAAATTTTAAAAAGCTTTTCTCGAACAGGTTACCTAATTAGCCTCCTCCCCGCTGAGTGCAAGAGCTACTTTAATTCCATTCATACATAAATAGTTCCTCATCCTGGGGGCATAGCCCATGAACAGGCTTCATTGCCCAAGCATATACATAGGGGACACTATATTAACGCTTTCAATTCTGCTAACGTTGGCAGACATCTTGATATCGACCTGAGACACACCCTCTCTCTCCATTAAAAACAGATGCACCCCGACCACTTCAACTTCAAAATAAAAGTGCAGAATCCCTCAGTGAGCTTGTGTGAGTAATATAGTTCAAGGGGAAAAGCTCTATTTATGAAGACTTTGGACTAAACTGAGCATAGGCTTCTGGACTCAAACCAACAAGTAAGGCAAAGGAAATAAGGAAAACAGGCCCATTTATTATCACTACGTTTTAGAAAATACCCAACACTCTTTGCTTCAAGATATAAGAACACATTCGATGAGTGATCTTGTTTCATGATGCTGGCAAGGAGCGGGTCCAGCATCCCGATAGGGATTTCAGCAATGGTCTAGGGAACTGTTTTCCTCTTTGGGAAGCCATAAATCTTTTTTTTTTACATCTTTATTGGAGTATAATTGCTTTACAATGGTGTGTTAGTTTCTGCTCTATAACAAAGTAAATCAGCCATACAAATACATATATCCCCATATCTCTTCCCTCTTGTGTCTCCCTCCCTCCCACCCTCCCTATCCCACCCCTCGAGGTGGTCACAAAGCACCAAGCTAATCTCCCTGTGCTATGCGGCTGCTTCCCACTAGCTATCTATTTTACGTTTGGTAGTGTATATATGTCCATGCCACCCTCTCACTTCGTCCCAGCTTACCCTTCCCCCTCCCCGTGTCCTCAAGTCCATTCTCTAGTAGGTCTGTGTCTTTATTCCCGTCTTACCCCTAGGTTCTTCATGACATTTTTTTTCTTAGATTCCATATATATGTGTTAGCGTACAGTATTTGTCTTTCTCTTTCTGACTTACTTCACTCTGTATGACAGACTCTAGGTCCATCCACCTCATTACAAATAGCTCAATTTCGTTTCTTTTTATGGCTGAGTAATATTCCATTGTATACATGTGCCACATCTTCTTTATCCATTCATCCGATGATGGACACTTAGGTTGTTTCCATCTCCGGGCTATTGTAAATAGAGCTGCAATGAACATTTTGGTACATGACTCTTTTTGAATTTTGGTTTTCTCAGGGTATATGCCCAGTAGTGGGATTGCTGGGTCATATGGTAGTTCTATTTGTAGTTTTTTAAGGAACCTCCATACTGTTCTCCATAGTGGCTGTACCAATTCACATTCCCACCAGCAGTGCAGACGGAGGTCCTGTTAGTTCACGATAAACAGTCGCAAGATTTATGGCTTCCCATAAATCTTGCGACTGTTTATCGTGAACTAACAGGACCTCCGTCTGAAGGAATGACAGGCGCATGGTGACTCGAATTTCTGACAGCAGCCTGGGCCGGCTGGTAACGTGTGTTTACACAGAGCTGTCCCAGAGCTGTGGCATGCGATGAGTGTCACGGCCCTGCCGTCCTGTCCTTGGGCAGCCTAATTGCCTCTGGCTACCTGATACAGTAGGGAAGGGGCCCCTCGCCAGGCCAGGGAAACCCAGACAGAGGACGGGAAGGGCTTCTAAGGCGAAGTCTGAAACAAAAGGAATGCAAACAATAATTCAACCGATTTCCAATGCTTATCATCCATAAACTAGACAAAATCACAAAGCTGTAGATTCTATTCCGGGAAGATCTTAAAGAAATAAGATGACAACAGGAGGTAGCTACACTGACAATGACTAACAGATTGAAATAAAAACTGCACGCGGCCTGGGATGCGGGCTGCGCGAGAAGCTGTGAGGAATCAGACCAGAAGAGCTTTCCCCTCGGATGAAGAGCACCCAGCAGACAGGAAGAGAGAAGGGGCTGGGAGGTGGATGAAAGCTTCCGGAACAAACCATAAAAGTGCGTAACTGGGTCTGCCAACGGCGGCATTAAGGAAAGTAGCTGGAAAATCAATATGGAAAGGAGAAAACATTTTTAAAGAAGTCTTGAGAAAAATGAAAAACAGCCTCATTAAAACATTTGGAAGTGATTATAAAAACCACCTTGAAATAATCAGTGTTAAACACAGCTTCAGAAAAATGTACTGAGATTTAACTCAATTAACTCTTCCTGTCCTACACCTATGTCAGTTTTCACAGACACAACATTATGCTAAGTATAACCTCCTTCCCACTGTACCAGTTTTAAATAGGAACCATTAATGCAAAGGGGAAGTGACTCAAACTTGGGAGAGATATGAATTAAAGAATCCATGCAAATTAACTCTGATTTTTTCTTTAAATCTTGGTTTAGAAACCAAAAGAGAAGCCCAAACAACTCCATCATGGTTTTACATAAAGGGAGCTGCTTAAAATAAATGTTTGTAATGAGCTGATGAAGAAAGCATTATTGGATCAGGCTCCTCTGATTTATTTGTTAAATGACCCCATTTCCTTGGCCAGAAAACAGATCACAATGGAAGTGAGGCTTGAGAAAACCAGCAACAGGACATGTGGACTTTCTGGCCCTTCCTCTAGCTCCACAGTCCCCTGACCAGGGGTCACTAATGCCCCAGGTCAGACTTCAGGGAGCCCTTGAACCTCTGGAATCCTGGACTAAATTCTGTATGCGCTTACTCATACACTTTTTTTTCCTGGGCAAAAGGTCTGTTAACCTTTCATCAGCATCTCAAAAGGAGTTTGTGACTCAAAGGTTAAGATAAAGTTCTACAATGAATAAGTGACTGCTTTCACAATGTGACACAGGAGGGCAGTTAGCCCAAGGACCACAACCTAAAAATTCTGCTACCTCTTCCATTAATGCTAAAGAGTACAAAATTAGAATTTTATTCCTGTTAGCTTACTACTAAGTCTTATTAAAATAAAAATAATATACATACACACATACATATACATATATGCATACTCATGTATGTATACAATGTGTGTGGGTAATATTATATATGTGTAATATGTACATAATATAGTATTATGTATATTATATATAGTTTTATATATATACATGTGATTTCAAGCATGCCTAGCACCCGGATCTTGGTTCTTAATACCATTCTCCAATAAAAGGAATCGGGGCTCTTTGTAGAAATAGCTGCTTCTAGGACTGGTGCATGATAAGCCCAGAGCATTTCGTTGTACCAGGAAATAAAGAAGTGCTTAAATAAATACACAAATGTTGGAAGTATGTCAAACTGAAAAGAGCCAGCTGAAAGAGCTCCCAATGACCAAAGTTGGAACAATCTAAGCAAAAAACTAAAATAGTATCGGGCTATAACTCACAGTATAAAATAAATATCCATGAATCCATACTGACATAAATCAATGATTGAATAATTAGTTAATTAATTAGGGAGAAGAGACAAATCTCCCATGCAGAACTCCCATCTTCAAAAGGGGGAGCATAATTCCCCACTCCTTAAGTGTGAGCTGTGCATTAGTGACTTTTCTTCCTAAAAAGTACAGTATGAAAAGAGGAATAAGAAGAGGAACTTCAGTTAAAAATAACTAAATGAATAAAAATAAAAGCAATATGCATTCTTCTCAAGTCACATGGAGCATTCTCTAGGACAGATCACATGTTAGACCACAAAAAAAAAAAAAAAAAAAAAGAAGAGGAACTTTCCAGTAGAGTTCCAGTAGACAAATCTGACAAACACTTCCTCATCCAGGTGATTAAGGTCAATTTCAATAGGGATAAATCATGTATATATTACGTACCCTTGATATGATGTAAAGAAAATGGCACTTTGCCTCTGTGGTCTTCCTCCCCAAAACCTATAACCCCAGTCTAATCATGAGACAATAACAGACAAATTCCGGTAGAGGGGTAGTCTACAAGATACCTTACCCAATACTTATAACTGTCAAGGGCATCAATAACAAGGAAAGTATGATAATGTCACCGCCAAGAGGAGCCTAAGGAGACATAACTACTAAATGTAATGTGGTGGCCTGGATGGGGTCCTGCGACAGAAGAAAGTACATTAGGTAAAAACAAAAGAAATAAAGTGTGGATTTGTTTTCAGGTGAACTAGAAGGATAAACACCAATATTATGAAACAGGTTGGGGAGGACAGAGTTGGACACAGAAACGGAGAAAGAGGAGAATGAGCCTGTGTGGTATTTTAAAGGAATTCTAACTGAATGTGAAATGCTTTATTTCTTTAAAATAATACTAGGCCCACATGTGATGTGTGATGTGAGGTAGGTATACTACTATTGCCACACTATTCATTTTTCTGTAAGTTTGAAATGTATCAGGAAAAATAAGTAAACTTTTTTGTCAAAAGCAGGAAGCAGGTAACCGTTTGAGTTGTGAGCTGTCATCTTTGTAGTATGGTTTTCAAACTGAGATTTGCAGTCCTGTACTTTTCAGCATTGCCTCAAGAACCACAGCAAAGGTGTAGAAAGCTGAGCGTACAGAACTCTAGAAAACCACCTATGCTTCAAACAGAGCTATGGGCTCCTATCTGCTTTATAAAATGGGGTGACTCTGTAATAAGTTAGGGTGTTTCCCTTAGAATGGGCACTACTGGTTTTGACAGCATCCCTCAATTTTAGCAGGACATGTGACCACCTGGAATACAAGTCACATTTCCCATGTTCCCTTGCAGATAGGTGAGGTCTTTTGGCCATCTAAGTTCCAGACAGGGGGATGTAAAGAAAGTAACCTTAAAAGGAGAGTCATTATTATCTTTCTTTCCTTTTGCCTTCCCTCTTGGCTGGAATATGAATTTGATGATTACAGCTTCCAGGTTTAGTGAACACCTCGGTCTACGCATTGTCTTTGGGAAGGTAGGAACCACATGATACAGCAACAAGATAGAACATGAGAAAGAAAGAAATTTGTGTCTGGTTCATGCCATTACTATTTGGTGTTTTTTTTTTGTTGTTGTTCCTTGCAACCTAATCTAATTCGAACACCTCTAAAGATATATCACTTATTTGGATACCCCAATGAGATAGACTTTGGGACCAAGAGAGGACTTTCTCCAGTATCATGGGCTAGGATGCTAATGTTATAAGAGAAGCTGGTTCAGGATGTGAGCTGTTTCTAAGATAGGAAATCCTTCATCCACCAGCTCCCCAGACACTGGGGGAGGGTCAGCCTCGGGAAAATGGCAATTTCTTGGTAAAGCCGTAAGAACAGGAGCATGGGAGAGCATAGCTCTGCCTAACACTGTGTGAGAGGGGTTTCCGTTTACTCCTCACATCCAGAGCCCACCACCAGCCAAAGATGTTGGTGTGTGTATGTAGGTGTCTTCCCTGCTTCCTGCAGTGGACGCACACTGCTCCCGTCTCCAGCAGTGACATCTCGCGGCAACGACAGCAATGACAGCAGCTGAGATCTTAGCTCCTGGTAAACACGTTACACTATTTTGGACTTTTTCCCATTTTCCATGTTATGTCACGGACTGAATACACACTTCTACTGTTCTTGGGCTTGTAATGGGAAGGAGGGTCCAAGCAGGAAAGAAAGACATTTCTATGAGAGCAAGACAGAGCTAGGAATAATTTAATTTGAATATTAAAAGAGAGATGACCTTGTTTTGAACCCCTGGATGGTGAAGTGGGACATATCGGTTACACGGGTAAGATTTCATTTAACATAAGGTTTTGCTGCTAAAGTGAGTTTGAAAAATCACTGCCTTATTGTGAATGAAAGCTGAGGATTTTATAGTACACTGCTGAAAACCCGACTTCAAGTTAGACACACAGGGTTTGAATCCCAGCTCTCCACTTTTATGTTCATGGACAACTCATTTAATTTTTCTAAACCTCTACTTTCTTCTCCAAAGAGGATAACTGCATCTAGCTTTCCTAGTTATGTGTCAGGATGACATTGTGCACAATGGGTACCTGTGTGTAAAGTAGTGAAGATGAATTAGCGACCAAATGACTAAAAGTGATTGGCTATGAGTCATGGGTAGAATACAGATTCCTCAGAGGGACTTCCCTGGTGGTCCAGCGGCTGGGACTCCGTAAGCCCAATGCAGGGGGCCCGGGTTCAGTCTTTGGTCAGGGAACTGGATCCCATATGCCGCAACTAAGAGTTCACAGGCTGCAACTAAAAGACCCCGCACGCCACAGCTGGGACCCGACGCAGCTAAATAAATATTTTTTAAAAAAAAAAAGATTTCCCCAGGGATATCCACATCTTAATCCTAGGAACCTGTGAATATTTCACCTTATGTGGCGAACCGGACTTTATAGATGTGATTAAATTAAGAACCTTGAGAAGGAAAGATTATCTTGGATTATCTAGGCGGGCTCACTCTAATCACAAGGATCTTTATAGGAGTGCCAGAGTCAGAGAGAAATTTGAAGACATCCCATTGCTGGCTTTGAAGATGGAAGAAGGGGTCACAAGCCAAGGAATACAGGAGACCTCAGGTAGCAAGAAAAGACAAGGAAATGGATTCTCCCCTGGAGCCTCCAGAAGGAAAGCAGCCCTGACAATACTTTGATTTTAGGACTTTGACCTCCAGAACTCAAAGAAAATGCATTCTTTTTGTTGTAACCCACTATGTGTGTGGTCGTTCGTTATGGCAGCAACAGGAAACTATTACAGTAGTTACATATGAAGTAGCATTTTATGGGACTATTTTGTCCGTTTTCTCCTCATTTTAAAGGAAACACATTCCTATTTTATGAGACAGGAAACTCGAATGGGATTACCAGCTCACTACCAGTACTGAGGAGACTGCATAGATTATGGATCCAGGCAGGTTCAAGACCATAACTAGACACAAATTATTTTGTGAAGCCATCTCCCAGAAGAACGTTCCTCATGCCCTTGAAAGAGAAACTCACACTTCCTGAAGACATAGGTGTATCTCTGGATACACACGGCTTTAGCCCAGTCTGTGTCCAAGGAATAGTGTACCAAGCTTCATACCTATTCAGTGGCTGGCAAATAACTTTCATCTTGAGTCTCAATTCAAATATTTTTGCTGCCACCCTTGGAGAATTATGTTGAAGAAGATCTTGACGGAGCCTCATTTCAGTGGGAAAATGCCCTGAGTCCCAGGGGTGAACAACACGGGTACCTGTGTGGAAAGGGAGTCAGGGGGTCCAGTACCTGCCATGTATTTAGCATTCTTGTTCCAGACGCAGTCAATCATTTGCATGGAAATGCACGTGTCTTGTAAAATCAGAAGAATACAAGAAAGAAACCAGAAAATTGGCCACGTAAAGCAGACATTTCCCAAAGAGGAAATTCAGGTAAAAGTGAAGACTCTGGCAACAGAAGCTCAAACATGGAATTTAACCACTCATTTACACAGATTCTAAAAGGAAGTATGTAAATATATATGTGTGTGTGTGTTATCTAAATGAACATGGCTGATAGCTAAATGAGTACACATAGTTGAAAGCCACCTATAAATATACAAATGCATAAACCATGTTGATTAACTTCATATCAACTCTCACCCACCTCTATCTTAGAAATTCCTTGATGGTCACCATTTTGGGGCACGTAAGCGGGGAAGGACTAGGAAACCTCGAAAAGAGTGTATCACAATTTTTCTCAAGTTCATTTTAACTATCAAGCTCACATGCGACTTCCCATGGGATTAAAAGTTAAGGCGTGGAACGTATTTCCAAGAACAAAAATGGGGTTTGGTTCTCTTCTTCCGACATTGCTCCTCTGTGGCCGTCCCCGCAGACTGTAGTACATGAACGCAATTATGAGGCAGAGCAAGAAACACGGTGATTTGGGGATCGCGTGAAAACTGCAAGTTTAATTGCACTTCTAGTTCAAACCCGCTTCGTGATCTGCACCAGAACAAACTAAGACAGTTTAGAAACATTCTATACTGCTTTATATATCTTTGATGAGCTGGTGAGACCAAACTACAGAATCTCTGCAGTATCACTCAAGTTGTTCCTCTGCCCCAGGTGTCTTTCCAGTTTCCATTTGCCTGCAATGTCATACCCACCCTTACGAAGAAAAACAGAAAGCCAAAGGAACCTTCAGATGTCATCAGTCAGATTAATCTCTTCTTCCACATTCCTGGAGTTCTTTAGAATCACACCTATCACTAGATAGAGATTAAATATATATACTATATATTATTTACATATACGTTATATGTACACATATGTGTGTGTTGTGTGTGTATGTATGTATGTGTGTCTATATATATATATATCTCCCTCAGGAGACTTAGAAACTCCTAGAAGTCTTTCTATACACCCAGGAAGATATAGCGCTTAGCACACAGTATACACTCATATCCCTGAAGATGTGTTCAGCCACAGGGATAGAAGCAATCCCCCCAGAATAGCTTAAACAAACTAGGAGCTCTATGTTCTTTACTGAATGAGAAGCCTGGAGGCAAGGAATCCACGGCTGCTGTGACGTCTCACAATGTCACCTGGAACCGAGGCTCGATCCAGCTCTCCACGCCGCCATACTTAGGATGTAATATTCACAGAACTACTTTGTGCACTCAACGTGGATGTCCTACATCCAGCACTGCAACCACATCTCAGAAAAGGAGAAAGATGAAAAGCAAAGCGCATGCACCATTTGGGTCAGCCTCTTCCTGAACTTTAGTGAGCTTTATGGGAGCCAGTCCTGTGATGTATCTTTCTATCTCATTGGACAGGATTACGTCACATGGCTGGCTACCTCTGGTACAAAAGAAACTGCTAAATGTAATCTCTCAAAGCCATGTACACTGCCAATCCAAGTGAAACTGGAGATCATTTAGTTATTTAAAAAAGTGGTGGGGGGAGTGGGCAAATAGATGACATACGTGACTAGCAGTGTTGCAGTTTCTAGAATGTTATTCAGTAGTTACATATGATCTTAGCCAATCATTCTACCTGCTCTGTTTTAATTAGTATGTGGTTTGAGGACAGTGTTAGCATAGTCCAAAAAAAAAAAAAAGCTATATATAACACATATTTCCTTACACATAATCATTGGAATTATTTCTTTCCCACAGCCTTCACCATTAGAGTCAAATGCCAAGAATTCTTTTTTTTAATCTGAGAATTATCTCAAAGAAAACAAGAGAGAATTATTCACTGCTGTATGAGTCAACTCTTAATAGATTTGTTTAAACCATGATAAAGAGTTTAAAGATCAGAAATCCTCAATATAGGAGAATTAAGTGGTTAAATAAAAACAGGCTACCAACTGTAATTATTCTCCAAATCACTCTTTTGTCATTTAATTAAATGTGCCCTCAGTCACAATTCTCTTCTCTTCAACAGCACTCTAAGCTCTCCTGAGGACCCCAACCCAACTCTGTGGTTTGAGGACCAAGAGTACCTTGCACTCAGTTGGTGTTTAAGGATTGCTTGAGGATTCTGGAAAGTATTTCCCCAAATTACTGTTCTAAGCACTGAACAAATACGTTGTTAACACACATTAAACTAAAAAGCATTCAGATTTTTGTAAGGGACTAAAGCCCAATGGGAAACCATATAAATGAGGTTACTCTTAGCTGAGAGAAGTATTGCTATCAGGATCCCCAAAAAATGATCAGTCTATATCATTTTATCAACTCTTCCCATGCTTCAAAGATGCTGACAGTGCTGTCTATGTTTTAAAGGAGCTTGCTAGAACACAAAGGGACTTAAGCAATAACCTAATCCAAACCATTTGTTTACAGATGAAGAAACTAAGACCTGGAGAAATCAAGGGGCTTGAAGCCATTTAGCTCTTCAGCAGAACAGGTCTCCTGGCTTCTGGGGCTCTTGGTAAAATCAGTGCAGTGAACTGAATATTCCATCTCTACTCAAATGTTTGCTTTGTTCCACATGGCCTAATTGTTTTACGTCAACATGTTTCATCCGCAAGTGAGAAATGCCTTTCATAAATGCAGCAGTGAGGTATGTAGAACCATGTGCCTTTGCTAACCCTTGTCAGTGCCACTCCCCCAGCTTTGAGGAAGCACACTTCTGGGCTCAGTTACCGTAATAAAGGAGCCAGATCTGCCTACAGAGGGATAAGGCTTTCAGAACCATTGTGGTGGTGAAAAGATCCTGAGCTACTATATATTATCAGCACTTGTGGTTGGAATAAGGACGCCACTATAATGTGTGGCAATGGCTCAGATCACTCAAAAGGGCAGAGGCACGTGCTGTACACACCAAAATTAAATTCAAAGGAAGAGACTCAAGGGCAGTGACAACTACTTGACACATAAGTGCTCCTAAGAGGAAACCAGGAGACATAATGGCATGAAAAGAAAGGAAATACCTTTTCTAAATCAACCAGTACCACTGTGACCCTTGGCATGACAAACTCTGTGTCTGACCTGTAGTCTCAACCTCTTTGAAATGGAGTTGAACAAGGCATGTGGCTCTAAGGTCCCCACCAGGTCTAACTTTAAAGTCCATAAGAGGTAAGAACTCCCTTTTACTGCCAAAGGGCTCACTCTATTAACATTTCTTTCTTTATGTGTAAACATGTAAAAAGGCTTATAATCCAGTCACTTTCCTCTTGATGGGCTTTTTTTATGTGTTTTCTTACTTTCCAAGAAAAGTGCTGTATCTTACCGAATCTTACAGTTGTAATTCCAAACACGAGCCATGACTGTCTAGATCCATTTGGCCTATTGGACTACTCCCTAAGGTATCGTAAAAAAAAAAAAAATCCTTGGTTCTTATTCTCGTCTGTTCTTTCATCCAACATTTTTTCTCCTCCAGCATTTTGTTTGCTACAGCCAAGCCAGTTGGGCAGAAACTGATTCACAAACCCTCTCATCTGTGAGGCATTGAGGTTTCTGACCAACATACCAAACACGTGGGACTCTGGGTTGTGTGGAAATGAAAACAAGGTAATTCCCCAAGCCTGTTTAAACTGCTGAAATGATATCGCCATCGCAAAAACCAAATATTTAAATTCTCAAATATTGAGAGATAATAGAGTCATTATTATTCAAGTGAAATTTTTAAGCCTCCTCTTCTTTTGTTTGTTGATTCGTTCTTTCTAGTCCATCACTCAGCCTGTGAATCAGACCTCCCAGAATAACCTGATTGGGGCAAATTCAACACATTTTAGTTTAATTTTCTCCAATTCAAACACAACTTGCACAATGAGGTGAGTGTCTAACCATTCAAAGGGGCAAACCATTAAATTAAAATTCCTAACTTGATTGTTTGAATCACACTGAGCTAAATTTACATCCTCCATAACGCTGTGGGAATTCACTCTGTGGGAGATTTTTCTAGCTACATTTTTTTAAGCAAACCTTTTGTTTTCTTTTTTAAGGGTGAATTACTTGTCTCTGTACCTTTAACGATAAGAAGAAGGAAATAAAACTGGGCTCTAGGAGAAAACAATGAGGCAATAATTTTGAAATTAAAATACAGCACATGATATATCAATATAATTGTCTTGCGTATGTGAAGATAACTCTGCTTTGATGATGTTATTTCCCGAGCGCGCAAAACCTAATAAAATCCAGAGGGCTGAAGTGATGAGAAATTCAGCGTTAGAGATTATGAAAAACACACATTAAAATAGCCAAACAAAATTACTGAAACACAATTTTAGTGGCAAATTATTTATCTAAGTAATGTAGGAAGATTTATAGAGATCTCCCAACATTAAAATAAATTAGTTACTTAAAACACTGAACTTCTTTGACAAAGGAAAATGTGTTTGTATAACTATCTGTTTGACCTTGAGCAAAGTCAGTCCACATATCTGTGCCTCAGGTTTCTCCATTCTTTATTATTCATCCTAAAGGAAACTCTTTCTAAAATTTCTATAATTATATTTTTGTGTGACAAGTTTTTTTCCTTCTCCTTGATTTATCTCATTTCTTCCAAATGGAGTCATTAACTATAAAATAGAAAAGAAAGGTTTGGTAGTGACCAGCTCACTAGCTGATGTTATAAATACCGAATTGCAACAGAATCAACCACGGAAGCATCTAGAATGATGCTTCAAAGCCTCCCAGCAAGCATGAAGCATCTAAGGAACAAAATCCTTATGGTGCTAGCTTTCACTACACAAATAACAGTTTGACCACATATAGGCTTGATTTGACCTTAAGCATGTCACGTAACTGTTCTGTGTCTGTTTCCTTTTCTTCAGCTCTAAAAATGGAGATATGTAATAACAGACTCTGTGGCAGAACTGCTGAGAGACTTATATGAGATAATGCTTACATAAAGCCAACTGCCTGCCATACAATAAAAGCTCAAGAAATATTTCCCATTGTTACCATCATCATCATAATTATTACAGATAAGCTATCACCTATGGTCACCATTTGGGGAATCAATTTGAATGAACAGCATATTCACTTCAACATAAACATTATAATTTAACATTAGTAAGAGACATTTGATAGGAGAAATTCTTCAGCTCTTTCCTTATAAATAGTAAAATGGTCACCCAAATCAGAACTAACTGTCTTAGAAGAAAGCAATGCACCTTGATTGCATAGTCATAAAAAGGGAATTTGCAAGCTATGGCTCTGTTATGAAGAAAAAGATGAAGGAGAAGGAGGAAGAATTTTCTTTCCACCTCTTGCCATCTGTCCCTAGGTTTTGAATTATTTTCCCAGCAAGTGAGTTCCTTCTACGTATAAACCCAAAAATCACACTTTATAAAAACTCCAAAGGTTTTTTTTTAATTTTTTTTTTTTTTTTTACAATTTTTGTAACTTCTCTTTCCACTCACCCTCATACACACATACTAGGTTTTATCAGCTCACCTGGGAGTCAGGAAGGTACGGGTCTTCTTGCTGCTTCTGTCAGATCTTGATGTGTTAGACCAAAGAATTCCCCTAGCCTCAATATGCACTGCTAATGCCTAACCCCAAATTATTTTAGTAGATCAGATTTATTTACCTGACATTAATAAGAGAGATAGTTCCTAGGTGGTTCTAAGTAGTAAATAAAATAACTTTTCGGCAGATAGTTCAGACAAGGAAAGTGCTCAGGGTGGAGGGGAGAGAAGAAACCTAGCAAGATGGAGGTTTGTAGGCCATGGCAGAAGGAGGAACAACGGCCAACAAGAACAGCTGAGAGACTTTTAATGGACCACAGATGCTGTATGTCCATATAAAGACATTTATCATGCAAAAATGCAAATGTAAAATGCTCCCTGCGTTATGTACTGGCTCCATTCTGCACCCACACCCAATTTTTGTACAAATCTTTTACATACTGCATTTTGTGTCATTAGTCCTCTGATGAGAAACCAAAGTGGAATCTAGTGTAGGGGGGTGACAAATCAGTAACAAAAAACTCAGATTTATTTTAATCAATGGAAGGAAATGATCAGAGTCAGAGAAACCTAGGCCCCCAACACCAAGAACTTTTGGAGAAGTTAAGAAGGGTTCTTGAGTTTCACCCCCATACATGGAATGAGAAGTCAAGTGAATTTTAGGTGGCAAGTACTTACTCAGAATGCTTAAGTGCTCAATATCAGCTATACTATTAGTGATGGTTTTCTTTGCTCTGATTTCAGGTGATTTTAGTAATAATGACAACAATGAAGTCAGTCATAGACTAAGCATGTCACATGCCACTGCCCAGAAGTTGCTGACCTTTTTCATATCCCAAGCATGAAAGAATGAGACAATGCTCTGGTTATCTGCTCTAATATTTGCACTCTATCTTTTCCCCTCATACCACTTCCTAAAATTTGTAACCATGTATTTAATTTCACAGCCTAATTGATTGTTTTTCTTTAATCTGGTTAGATTTTGTAGAATAAATATGCCAAACGTCACACATTGCCACATACACAGTAACAAGCCTGTCTGTACTACTCAATTTTCCTCTTTGCCAGATACAAAAAGACAACGTTTACCCACAATGGAATTAATCTACAGCTTTCTTTACCTTGTCATTTCTCCTGACTATACTCCGGTCACCTCAGGTAGATTCCAAAAATGCTCTAGTCCTAGAAAAGACAATCACAGGCTTGTACCCAAAAGGGAAACTTCAGCAAATGCTGATAGAGTGGCATGAGACAACTATATTTGATGGAGGGATAAAGGGAAGATTTCATAATCATAAATCTGCATCAACCTCTAAGTAACTGAGCTGGTTTCTGAGTTTTAGGCTTCTTTACTTGCAAGCAACAGAAACCAACTCTGGCTAACTCAGTCATACACTAAAAAGAAAATGGGACAGGGAAATTATAATTTGCTGGTACATAAAACTGAAAGTTCGGAGTAATGTCTTTCTACTGTTTGATCTAGAGGCTTACATGTTATCATTCGTGTCTGGTTTCTCTCCACCTTCTTGTTCTGCCCTGTTCCATGGTGGTTTCGATATCTGCTCCAAATAGCGACAAGAAGATTACCAGGAACTCTATCTATAGGGCTACATCAACTCAGGTTCAGTTCTAATAGAAAAGAGAACGTGAATCTCAAAAGCCCTAGAAAGGACTTTGATTGAACTTGATTGACTTGCTTTTGTCCTAACTTGACCAGTCACCATGACTAAGAAAAATGAACTATGCTATTATATTAAGCTTAAGTCACAAGTGCACATGAAGGCCAAAACTTAGCCTGAGAATGGAGAGGTTGTTCCCTAAAGAAAAGTTAAGAATCTGATACCTGGAAAATAGTGCCTAATAATAACAACAATAATAATAATAAAGGTAACATTTTAATGGTCTATTTTATTGGTCCAAAGTAATTCCTATGTGCCAAGAATTATTCTATATACTTTATGTACACTAACCCATTTAATCTTCACATTACAGTGTATACGGCTATGTCTTATATCACAGATGAAGACATTTGGCTCATAGCAGTTAAAAGTAACTTGCCCAGAAATAACCAGATAGTACATGACAGATTTGAGATTTAAATGAAGGCAACGTGAAGCCAGAGTGTCTTCACAACGACTCTAATACACCAACTGTGCTATGTCTAGGTGGAAAAAAAAGTCAGTTATAATTGTAAATTTTCATAGATTCTAGCTATGTACTTCTGCTCATTGATTTACCCCCAGTCACTAAGGATAATATTTGGCATTAAGAAGCATTTGTTAAATAAACATGTTAATAAGTGAGCAAAAGAATGAATGAATGGTATATGAATCCTGTTGCAATATATCTGAGCAAACTCTAAACTTCAACTAAGTAATAAACTCTTGAGGACAGTCATGTCTTATGAGCTTTCTGTGTCCTATCCAAAGGTAAGCACAAGAGTTAAAAACATAAGAAGTTCTTAAAGATAATAATTTCTAATTATTGAAAGCCTATTTTGCACCGTATATTCTACAGATTAGTTAAGTCTTTACAACAGGTGTCCCATTTTACAGATGATAAAAACTGATGCTAAAAAAGTGTTAAGCCATTCTCAAGGTCATATAGCTAGTAATGAAAGAGCTGGTATTAAAACTCTTGTCTGTCTTACCATCATTGATGTTTTTCACAACGTCATTCTCCAATATACTTCTTCCCGAAGAGCTCCAACTTACAAGAGGTCATCTAGAGCAACCAAGCATTTCTGTATTTACAAGCTCTCATGTAGGTGGAGCTGTCTGTGCATGTATGAAAGTCAAAAAAATTCATATTCAATATTTAAATTTTTAGAACCATACACTGGTGGGAGGAAGGTGTGTTTTCTTTCATTATAGTGATAGAAAAAGAAAAGAGGAATTTTTAAACAGAGAAGAAATAGTCAAACTAATGTGATACTGTGTTGGGAAGGTGAACAAAAGGCTTTGTCAAGTGAGGAGATTCAAAGACAAGCACCCTTTATTGAGAGTGATTTGACCGGCCTTAAGTCTCCTAAATTCAAATCTGGAATCTGCCAAGGGTACTCAAATGTATTCAGCCAGTCAACTGCAATAAAGACAATGAATGGGTTCCAGAACCTTCTGTTACTTAACTCATTGTGAAAAATTTTAGAGTTTTGTTTCTGTATTAGATTACTTGTCAGCTGAATCAAAAGTTCAGAACTAACAGTAAGGAATAAATCAGTAGAGAATGAATGCCTTTCTCCTCAAAAACTCCAATAATATAAAATTACTAGAGCTAGCTAAGTTGGAATATACTGAACATACTGTATATATTTATACATTACAGATGGTGTGGAATGCTGCCAGTGATACCTTGGGGATAACTTAAACTCTGGTTTTCCTAGGGGCAGAGAGATAAAATAGCCAAAATAGAATCCCTTCAAACTTGAATCAAAGAGACGGAATGAAAATGTAAACTCATTAAAAAAACTCGAAGGACTTATCTACCCTAATACAAACCAAGGGAATAACTCAATACCTTTGGAAAAAAAATATTGTTTCTTATCAAATAATCAGAGTAAAAGGTCTTTGGAAAAATAAATAGGCCCACAATGCCACCATACAGTTGAAAAATCTGAAACTGTGTGTTCAAAGGCAAAGTGGAAAGGAGAAGAGATGAATCAATTTTTTGTATAATTCACATAAACTATTCTCCATTTTAAAGGGGCTGGAGGCCCAGAATTAACCAGACTGGCAATGTTGATTTAACTCACAGAGCAATTTAGAATTTTATTTTTATTAGAACCAAAAGGAGACTTTAAAAATCTAGTCCAACCAATTCATTGTATAGCTCACACGATCCAGGTTCAAAGGGATTAAACTGCCTGCCCAAGGTCACACCACTAGTCTAACTGTAGAAGAAGAATAAATATCTAGGATGATTAACTCCTAGTCAACTGGTTTTTTTCCAACACACTATACTTGACTTGATTTCTGTGTCTATTTTATTTTCTCTGGGCAGCCACATTTATGAAGATATATCTAAATATAATCAGAAAACAGAATTTTAGGGAGTTGAATTTAGTTGCAAAAGAAAATGCTAAATCTGAATTTCCCTAAAATGTATTAAGGCAATATTTTATCATCATTTTCATCAAGATACCTACTGGACATCTGTGACGCTCATGGCATACTTAAATACTTTACCTTGTTTTCATTCAGGAGTAACTTGGAACTAATGTTTCCTTAATATTAATCTTACTTATCTATATAATAATATAACAAATTAATTAATTTAATAGGGCAGAAAATTCCCAAAGTGTATGAATATATATATATATCTCCTCTTTGCTGAGATCATGTTTTTCCTGACTTTTCCATTTATGACCTCATTGTTATTACAGGGTTTCTTGACATGTTTGGAGTGTAATCATTATACATGTTTAATTTCACAAAGATTATGCTCCGGTAAGAAATGTATTTTATTCTTCTTTTCATTGGTATAAAGCTTAAATATTCTTTTCATAAGTCTGACTCCTTGTCATCAGATAATCTATTTTAAATGAATTTTCCTTCTCTTGGTTCCAAAATGCAAATTGAGGCAGGCACTCAAGAAAGATTATTCCCTTGTTTTTAGACTGCCTTTTTCAAAGAAGATGTAGATTTGTCTTGCCACCCATAAGGGCCCTTGAGAACACTAGGTCACTTGTCCCATTAATATTCTGAGTAAATGCTGATACTCTGGTTAAGGGAAAGTACCCTATGGTTTGAAACAGAAAGGATAGTCTTCATTTCCTGCTCTAATTTGTAGTTACATGTTCTCTCAGGACAGTGTTGTGTATCACAGAACCCCTGTGACTGGGTCAACAGCTTCATCCAGAAGCTGGACACCCTGGGCACAATTGTTACTAGTCAAAGGTAAAGGGATTAAGGTTCAGATGCATTTTCAGTGTCAATGTGAAAAGTCTAGTTGATCCCCTAAGATGGCCAGTGTTAATCTTTTAATATTATCTATTGATATATTCTACTGCCTTTAATGGTATCACATTTTGGTTTTTAGGGCTAAAAATTCCTTTCCTCCTAATGAGTCAAGAGACCAGAATTAATAAAACATGGAGTTACACAAATAACAGTCTCCAAGGAACTGCCAACCCCAGAATCTGACTCTATTCTGGGCTTCTCCAAATAACAGCTCATTAGATCACAAAATACTTTTCACTTGTAAGGGTTTATCTCTCTAAGAAGGTTAATGGAAAGTGGATGGATGGACCCAAGCTGTTTCCGGCACGCCAAACGCATCTTTTTGTGTGAATTTAAATGATCTCCAGCATTTCCTCAGATACAGAGCCACACAACTGCATCCTTAAAAGTAATTCTAAAAGCTATCATTTAAATTTTCTAATTTAGGCACTTCCACATTAGTGATGGCCTACAAGGATATGGGACTTCCGGACGTGTTGAGTCTCATATGGGACATACAGTCTTCTCCCTACATTTATGCCTCTTACTGAACAGTTAGGGTGCTAGTGGGGTCTTCAAAGGAGCAATCAATGGAATAATCACTGTTTGGCCAAAGTCTCAAAAACTTGAGTAAAATAAGAGAAGCAGCTATTTGTTAACTTCATTCATTCATTCATTCATTCAAATATTGATCTGTGCCTGGCCTTTTAAAGTTTCTGATCAGGTAAGAACACATGAGGGGAAAAAAACCATTATGTTCAAAGAACTTCACTGGCTCTTCTTGTCAAACTCTCAAATCACTGGTTTGTAACCTCTTAGAGGGGAAGGGTTGCAGACTTCTCAGTGAAATTGTTGAAACTATGAACCTTCAAAAACATAAAAACCTAAGTTCAGGCAAACACAAATTCTTTACATGCTACTTCAAAGGTTTCAGGTGTTCCTAAAATTTACCTAAGGACACATGCTTAAGAACCACTGCTCTAGACCAAAATCCTCCTAATTAATTAGCTGCTGACACTTCATGCCCAGTCAGTGCCATACTTCTCCCATCCTCAGCATTCACTTTAACACCGTACACATCCGTGATGTAAAATTGTGGGATGAAAACACTAATTTGAGTAACACAGATACACATCAAAACATTTGCTAAATTCGCTACAAGTTCATTGCTCTATTCCTGGACAAAATACACTCTCAAAAACCATAGCCATTCAATAGAATGAGTGGAAGAGCAGTTTCTCTCTTCATATAGGTTAAACACAAATTTCTAGGTGCCCAAGTAATTTTAAAGGCCTTTAAAAATCATTTTAAAGACAAAGTTACAATTTCAATGACAAATAGTACAATTTTTCTCCAAGGAAGTAAGAAAGAAAAAACATCAACATAAGTTGATAAAATCAATGAGTTCTAGATATTTTGCCTAAGACAGCAGATTGTATCCTATTTGGAACCTTTGTTTTCACTCATTTCCCCGATCCAAGCCAGTGGTACAGCTTCTACCCTCATGGCTATGGCCTCGGCCCAGACTATACCCTATGACCCGGAAGTATGGAAAGGATCCCTTGCTGGCAGGTCACTGTTTCTACAGCAGATCAACATCACCTTGCTCCAATCTATGGAGTCGTGGCACAACTTGTCCCTGTCAGATCTCAGCATGCTGACCTCACTGAGCTCTATGCTCATGACCTCTCAATCTGGGGAAGGGCCTTTGGGGGATCCAGGAATAAAAAATGGAGGCAGATTCTGCATGTGAATGATAGCTCTCACCATGCAAAGTCTTCATGTTGAACAATTTCAAAGAAAGAGAAGCATTTTCCTCTAACATATTAAATGTTCCTATATAAAAATCAATTGGCTTTGACAATTTCAATATCCACTAAGTAAATCAAATCTAATATAGGAAGACAAACATCTTGGTGAACATTAAGACATCAGTGAATCATATATCTGATGCAATTAAGGAATTGTGGGGTTTTTATTGTTAATTTTTTAGGTGTGGTACTGGTGATTTTTTTTTTTTTAAAGGAGCACTTACCATTTACAAACATATACTGAAATACTCATGGATGAAATGATGTCTTGGATTTGTTTCAAGTAACCTAGAGGGCAAGGGAATGCTGAACTATGGATGAACTAGATGGGTCAGAAGTTGATAAACTATGAGATTCTACTTGGGGGTTTATTGTACTATTCTCTAGATTTTTTTACAAAAAAGAAACCACCCAAATGAATAATATGTGGTCTATCCATACAGTGGAATGTTATTTGGCCGTAAAAACAGTTAGGTACCAATACGTGTACAACATGGATGAAACATGAAAATATTAGGCTGAGTGAAAGAAGCCAGGACAAAGGACTACACATTGCATGATTCTGTTTGTAAGAAATGTCCAAAAACATTGTCCAGAAACAGAAAGTGGAGTAGTGGCTGCCTAAAGCTGCAGAGGATGTGGAGATGTGGGGGTGATGGCTAAGGAGAGCAGGATTGCTTGAGGGGGTGATAAAAATGTTCTAAAATTGATTCGGTGATGGATGCACAACTCTATGGATAGACGAAAAGCTATTAAATTGTACACTTAATAAAGGAGACGTGGGGAACAATTTAGAAAATCTGAATATCAATTACGTGTAAAGAAGTAGCGTTCATTTTGTTCGAGGGGATAATGGCATGATAGATATGTAAAAAAAAAATGTCTTATTTGTTTATAATAGCATACTGAAATATAGAAGGCTAAAACATTATGTTGTCTTGGATTTGCTTTAAATCACCCCTCCCCCCAAATAAGTAATATGGCAAAATGTACATAGTTGTTATATCAAAGCAATAGGTATATGGGATTCATTATTTTGCAGAAAAAAAGTAGAAAAAAAAGAACTTAATGAGATATGGGGAAAGTAGATATTTTGTACCAGAATGATTATTCCCATATGAACCTTGCTGTTTTCCACAGAATACTAGTTCCGTGTTAACGGTTACTGAAAATGGTATTATACGGTCAAATAAGCTTGAGAAACACTGTGAAGAAAGACTGTAAAACTTTTCAGCATCCTTACTGTGTGAAGGTACAAGGTGAGTCTCCCAAATTGAGGATACACTGTGTATCCCAAAAGTATTTTCCCGTGTACACGCTATTTACTAGATAATAAAAGTGGCGAGACGGCAAGATCATTCTGTAAAATATAGCCTATCACGGTTGGTAACTGACCTGTCTTTTTGCAAGCATCCTGATCTCACACTAGTAACCAGTCCTTCAATCCAGAGGCAGGAAACTAATAACAGACTAGCTCAATTTTTTCAAATTTCTCAAACTTCCATTTATTTGAAAATTTTTTTGTATGGCCTGGAACAAGCTATAGTTCAGACCAGCGGTGCCCGGTCTGAATCATATATTGGATATTGCAGAACTTTAACCCCACCCAGTTCCTAAAGTTCTCACTCCATGTGTTCAACAGGAGGACCTGTGATGTTGGAGTACGTGGTTTTGGTTGACCAAGCCAGGGATCCAGGCTTCACAACTCCTGTGCTCCAAGCCACTCCAGTCCTTCAGAGTATAAAGCACATCCATGGCGCAAACAGGTGGACAAATTCAACGTCCATAACCCCCTAGAAATGACATCATCGCCTCACGCTACAAACTATGCTGTCAATCACGGGGTGAGGACCTTGAAGTACTATTCTAGGAACCACACCTTTGCCTTCAGCTTCCCTGATCTTTTGGTGACCCCCTTAGCATTCAAGGCTTTTCTGAAGAAGCAGCACAGAACTTGAACTGGAAATGAGTTGTCACAGTTCTAGATGCTGCAGTTCACTCAGCTGTAATAAAATACACCTAAAAGATACTGAATCTTACGTACATTCAAATTTGCTTCAAGGATTCCAAGAACAGATATAAATAATTCAATTTTCACATTAAAACCGAGAATCAACTAAACTGATCCTTCACGGGAAATAACTGTGGAGGCCCTCTAGACACACCATTGCGTTACAGGGTTAAAAGTGCTGGGTCTAAAATCAGATGGCATTCAAAGCTCAGCTTCACCGTGTGTTACCTACAGGACCTGGAACACCTTAACTAACCTTTTGAATCCTCAATGACCCTCCTGAAAAAGGGACTCTAATAGTACCTACTTCTAAAGCTTTTGTGAGGACTAAATGAAACGATAGGGAATGAATAATAGTATGAAGTGTTTAGTACACTGTTTGCACATGGGATGTCTCAATGTTAGCTGTCACTATTTGCTTTTATATAGATTCCCACATTTATATTATTCAAAAATTAGTGTTCTACTAAACACACTTGAGGATAACATTTATTTAAATAAAATCAACTTCTGTCCTCAGTGTCAAGCACAGTACCCCTTATATGGTAGGTGCTCAAAAGTTTATTACTGAAGATGATAATGAATGATCAAAACAGTCTTCTAAGCCTATAGAAAAGTCTTGTAGGAGTTTTTGAGCTGGTGGCAGACAGGAAGTCCCTTCTCATCCCACTGAGGATTCGAAGTGCATCCCTCTAAACAGAATTTGAACACATTTATCTAAATAAAGGTTAGTATGGGGAACTCCCTGGCGGTGCAGTGGTTAGGACTCAGCACTTTTCACTACCCTGGGCCCGGGGTCGATCCCTGGTCAGGGAACTAAGATCCTGCAAGCCTCGCGGTGGCACGGCCAAAAAAAAAAAAAAAGGGGGGGGGGGTTAGTATGTTACTGAAAAGAACATCATGACCAAATTCCATACTATACTGGCATCAGAATTTCTTTGAATCTGATTATTATATTAAGCCACATTCCAATGAGCCCAGAGTGTCTTAAGGGGAAAATAATTACTCAATTACTAGTAGTTGGCAGATATCCCATTAAAAAAAAAAAACAACTTTAAACTTGCCTTTGCATTCCTCATTTCAATACCAGTTAAATCAAAAGTGGATTGTGATTAAAATGGAGGCATTTTATGCACTAGCATTTACAGTATCCATTTTCTAAATTACATTCTGTTTGGTCTTGTTTAACAGAAGGTTTAGTTGTTCTTGGTTTTTCCTTTCCACATGAATTACATTTTAAACCTTTCTTTTTCCAGTGAGAAAAGTATTAAAGTGCTACACATGCCCCTAAATGACATATGATCTATGGATGACTTCACTTCTCCTCATTTACAGACTTTACATTCGGAAACTACTTAAATGGAAAAGACTGCTTAAAAACTGACCTCTTTGCTTAAAATGTTCAAAGAACACAGAAGTTCAAGAAGTACAAGTTTGTTTCAAATTCAGAAGCACACAAATAATGATTTGATTTAAAAGTTATGTATTTCAAGAAAAGTCACAATAAAACAGCTTTAATTTGAAGTCATTCTTAGAATTTTGGAACATCTTTCTGGGTTGGACTTAGACTATAGTGTACAAAGAAGAGAAATGTTTTTTTTAGTAAGTTCAAAAATGTTTTAGTGGTCAGCCATGTAGTATTCAAGCTTGCAGTGGCCTGGGGGAATGAGATCCATGGTTTCTTCCTAGATTTGCCAAATACTGGCTGTATTACTAGCATTGGTCACAAAGTCTCCCCAGGGTTCAGTTTCCTCATCTCTAACACAGGGGATTGGACTAAATGACCTCTGAAGTCCCCTTCAGTGCTATAACCCTGTGTTGGAACCAAATAGATTATGGGAAAATTAAATCACTGTGATCTGAAAGGAATGTGAAAGAAGTTTTGATAGTAAAATACTCTGAAATACCCAAACCTTATTGGATGAGAATTAGGCTATAATACAAACAACATCTGGATGTGATTGTTAAAAATCAAATGCAAAAGGGGAATCCAAATTATGTTAGATGTTACCCTGACTAACATCAGAACCTTGGGAAAAGAAACAATTTAAAAGAAAAAACAAGACAAAAATGGCCCATAAGAAGAGTGGTTACTATAAACTAGGGTATATTCAAAATAGGGGAAATGACACTGAATTCAAGGGAACTGACAAAGCCAGGAAGGTCCAATACTCCAGCAATATAACCCTTCATGTTGGGCCTGACTGACTTCATAATGTTTTACCCTAAATATAATACAAATTTGTATCTCCATGAAAGTCTAAATGATAGGCATCACCCAGACAAGAGTTCTGTCTTAAAAATGTTAAATTAGATTTACTGCATTTGTCAGCCGGTTAAGCATTTTTATCTACCCTTTCCAGTAAAAACAGTCTTAGTGGTTATGGCTATTAAATGTTCCCAAATTAGATGGGAACATATTCACTGATGGGGTTTAAATATTTGCTGAAATTTTCTTTGTTCTAAATTGACAAAAATTGAAAATCTCCCTGGGGCCATTTTTATCCATGCATCACTCAAAGTTCCCCAACAGCAGAATCTTTTGAGGCATACAGCAAGTCAGAACCTCAGGGCTGTGGAAAACAAAGGTAATGATAAAAATAGTGAAAACAACTACTACTCCTACCATTTACTGGGGACCTAATGTATAAGCCCACCACATACCAAGATGTATTAGGCGGGTGTTATCTCTGTATTAGAGTCGAAGAAACTTAACTGAAGTTCAAAGATGTTAAGTAACTTACCTAAACTCATGGCCCTGGTAAGTAGCAGGGCTAGAACTTTAACCCGAGTCGACCAGTCCATGCTCACTCCACTATGCTGTGCGGGCACTGACAGAGGCAGACAGGACATGAAGTCATATACGCATGTAAAATGTGTGTGTGTGCGCGCGCACGCCCATGGGCACAGGCCCGTTTCTCGGCAATGAGAGCCCACCGCTTGAATCAACTTCTTGTAAAGTCCCATGACCCCCAAAGAATTAATTACTCCAGCAGTGAATCCAGCAGCAGATCCTGGCTGGATACTTCACTTGGGGAAAAAAAAAAGAACTACATTAGAAGTTCCCGTCTAAATTACTTCATATATGTTACCATCTGCAAACTTCGTATGTGCACAGTACTTGAAAATGTACACAGCTCTTTTCTCATCCTCAGAGCCTTTCCAGAATCTCCGTGTTTTCACGGGCAAGGCATGCAGGCTCTCAGAGCCTCTGCTCTCTCCCTCGGTGGGGTCTCCCAAGTTCCCTTTAACGCTAACCTTCTGAATTACTGAGGTCCCTGCCAAATGCTCTAGAAAATATTACAGAATTCAAGCAAGAATTTCCCAACCCTTTCTGCTGCCCACCAAGGAAAGAAAGAACTTGAAGTTCCATTGAAATAATATTTTAATGGGTGGGTTTAAAAAAAATAAAAGTAAACTCAATCCCTTTCTCCCTGATTAGAAACAGAGTGATTCTAAAGTAATTGCAAACTACTGTCCCCACCCCAAAAAATATGATTTCCCTTTCCAGGCCACTAAAGGATCCAACTATTCAAGAAAACACTCTTGTTCCAACAACTGTCCACCAAAACGGAATTGCAATATTGGCAGATGCCTAATTTATGAATCTGCTTAGTCTCACGTTTCTCTGACCCTTTCCAAGGTATTTGTTAGATATCTATCTATCCTTCAGGCCCTGTTCAATTTCCAAAAATAGTCAGATATTTCACTACAAAGTTTAAACATGCCAAATATACACAAATCTTATCACAGTTGCTAGCCCAAAAAGAGGGGGAGGGAGGCAAGGGGGAGGAATGGAAGGGAGCATACAGAATGTATACTGTAGGATTACGGAGTCCTCCTAAGTCTTCTGGAGGGAGAGAGTGAGAAAAAGAAAGAGAGAAAAGAAGAGACAGGGAAAATTATCTTGGATAACCTGGAACAGCTGGAGATCACAGCTAACAAGGAAGTAAAGCAGGCAAATGATTCCATTGGAAAGATCTCCTTGGAGTTATTCTAGTGCCTTTCCTCCACCTGTCCTATAGTGCAGCGTGGTGGTACATGCCTTGGGGCAAACGTTCAGGTTTGTGGCCCTACAAAAGCTATGACCACCTGCCTACTTTCCTATTTGTTCTATAGCCAAATTAAACAATTAAATCTCTACACCCTACTTGTCCCTTGCACATCCCAATAAATCAAACTCCTCCAAAAGCCATTCCAGATTTCCATCTTGGGAAGACAGAAATCAGCTCTTAAGTGGCCTGTGTCAGGGCTTCCTTGCTTCTCAGCATGTCAGAAACATGAGGAGCATCTTTCGGCATAGCATCTACCAATGACCACTGAACATTTTCAATGGGAGGATTTTGACTCTCATGCCTTTTACAGGCCCTTAATTGACTCTCTTTAAGTGAAAAGCAAAGCAGACTAATTTAGATCTTAAACAAATTCTAATTATTATCTCTTAACAGCAGGACCCTCCTTTTAGGCTCTCCCTTGAGGTGATACCTCTAATCTAAGTCATGGTCCCTGCTTCAGCCCCTCACTCAAATACGTCATTCATTTTCCTATATAAACTTCCCTAGATGCTGTCGTCTCATGTTTCTGGGCTGTTTATAAAAACAGATAAAGGAAATGACTCCTCACTTTGTTCTTTTACCCATATGGCATAGATGTGTCTAAGAATGGAAGTCACAGGTCCCATGGGCAGAGAACAGAGGAAGGGAGAGAGACTGATTTATGATGGTCAAAGTGTGGGATTGTGCGGGAAGATAAGCGAATAAAGCAATCTCTTGCATGCGCCTTGTTCTCAAGGATGATTAAAAATAAACAGCTAATCTTTTCTTCTTTCTGCTTGAGTGAAAGACTTGTACTGACACGTGGGTGGAGAGGGAGGCCATTTCTTCTCATAAGCACCCTTGAAATCAAATTAGTCAAAACAAACGTTCATTGAATATTTACCATGGACAAGACTATTATTAATTTCACCTTCTGGACTTGAACTAGTTCAGATTTACCTAATGTTTTCCTAATTTGTGTCTCTCTTCTTATCACTTCTGGATTTTCTAACCTAGAATCTTGCTCAGCTCCTATTTTCCCACGTAATTGTGTGATAATTGTAAGATTAAACATTTGCCGTAAGTCATCAAAGCTGTTTCCCCCCATATGTTCATTGGGTAGTCGCCGCAGCACATATTTACCAAGCTACACACCATGGTTCCCTGCACACCCCTTTTAACTAGCAAGCTGATCTACTGTGTGAGTCCAGAGCTCTGTGCAAGCCTCAAGGGACATGGGACTCGTCTGCTCAAAAGTTTTCTCTCAATGCCCAGGCCTCCACAACTTTAATAACTGTCAACTTAATGGTGAGCCTGGGTCTTGAATTTCACTTCTGTTCTTCACAACCACAGGGATATTAATAAACCAGCAACCCAGTAGATGTATATTAAATAGACTTGATTCATTCCTCTTCTAGATGTTTTTCTTTCTCAGAAGCTGAGTTCATTTTCTCCCTTTTTTAGCTGGTATATAAAATTGACTTTTGTCTCGCTTCATGGCTGTTATTATCTGAGATTTGTCCAACAAGAATAGCCCAGCTTCACAAGAGAAAGGATAAATCCCTCGGGTTACGTGTGTGTGTGAGTGATATTATTATTAGATAAAAATAAACATATATAATAAACAAGCAAACAATCAAGAATAAATAAATAACAGTTCTGTGGTGGACCTGGCGAAGAAAACACATTTAAATGGCAGGCAGTGGAGCTGCAGGATGGAGAATGAAAAGAGCCAGCCACCTCCCTCTGAGCCTAATGTGAGCAGAGAGTCACGGTGAGGGTTAAATGAGATAATACGTGTAAAGTGTTTGGAAGGGTGCCTAACCCACAGCAAGTGCTCAGTCAAGGTTAGCATTACTGTTGGATTTTGTGCGCTCACTATGTGTCTGGCACTATGGGAGATGCTGGGGTGGATGGGGAATCAGGCCTCATGGAGGTCACAGGGTAATGAGCAAAAGAAATGTGGAACAAAATGTATGTAAATGAAAAATTTCAAAATCGGACAGGTCACGTGACAGGATCAACAGAATGCGGAGAGAAAAAAGAGTGTGCAGGTACTCCTTTCCATAGAGCGGGGAAAGGAGGTCTGAGGAGGAGACACTTACACTGGTTTGCGGACCTTAGCTAGGAAAGTGCCTTCACCATGACCTCTTGTGTTCCTTGTCCGAGAAAAGAAAAATGCTGTCTTCCCCTCTCCTTTAATTATACCATCCAAGTTACACATGAGCTCTATTTCCTTAGTTACAATTCCATATAAACCAAGCACAGTCCTCAGTTATCCCTCTATTTTTTCCTAACTAGTGATTAAGTACTATGGGTTTTGGCATCAGACAGATCTGAGTTGAAATCCCACTTACGAGCTGTGTGCCTTTGGCCATTTTCTTCATCTGTAAAGATGTGGAAAATAAAATCGCCTACTTCACAAAGATGGAGTTAGATAAGTGAAATAATTTGCGTAATGCCATTATCACAGTTACTGACAGAGCAAGTGCTCAATAAATAGGGAGTATTTATAATAAAAATCAGACATTTTCGATTATTCAGAAACTTTAAGTGGGTTTATTATTGAACAACCTTGGTGATACCGCCTTTTGTGTTATTCCTGATTATACTTATTTCACCTTCATCAATCCAAGCTCCTTCAAAAAAAAAAAGAAAGCAAGCAAGCTCGAAACTCGTATGCGTATATATTCTTCAAGCTGCTTAACTAGGAACCTAACTTGTGGACACCTTGAGGAGCTACATAGATCTCAATTGGTTGTTTTCTTTATGTGGCTGTCAATCTCCCCAGTATCACCAAGGAGTTGCTGATCACTAGAAAAATCCATGCCATTGTCCACATAAATGCTAACCGTTTCCAAAAACCAAGATTGCAAAAAGCAAGGGAAAGGGATCATTCTCTCTGCCAACTCGTTTCATGGGAGGACAGCTCAACTTCTTCCAGTTTCGTTAGGATGACAACATACTACTTCTTCTACATCTTTTCTTAAAAAACATGGATAACTGTTTGCATAAGAAAGTGGCAGTTCTCACTGTGAGGCATGTGGATTCAAAGCCAACATCCACACTTGCCATATTTCCTCACGGTGTGCCCAAGGGTCTTCACTCCGCTTTTACAGTGCATATAGATTCACCCTCCAACAGTTCCAGACTGTTCTACGATGACTCTAATGAACAATATGAACTGTTGACAATACTGTCCTGTGCTATTTTATACTTAGAATCCTACTTTGCTGCATCCGCTCACCAAGCCCATGTATACATGTAGGGAGTGTGTATCATTACCTGACCCCAAACAATTTAAACAGTACCCTTACCAACAAGAGTTGTTTAGCCCTCTGAACTTACCAAGGCTTTTGGGTATCTACTTGTTTATTTACCTTTTCAGTTCCATGGAGTATGGCAGCTGTCACAGTCCCACTTCACAGTTGGAGAGAGACCAAAGTCTAGAGAGTTTACAGAACTTCCGAAAGCCACTACTGATAATATTTATTATTTGCACCTCGCTCATTAACAAGCCATCTGAAAGAATTTCGACTAGAAAGGTCTCCTCATTTTGATGAAATATAAAGCAAGTATTTTCAAGAAATGTTCAGTTGCAATATGTGCATGCAAAGCAAAAAAAAAAGCTCATAGCACAACAGTTTAGTCCTCAGAACCACTGATTTTTGTCTGGTGTGGACACCCCTTTAGATTAAAATAGGGAGGTAAAGAAGCTTCGATCACAGGTGTGACCTTCTCCCAGGTGAGTTATATTCTCCAAGGACCAAATCTGTTTCCCTTCTGCAAATTCTCACCCCTGGAGCCCAGTGGGCTGTCCACGTTTCTGATCACAGGAACAACTAGGTGAGACAGTGTGAACACTTCAAAGCAAACTCATAACAACTTCTGGAAGTCTCTTCTAAGTATGTGCCCTTTTGCCTCTTGGCAGTAAAAAGGGGCAGAACTTTTCAAATACACCGGAAGAGAGAAAATAAAGTTTTTGTTCACAGAAGCCTTCCCTCAAAAATAGTAACTTGTAGTTCTTTTACATCACCATGAAGGAGAGGATATTTTTAAAAAAATACAATAGAACAGCAAACCACAGCCTGCCATCTGTTTTCTGTAAATAAAGTTTTGTTGGAACCCAACCATGCCCACTGATTTATGGTTTGTCTATGACTTTCATGCTGTAATGGCAGAGACTGTATGGCCCACAAAGCCTAAAATATTTACTATCTGGCCTTTTACAGAAAAAGTTTGCTGACCTCTGGTATATAATGTGGTCCCAAAGTTTGAGGCCGAACAACATCCTGGTTTAAAGCACAGGCTCTGAAGTCAATATTCTGTGTTTAAAGCCTGGTTCTGCTGTTGAGTAACTGAAACCTTGTGCAAAATAATTTAACTTCTCTGGGCCTCAATGTCCTCATCTGTAAAACAGGAAGATTAATAGCATCAACCTCAGAGAAGTGTGGAAAAGATTAATTGAGATAATACATCTAAAAGGCTTTGAATATTGTCTGGCATAAAACATCATTGTTAGTATCACATTGGGAACAGCTGTATAAACTGAACTCAAACAGAAAAGCTTCAGCTGAGTTTCAAATGGCACTTAAACATGCTTGTAATAATTTCTAAGATTCATTGCTCTGTTATACAAAGGGGATCCTCAGCTTATTTCCAGTGACAAGCAATAGGCTGACATAAATGACAGCTTAAGAACACAGCCATTTTATATCCTTCCCTCACTCTATCCCCAAACCGTTGCTTTTGATTTCAATAGCTTGTGTCTACATGTGTCATATGTTAGTCAGTTCCCAGACGTTCAGACTTTAAATGATTTGATCTTCAGACTTGTCATTCTTCATGTTTTTCTTCCTCATCTCATCTCCCTTGGATGTCTTCTACTCCCAGCACTCACTCCTTAATACTGATTTCACAGCACCCACAAATTCTAGAGGCTATGGAAGATGCTGGAGAAGGGAACCCTCACACTTCCACTTAAACCAACAACACTCGAAAGATAATGTGCTAAAATCCTGGTGAGATTACTGAAAATGCAGGACCGACCCCTACAGAGTCTCCTTTCCCAGGACTGGGATGATTCTAGAAAACTGCTTTCATAGGAGACAAAACAGCTGATTCTTACATAGGATCATATTTTGAAATACACCGGCCTACTCCTCTCTTTCCCCTTCTTCATCGAGAGAGCAGCTTTTTGAAGTCAATATACGCATCACCATGTCCTCTTTCTCTCCGAAAAACTGGCTTATGTGTTTGAGGGGTTGGAAAGGGTGGAAGTGGGGTTAATATTTTTATGGGCCTACATTGGTCCCAAATGGATAGCATGAATGGACTTACTGAAAAGAAAACAGATTTTTATGTCTGCGCGTAGGAACAGTATAGATTTTCTGAGATGCATAATGATGTGTGCCCTGTACCAGAGGGTAAAATTAAGCTCGTAAGACTTTTCAGCTGTATTTGATACTTCGGAACATGAGGGTCCTTATAGATCAATTTAAACTATCTGGTTGAACTCTCTGCTTTAGAAATCAGAGGACTTTTTTCTGACTTAGCCAGTTTCGATTTGTAACTCCAAGTTTGGGAAAAACCATCTCAAGTTCAAGGCTGGTTTCTAAAATCATTCTGTTTACCAGTACCCCTCCCCTCTCCCCCTCCTCAGCAATGGAATGAATTACTAGTAATATGCTGAGGGCATACAGCTCTGCCACGATTTACTTCCTGTTTCTACTTGGGCTGGTTTCGTGTTATTTTCCAATGTTCTGAAATTGCATGTCAGAATTTATTTGAAAACATGATGATTTGGAAATGGATATCTTGCTAATTGGAGCATCTGCCTCAAGCTACAGCTCTTTTCTTCTCTTTGTAACATCCAGATTTATAACGATCATCTCACCTTTGCACGTACTGCAGTATTTAGAAACAACGCTCAACCCTGTTCTGTCTCTGGAATAACATAAAGTCATCTTGGGTTATGCTATTATTCTACTACCTAAGAATTATCTCTGTGCTTCCTTCCCTCTCGGGTTGGTTTGTTGCCAAAATGATGATTTATGTTTGCTTGCTTCTAGACTGTATTATGCAATGCTTTCATATACAGACTGATTAGACTCTGCACAGAAAGAAAGGAACACACTTCAGTTAATCAAGTATGTTACACATCATTCCCTGTTTCCTTAGGCTTCCTCGTGGCTTCCTTTCCTGAGGTGGGATACGGAATCCACATCACCAATGTCAAAACCCTGACAACTCCAGGGTTGTGGTTTTTAAGCTTCCAGAGCTTCTGTTTCTAGAATTAAAATACACCTTCTATCTGGCATAGCAAAAGAGCTGCTGATATTCTGATAATTGGAAATTTTAACCAAACAGCTGTACAAACCACAAATGATTTTGTTTCTACTCTTAGCTTTTATTCAGATGTCACTTAAGTTTCTGCATGATGTGTGCATACAACATTATCCATATAGAGTTGGGCCCTTCGGATTGCGTGGAATAAAGGAAATATGGTCCTGCAGAAGGAAGGGGCTTCTCACATAGTCTAACATTTCGCCCCATGCAGCCAACCCTTCTCTAGCATCCCTGACCAATAGCCATTCGGTGTCCCCTTGGTCACCTTCAATGATGGGGGGTTCAGTACTGGAAACATAACTGATCCCACTGTTGAATATTTCTAGTTGCTGATTCCTTCTTCCTTTTCAATAGGCTTCCAAGCTTCCTGTGTGGTCATCTCCACCTTGTAGCCTAGTTTTCTTTTTCTTTTATTCTACAGCACTTGCTATCAACTGGATGTTTGTGTCCCTCAAAATTCACATGTTGAAACTTTAATCCCCAGTGTGATGCTATTTGGAGGTGGGGTCTTTGGGAGGTAATTAGGTCATGAGGGTGGAGCCTTCATGATGAAATTAGTGCCCTTATAAGAAGAGACAGGGGCAATCTTGCTTCCTTTCTCTCTACCAGATGAGGATACAAGGAGCTGGTCTTCTGTGAACCAGGAAGAGGGCCTTCACCAAGAACCCCACCATGCTTGCACTCTGGTCTCCGAATCCCAGATTCCAGAATTGTGAGAAATAAATGTCTGTTGTTTAAGCCGCACAGTCTCTGGTATTTGTTACAGCAGCCCAAACCAAGACAGCACTCATGAAGCATTTGATGTGACAACCATTCAAATAAAAAGATACCAAATTTCTCTTAAGCCTTTTCTCCAACTAAGTTTCTTTTGCTATCCCTCACATCCATAGTTTTCAAATATTTCACCTTTGTGTTGAAATTTTTAGCAGTCACTTCTCTTTGTCAGTTTCTCTTTCTGCCACTAAGCAGCCCATGTAATTCTGGTAATATTACTTAATCATTTCCTAACTTGTGTTGTAACAAACAGGCATACCTTCCTACTCAAAAATGCTAGATTATAATAAATCCACAGAAGAAACCCACTGCAGAAAAATACTTATCAAACAAAGCGCTCTGTACAACTCTGTGGGAGAAAAAATTAAACATATATATTTACTTCCTAAAAGAATGAACGTACTATTATTTTTTTAAAGTTTGAATAGAATCCAAATGATAATAATTATTCTGGCATGAAAATATTATAGATACATTCTGTTGCTTTTGCTTATTTGAAACTTCTGATTTTTTTCTACAAGGAGCCAGCATTATTTAGGCAACTCTTTTTAAGACAGTCATAAGAAAGACCCCATATTCTTCAAACAATTTGTCAGTTAATAATTATGGCATAGACAACTTCCAAGTGTTTAAACTCTGGGCATTTAAAACCTGGAAATTACATTTCAAAACCATTTAGTGTAAAACAATTACAGTTTTATAATTGATGCAGAATCGTGAGAAATTATCCATGATCCGAAAGTAAAGCCATGGATTCTGAACAAAGAATTCATTGGAAACATTTGAGCAAAAGCACTGCCTCTGGGTACATTGTTTTAAATCCATTTCTTTGAGAACCTTAATGGGGAAGATACACATACAGTGATGTTAGCCTACGGTAACACACAACAGAAAATGTATTGTTGAACTTGGAATACTTATAAGCATCCTTAGACAAGACTGCCCAAAGGAGCTGCCTAAATTGAGACACCTGGAAAATGAAGGCATTATGTGTTGACCTAGGATAATTTGCTACGATGCTGGTGATTTTCTATTCATTTTCTTCAGTACTTTTCAAAAGACTATTGTATTTAAAAACCAAATTGCTGGCACCATGCAATTTGAAAAAAGAAATACATCAAGCACACAAATTACTGAAGAAAAATGCTGCCTGTAGTTTCAAGCCAAGCTAGATCCACAGAAAATGTCATGTCAAAATCCTGCAAGGTCATCCTTTAGACATGTGTGGATGAATTTACTACCTTATTACCCAGACCATCCCCACATTACAAAGCAAAGCTGCCTGTGTAATGGAAGCTTATGCAAACATTGATTTCTTGTGGTTAACTTCCAAACGTCTTCAGATTATTCTTGTGCCCTTTGAGAGTTTATCTCTTCCCCCAGCAGCAGACAAGCAAGTTAATATAGAATGCTTGTGTGTCCATTTCTGTTGATACAATGCCGAGACTACCAGTCACTATTAATTCCAAGAGAGCAGGGGCAGGGCAGAGGCCAGGCAAAGCGGAATCCCAATGAAACAGGAAAAAGGATAAGCACCGTCGGATCTCTTTTTGTCAAATAGTTCAGGGGGGCACCACTGATCCTTTAAAATCTGTGTTTGCACTACCTTCAATTACTTGCTGAAAGGAGCACAGATTGGCTCGTACGTGTCATTGTTTGTATAGCACAGAAACATGAATTAAATCTGTCAGTCTTTTGATCTGCACGCCAAGTCAACAGTGTAGTCATTGTAAGTACTTATCAAACAAAACCCAAAAAACTCCTATATTCTGCCATGAAAGAGAGAGGGAACAATTTTTGCCCTTTTGCCTAATTTTATCACTCTTCCTGTTACATTCCTTTTAAAAGTGACATTTATTTGTCAGTTAAAAAAAAAGAACCCTCTTGTCAGATACAGTCTTAATTATAGATTTTGAGGTCTGTGAAGGGTTGTGTTACCTCTTTCCATTTCGTACATAACCACACGAGTAATAGAGAGAGAAAGGTAAATAGTAACACAAGGAAAATACTGTTTTGCACTGGCCTTGGTAGGATGCTGTGCAATTTCTTCCCTTAGAACTTTTTATAAAATCAAATACTCTGGTAGCAGACAGAATATAAAACAATCTTTTAGGAGGAAAAGGAGGGGATACTAAGTTCCATGCAAGCTGAAGTTCAACATTAAAAAAAAAATCATCTACTGGAAAAAATTAAGCTGGTATTCTCCATTTTGTTTACTCACCATATATATATATATATATTCTTATTATGTAAAATGCTTCAAGATAAAGGAAGTTTCTCTCCAAATCATGTCTTTGAAAACTCAAAATTTGAAGACAAAGATTAGAAGCTCCCTAATTTTTTACTTAGCTTGTATTATGGTAATATTAATAGAAAGGAAACTGAGCAAAAATTTACATTTTAGTAGCCACAAATAATTAGGAGATGGATATCAACAGTTGAACAATCTCTAAACCTCATTAACTGTTCCTTAGATAACTAATAAGTAGAGGATTCATGTCATCCAGCCATTTGTTGTAGAAAGGGATGAGGAAAGCTACAAGGAAGACAAGAAAGGGTAGACCAAAGGATCTCAATAATAATTTATATAATGAAACACTGAATACAGAATAGGTACTTTATGATTGAAAATCATTTTGAATTCCTAACTAATCCTTATCCCCACAAAACAACTTGGAGGTAAACCAATCAGTGTTCAGTGTAGAACGTGAAGTCATTTATCTCTGGAGCTTTGAGGTTACCACCTTTAATGAAAGCTACATTTATTTTATTTGATGAGCTTGAAAGAACTCCTCCATCTGACCAACAATTAATATTCAAACCAATGATGTGTTGAAAAATCACTATGACCATAATTGGAAGTCACTGAAAGTTACCTCTTTTAGACTGAGCTGAGAACAAAGATGCTACTGAATGTGTTGTCTTGGGTCTTTTTGTCTGGCTGACCTCACCGTAGATGAAAAATCGGTGACAGCTGTAGCTGTGCATGACACAGAGATCGCTCTCAGTATTCTGTGTAACACACACACTTCAGCTCTCTTTGCTTTGTTTCCAGAGGCGTTTTATTCTCAAGTTTCAAAGCTGAGAGGCAAAAAAAGTGCCAATTGGAAGTCAGAAACAAAAGAGCGAGGAGATATACTTTAATAGATTCATCTGCATTGCTTTGTTAGCAATCTGTGATTCAGATTTTTTTCCTCCATTACTTGAATGAAGTACATCTGAGTCACATAGAGACGTAGTCTCTGAATAGCAAATTGTCATAGAAGGGTGAATAATTTGGGGGCCCCTCATTTTCAACAAATAAAGTTTCCAAGTAGCCACGGAAGAATTGCCGATTTTGTTTGGACTGGTTCTACTGCCAGCTTCCAGGGTTTAATTATCTATTTAAACCAAATATTTCATCCTTCAAAAGTAGGGCAGAAATGTGTGTGTGTAGTTGTTTCCTTTCACAAACAGCTCTGGCCAGAACTTAAAGCAATGTGAATCTGAAAAATAGTCTTTTGTGCTTTTGTCAATCAGCAATGCCTCAGTTTGAACTTACTTGCTGAACACCATGTATCTGACTTCCCTCATATAACAACAATAAGTATTAAAAATATTCAATCTGACAGATTTGGGCAATGTAAAACTTCAGGGTTCATAACATATGGACAGTTTTTTTTTTTTTTACTGAATTAATACCAATGCGTTAAAGGTGTACTTTTACAAAAGGTACTAGTCAGCAGAAAAACAGGGAACTTTGAGTTTGAAAATAAAGGTGATCCTATTTTCTCTGCCTTGGTGGAAGGCCTAACACATAACAGATCCTTCTACATAAGTAACACAGAAAATCTGGCCATTAATTAAGACAGCAGCCGCCATATTTGTGAGACTGTTCTCTAAGCTTCTCCGTCAGCATTACAGTGGTTGATTTAGTAACCAGTCAAGATTCTGGGGAATCCTGCTGCAACATCCCATACTCAAATATGAGATAGATTGAGGCCCCATAGCTGAGTAGTTATAAATTTGGAATCTGGAGCCAGACCTACCTGAGTTAAAGTTCCAATTCTGTCACTTACTAGCTGTGTGGCCTTAGGCAAATGACTTCATTCTCTGAACCTGTGTACTCAACCATTAGAAGTGGAAAATAAAAGAGCTTTCCAAGTTTGTACAAGAGAGCTTGCTGGAAGGATTAAGAGAAGAGAACTCCTATAAAGCACTGGCAGGTAGTGTGTGCTCAGCAGAGGGCAATATTGCATTAAAGGTTGTCAGGTGACACCCTGGGGAATGTGGTTCATTGACTGATCACAGATTAGTCCTTCACACACACTGAGTGAAACTTCCAGGAGTTCCTAGAGGAAGAAACACAAGCAAGAGGATGGAGGCAGAGAGAAGAGCCAGGAAGGAAGGAAGTGAGGGTGGAAGAGAACACTCCACTAATCAACTAATGTGACGTTGACTCTGAACCTTTCCACCAAAGTGATAAAATGAAGCTTCAGCTTTTGAATTCGCAACTGTGAAAAGAAGCTATAAAAGTCTCCAGGACATTTTCCCACTTGCCACTCCAGAGATCCTGAGGAAGACTACCAGAATGCTCGTTGTTTTAGAAACACAAAACAGTAATGAGGGAACCACAGCTGGGCAAAGCCTTAGCTCCACAAGGACCATACACAGTGTAGGGTGGCGCAAGAGGCAACTTCGAGACCGGCTCTGTCCTTGAATGTCACTCATGCCAGCAGGACTTGGCAGCCTCAAGAACACATCACACACGCACAGACATTCACACACACAGGCACAAATGCCATTCTGATTTCAGAAATGATTCCAGCACAACCATTTAATTACCTAATAGACAGTTAAGACGTAAAGCCAAGAACTTGACCCCAAACTAGCACTTAGTACACAAACACTTTAATATCAGTAGTCACCCCAGAAACCCTTTATGCTATAACACCTAACACCTCACCAAATGGCTTCTCAGAAAAAATATTATAATTGTAACTAAATATCAGTAAATGTCAAGCCAGCAAGTAACACCTAGCTGCTGAAGCCAAAAAACGATTTCTCTGTCCCTTGCCACATCCAAACTGTTGGCAGTTCTGTTTTCTCTGCTACAAAATAGATCCCACATCTGACCATGTTTCATCATCTCTAATTCCTACCATCCTAGTCCAAGCACCACTATGTCTCACCTTGTGTCCCTGTAGCTTCTCTTGCCCCTTGAGAATCCAGACTTTACACATAAGTCAGAGAGACTGTTTTAAATGTGAATCAAAACGCTTCATCCCGCACTTCATTTCCTCCACGCTCTTCCCATAGGGAAGACACGTTGCCCTGCCGTTGAGCTTTCCAAGGTCACATCTTAATCATCTCCCCCAGCCTTTGGTTCCTCCGACGGAACTCCTCTTCCACTTTGGGTCCTTTGCACATTCTGTCCTCTGTGCCTGGAACACTTGACTCCAAACCTTCCCAGGGCTATTTCCTTGACATTATCTAGGTGCCATTAAATTTTTTTATTATTATTTTTTAAGTACTTATTAATTTATTCATTTGGTTGTGCTGGGTCTTAGTTGCAGTAGGTGGGCTCCTTAGTTGTGGCCCACCAGCTCCTTAGTTGTGGGACGTGGGCTTAGTTGTGGCAGGCGGGCTCCTTAGTTGTGGCATGCTAACTCTTAGTTGCGGCAATGCTAACTCTTAGTTGTGGCATGCATGTGGGATCTAGTTCCCTGACCCGGGATCGAACCCGGGCCCCCTGCGTTGGGAGCATGGAATCTTAACCACTGCACCAAAGGGAAGTCCCTAGGTGTCATTTTAAACGACACTTCCTCACAGCATTCTTTGTTGACCACTCAGGGAAAGGGTCACCCTTCTCAAGTCATCGACACCTAGAAGAACACTGTCTGGCACATATTTTTTTGAATAAGCGTGCGTTGAGTGCTTACTCTGGACAAGTACAACGGTAAGCTCTTTGTACAGATTATCTTATTGGAGGTGGGCACAACTAGTATCTCTACTTTCACAGAAGGAACATGAGACTGAGATCAGTTAAGTAACTTGCCCAATCAGACAGCAGGTAGATGATGGTACCTGTATTTCAAAAAGTCAAATCTATTGAGACATACTTTATCTATAGTAAAATGTGCCCCTTTTAAGTGTAGAGAGTGAGTTTTGATAAATGCGTGTACCTTGTAACCAGCCCCACAATTAAGACAGAACACTGCCATCACCTCCAAGGTTCCCTTGTGCCTTTTCCAAGCTAACCCCCAACTAATCCTGGCCCCCAGCAATCAATGATCTGCTTTCTGTCCTGATAGATTAGATACAACCTGCACTCCCTGTGACATTTATATTTAAACCCTCATTAAAAGCCATACTCGGCTCCTTTTTTGGCCCTAAAGCCATTTCTGAAATTAACATCTTCTTTGATGCATGACCAGGTGACATTCAGTAGTTTAGATCAAATTACTATGTATTCCCAAACTTTTATAACAAAAGCTAATTGTGCAAACATGAATATAGATGAGTAACAATGACTATAAAGAAATGAATAGCCATCATTTTTTAAGGTAAAAAAATACTCAAAGACTCACAAACTAGGTTTTGTCTCTTATTACTTTGGTGACTATAAGTTAGTTTCTCACGTAGCAAGTCTTAGTTTCCTGATGTAAAGGTAAAAATAGAGATAATTATACCCACATTGCATTAACAGTGAAAAGATTATGAAAGCATGTAATTAACACAAAGCCCAAGTGCCTTCACCCCGTAGGGCACTGATAGCCACAGCGCTCAATACTATTTCTATTCCAGAAGCTAGGCCACACTGTCTTAAATTCTTAGTAGTGTTTGTCTTTTCAAAGTACCACAGTTGCCTTTTGAGACCCAGGCATCTCTGGGAAATAGGTAGCGGAAGAAAAGTATTACTCAGATTGTTCAGATGGAGAAACCAAAGCAAAGAACAGTCAAAGTGACTTGCACAGGCTGCAAATAGTGCTGTTGGCAGAGTCGGGTCAAGAACCCAGGTTTTTCCAAAGACTCTCAGAGTAATTCACGTGCATTATTCATTGCCATTATATTTTTGCTAAGCTGGTAGGAGGAAACTGCCTTCATTGCATTCGGTAAGTGAGGAATGGAAAGCATGAGTGTGCTAAGTGACTTAACACAAATTGTAAATGTTAAATAATGACAGAGCAAGGACAAAAACGTCAGCCTGCGGATTTGCCATTTTCTTAGTTCTGAGCTTGCCTACCCCACCAACTTTCAAAGTGGAGCTTTACAAAAACGAATTACCACTAGTCAGCACATGCAAGAAAAATGGAGAATAAAGAGACAGAAGGGAAATGGGGAAAAAAAAAAAACTCTGAAGAAATTTGATGGAATAAAGATAAACACTGAAAATGGTTAGAAGTTGTGAATATGGCCCATATGTTCCTTTGGAGCCAGAAATTACCCAGACAAATAGGTGGGAATATATGCCTGCTAGACAGACAATGTACCAGAAATACCCATTTAGGGATATAGTAATCACTGTGTTATCAAGAAATGTGTCTTTGGGATCATGGAGAAAATGCTATTTCCAGTCATGTCTCCGAAATTTCATAATTCTTGGTCTGTGGCTGCATAAAATGAGTTATTGGCTTGAACCAGAGCAGAAGAGACAGACTTGCAATGAAGAAAAAACTTTACTCCCGTTTAGCCAGCTCCTTGCAAAAGAATGTTGTGATAGTGAAGAAGTACTCTCTAAAATGCGATTATCTGTTTTGGGTATGGAACAATTCTTAATACGCCAATGTTTTAAAGCCGTAGTTTCCAGCAGTGTTTAAAAATTAATAGGATATGCTATTCCAGAATTCTTGTGCCCCTTTTCTGAAAACACAGAGCGGGGAGGAGGGATTTGCTGATGTAAGTCCTGAGCAAAGTAAGCTACCTCTTGAATACTTGCTGGCACGGAACTAACTTCACTCCTTACATGCTAACCTACTTTTCTTACCCTTTCAGATAGAGCAGAGTGAAGGCTATCCCTTCACCTTTTTGATGGAGATACAGAACTCCGTTCTTTCAGAGATACTTTCTGAGTATTTTAAAGGAGATCTTATTTCCAGGAGAGCTTAATGAATACCACAGGTGTTCATATGTCAAGAACACTTTAAGAACAGTCCTGCCTAGAGGCAGAACGACAAATCTTAGTGGGAGGTGTTTGAATTATGCTGGAATTCAGAACATGCATTGACGCACTGTAATATTTTACTTTAGTTCAATCCCATGCCCAACTCTCAAGTAATAAAAAGAGCAAAACAGTACTCCAAGTTTCAGATGTGTGGAGTGTATGTGTGTATGCGGTTAGGATTGGAGAGAGAATGTCTTCACCACTTATTGGAGCAACCTCTCAGTGTTGGAGCTCCACAGTTCAATTTTAACAATTGATCTAAGAGAGAATAAATAGCTGGGAAAAGACAGACACTCAGCAAAACTTAGAAATCAGCAAGAGTTATCATCAATGGCTTCTGAGGGGACCACAGCCACCCTTCTTCTCCAATGTGTGACTGTGGTTCTCTGGACGCTCAGTTCCCCATCCTAAGCATCACACCCTGCCACCACACCCGCCACCGCACCCACCACCGCACCCGCCACCGCACCCACACAGTGTTGTGTTCCACCCAACAGCCATATGCCTGAACTTTCCTGAGCTCTTGTCAAAATACTGAGCGAGACCCTTTCCCCTTCAAGGCAAAATGACATGTGACTGCAAACGCATCTATTGTGACTTGCATAGCGTCTTTTCAGATGTGATTTCATGCCAATCATTAAAAATAGTGTTCACATACAAACCTGAATTTTGCGGTTTTCTAGAAGAACTGGAAGATTTAAAAATACTGGGCTCACCATCCTGCAACACAACAGTCTCCAAAGCAGCTGCCCCCCTTTTAAGAGGGTGGGCACACTGCCCTTCCCCAAGCTCCCGGGGGTACCCTCCACTTTTTTTTTTAAACTATTTACTGTGTAGGGGGGTTCAGGGAAACAGAATGGGTTGTTTCCCATCCAGAAGCACAGAGGGAGCTGAGAGGCCTTGGGGAGGGACCTGTGTGACCAGAAGATGTGTCATTGTTGGCTGTACACATATAGGTACAGCTAAGTCCATGCAGATTCAGGGAAATCCTTTTTTCATTATTTTACCTTAAAGCAAAAACTAAAAGAGCGAAAGGAAGGAATTCTAGACCAAAACTACCCACAGCCCCATCAACGAAACAAATCGGTGATGTCTTTGAACGTGTGACCTGATGACCTTGTCCATGGACACATTCACTGATCCCATATTTTCGATAATGTTATAGAATGAACTGTGTTACTACCCGTGTGCCCTTCACGTTATACTAGGAACGACTTGATGTTCTGCCCTTTTTTTTTTTTTTAATCTCCCTCCAGTACCCAAGATACCTATACAAACATGTAACATCTATAAACATAGATATAAGAGCATTTTGTTAGGGAAAATCTGGGATTATGCTATGAACATTTCTCTGCAATGTGCTTCTCTCATTTAACAATACACCATAGATGTAGGGAAGGTTTATGCCGCTTAAAAACCTGTGACAGTTTCAGAGCGTCCTAGGTAGCCTTTTGCCTCTACATAGAAATTCTGTCTCCTCCTAAAGGGCCTCTCCTAGTGATAAGCAGGTTCCCACTCAGAGAACACACCCCCAGGACTAGGATAAACCTCGAGCATGGCTCACTGGGAAAGCCACATTATCAAAAGCCTGGGCATTGGCGTCAGACACACCTAAATTTGAATCTGTTCTCTGCCACTTACTGGCTCTGTCACCTTGGACACAGTGCTGACCATATATTGCTAATTAAGGCACAGCAGAACAAGAGCCACTCAAATGTGGTACAAGTCCACCTTCAAGTAACTTACCCAAGATTTAGCCTTAAGAAAATCTGAAGATAATCTACCTTAACTCTAGCATATATGTGAATATTGTGTGATGTTTTATTTTACTTTGAATTATATCTAGGAAGGGATCTTTTTGTTTAGTTGAATTATATCTAGGAAGGGGTGCCATAATCTTTTTGTTTAGTTGTTCTTCAAAGCTTAATCATGTCTCATGTATGTGTGTGTGTGTTATTATCTTTTCTAAATGAAGCTGATCGCATTTGGGCTCACAGAGGTAACATGAAGCTTGCAGGAGACAAATCTATGGAAAGTTTTCAGTTCCATTCAGGCACACGATAGGTGTTGTAACAGTTTTCCCTCATGCAGCCTCTATTCCTTTCCATTCTGCCCATTTTCCCTATCCCAGCCCTCAGGGTCTGCCCCCCGACAGCCTCGCTGCATTAACTTTTCTAATCTCCCTCTTTCCTTCCTCATCTCCCTTCTGTTCTCAGTCATTTTCTGCCTTTTTCGTTACCTTATATTCACTGCCAGTTGGAAAGCTCCGTGAAGGCAGGAACTGAGTCACTCCATCCCCAACACCTAACTTCTACTCACTAACTGAAATACAGCAAAGCGGAGGGTGAGCAAAGAGAGAGACCTTCCAAGTGTAAATGCTGAACGTGGCTGCCATCTTCAGCTGTTGCTGCTCTGGTTCCCACTCCCTCTTTTTTCACCTTGGCTACCTCTGGCTATTTTCTTTTAGTCTCCTATATTTTTTAGCTCAGGGGTTGGAGTCCAAGTGTTAAATGCCCCATGAGCACCTTTCTTCTAATGATGTGGAAGAGTAGATGTCCTCAAGTGTCTCTTAAGGTGACCGAGGGGCCTGGCTGTGGCAATGGGGCAGGAACCCGCCCGCTGGGCTCTGAAGTGTGTGGAGAAAACAAAGAGTGTTGCAACTTTTGTTTCTGTCCTAGCTCTTCCAACAGCTATCACCTGGGGCTTTTCCCAGTTACCAGTTGTACCATCTGGCGTTTTGGTTTTTGGTTTTTTCTTTTTAAAGGGGCCAATGTGTATTCTCTATGCAGTGTTGAAAAGAATATATGGCCTTAAACACTCAATAGGGCATCTCTATAACTTTGTGGTTGCTCAAAATAAAATTAGCTGTGCAATGATAAAAGGGATTTTAATATATAAAAAGACTCATTGTTATAATCTGCCTCCTAAATAGTAACAACCGATGAGCTCTAGCCTCTTTTATCTGAAGTTCTGGCTGTCTTCATTTATTCCATGACACAGGGCCCAAGACCTACATTATTGCATTAAGTTCACAAAGCTCTCAAGATGCCCTTGAGTAAGATTCATCATCTTGTCCTACATTCTCCACACGCTCCACTAAAAGCCTAGTGGCAGACTGAAGGGATTGTCAGAAAGCATAAAAGGCAAAATAAAAATTTTATGCTCTTTTAGGCAAGTGAAGATTTGCCCTCTAGCAATTTCTGATATTAATTCATTAATCCTCACAACCTATCTAGAGGATGATTTCGGGAATGAACAGCTCTTGTCACCTCAATCGCCTTCAAAACTTGCACCAAACAGAGCGCTGGCTATTTTCCTGGGGGTCTGAGCATGGCCTCAGAACCCAGGAAGAGCTGGGACTCGGACAGACAGGATTCAGAAGAATCTCTACAACTCCCTTCTTGTCCCATCACCAGGGCTAGCAGCTGCACAGGACCCCGTGCTTGGTATAATGCACTGCTGTTGCCATCTTGATTGTTTGTTTGTTTTTTTTTCAAATGAATATTGATCAAGAAGTCCTGCATTTTCCTTCTGCACTGGGTCCCACCAATTATATAGCCAGTCTAGCCTGTCACACATGCTAGCAGAAAAGACATCAGTAGTATAACATTTAGGCCAGGACATGTTTCCTTCATCTCCATACTGATGCCCATAATGAAGGAGTAAAGTCCACATTCTCTGTTTCCCCATCAGTACTCTAGTTTTGCTGTGCTTGGTCAAAATTAAATTGGACTATGTGCTTAGAATTTTACCTAAAACTTAAGACTAGATATTTTCCTTCTCAATTGTATTTATGCCACATTTACTTTATGCTTTCTCGATTTGAAATCCTGTTTAATTTACTTTATAGCGTTTTTAATTATTGCCATGTAATACCATACCTTCTTTGCATGTGGCATCTCAACAATGTGCAACTTCTAATAGTCAGCATGAAATCATAACTTAGAGAAACATTGCTGAGCTAATTACAGGGACTATCAAAATACATCCACATCTTTTCTGGGCCACAGTCCATATCTGAATCATAATAAGTGTGAAAATGTATATAAATCATTACAAGTTTTCCACATAGTTTTGCTCAGTGTTAGGACCAATCGTGTTTTTTCAGTGATTTGAGTCGACATGCTGGATCATCTCCAGCGAGAATGCTGATTTTAGAAAACAGCTTATTAGAGATTATAAAAATCAAAAGACAGAATTAAACAGCCCTGAAAACGCAAAATGTAAAGAACATTCTTCATGGAACGACTGGAATACACCCATCAACACAATATTATTTTGAAAAACATTTCACTGAAGTTAGAAAGGCAAGAAATGGAAGGAAAGTAGCCAGGTACTTTATTTTGTCTTTATTAATGAATACACAAGTTTTTAAAAATCCTACTTAGAAGCCTAAAAATTAGATAGTAAGGAAGTAATTTATGACAAAATAAAGGAGAATTATTTTAATAAGTATTCACCTAATATCACCTTTATGACATTGGAATTGAGCTGCCACATCAGCAGAATTCTAAGACTGATTTTTCATTACTTTACACAAGATTCATTGTACCTACTATGTGCAGGGCATTGGAAGAATCCATTCATCCTCCAAATTTCTTACTCCTTCACATGTTCTTAGGCCTTAATGACTGAGCTCCTAGAAATATATTTTGAAGAATAGTGAACCGAGTTCTTTCAAATCTCTAAAGCTATGCCTCTATGAAACTAGATATTAAATTCTGAAATTCAAGGAAGTAGGGTTTAGTTTTTGTATTCTTTTAAAAATGGTGTATATATATATGCTTGAGTCTAAAACTGAGGTTTAGATATAACTGATTCACTTTGCTGTATACCTGAAACTAACACAACGTTGTAAATCAACTATATGTCAATAAAAAAATTTTTTAATAAAAAACTAAAAATGAGCTTTAGGGAGTCCATGAACCCCCAAAATTATACATGAAATTTTGGATGGAGGACCATTCTTCTGGTGTGAGCATTTGTAGTTTTCATCTGATTCTCAAAGAATTCATGATTCCAAGCCCTAACAGACTTCCCATAGTACTGCCTTCTTCTAAGCTACTCAGTCACTATCCTGAGACCTTGGTGCACTTAAAAACCATGAAGTTCAAAATAAGTCAAATTCCTTATTCTGAAAGTTCTCTGAGATTATCTGGTTGTAGCATTTTGTTGTACTTGGCATCATTTGGTTCTATGATTATTTTTCCTATGAGTGAGCTGTATATTCCCCATGAGGATGCAAATGACTTTGGAGCCATAATTATTTTTAGTCTCCTGCAGCTTAGATACATGGTGTATCCTCAGACACTCCTGCAGTGTGATCCACAGTGTTTAGAGGATGTCAGAATTGAGAGCATAAAATTCCTTGATACAGAAAAGAACTTAAACCGAATTTTTTCTATAGAAGAAATTCAGTTACATTTCAGTACAAAATAATGCAAATTATTTGTCTTTGGCTTCAAAGTTTCAAACACCACCCTCCAGAGATTCTGCAATGTGCTATATTTAATATAATTAACGTAGACCTCCTGTCCAACCAGCGATAGTAAACTCTTCCATAGGTCACTGCTTTGGGAGGAGATTGAGAAAATTTGAACAGAAATAAGTGTAATTCTTTAAATATCTCCAAGCTGACGTGCTTATATCTGTAACTATTATTTATCTGTACAAAAGCAAAGAACTTGATGATATATAAAGAACTGTGGTTACATCTAACAGTCTATCTCAAACTTGGGACATACCACTACCTTGGGGAGATGTAGTAAACATGTTGGCCTTCTTCCCATTATCCACTGTCTTCTTCTCTTAGTAACTAGACTCTAATTTCCTTTCGAATATTCTCCTCTCCTCAGCCCAGCAACATTTTCTGATAAGAAGCTGACTCATCCCCAACACCAGACATGGTGCTGACTGGCTGAAACCACTCAGCATGTCTAATCTCTGACATAATAACCGGAGCCCAGCAAGTGTCAATGAAACACAAGTCTTTGCTGAGAATTTCTGAAGAATTAAGTTTCCACCCTCTTCTTTGAGAACTACCAGGGAGATCTCTCTTTTATTGCTTAATGTGAATTAGGAAGCTTTTGGTTCCCCAAAGCTGAGGGTTTCTTGGTTGAAGCAGACACTTTGGCAGGCAGAGAGGACAGTCAGAAAGAAAACGGAATCTTTGATAACACTGTTTAATTTCTGAATCAAACGTCGCTTGAACTCTAACCTACTTTTGACTCACTAGCAAGTCAGTAAGATACCTTTTGAATTGTTTTTTCCTCCATGATACAGATGAGGTCATGAAGTCTAGAAACCTAGAAGGCTACAAACAAGCAACATAGTTGAACAGGTTCACAAATTTTGTCTCTAAATACTATTGGTATCACTTTTTCAATAATATAGAGTAAGAAATATTTTTAGAGGTAGTCATATAGCCTCAGATATCTTTCCTAGATTCAACTGACCAAGAAGCATTTATTGAATGATAAATAACGGGATCAATATTTACTGACACCTCAATATGTTCAATAAATAAACAAAAGCTGTTTTTCTTATGAGGAAACAGGCTTAGGTTAAGGTACTAGTCAAATGTCACCAAGTCAGTAGCAGAGTCAGGACTTGAACACATGTCTGCTAGACAGCAAAGCTCGTGCTCTGAATCCGTCATGTATCCAAACTCCAGTAGCCTTCAGTAATTAACAGAGTTACCGCTTACAAGTACTGGGTGGGCCAAAAAGTGCCTTAGGTTTAAGTAAAAATAAAAGACATAGTTTTCATTTTCACCAAGAACATTATTGAACAATATATTCACCCTTTTGTTCCACTACCTTCTGCCATTTTTCAGGCAACTTCATAATTCCATCTTCCCAAAACTTTTTAACTTTTTGAGCAAAAAACTGTTCCAGGTGCCTTTCACAGTCTTCCAGGGAACTGAAATTTTTTCCACTAAGAGAATTTTGTAAAGACTGAAATAAATAGAAATCCGAAGGTGCAATGTCTGGTGAATACGGAAGATAAATCAGAACTTCCCAGCTAAGCTGTAACAGTTTTTGCCTCATCATCAAAGGAACATGCGGTCTTACGTTATCCTGATGGAAGATTATACATTTTCTGTTGACTAATTCTGGACACTTCATCGAGTGCTGCTTTCAGTTGGTCTAATTGGGAGAAGTACTTGTTGGAATTGTTTGGTTTTCTGGAAGGAGCTCATAATAGAGGACTCCCTTCCAATCCCACCACATACACAACAACACTTTCTTTGGACGAAGACTGGCCCTTGGTGTGGTTGGTGGTGGTTCATTTTGCTTGCCCCATGATCTCTTCCATTCCACATTGTTGTACAGTATCCACTTTTCATCACCTGTCACAATTTGTTTTAAAAACGCAACGTTTTTCATTACATTTCAGTAGAGAATCGCATGCGGAAATACGGTCAAGAAGATTTTTTTTCGCTTAACTTACACGGAACCCAAACATCAAAGCAATTAACATAACCAAGCTGGTGCAAATGATTTTCAGCGCTTGATTTGGATATTTTAAGTATGTCAGCTACCTCCTTTGTGGTATAACGTTGATTGTTCTCAATTATTGTTTCGATTTGATCGCTATCAACTTCAACTGGTCTACCCAACCGTGGAGCATCGTCCAGTGAGAAATCTCCAACACGAAACTACACAAACCACTTTTGACACATTCGATCAGTCACAGCACCTTCTCCGTACACTGCACAAATCTTTTTTTGTGTTTCAGTTGTGTTTTTACCTTTCTTGAAATAATAAACCATGATATGCCGAAATGTTGCTTTCTCTCTTCCATCTCCAATATTAAAATGGCTACACAAAAATTCACCAACTTTGATGTCTTCTTTTAAATGCATACTGATATGACAGCTGTCACGTACAATCTAACAAAATGGTTTCGAATGAAGTTAAAGACACCTAAGGGCTACTAGAGCCATGTTACAGAAAAAAAAATGAAACTTTTGACCCACCCAATAGTTTGCATCCCTATTAGAAATATATGCCTCACTCACAAGAAGAAAAAAAAATCAAAGAATCAAATGATATCCTAGCACAATAATGGACCTGTAGAATCTCAGAGAATTTTCAGAATCCCATACCCTGAAACGAGTGGCAGTGTGCTTCCAAGAAGAGGTACGGCCTAGTTGTAAGAAGCTGAGTAATTCAATTACCTCTGGGTTTCAGATTCCTCAACTTGCAAATGGCCTGGTAAACTGAAAAATTCTTAAATTCCCTTCCAGCTCATAAAATCTGGTAAGCCTCATCAGAGGAAGATTTCAGAGAAACTGCATTTTTACTCTTTAAATATGGAAGTAAACTCATCTATTTTGAGTTATAATTAAGTAGATATTCCTCGTATAACTTCATTATAAGGACTCTGAACCATGGTTAAACAATTTCAATCCCCAGAAAATCAGTCCATGTTATAATAGAATCAAGAAAAATAAGACGGGCTTCCATGTATATAACACTGTTTGGTCTAGCTCTGATTTTTCTTATCAACTGCTGGCTCATTCCGTTATATTACATTATGTAGATCTTCAAAATATGTTACTTATAACACTGGGCATTTTCCTGCCAATAACTTCATGATTTTGAGTTTCCAATAGGAAAATCAGGAAGAAGATGAGTATTCTATGTTAAGTCTCATTATTTTTGTCTTAATACACTGTTTTCCAAATTGGCTCAAGAGCTCTAGGTCAAATTCAGATGTTAAATGGAAATTCTACCCTGACTGACCCCTTTCAAAGGATCAGAGTTGGATAAATATGTCACAGTGTCCCTTTGATGATGATGTTTTGGATGAAACACTAATATCAAGTCACTAAATTAAGACCTGGTCTAAGGTTTTCAATAAAAAGACTCCATCTTCCTCAGACACCTACCAGTGTGCATTAAACCAGCAAACCTGTCTACATCTTCCACCCCCAGAGCTGTAGCCCCCTCCTCCATCAACTCTCAAAATTACTAATGGATGGGTATTACACAGAAGCTCTTTAGAGGAACACAGGCTTTCAGAAGGTAAAAAAAAAAATCAGGACTATTTTGCAGCATTACACAGAGTGACCCAAACTGACAAACTGACATACAGTATATCAATAAAATATTGCCATAGAGCAATAAATAAGCACAGGAAGTCAGTGGATGACTAGAAGCCACATGAACAATTTCAAGTCTCTTGGGTCCTATCTAGTGCACAGAAGAAGTCATTTATTAAATGAACCTCCAGCCGTGTAAAATCTGATATGTAGCTTTGAAGAGTGAGTTACATCCTGGGAAAGTTAGGCTAATTGAACCCATTTATGGCTCTATTTTTATCAATTTAATGAACTTGGCAGAATTTGAAAATGATGCGGGACCTGTGAGACCTCTCTTGTAATTTATAAATTTGGTGTAATTCCTCGCTAAATTTGCCCCCACGGAGCACCACATAACACAGATATTTATTGAAATAGTCCATAGTAAAAATTGGGTTCACATGAATAGCATTCAAATATCAAAATAACATTCAAGAGACCCAGAATTCTGCACCGAATGTAGCACTGCACGTTCACTATTAGTACATTAAGTGGCAACTGCCAGTTAATTACTTACATAGCCACTGACAGATCACCTAAAGCCCAAAAGAATGAAGGCAATGGCCTCGTTCACACTAAGGGCAGACTGGAACTACGAGAACTTGGTCCTCCAGCATTCATGCATTGATGAGAGAGCCACCTGTCACTACTTCTAAAAGAACTAGCTACATTAGTCCTTCTTTCCTCCCACTTTCCAGGAACATATTTACTGAAGAAAGTGCATATTAACATTCTTGCATTGACTTGCACCACTCTCCCACAAGAATTTTCTTTCCTAGACAGATTGTTCATCTCTGTCTACCAAACGTATTTGATCTTTTCCCATCACTAACCATATTTACGTAGCATTTCCTCACCTGGAGCTGAATCTCCTCAACCTTCCCACGTTTGACCCACCCCTTAGAGCCAGCTCTGATCTTGCCATCACCTCCCCTCCTAACCAAGGGCCCTCCCTTTCATTCTGTTACCTTTCTACGTGTGTGGTCCTCTCCACAACTAGTTCATAAGCAGCTTGGGGAAAGAAACCACCCGTTGCCTCTCTTGGCATCCCCGCAGTATGTAAGACTATTTCTTACAACCTGTGCTCACAATTTAGATCCTGGGAGGCTGACTTTGACGGACAGCATCTTCTTTTTGATTAACACTTGGTGTGCAATTGGTCCCAGATTTGCTGGACACGCCACTCTGTATTTGTTCTGGCACACCACTTGCTGCTTTTCAAATTATATAGGGAGTTGGGAGATGACATCAGGTAGATGCCTTTTTAAAGAAGTTTGGCTATGAAGGAAACAATCAAACTAAGTCAACTGCTTAAAGAGGCGCTTAGATCAAGGAAAGTATTATGTTTTATGGACAGGATTTGGAGGGGACTTTAGAGTGTTTACAGATTGCAGAAAAGAGGATGGTGGGCAAGAGAGACCGAAGTGACACCTAATGGAGCAAAGTCTAGGCAACAGTGAGAGACGATGAGATGAAGGGAAAGAGTTTTATGCCCTTTTTTAAGGATACACGTTTGTGCGCTGGAAAAAAAGAAAGGAGGGGCACAGCTAAGTTTTCAAAAACAGCCATTTAGGTGGATGCCCATTTGAAACTTCATGTGTGATGTGAACATGGTCAATAGCCAGCATCATCGCTGGATACTTAGCATGTGCAAAGTTCTCATCATCTACCAGGCACTGTACCAAAGCACTCACGTACATCATCCCATTCAATTACCACCCTAGCACCTTAGCATGATAACACCATGAAGATATTAAATGCAGCATAAACAACTTCCACTAGGAAAGCTTATCTGAAGGGTCATGGTTTTTTACTGAATTGTAACAGGAATGTCTTGGTGCCACTTACAGGAATTGAAGGGAGGTGTTCACAACACGTCTGCCTCCAGAATACTCCCTCTGACAAAGTTCCCACGAGGCAGTTACTGGAGTAACTGGCAGTACTTTTCTGGAGTCGTAATAAAGCAAATGATTCAGTCAGCTGATTCTTTCCACTGTGTGATTAACGGAGGCACAGAACATTACACAGATCACCAAATTGCAGCGTGATTAGGGCGAAGCCCGGAAGCCTTAGCCTGAGAGCCTAGAGGACCGTATATATACCACTGTCCTGAGAAAAAACAGCCTTGCCAGTAAAAATACTTCACTAGAACAGAGTCTAGAAACGGGGTTGTTTTTTTTTATTGTTACTGTTTTGTTTTATTTACTATTTTTCCTTTATTGCACAGGTACACCAAGCATCATTTTAAGTCTTTTTTTTTTAAACAAGGTATACATTACTCAGGTAACCCTTTTATATTTTTAAACAATATTACTGAGAAATACTTGTCACAAAGATATCAGTTACCTGGATATCTGTCACTGATGAGTCTCAGTCATATTAAGTATTTATGTTCTGAGATCATAAATTTAAAAAGTATTCCTAATCATTGGGTTAATATACAGAAATGCAGCAAAGCAGAAAGGGTTAACAATAATAATCATAGCACCAAAAATAATAAAAGCTATGGAAGCTATGGAATATTTCATAACATACAGAAAGAAGTAGAAACAAATTAAATGAAATTTTAAAAGCCTAAAACCAAGAAAGTGTGTCTAAGAAGCATGGCATCTCATCAAGATCACTTTACTCAGAACAACAGTGTCCATTCAAACTGCCCTATATTATCCCAAAATGCCAGAGTTTTAAAAAACAAACCCTAAACTCAAGAGGTTAGTCTCACCTCACACCTCAGACACAACTTCACTTATCAGTGCACAGGGAATCTTAAAACAAAATCTAAACAGAGAGGGACTTCCCTGGTGGCGCAGTGGTGAAGAATCCGCCTGCCAATGCAGGGGACACGGGTTCGAGCCCTGGTCTGGGAAGATCCCACATGCATCGGAGCAACCAAGCCCGTGCGCCACAACTACTGAGTCCACGCGCCTGGAGCCCATGTGCCGCAACGAGAAGCCACTGCAATGAGAAGCCTGTGCACCGCAACAAAGAGTAGCCCCTGCTCGCTGCAACTACAGAAAGCCTGCACACAGCAGCAAAGATCCAACACAGCCAAAAAAAAAAAATCTAATGTAAACAGAGACTGAGACATGAAAACACAGAGAATGAAATGAGTCCTGACAATAACTATAGCATTCCAAAAGAAACAAAGCTAAATTGTGATGAAATTGACTATATATATATTTGTTGCTTTAACTCGTACAGTAGAAAGATTATATTACAGCCAGATTTTATTATTCTATTGAATTCGCATAGATTGAGGTATTCTATCTACCTCGTATCAATAAATAACATCAAATGAAGTAGGACTGATTCACAGTTGGCATAAATTTTTTCTGTATTACTATCAATACTTTCCATGGACATTGCTGTCTGATACCAACACACACCACAATCATAACCGTAAACTAAACGACTGCATATTCGGAATAGGTGGCTGTTAGAAAATACTCACACTAATTGATAATGACATCATGCTGGTATGCACATTACAATGTAAATGAGGCTTCCAGACTCATTTATGGCTCTTTTATTCAAAGTTTAGTACTTATTACTTTTTTTCATGCTTTAGAAGTTTCTTCTTAAGGCTGTGGGATTACTTATTCCTGCTGATTTTGCCCCTTGGAATCGGACCAAGAGTACCAATTTTTAAACTGTATTTTAAAACAGATGCTTACCAGCAATGAAACAGAATTGAAATGTCTAATGGAAACCACATTACTAAAAGAAAACAAGCAAAGAGAAAAACTGATTAACAGATTTACCCAGGCAGCCATTTGGCTTTATTAAAAATCTGAATGACTCTTTGCATCAAAATAGAAGAATAGTTTCCATGCTTTTTTCTGAGTATGTGTGAAGAGAAACCACCCAAATGAACCCTTTTCTTTAATGATGTATGTTGAAAGGTGGCTTAAAATCCATCTCAAACAAGTCTGTAAACTTAAGTGACTTCTCGGGGTCATATGAAAGATCTAGGAATAAGATGCAGAACTCTGAACTTCCCCTGAAGTGTTTGTAAAACTTAGCCAGATTTAGCAAAACCTGGAAAGAAAACAATGCTTGATATAATGCCCAACTTTTCTTTGGCTCCTATTAGAGATGATTCACAGCAAGACCACATGGTTTCCTAATGTCTCAACTCCTTTTTCTAAAAGCTCATGTTTCTAGAGCCTCCATTATTCTCCATTCTTTCTCACTAGAAAGTATAGAGGAAAATTAAAGAAATAGAGTTGGGGCCCTAATGGAGATGTAGAAAAATTTTTCTTTAAGTTACAGAAAGGTGATCAATCACAATATATGGTAGTAAATTTTTAAGTGCAAGAAGGCTTACTTTTGCTGAGTTTTACCCATAAGAACATTCCTCTATGTTTAAAATAATCGCACATTACATATATAACTCATAGCATGTAATTCACTGCCTAAATATTGTTTACCTATTACACTGTTCCTGACGAAGGTGGGAGAAGACTTCATGTGTTTTCAATTTCAAAGAGCTGAATAGGTTTTTTTTTAATTAATAGACCATCTACCAACAATTAATACAATGAAGGAGGAGAAAACACTTTACTACCACAAATAATTTACTGAGATGTAAAATCGGGATCAGGAATGATGGAAACATTAAGAGAAGCAGGCTGTGATGATCTCACCAACTGATATCACTGTAGGCATTTTTCAGTGTACTAGTAATTTGGCAGAGGGATGGTCTGACAGTAGCTCTACATGTTGCTTAGCTGAGAGCTTCCCTTGTAGCATCATACATCACGGAACTGAAAGCATTCAGCTTTGTTTTACAATTCACAATTCAGCCCAGGTGGGCCACTATTACACAATAACTGTGCAGCTGTTAGTATCATTGCCTAAATTGCCCTTCCTTTTTAAAATTTACAGTATAATCTGCTCAACCAATAGATACGAATGTCCAAAAACTCAGCTCTTATTTACCATTTACTCCCTATAAAGGTCCAAAATAACTAACAAATCATTCTCAAAGGAACTCCAATTATTCTGCTTGTTCCCTTAAAGAGTAGAAACGAGTAGAATGTCAGCATTGTAAGAAATACAGTACTCACAACACCTGCTAACAATACATACCGTATAAAGCACTTAGCCTGTAATGCGTTTCTGGAAATCATTTCAGAAATTTACAAACGTAATTTTTGGCCTATCTTCCCACCATTGTAAAGACTCTGCCATATGCTACAATTTTTATCTGAATTGCACGGTTCTCTGTTCCTGATGTTAACGGGGGGGGGGGGGGGGGGGGGGGGGGGGGAGTGTCCTACAGACACATAGGTTATGTCAAATACATAGATTTTTGTCAGTTAATGCTCATAAAAATTAATAGCTTCTGCTGAAACTTTCTGAGCCCAATGAAATTGTTCATTTATTTAACTGATCATGTTTGTCTCCATCCAGGAGCTGTTGAGCACATCCAAAGAACTTTGTTCAGTCTGACAAAATGATAAGTAGAACATGTGTTTACTCATTTGTTTTTAAGGCTTTTAAAACATTTTTTTTTGGATGTTCTAAGTGCCTTCAGAGAGGACAATAAATTAAACAAATTAGTGAGTGAGAACTGAAAGGTCAGACTCAAGTGTAGCCTATGACTTGTTAATAGATAGTAGCTAAAATAACACAGACTACTATTCTGTATATTATACAGGTGAGACTGACTATAAGCTAAAGAAGCTGTTACAGAACCAAAACCTGGGTCCGCTCACCTGCGTGCAGTAAAGTCAAACTACTGACCCCAGGTTGTGGTGAAGGAAAGTGCAGCGTTCATTGCAGGGCCCCAGACTAGGAGTCCAGGACAGCTAATGCTCAAAAAGCCCGAACTCCTGATGGGGTTTCAGCAAAGCATTTTTAAAGGCAAGTTGAGGGAGGAGAGTCCCAGAGTATGTGATCAGCTCATGCCCAATTCTCTGACTGGTTGATGGTGAGGTAACAGGGTGTTGTCACAGGGGTTAACAATATCAATCCTTAGATTCTAGTAGGTCTAGGGGTTATGGTCATCAAGTAGTTAATTCCTTCCATTTGGTGGGGGTTTTAGCATCTGTAAAACAACTCAGGAAAGGTACATCAGGTACTATTATCTAAGTACTTCAGAGAGAAGCTAAAGCAAAGGATATGGGGGAGGGGTCTGTCCCCGGAAGGCGCCATAGGGACAGGCTCCGGACGCGCAGGTTCAGCGGCCATGGCTCACGGGTCCAGCCGCTAAGCGGCATGTGGAATCTTCCCGGACCGGGGCACGATCCCGTGTCCCCTGCATCGGCAGGCGGACTCTCAACCACTGTGCCACCAGGGAAGCCCTTTGCTACTTCTTAATCCTGAGGGAAGAGAGGAAACGATCTCTCTAGATCCTTCCTACTGAACTGGGGCAAAGTCAATTTTTCAGGATTACAGGAGTGAAAAATCATTGACTTTCATTCCAAAGAATTCTTGAGTCCCAAGCTTAGCATCAATATTTTGTATTATGAAAATATTACCTCTGTTTTTGATGGCTTTGTCATAGCACCCAGACAGACATTTGAGAATTAGTAGACATATTACAATTAGGATAATGATCAAAATGCACCCTTGCAGTATTTCCCAAAGGAATCTTTCTATTCCAGATGGCAACCAGGACAATAAGTTATGATGCAGGTCTTCTCTACAAATATCTTATAACCAAGTAGCCTTTTGAATTATTCTATTTATTTGGTTTTCAATTTCTCCAGGGGTATTAGCATATATCTAAAGAATCTAGTGCCTTCTGCTGGGAGACTATAGCTTGAGCTGTCTTGTTTATCACTACTATTCCTAAAGTAAGAGAAAGGTTTCATGATTACAAAAGGAGACCTTCAGACAATAAGGTTGCAGTTGGCAGCTGCCAGCATATATTGTTTTGCGAACAGCTAGTGATGTCCTTTAATCTGATACAGTTTGGAAAATTCAAGTTCTCAGCAATACACGAATGTGTCTGAAATCGGGTGCACAATGGCCACCTAGTTTTATCTTGGATGTCTGAACCATAGTTACTTCATTTTGACTTTTAAATCCATTCCCCTCCTCAATGGCCAAAGCAGATGTACAAGGTGTATTTAATAAGCAACCAGTTTGTCGGAAGTATCAAAAATTTTCAAAACACTTGGTCAAATATCATAAAGTACTGAATATTTATTCATTTAACCAAAATGACAAAACATTTCAAAAGCAAATATAGATCACTTCAAAAGTTCACATAATCTGTTATCAAAAGCAGCATTCTAAGAAAATCTCTTTTAACAGAGAGGAACCAAATGTAATCCTACACCGGCCTACTTCTAATAACAAAATCCATTTACCTCATTAAATTTAATCTAATCCCAGCCCAACCATGCACAAAACTCCTTTTTCAGGGCTCTGTTTCTACAAACCTTCCATAACTTCCTGTATCCATATTAGTTGGTCCCTTATTTTTTTATCCAGAAACAAACAACTGTAGCATAAAATTACCTTTTTTTTCCCTTTGACAAAAATGTGTTTTCACACCTGGCATACTGAAATGTTTCCCTTATTATTTTAGCTGCTTTAATTACATATAATTTTAACCCCTAAAAACCTTAATCTCTAGCAAATACCAAGAAGCAAGCAATTGTGAACTCATACCTGTACTTTCCAGTGGGAATGTATGAACATATTTCATAACCTCTATTTGAAATGACCTAGATGTTCAATAAGTTTTCATCATTTAACTTAGTAAAACAGAAGTTGCCAAAAATCTAGATAAAGTCTTTTAGACAGACATACCCAAAACATAATTATTTCTAAGAGTTCACCTGCAAACTCTTATTTACCTTTATTTTATACCTTATGAAAATCATACTTTTCTTTTTTCTTCTGCTGACAAACTCTGTAAAAGACATACTATGAACTTAATGACTTTCAGTAAACCTAGGTACAATAAAAATAAGACATATCTGAGATAGACTTGATACTACACGTACAAAGTCCTAAAGATGCCACCAGAAAACTACTAGAACTCATCAATGAATTCAGTAGTTGTAGGATACAAAATTAACACACAGAAATTTGTTGCATTTCTATACATTAACAACAAAGTATAAGAAAGAGAAATTGAGGAAAAAATCCCATTTACCACTGCCTCAGAAAGAACAAAATACCTAGGAAATAAACTTACCTAAAGAGGCAAAAGACCTGTACTCTGAAAACTATAAGACACTGGTAAAATTAAAGACACAAACAGATCGGAACATATACTGTGTTTTTGGATTACAAGAATCAATGTTGAAATGAACCCAAGGCAATCTGTAGATTCAATGCAATCCCTGTCAAAATATCAATGGCATTTTCCACAGAACTAGAATAATATTAAAATTTGTATGGAAACACAAAAGACCCTGAATAGCCAAAAGAATCTTAAGAACAGAGCTGGAAGAATCACACTCCCTGACTTCAGACTATACTACAAAGCTGCAGTCATCAAAAAACAGACACATATACCAATGGAACAAGATACAGAACCCAGAAATAAACCCATACACACACTTATGGTCAATTAATCTATGAAAAGGAGGCAAGACTATACAGTGGAGGAAAGACAGTCTCTTCAATAAATGGTGCTGGGAAAACTGGACAGCTACATATAAAAAAAAATGAAATTAGAACATTCTGTAACACCACATACAAAATAAATTCAAAGCAGATTAAAGACTAAATGTAAGACTGGATACTATAAAACTCCTAGAGGAAAACATAGGCAGAACACTCTTTGACATAAATCACAGCAGTATTTTTTGGGTCCATTTCCTAAAAGAAATAAAAGCAAAATAGACAAATAGGACCTAATTAAACTTAAAAGCTTTTGCACAGCAAAGGAAACCATTGACAAAATGAAAAGACAACCTACTGAATGGGAGAAAATATTTGCTAATGATATGACCAATAAGGGATTCATATCCAACATATATAAATAGCTCATACAAGTCAACATCAAAAGAAACTAACCACCTGATTAAAAAATGGGCAGAAGAACTGAATAGACATTTTTCCAAAGAGAAAATTCAGATGGGTAACAGGCACATGAAAAGATGCTGAGCATCACTAATCATCAGGGAAATGCAAATTAAAACCACAATGAGGTATCACCTCACACCTGTCAGAGTGGCCATCACTAACAAGTCTACAAACAATAAATGCTGGAGAAGGTGCGGAGAAAAGGGAACCCTCCTACACTGTTGGTGGGAATGTAAATTGGTGCAATCACTGTGGAGAACAGTATGGAGATTTCTCAAAAACTAAAAATAGAACTACCAGATGACCCAGCAGTATGTATCCAAAAAAACCAAAAATATTAATTCGAAAAGATACATGCACCTATATTCACAGCAGCATTATTTACTATAGCCAAGATATGGAAGCAATCTAAGCGTCCATCAACAGATGAATGGATAAAGATGTGGTGTATATATATATACAATGGAGTATTAGCCATAAAAAAGAATGAAATTTTGCCATTTGCAGCAACATAGATGGACTTGGAGGGCATTATGCTAGGTGAAATGTCAGACAGAGAAAGACAAATACTATATCACTTATATGTGGAATCTGAAAAATACAACAAACTAGTGAATATAACAAAAAAGAAGCAGACTCACAGATACAGAGAACAAACTAGTGGTTACCAGTGTAGGGGAGGGGGGAGGTACAACCAATGCTCCGGCAGTCAGAGATGCAGCCGTGTGACCATGCTTTATCTAAAAGGGAGAACCCCAACTAATGCCCCATCGGAGATGAAGCCAAAATGACTGTCCAAAAGGGAAAATCCCAACCAATGCTCTGCCGTAGGCGAGGGCAATGCAATAGCGAAGGATACGGTGGTGTCATCACACGCGAGAACCATTACTCACCAAAGACGTCTCAAGCGGCCAATGCGAGTGCCTTGTTTTCTTCACCACAGAAGCTCTTCACCAAGGACGCCAATGTGGCAGCAAGAGCTGGGGACCATTCCTGAGGAAAAGATGCTTAGGTAGCTGCTGGACAGGTCCTGGGAGCCACCACTAGTCAGGGTCAATGTGCCAAGGGGAGACATCCCCTCGGGACCGTGGCCCACTTTGGGTACCAAAATTATTACCAAACCAAACTTGGGTCCGCTCGCCTGTGCGCAGTAAAACCAATCTACTGTCCCCGGGTTGTACTGAAGCAAAGTGCAGCGCTTCTTGCAGGACTAAGAGCCCGAGACAGCTAATGCTCGAAAAGCCGGAACTCTTGCAGCAAGTCACTTTTAAAGGCAAGCTGGGGGCGGAACGAGCCAGGGTACGTGATCAGCTCGTGCGCAACTCTCTGATTGGTTGATGGAGAGGTAACAGGGCGGTGTCACAGGTGTTAACGTTATCAGTCCTCGGGATCCCAGTAGGTCTGGGGCTATGGAGCTCGTGGTCATTAAGTAGTTAATTCCCTCCATTTGGTAGGGGTTTTAGTACCTGTAAAACAACTCAGGGGATGTGCATCAGGTACTATTATCTAGGTACTTCAGAGAGGAGCTAAAGCAGAGGATATGGGGGAGGGGTCTACCCCAGGAAAGTCCCATAGGGTCCTGCTCAGTTACAAAGACTTCAGCCAATATATTCTCTCTTAACTAGTCTTTTTGGCAACTTTCGTGGGATTTATCAGAAGGGGCACATGTTTCTCATGAAATTTCTGCAATATCATGTTTAAAATCAGTTCAGAAACAGATTTACTCAGCCTTGTGCCTTATATGCATCTTCCTTTATTGCTCACACTGGCCAGGTGGGCTCAATATCTCGTTTTCTTACTGAAGTAATGTTTCCCTCTGATATAAGTATTTCTACTCTAAAGTATTTTACTAAAAAGCCTATGAACATACCTGACACAGTTTGTGACTGTAATCTCAATGAGCAGTCTCTCAGTTTGTGTTATTAAAAAGTTATCTGATCCTGATTCTGTTGTTTTCTGCTTCTCCAAAACAACTTTTCTTCATTAATTATTTATTTTATATATATGAAATGTGTTCACTGCCCAAGGACTTCTGGGCTTGTGCATAAAATTTAAACTAATTCAGCAGCTAAAATCCCTCAAACTAAAATGAAATTACCAAGTTAATGGAGCAGTGTAATCAACCCAGAGTTAATAAATATGGTGTGGCCTTAATAGATGCCATAAGAACAAATGTCAATACATATTGACAATTTGCCACGTGAAAGCATGACATTTATTATGTTTCTATTCACGTTGTCACACATTTATTATTTTTATGGTCCAGCTCTACTGAGTGCATTGGAAGCATAGTATTGGGCCTTATGGAAATAAAAGAAATAAACAATTTTCCACTTTCCAAAAGTAAGTTATCTAGGATTTAAAAAATAGCACACATTGAAAGTTCATCAGAGGGGTTAGACCATCAAAATGCACACACTCCCACCAACATACAGTGTGAAAATGTGCCTTTAAAGCTGATACAAAAACAGGAGTCTGGAAGAGAGGTTTTTAGCTATAAACACACTAGATGGTGTTTTTTGCACCTCTTTGGGTCGTTCATTCTTCAGTGGGGAAAATATTTAAACTCGTGGGAATCTGTTTTTTGCATGGAAGCACATAATCCTTTGGAGCAGACATGGCTGGCTCTTAACTTCTCCTAAAATCTGCTTATCAACATCTGCTTGCACAGCACGTTCTGTATTTCAGATTCTGAATTCAAGAATGAAAGTGCTCCCCAAAACTGATCGCAGAGTGTATGGACCCTTTAACTTAAATATGCTTTACCAAATTCTGCCTAATCCCTAAACTAAATGAAGAAAGAGATGCAAGGACCTCACACAACCAGCCACGTCGCCTTTTGGATCTCATTTTTCATAAGCTTCTTGTTTATATATTCAGAGAAACAGTGATAAACTGCCAGAAACAGAGATTTGGCTTTTACTTGGGTAAAAAAATTAAAAATCACATTATCGATTATTTTCATTAACAACACTGAAATGCTTTGAGCTTTCTCTAACAAAGATTTTTGGTGACTAAGCCAATGTTTTAGAAACAGGGTTTGGGCAGTGGAAACAAAATATTTTTCGAGGGAAGATATGAGAAATCCTCCATGAAGAATCACAGTAAGTAGCTCCAGGAGCTTTGGGTACAATGGTTTGTGGGTAATTGAACTTCAAAAAAAAATTTTTTTTTAAACTTTGGTTGATAGTTGTTGAAATGGAGTGATAGATACACGGAGGTTCATTATACTGTTCTCTGTACTGTTGTGTAAATATGAAATTTTCCATTAAAAAGTAAAAAATAATGCCTCTTTATTATGGAAAATTTGCAAAGTACAAATAAGCAAAAAAAAGACAAATCACACAAAGACACCACCTATTTTAGTGAACATTCCTCCAGTTCTTTTACTAAATATGTTTATAATACATACTATATGTATTATACATATATATTAGTATATGTATACAGATAGATACATAAATGAATATCATGCTGTGTATATCTTTGTGCTGTGCTTTCTTTTTATTAATCATGAACAATTTCTCAAACATGATACTTCATAACCATATAGAATTTCATTTTATGGATCTAACAATTTAGCTTTGCCCCATTATTTGACATTATTTTATTTCTCTCCCCAACCCCACACTTATAAACAATGTTATACCAAAAATTACAGATGAGTTTTTCAGATATTTATGATTATGTCCATAGGACACATTTCTAAAAATGTAATTTCCAGGTCAAGGAGTATGCGAATCTTTATGCATATTGTCATATGAACTTCCAGAAACTCTATTAATTCACAGGCCCACAAGAAGTACCTGAGAATTTTGATTGGCAAGAGATACTATGATTGTTTTAACTTGCATTTCTTTTCTCTTTATTGAGGTTGAACCTTTTTCATGCGTTTCTTTTCATTAATGTTTCTTCTTTTAAAATGTGCCAGTACACACCCTTGTCTATTTTTCTAGTTGGGGCATTTTTGTTTTTCTTATTACCTCAATCCATTTCAATAATTCCACTAATTCAATACAAATTTTGGGTTAATATTTTTTCTCAGTCTTTCCACATGAAGACATGGCTTCCATATAAATGTAGCTAGTTTCAACATATTAATCAACCTCTGAAGATAATTTTCTCTAGTGGCTAAAGTAATACTCATGGAAATAAATATTATGAATGCCCACCTCTCATATTCCTCGCAGAAAACAACTTACATTCTGCCTACATAAGAAGGTGAACTTTAGGTGTAAGTCCCCAAGTGAGTTGAGGGGTCAGGGGTAAAGTTTGGAGACCTGTAGGCACAGCAGTGGCAATCTCAAACTCAAGTGAATTGTCCCTTTACCACCAACACCCCAGCAATCACCTCCTTCCAAGTTCAGTCACCTAAAGTCAACGACTGAGTAATGAAATCATGAAGGTTTTTATACTATTCTGTTTCCTTGATGTCACGATTATATAGATTAAAATAAATGAGAGAAAACACATTGTTTATTGGAATATTTATATTTAAAAATGGAGCAGTATTTCCTAGTTTCATTTAGGGCAACTATGGGCACAGTCTACGTTATTTCCTAATTCCCTAGGTAATTGTCACTATAGAAACTACTTCCATGTTTATATCAATAGATTTCAACCTCTACCCCCTCCTACTGAATTTTTAAAAATTAAGCTTCAATATGTAAATAGATGAAAGTATTATATTATTTATATAAATGTATGGTATATAGTCTATTTTAACATGCATTTATTATAACTATAAACATATTTACTTAGTATAACATATATTTGTTTCTAACTATAAAAACTAACATAATGAGACTATTCCAGCCATGTCAGTCTCAATATTGAATTTATTCCAATATTCTGACTTGGCTTCATAATATTAATTTAAAAACTTGACCTACATTAAGTAATTGCAGATGGTAGATTAAAATAAAGAAAAAGCTTCCCTGTAGTCTCAGGATATTCTTTGATTAAGTAATTCAGAGCTTAAAATAAAAGCAATTATATATATATCTCAATTATAAGTCAGGCAAAAAAGCATCTGAACCTAACCAATGGTGCTAGAATTACCATTCATATGACATTATATAAACATGTTATTTGTTCTTTTTTTCAATGAGTTGTCAATGATTCCACTATGATAAGAGCACACAATCAGCAGACATTCCCGATCCTACCTTGTGCTACACGAACTCTTTTACAATTTTATGTTGAACAGGCCTGCTAACACCTGAATTTTCTTAATCATGCAAAATTTAAACATTCCTAGACAATGAAACATTTGTACAATGTTCAAATATATGCACAGAAGTGGGAAAACATTTGCACGTGTGCAAAAAGTACCTAACCCTTCGTTTAATAGGTTGAGACCCTCCAATATGTCAACATGTGAATTATTATATATTTGAGTACATGGTTTAAACCCAGTTTTAAAGATATGGCTAACAATAGATGCTTTGAAAAATGAATGTGAAATCAAATGTCACTGCAACCTCCAAATACAGTTAGGAAACCACTGCTTTGAGACACAGTACAGGATGCACAACGTGGCCCTTGATCAGATAGTCCTGAATTTAAATTCCATAGCCTCCACTAAATAGCTACGTTACACGGGGTAAATAATTAACTTCTTGAAGCTTCAGTGACTATATCTGTTATGAAAGTTAAATAAGAAATGCACAGAAAGCAGTTAGCCAGAATGCTAGATATGATAATGGTGATGATAAGCTTGCTCAGTTGTCATCTCTTTCCAAGGCCTATCCTGACCATTCTACTTGAAATTTCAATATGCACAGATTCTCCCAACCCCACACTTCTGATCCCCCTTCAAGCTGCTCTGTTTTTCTCCATAGCACTTATCACTTTCTAATAAATGATTAACCATCAACCAGTAGGATATGATTTCCAGTCAAAGAAGCATCACATATAATATCAGGCTCTTTGCAGATCTTAAGTTCTCAAATTTGCATAGACAAAAAGCCTTCCAATATACTAATTAGTGGGTTCTTATGTCTTGAAATGGAATCTAGGTTTAGTACCTCATTAAAATGGAATTTTTGAGCAGACAGAGAGTTTTTGTCTTTTTGTTTTTTCTGTTTAGTCTTCTTGATATCCTGTAACTTGAAAACTGTGATGTAAAATTAATAATACATAAATACTGTGATATAAAGTCAATACACCTTATATTACATTAGGGAATAAGAGAGGAAAGAAAACACACACACACACATTCATAATTAAGTAAGTAGAAAATACTCACGACTTTTATAATCTTTGTTTCTGTAACTCATCAGTGGTGGTAGTATTTATAATTACCTTCTTCCACCACCTGTTGCATATTCTTTTTGCCTTCAGCAAGCACTTCAGCTGGTCATGGTTTCTTATCTGGTGGGGTGACCTAAACCTTCATTCCTGAAGGGTCTGGGCCATTAGTAGTCCTGCCTGGATTGGGTTTTGGTAGTTTTCTATTGACCTTAATCACAGGGCCTGGTAATACTAACAGAGGCCCTAAGGGGTCTCCTATATACAAGATATACTCTTCTTTACCTCTGTTGTGGAGTAGTAGCCCAATTTCCCCTTGGTAGTCAGGGCCAATCACTCCAGCCAACACTGTAAGTCCCATCTTGGGCTGTTGATTCAGAAGTATGGGGATCAAAGTGGCTCGGTGGCCGTCTTAACATCCAGTTCAATGGAATCATTGTTGTGTCTCCTCCTAGAAGCATTCCTCCCTCTGGAACTAAGACCTCTAGGCTAACAGAGCATAAGGACATGGGAACAGGAAGCAAAATTTTGCCAGTGGGTCATTAAGGTAATAGTTGTGCCACTCCCATTTCCACTCCTTGATTCCTGGACCCATGAATCCTGACTGTGGGAGAAACAATACCATATATTGGATGCTGATTCAGAGCATGTACAACCATCTGGATAACCTTGCCCCAGGCCTGCAAAGTAACTGAGTCTTCAAAAGGCCATTCCACTGTTCCTCGATCAAAAGCAATGCTATGTGGAATACCATGACAGTGGATTCTGATGATTAAATGAGATAATGAATGTTATTTTCCTTCCCTAGAACCATAAACACGCATATACATCAGAAATGTTTAATAACAGTAATACTGTGTGTTTGCCAAAGTGATCATTTCAGCCTATGAATGCTTTGGGAAATTATATTGTACTAGAATTTTCAGAGATGAAGTTTCCTTAGAGATTACCTAATGGCTTTCAAACTTTTTAAAGCTCAAAATCCTAAATTCACAAGAAAGCTATTATGTAAAACAGGTAAAATTAGACTTGCTATATTTAAAAGTAGAGTGGGGCGGGAGGCAGCGCAGAGAAGGGGGCAATACTTGCTCAGCCAAGGCCCTTCCCAGAACCCCCAGGATAAATTTTCTCAAAAATATCTTCAGAGTGCAATGGAGCCCCTGCCATTAATTAAATGGCACCCGGTCACTTTTAGGCAGTCTTAGGAGGAAAAAAAAATCAGTGAAACTGTCTTGATCACACATATTTCACAAATGTAAAACGTTGGATAAATTTTGAGTTTCACAAAAATTGTTTATGACTAACTCAAATCATGTGTTTAAAGATTCTGCTTGCGCTTCAGGAATCTGCATCCGTTTGCCTGGATGAACGTTCTGGAAGCGGTGCAGTTTTTTTCAGGGGAAGCATTTTCTCTTAAGGTGTGTATCGTTGCTTAGGTTTGTTAACTTGTGTTTTGCGTTAAACTACTAGTCCATAAATATGGATCAAGGACTCAAATGTAGTTCCCTGAGGTGTAAAAGGAGTGGTAAAAATACTAACATAAATGCTACAATAAAGAACAATTTTTAAATGAAAATAATTAATGTGCAAATTATAAATCTACACATGCAGGGAGAAGTGAATCTGTGAATGACATGCATTGTCACAAGCATGCTCCCCTGCCAGGCGTGTCCCTCCCGGTTTCCAGGTGAATTCCCCAACACCACAGGGCACAGGGCAGGTTTTACTGGGAAAGGTCAAACCCTGAAGGATCAACAGGAAGCGAAGAGGAAGGCACTGCTCCTCCCCCACACTCCCTCATCATCCATGGAGAGGGATGGCGGGGCCCAGGTGATCTGTTATTTTGCCTTTGTCATAGGGCAAGTTTTAAAGAAGTCTTGTCAAGCCTGGGACAGACAGCTGCCCAGGACATGGATAGCACAGGACCCATGGGGAGTTCTAATCCCCCCTGTTGGCTGTGAGTCCTGAGGCAAACCATCAGTTCCTCCACATGCAGAATGGATGGCAGTGAGATACAGTCTTACCTGGGTAATTGCTCAAGGTCACTTACAGACAGTACTGCTCATTGCACAACAACTAAGTGGAGGACAGCAGTGGTGTTGATCAAGCCAGGCTTAGTCTTCCACATTAAGTGTTTTGGAGTTAATTTTTGCTGATGTCAGCCAAGGTACCAACAGGAAACAGATGGCACAAAGGTGGGAACTGAGGGAATTTTGGTAACGGAGCTATGTATAAACACGACGGCAGACATCAGGGAAACCAACAAGGGATGGGGAAGCAGGCCGGGGCTCAGCAGCAGGGGGCAGCCATCACTACCCCTAGGCCTGAAGAGGGGATGGAGGGGCAGAGGGGCCAGCAGCAGCAGTCAAGTCCTTTGGTGTAGGAACCCGGCCACTCCCAACTTGTAATCCTGCAGGAAGGAAACAGGGTGAATAAATGACCCTGACCTCACTTTCCTACCATTAATCTGATGGTGTTCCCACTGGCCAAACCCAATCACAAGTCTGAGGGTGAGGAACTTGGCAAATCCAGCTGATGGGTCAGCCTTCCAGGGTACAAGGTCAAGTGGAGAAGGCAGGAAGTGGACATTAGGGACAAACAGAGAATGTCCACACAGCAGGGAAGACAGGACCCAGGGGCAGCCCTTGAGACGAGAGCTTTAGGAGAGCAAAGGAGGTGAGAGACCAATTGCAGGGCATGGAGTGATTAAGGAGAGGTGATGAGTAAGAGACCCTTTCTTTTTCTTTTAAAGATTACCAGGAAGAAAAGGAACAAGTTACAAAACTGACTTAAAGAGGGCTCTGGGGGGCTTCCCTGGTGGCGCAGTGGCTGGGGATCCGCCTGCCGATGCAGGGGACGCGGGTTCGTGCCCCGGTCCGGGAGGGTCCCGCGTGCCGCGTGCCGCGGGGCGGCTGGGCCCGTGAGCCATGGCCGCTGAGCCTGCGTGTCCGGAGCCTGTGCTCTGCGGCGGGAGAGGCCACAGCGGTGAGAGGCCCGCATACCGCCAAAAAAAAAAAGAGGGCTCTGGGTTAGGAAAAGAGAGTATTTTCTGATTTGGGAAAAAGACAGCATTTTCATCTGAAGGGCTTAAGGATCCACTGTAAAGGGAATAACTGGAGAGAGAAAGAATAACAGATATGCCCACCATGGGAGAGTATAGAGTTTTGAAGACAGGACACAGTATTACATGAACAAGGTCAAAATCATACCAACTGTTAATTGAAAATCATTACACTCCCCTCCCCGCCACCAATAATAGTCAGTCATAGAATGCATTCTACTGCAGTAGGTTTACTATGCCATCTCCTAAAAGTGCTTTATTAAGCTGAGACTTTAAAATGTTCTCAAATATATCTTAAACAGATTAAGGCACTTGATTGAAATGAGAAGACCAGATTTGAGAATTATGTAAAGGTTAAGAAAATGAAATATATTTCAAAATTGATTAGCAATTGGAATACTTCCTTGGCTAAAAATTAAATATGTAACAAAGAGTGAAGGCGATTATTCACAAATTAAAATGCTTCTTATAGTTTTTCTTTCTACAACTAACAAATGTATCTGAAGGCTTGAATACAGAGTGTTATCTAAATTCCACCTCCACAGTTTTGTGGTCTCTCAGTACTATTTCCAATTGGAATTTTTCCAGCCTGATCCTCTTAGACTATCACGGGTGTCACCTAATAGATTGAAGACCTCAGCAATCACAGTGTTAGAACTACTACTATGTCATTAATCTCATTAGTGACATTATTTCATTTATTGTTAAAGAACTTCACTTATACTTAAAATGAGCCAGTAACACATAAATCATGAGTGGAGTAGAAACGTTTCCCTACCCTAAGAAGACAGCTGAAATCTCACCATCGGTTTTCATTGTCTTATGTTGCCACACCAGACCATCAATACCCATTATAAAATTATCTAGCCCTTTCCTAAATGTTTCTCTGGTATGGTTTATTTTAAACATCCAATACCTCAATTGGTAAAATTATGAAAATATCCCTCTTCAAGAAAGTGTGATTCCATTTGTAAAATCTGCTACTCATAGGTTTATAGGTGTGTAGATTGGAGTACTTTCATTAGAACAAGGGCCAATCCAATTGAGCAAATAATCGTATCAAGCTACCCCATATTTCACTGTGATGTGCTAAAAGTCAGAGGTCTTTTAAAAGAAAATAATTGTAAACTACCAGACCCATATGTTTCCTTTTCTCTGCTAGCCTTAAAACAATAAACCAAGATAAGGAATGGAATTTTCAGGCTTCGGTGAGAAGCCTTTATCTTCAAAAGAGACTTGAGAAGGAAGACTTAGCTGACCTTTCCATGTAAGAAAGCATATCACCTACTGAGATGTGTCTTTCTTGTTGGCACCTCCGTACAAAAGAAGTGAGAAGCTAAAATCAGCTTCAACTTGTGCAAATTAAAAGTAACCTTAAGGCTAATGGGTTTTCAACACCACTCCTTACTGGGCAAAAAAATTGTGCCCCGTAAAATTAAATTACCTCCTCAAAACTGACTTCTCCAATAAATTATGATATTAAATACAGTAAAATTGAAATTCCTACAAAACAATTCCCCCCTCCCTGGGGTAACCCTCCTGTCACTGTTAGAATTGATTCCATCTTTAATGGAGTCCTCCATCTAGCTCCAGGGTCCAAAACCAAAAAGGGGTGAAGAAAACATAAAAACTGTCAAAGAAATGGCAGAACAATTAAAAGCCAGGAAAATAAATCAGACATTTGAGAAAACTAGAACTACAGTTTAGAGCAATAAATGCCTTAGCAATGTACCAAAGGCTAAATTTAAAGAATGTGAAGGGTTCTTACTTAGCAGAAGATGACCCGTTGTTTTCCATTTCTTTGAAGTAGTGATCAGAAGGAAAAAAATCAAATAATTAAGCATTGTAATGAGTTTGTAAGGTGGTAGCACTTAAGTATTAACTCTGGCAATCACTAAAAATTGACTATATTTTCACTAACTGAGGAAGTCTAACATAGTCCTTTTTAAACAGTGTTAGAAATCATAAACTCATTGCTGAGTGAATATTCTGTACTAGGAGCTAAACCAGTTTCTTTACGCATGAAAATATCAAGGGAAGGAGGACTCCACAGTCCACTTAAAAGACTAATCAAACATATACAAAAGTAGAGACAATTCATAAACACCAGTTAGTACAAATTGTGTGCAAAATCTTAACAGTAAGACAAGGAAAGGCACAATTATCATGAGGTTATATAAAGCTAAAGTGTTCAATTTGGTTTTAAAGGCAGTGGGCAAATGTAAGAAGTCTATGATGGAAATATTATTTTGGCAGGTGTTGTACAGGATGGACTAAAGTCAAGAGAAACGTACAAACTAATACTAATCCTAATAATATCTGACTACAGGTACCAGATACTATTCTAAACATTCCCATATATTAACATGTTAAATCCTCACAGTAATGCAATGAGGCGGACACTGTCATTATCTCATTTTACAGAAGGCGAAAGTGAAGCATTTAAATAATGTCTGATTTTTTGCAGTAAGCTTCCTGCATAGCAACTCCCACACAGGTTAATATAAGCAAAGCACATTTCATTATCAAAGAAGGTACTATCATCCAGAGAAGACTACTGATACTATTACTAAATGTATTGTTTTTCAATGTTTTTATTACGGAAAACTTCAAATATATATAAAGTAGAAATAATAGTATAATGACCACACCCCCTCCATGTACCCAGTATTGATTCTTCCACTATACCTCCACTCATTATCCATCTACCCCTCATGATTTTGCAGTAAATCGCTGGCATTTTACCATTTCATCATCACTAAATCTTTCAGCATGTTGCCTCTAGAAGATAAAGACGGTTTTTCCTTGTAAACATGACAATAACCTCCTAACACTTTAAAATAACAATTCCTTAATATCAAATATCAATCAAGTGTCAATTCCAATAATATATCTCACTTTAATACTTATTGAGAACTTGCTATGTGTTCACAGTGGTCACTTCCACGTACACTAGTTCGTTTAAATTGCCTTCTTTTTTTTTTTCTTTTTTTTCTCTCTTACTAAAAGGAACGAGTCTGTCTCTACTCGGTGATTCAAGGCACCGCCGCGGACCTTCCCGGCAGAGCGCCCCGCAGCGGCCGGACCCGGGTCTCCCGCTCCCAACGCCACCGGGTCCCAGCCCTCTCCCAGCTGGGGACGCGGTTCCGGACCGGAAGCCGCTGTGCGTGGTGCTCACTTCCCCAGCCCAGCGACCCCGGCCCCGCCCCGGTTGCCCCGGCGACGAGGGGCCGCTGTGCGGCGGCTGGATCATGGCGGCGTCTGTGGGGACGACTCCCGGGGGGACGACCCCCGCGGGGATGACTCCGGCGGGAACCACGCCCGAGTCGGAGGTACGCCGTCCCTGCCCGGTACCCGCGAACCCCGAGCGCCCGCCCCCTGCCCGCGGCCGAGGCTGGTCCCGGGGAGACGCCTCCCGCCGGGGGTTGGGTGCGCGGACCCGAGTGTCGGAGGGTTTGGGAGCGGGTCCCGGGCGGCGCGGGCTCCGGGGGAGTGAGAGGGGGTCCCGGAGCCACCGCCCCGCGCTCCCCGAGCCCTGCCGCTCGACGCGCCTCGTGCTCTCGAGTGTAAACTAGAAATCCGTCCGTTGGACGGTTCATTCGTTGCCCCAAAGGCCTCACAAGTACGCCCTTTTCCCCGATTCTCAGCACTTGAAAGGGAATTCTGGCAATCTTGAATGGGCCCGACTCTTTTGGAAATTACTACTAATTCACTTCAGATGATCACAGTTCCTGTTGCTCAAAAGCTGTCGTGGAATAATTACTCTTCATTGGTAGTGGGTAGATTAATATTTGAAGGCCAGTGTTTCCCTTATTATTTTGCTGTTTCTCTAAATAATAAATACATAATAGGAGATGGGACAAAGGAGGAACGCCTGGAAAATCGACCTTCCGGTTATGACTTAGTTGCTCATCAGCCCCTTGTTTTTAGGAAAAGTATTTAACGTCCTTGGGCCTCCAGTGGTTTCCTGTGTAAAATAAAGATTTTTCCTCAGGCCCCTCCGAACACCAGTTCTCAGTAATAAATGGGTTCTAGGTAACTTGAGTTACTCACAAGCTTTGTATCCTGAGATTTTAATTAAGAATATATGCCAGATATTACTAAAAAATGTTTAAACCTTCACATACTTGAGTCAGTCATGTTGTCCTAAGAAGTTTTTTCTTCTGTTTTTTTAAGACTCTGAAGGTGAATAATGTTATAATTAACATTGCTAGGCTCAACTTCCTTATTTGTGTAAATAACATTTTTTTTGTACAGAAGGTATGTATTAGCTGCAGTTTTATAAATGAGGAAACGCAGAGCCAGTGAATTCAGTGCCTTGCCCAGAGATGTGCAAGTCATTCCCAAGCCATTCTTCCCAATACTGTGTGCAGACCACTGAAGCATGCGGATTCTCCTATGAGCCTTTTGAAATTAGCATACATTAAAAATACATTTTAGGGCTTCCCTGGTGGCGCAGTGGTTGAGAGTCCGCCTGCCGATGCAGGGGACATGGGTTCGTGCCCCGGTCCAGGAGGATCCCACATGTCGCGGAGCGGCTGGACCCGTGAGCCATGGCCGCTGACCCTGCGCGTCTGGAGCCTGTGCTCCGCAAGGGGAGAGGCCACAAGAGTGAGAGGCCCACGTACCGCAAAAAAAAAAAAAAAAAAAAAAACAAAAAAACATTTTAATGTGGTAAACTGGTTCCTAACCCAGTTACTCCCTTGTGATCTCTAATGTTAAGTAATACAATTTCAAAAGTGGCATAGGAAATTTCCCAATTAAATTGTGTTATTTAAATATATACAAAAACTTACTTATGAGAATGGACAGTTGTCAGTGTACACCCACATATATAGTTTCCCATGTAGATAATGGCCTTTGTAAGAAAGACTGATAATTTGGGGTTAATGAGCCTGCACTTCGAAAAAAATACCCCATAATTTTTCTTTTATTAAAAGATGAGAAGAAGTGCCATGTTCCAGGAAAAAAATAATCACTTTTTATAATGGACGAGTCAAACGAATACATATAGACGTTAGGTGATTATCTGCCATCTTAACCCTGTCAGTGGGCACTTTTGTAAACTTCTTGGAGAAGCAAGTATTCCCCATGACAATCAATAGTCTTTTAGTAACAAACCGAACAAATCAAGTTGGAATTTGGACTCACTTAACTGTGCTCATTTACTAAGATTAACACACTGCATGGTCAAAACTCCATTTTCCATTCTAATGAAAGCAGAGTTCCTGTAATTCATGGAGTAGACAGTTGATCCCTAGTGTTATGTCATTCATTAGAATAAGTCCTGCCTGCCACCCATTTGTGCCCGCTGTGGGTTTCAGGGGTTAGATAGAAAAGACAGCAAAAATCTCTCTCGGTGTGTCTGTTCCCAAGGCTACATCTTTTCAGTTAGGTACTGAAAGGTTCTTCTCAGGTCAGATTGTTTACTGAATTGATCCCCCAAGACCTAGTCCCTTATAGTATTATTTCTTAATAATTCTTTATCCAAATTGACTTAGCCAGTGCACCATCCAGTCATCGGAGCCAAGCAGTAGTGAAATATTTCTTTTCTTGCCAAGTCTATTGGAAATAAAGCATAAGCTTCCAATAGTCTGAGGTTTCCCGTTTGTTGTTTGTTCTCAGTACCTAAAATAAAAACAGCAAATTATCCCAGTCATGTAGTAGGCACTCAGTAAAAATATAGCTTAACTAATTGAAATTATAGAGGGTCTGACATATGCCAGGAATGTAGTTATCATAGCTCAAAATCTGCTCTATAAGATACCTTGAACAAGCAGACATGAGATGCAGGTCCAGGAAAATATTTCTTATGTAATATTGCTTAAACTTTTTTTTGCCAACTATCTGAATTCAACAATCCAGTTTCTTTAGTAACCTGGGAGTAAATGCCTCCTTCTAAAAGGTAAGACTAAACATTTGGGAGATATCTATTTAAATGCACAAGACCAGAGAAATGACGACAGTCTGAAAATAAGTATTTCCTACGTATATATCTGTAACTGAAAGGAGTTTATAAATTCTCCGAAGTTAATTTATAAGTGAGTTTGTAAATGAATACTTAGAATTCAATCATCAGTCTTTTATCGATAGTTTGTTCATAAGCTGACTTTCTTAATATCTTCAAAAATACTATTTGGGACATGTAATCATTTAAGTATTATATGTAAAAGGACTATACTTCAACTCATATCAGAGACCTAAAAGAAAATGTAAATGATTATTTCCCAATTGCTTCTTTTGAATAATTTCCCTTAGTGTTAACAAATCCCCTAACAGATGACATTTATTCAATGCCTTTGGGACTTCCTCAGGACAAGGGGACACTTACATAATCCTGAGTGGAAAGATGATATCACCTGTGGTAAAAGCCTCAGTGTGTTTGGGGGAGGCCATAGACAATTCTCTCGACATTAGGCGGTCCCTACGGACCTTGAAAATAGCCCCCGCCCCGTCATTGGCAGGTTAGAAACACTTGGGGCTCAACTTGGGCACCAAGATGACCAGTTTCCTGCAGTTGCAATGTCATTCATGAGGTATTTATTGAAGCCATTTACAGCACATGGTGTAGATCAACCTGTGCAGGGCTATGGGAGGTTGCCAAAAAGTTGCTCAAAATATTGTTGAAAAAACAGTGCTAATATTCCTCAAAATGTGAATATACAGTATCATTATTTATCAGACACTTAGAACCTCTGGAAATATTGGCCTTGGGCGTGGAGGTATTGACAAACATTTGGGTTTGTCTTTCATCTTACCATTAGTCTTTGGGTTTCCTATCTTATTCTTATTTCCTGCTTCTTCTCCCCACTCCATCCTCCCTTTCAGGTTGCACAAATCATCTTCAATTTTTTTCTAATATTTAAAGTTTTATTTTACTAAAGTTAGGTCTTTAACACAGCTAAAATTAATTTTTGATGGATGTACTGCGTATTTGAAATGAGGATCTAATTTTGTTTTCTTCTAGACATGAACCATCAATTATGCCAGTTTCATTTACTATAAATAAGCCATACTCTCTTCCCATGGAGAATGGACTGACTGCCGCTATCACATTACATATGTACATGAATGGGCACAAGAATGGCTGAAGAGTCAGTGGAATAGAATAGCGAATCCAACATTTATATATGTATATGTATAAATTTATACATGTAGGTATATTTTTGAATTTCCATTCTCTATTTTTTTACACTGACTAGTTTGTCCATTCTTGTGTTACTGCCAAACTACTTTATATTTAACTTTAATGTCTGATTTGGAAAGGTCCCTCTCACTATTTTTCTTTTTCAAAATGTATGTATTCTTCCATAAGAACTTGAAAAAATGATTTCGATAGTTACAAAATGATACAGAATGATACAGTTGAGATTTGAGATTGTCATTGCATTATACTCGTAATGTGGGAAGGATTTAATTTTTTTTAATTTTATTTATTTTATTGTTGGCTACATTGGGTCTTCGTTGCTGTGCGCAGGCTTCTCATTGTGGTGGCTTCTCTTGTTGCGGAGCACCGGCTCTAGGCGCACGGGCTTCAGTAGTTGTGGCTCGCGGGCTCTAGAGCGCAGGCTCAATAATTGTGGCACACGGGCTTAGTTGCTCTGTGGCATGTGGGATATTCCTGGACCAGGGCTCGAACCCGTGTTCCTTGCATTGGCAGGTGGATTCCTAACCACTGCGCCCCCAGGGAGGCATGATTTTTTTTAATTTGAAGGTTTCTAATAAATCTCTTTTATCAAATCTTGTTATTAAACTTTGATAAAGTTTATAATTTCTTTAGGTACTATACCTTTCTTATTATATTTTTAATCCAGTTTAATCAATTTTAATGCCATTTACATTTATAATTAGTTTCTAATACAGAGGAGAGCAGTTAGCCTTTGTATGTTTATGTTATATGTAACCATCTTAGAAGTTTCTTATTAGCTCAAACCATGTTAGTACAATGTCATGTTTCTTAGGTGTGCAGCCATGTAATCTTCACGTAAAGATTTTTTAATGTCCTCATTTCTAATATTTAAGCCACATATTTCATTTTCTTATTATATTATTAGACCCGCTATAGTGAGTTTAATTATAATAATGTTACTAGCCAGAATCCCTTTTTCGTTCCTGGTTTTCATAAGAATACATCAGTGTTTCTTCATTCAATATAATGTTTTGGCGTATAATCTTTTTTATGTTTAGCTATTCTTTTTTTTTTAATATTATTTTTATTTTTTGGCTGTGTCGGGTCTTAGTTGTGGGCACGGGATCTTTTGTTGTGGCACGCGGGCTTAGTTGCCCCGTGGCATGTGGGATCTTAGTTCCCCAACTAGAGATTGAACCAGCATCCCCTGCCTTGTAAAGAGGATTATTTTCTTTTTTTTTCTTTTTTTTTTTTTCTTGCGGTACGCGGGCCTCTCACTGCTGTGGCCTCTCCCGTTGCGGAGCACAGGCTCCGGACGCGCAGGCTCAGGAGCCATGGCTCACGGGCCCAGCCGCTCCGCGGCATGTGGGATCTTCCCGGACCCGGGCACAAACCCGTGTCCCCTGCATCGGCAGGCGGACTCTTAACCACTGCGCCACCAGGGAAGCCCTAAAGAGGATTCTTAACCACTGGACCACCAGGAAAGTCCCTAACTTTTCTTTTTTTAATTCATATTTTACTGAGAGTTTTGCTGCTGAATTCTTACAAATGCCTGTTTATTATTTATTTTTATAATCATATTATTTTATCATTTAATTTGTCTTAAGTATATGAGACTTATTAATGATAATCTGTCCTTGCATTTCTGAAATTAACCTTATTTGCTCATAATGATAGCTTATTATTCTTTTAGTACAATGCTGGATTCAGTGTTCTAAGGTATTATTTTAACTAGAATTTTTGCATCTGAATTCATTAATGATTTTGACTTATAATTTCCTTTCTGTGCTAATTCAGGTTTTTGTGTATAGCCTGTGCTGGCTTCTAAAAAATGAATTATCTATGGTCTATAATTATTAGACTAACAGAATTTATGTGTTCTTGATTGTTCAGTAGAACTTCAAGTGTAAACTCTCTGGACATGGTGACCTTTTAAAAAGTAGACTTCCAGTTTAGTTCATGTTTGGTCAGGTCCATTTCTTCCCTTACCCTTGGTCAAATTTGATAACGTATATATTCCTAGGAAATCACCCATTTCCTTGTAATTTTCAAATGTATTTCCATTTAATGTGGCATGTATTTATTTTTTCTTTAATCGCATTTGCCCAAGATTTGCCAGTTTTATTCATTATTTTAAAGAACTAGCTCTTGCTTTTATTTATCCTTCTTTCATCTACTTTTTGTCTTAAATTGGCTCCTTATGGTGTCCAGGACTATAGTGAGGTGAGTGAGGGGTGCCAAAAAATTCAGTAGTCAAGAGAAACTATATTTTAACGCAATATTTTAAAAACCAAAATTAATGCAAAAAATCCATAATAGGTCTAAATTTTAAATAAAGACAGCATCACTATTACTGATTTTTCCTTTTTGCCTCAGGCTCCAACATGGCTCAACACAGCGCTGCTTCTTAGGTCATTTATTTTCAGGCTTGAAGAAAGCCTTTCAAAGTGTGGAAATTGTAGACCATTCTCTGTTCTCTAAGACTGTGAAACACCTCTTAGGCATCTGTGCTATCTTTTTTTAGTGGACATTTATTAAGAGTCTTGTAAGACATACCACTGATGGATACAAAGGTGCCCCCAAAGGCTTAAATTCTAGAAGAAAGACATATGTACAAATGTGGAAAGTTGAGGTGACATTAGAGAAAAAAATTCAGAGAAGAAGTTATCTGAAAATATCAGGCTTACAATTTTAATGCTTCTGGAATAACAGCTAAAATCCAGCAGGTGGTGGAATAAAATGAGTTACAGTGCAGTTTAGCTTACGTATTTTCCTAGTCAGAGATGTAATTTTACAGAGAAAGTGATAATTACATATTTACATTTTTATTAACCTATTCATGAATTTTCCATTGTATCTTTAATTTTTACAAATCAGAATGTATGTATCAAAAGATTAAAGATTTTTAACCACCTTATATCCTTTCTAGGTACATGGCAGTATATAAACAAACAAAAGAAAAGCTCTCGTTTAAAATAGGTCCAGGAATTCAATTTAAGACAAAAGAAAACAAAAAACCAGAGGCAAACCCTCCTACAAGATGATTATCTTAAGCTATCAAGTTTTAGTAAAAAATGAGGCACTAATATTAGGCACCTTAGCTAGAATTATTATTGTACAAAAGATTAAGATTATTGTATTCTCTTTCAGTGCTTGTGTGACCTATTTTCTCCTGTTCAGAAAATTTTCAAATCTAATACAATTGATCTGAATGTCTGTATAATGTACCTTTCATATATATCTTTATTCATTATGAATAATGATAGCAATCTTGTATGTAGTAAAACATATCAGAATGATTTTTTAACATGAATCCAAATTTAGGTTCAAATGCCTTGCTGTAAGTCACAGAATTCATCAATATTCAAACCAATATGAGATCTCCAAATCCAGGTCCTGCTTTTTATCATGCTCTGTCATCTAACAGTGTCATCACAGGATGGAGATGAATTCAGACAGTTGATAAACAACCTATGTTGACCTAACTAGGACCTGCAGAATTCTAAAAAGAAGTAAAAGATTGAATGACTGTCCCTGAGGAATTTACAATCTAATGGGATTAACAGTAGTAATAATTATACTTTACTGCTAATAATTAAAAAAAAATACATGTAACTAACAAATATTTAAACAAATATATAGCCATACATTATGGACTAAAATACTATTCTGTCTAAAAACTGAGTGCATTTAATTTGATTTACAAGTGTCTGAGTGCCTACTAGGTGCGAGGTATTATATTAGATACTCAAATATTTTTTCATACTAAATTTATAATCTAATAGTATGACCTACTTTAGGTTAATTTGCCAACTCTAAGATTATGAAAAGATAGCTAATAAAATAGCATACGTTATTTCTAAGTTGGATTTTTAAAAATAAAATAACCTAATATTAAATTACAAACGTTAAACTGATTTTCATTACCAATGAGTATTAGCTTTGGGATTTTTCAGTTCTTGAAATAAGGCAAGTTTGGGATGTGATCTTGTTAACTATAGCAAAATGTTTCCTACTCTTACTTATTGGAGCTTATTCACATGGAAAACTAAATAACTGTTGAATTAAAAACATTTGCCCCGTCTCTCCCCCAAATCTCACAATCCTTTTTAAAATGTATTTATTTATTTATATAAATTTTGTTGAAGTATAGTTGATTTACAATGTTGTGTTAATTCTGTACAGAAAAGTGACTCAGTTATACATATATATATATTCTTTTTCACATTCTTTTCCATTATGGTTTGTCACAAGATATTGAATATAGTTCCCTGTGCTATACAATAGGACCTTGCTGTTTATCCATCCTGTGTATAATAGTTTGCCTCTACTAATCCCAAACTCCCAGTTCTTTTCTCCCTACCCCTCTTCCCCCTTGGCAACCACAAGTCTGTTCTGTATATCTGTGAGTCTCTTTTTGTTTCATAGATATGTTGATTTGTGTCATATTTTAGATTCCACATATAAGTGTTATCATATGGTATTTGTCTTTCTCTTTCTGACTTTACTTAGTATGATAATCTTTAGGTCTATCCACGTTGCTGCAAATGATATTATTTCATTCTTTTTTATGGCTGAGTAATAGTCCAGCACGCGCGCGCGCACACACACACACACACACACACACACACACCACATCTTCTTTATCCATTCATCTGTCAGTGGACATTAGGTTGTTTCTATGTCTTGGCTCTTGTGAATAGTGCTGCTGTGAACATAGGGGTGTATGTATCTTTTTGAATTATATTTTTTTCTGAGTATATGCCCAGGAGTGGGGTTGCTGGGTCATATGGCAACTCTGTTTTTAGTTTTTTGAGGGCCCTCCATACTGTTTTCCATAGTGGCTGCACCAATTTACATTCCCACCAACAGTGGAGGAGGGTTCCCTTTTCTCCACACCCTCTCCAGCACTTGTTATTTGTAGACTTTTTAATCATGGCCATTCTGGCTGGCGTAAATCTCACAATCCTTTATTTTCATGGAGCTACTGGTGTCTTATCTCTTTTTCAGTCTTCTTTTCCATCCCCCATTCACAGCTCTTCTCTTCACGCTCTAGCTTTGGGCAGTTTCATCCATTCTCATACTTGTAGTGACTCCTAAACCAACATCCGTAAACTTGACCTTTCTTGACTCTAGCATTTCTAATTAACCTCTAAACATTTCTTTCTTCTATGTATATTTCACCTAAAATTCATCCACTGAAACCAAATTCATCATCTTGCCTTCTTAAAACTAGCATCATCTTCCAAAACTCTTATTTGTGTTGGTGTGATACGAGTGTCACATACGCTTTTACAGATTGTACTCTGAACAAAAGGACTCAGCTGAGGGTTGAGCAGGAGCTGAAACTACACTCTGTTCACAAGTGGTGCACTTGGGTGCAGGGCTGCATCAGCCTTAAGCCTTTAGTACTTCCTCCACCAAGAGAGGATGCCTTCGTCTAGTTCACACAAAGGTGGCATATGTGATGTTGGAGGCCCTGAGTATCAACACCTTTTTCTTCTAGTCACCTATTTCAGAAACTCAGACTCTCCATTCATTCTTCCCTCCTTTAGTCCCCCAAATGTAATATGTTGTATTTATCCCTTTCTGTTCTGCACACTGCTGGGAGCCCAGTGCAGCCCAATGCCTCATTCCTGAACTGTTCTAACAACCTTTTCATTTAACTCTTCCTTTTTGTCCTTCACCCTGCTACAGAGTACCCTTCATTAAAGCATAGTTTTGTCATTTCATTGCTCAAAAACTTCACGGTCCCTTATTGCCTGTAAAGAACAAACTCTTCAGCCTGTCATTCTTCAACCAGCCATGGTCTAAAATATGTATGGTGCCTTGTGCAGTATCTTGTGTATTGTAATCACTCAGTAAATCTTTATTAAATTATTTAAGATCTCCTGTGATATATTTCCAATGCCCACCTTCCACTTAGGTCCAACTAGTCCCCTGTGTGTGCCCTAGGCACCACTGTGAACTACTTTATATTTACAGAACTGGTACCCAACTGCCCTGTCTTTATCACCTTGGTGTTGCTGAGCCGTTCACCTGGGACATTATCCATGGTCAGTCTCGCAAAGGCTATTTCTCTCTGTAGACTTTCCTTGTCCTGTTGCTGTCCTTGTTGTCCCTTCCTTCCTTTAGACTGAATGACATCTTTATTATGGCTCACTTATTCTGTTTTCTTGTTTTAAAGTCACTTTTAGTTTGTCCCTTCCACAAGATGTTAAGCTTCTTGAGGATAACAAGTCTTTCTTACTTGTCTTTGCCTCCTCTTGTGCCCCAAGTTCAATGAGGGATATATAGATATTCAAAAATGTTTGTTAATTGAAAACCATCACCTCACCCAGTTTTAAATATGCACAAAAGACAGGTTGACTAACGATTCAGCTTTTCAGAAGAGAGGTACCATTACTTAAAGACAGAAAGGAAAAGAGATTATCTAGGAGACTGTTGTTTTTAAATTTTTTCCTGATAGCAGTGAGACAAAAGTAAGAACAAATTTTGATATCATTGGGATTAATATGTGAAACGTGATTGAAATAACTTATTCCACATTTTTTTTTCTTAGAAAGATACTGAATTCCAGGAGCATGAAGGGATTCTGTGTCCAGATTTTCTTTCAGTTGCCCAGATCACCGAAATGCTAGCAGAGGATATAGATGGAGTTCAACAGTAAGTACTTCAATATTACAACCAAATATGGAACAGTTCTAGTTCTGCATCTATAAATGGTCATGATATGTTATTACACATTTTAAACCTATTTCCAAAATATTTGTTATTATATTTTGCACAGATATATATATCCGGACTGTGGAACACAAAAATTCTCAAACAACTGACTTGTTTCCACTGCTCAGCAGTCTTCTTTATGGGAGAAATGGATTTCAACCAACTTGCTAATCTTAACAGAGAATAGGGATTTATTGTTAAAAGCAGCCATTAGCATATGCCATCTTCTTTTCTCTTTCATTTGTAAAACTGTCAGTATGCACAAGAACCTTTAGGTCTTCTGTCTCATCATGACAAGAGTAAGATGTATCTTCTGTAATATTAATAGTGAATACATTTTATAATTTTGGAAATCCTGAATATTAGCCATCCACCTGTGATTTTTATTGGATATGAAGCTATGCTAAGTATTCTAATCTCATACATTTTGCTTAAATATGTGAATATAACTGAATTTATAGGTATCAGTTCTAATATACGTACATCCTATTCTTAAGGCCATTGATTTCTACAGTAGATCATTTACTTAGAACTCTAATATATACTCAGATATATCCACCACACAAATTCTGAAAAGATGTTTTTAGTAATCATTCATTTTAAAAATTATCTCACTCTAATAATGGAAGCCTGATCGGTTATAATGTGTGGAGTGTGGGGACAATGTGATGATGTTCTGGACTGTAATGTTCCAGGGTAAGATTTCTGTAGTCCAGTCATCTGGATGTAAGCCGGGCATTGTCGACCATAATGGGCAAAAGGAAAATGACTTTGTCAGTGGTTATCATTTGCAAATCTTACAAATATTATGGAATAGAGGTGATTTACTGCTGAGAAGGAAATATATGACAGATGTACTTGCTGGAAGAGAGATTTGAGAAGGGAAGGCATATTAAGAGCAGGCAAATGACACTGACAGGCCTTTTCCTGAAATGCTCTTCACCTCCACTGCCTTCAAATCCTGCTAGAAATCCTGGTGATCTGTGATTTGGTCATACTACTTACTATCTGCATTTTTAGAAGTATTACTCAATTAACAATTTCACAGGTTTAAGAATTTTATGGTGATGTTACCATATTTATAGAAATGAATGCTCATTGGGAATTCTTATTTTTTAGTGTCAGAATTGATTAGAAAAATGCATTTATTGTATTAATATCACTGATTAAGCTTCAGGTAACTATTATCTTCGATTTCTAGGTAACCCCAAATGTTTGTCATTGAAATGCAAAAAATAGGTATTTAAAACTAGGCAGGGGGCTTCCCTGGTGGCGCAGTGTTTGAGAGTCCGCCTGTCGATGCAGGGGACACGGGTTCGTGCCCCGGTCTGGGAAGATCCCACATGCCGCGGAGCAGTTGGGCCCGTGATCCGTGGCCTCTGAGCCTGCGCATCCGGAGCCTGTGCTCCGCAACGGGAGAAGCCACAGCGGTGAGAGGCCCACGTACCGCAAAAAAAAAAAAAAAAAAAAAAAAAAAAAAAAAAAACTAGGCAGTTAGTAGATTAATACAATGTAAATGACATATATTTAATATAGTTTATAATTTATTTGTATTAAATAATAAATACAAGATGTTATATTAAATGCAGTTAATATTAAATAAAATTTATTGCAAACAAACGCTTTTTAGACTTGTGTATTTCTCATCACATCTTAAGTTGTACTGTGTATGACCATCTTTTGCAACAATCTTTTTCTCTTTTTCAATTACTGGCTCTCTTTTTTGTTAAATATCTAAATTCTAAAAGTATTTTTAATCTGTAAGAGGTGAGGTCTAGAAGAAAGTAAATGATACAGAGGGTGATACAGAAGTTAGCTGCTGTATAGAAACAACCAGGTTTAACAGCAGGTTGACCTGAAAGGTCATTCTTTTAGGATGTGCCTATGACCATCTCATTAATAGAATTCATCTGAAGTAATCTCAAATTTTAGGGCATCGATTTTGGATAAATGACAACAGTTTTATGTCAGGAGCCATTTCTTTGAAAAGTAATTTTCTTGAGGTTTTTTACATGATTTTTGTAACAGTAATCCTGAATTATTTGTAGCCAGTCATTCATTTTCCATATAAAATAGCATTATTATAAATGGGGATTATACACCTTTCAAAATGACAGAAATATAATTGAGGTATCACGTCACCAAGTGGCAAAAGTATGCCAAAATCATACAGTCTACGAAGTTATAAACCTACTAAAATAAATTATGGGACATTAGCACATTTCCCTACCTTTAAAAATTTTGTTGCATAAAAGCAACCAACGAAATGAAACATTAAAGTATCATTAAAATATATTTCTGGAATACACTTCAAGCAAAGTTAAATGTCTGGATACATTTCTCATCATTTCCTAACTACTATCTATGATTCATGTTTTAATGTAACCCTGATTTTATTTACAGATCCACCCAAATCCCTTTTGAAAAAAGGATAGGGACTAAATTGAAAATAACTATTTAAACACAGAAGTAAGGTGGAGAGATCTTTTAATAACCTCTCTATAATTGGTTTCCATGAGCTGTTCAGCTCTTGCCTTAAGGCTTATTGCTGCATGTCATCATATTTAAAAAATAAAAGGCACTCCAATTTCAAGAGCAGGCAAGAATAATGTAATATTTTTACTGAAATTCTTGGTGAGACAAAGTAGGTAGTTACATCACCTATCACTATAGCAAAACTTCCTAAATCACTATTAAGCATCTTTCTCTTTCCTTACAGTCTCTCATGCTACATCTGTGACCATCTCTCCCCTCTCCCCTTTTCCATCTCCCTTTATTCACAGAGGAAAAGCTTACAGATTTACCAGTAAAATGCATGGAAACTTTGCATTCAAACCACAGCAGTGTCTTGCTCCTAATGCCTCCCTGCTTAGTTTCCTTTGGAGTGAAATAACTGAATGAAGAACAGAAATGTTAAATATTTAGCCTGCAGTTCAGGTTGAAGGTTAAGATTCAAATGGTACTATGGAAAGTGATAGAGGGGACATTAGGGAAAGAGCGAAGGTGGAGGAAACTTAAAGAGACTTCACCATATTATTCTTAGGCAATTGTCTATTAGTATATAGTTAAACATTGAAAAAATAAAAATGTAAAGCAAAGAACACATGCCACTATTCAGATCAGATATTTAATTAAAACAATAACATGCAGATGAAGAATACACTTAGAAGGAAGACTAACTTCTGTAAACAGAAGAAAATGTTAGGCAAAAGCTGATGATTAAAGAGGGCATTGATTTCATAAAACGAGATAAAAGAAGAGATTATAAAATATGTAAATTAAGAAGCTTTTAACACTAAGGCAAGAAACTAAGGTAAAGAATAAATCCAATATAGAACTTATCTTGCTGAAAATCAAGGCAGTAATGGAAAACAAATTTAAGAAAACATTCAAAATGCATATTAAAGCAATTGGAAGATGCTAGAATATACATCTAACTTAGTGTATAAGAAAAAATACTTTAAAATAAAAGTTTGATAGAAGATAAAATAAGAAAATTTGCTGTTCAAAACTATGTATCAAACAAATATACTCTTATTGTAAATTGCCCCAAAAAAGCTTTGATTTAAATATTTTAATAGAATAAAACTTCATGTATTACCTCATCTCTGGGATAAAGAAAGTCACCTAGAGGAAAATTATCAGGCAGGCCTCAGACTTTTCCTTAGCAACATTAGGTAGCAGAAATCAGTAGAGTGAAAAGTAAGTAAATTTAGGGAGTCAAAAGAATATAATTCAGAATAAAATACTAATGGGGTTGTTTTAGTTAATCCATGTATTGGGTGAGGTAGTATTTTATTTTCTATGTGGATAGTCAATGCTGCCAGCTTCATTTTTGAAGAATTCATACTTCCCTCACTGATTTGAAATACTACCTCTGTCATATACCAATTCCCATATATATTGGGTCTGTTTCTGGGCTTTCTGTTCCATTGGCCTATTTGTTGATTCCATTAAAATACCACAAGTTTTTATTACTATAGACATTTTCCTACTGACTTTTACTTAAGAATAAATGGTATTATACATTAAACATTGGAAAATAAATCTTGCTGACTGATATCCAGTGCAAATGGAAGATGCCTGGCTAGTGAGGTAACCTTCTTCCCCAGATTGCCTCCCCATTCATTTCTGCATCTACCATTTGATTTGTGTGCTTGACAAAATGTATCAGTTGGGATGCTTTTAATTGCATGTAACATAAAAAACTGATCATATTGACCTAAAAATAAAGAATATACACACATTTACACACACACGGACACACACACACGTGTATGTAAAATATCATATAACGGGACATTCAGAGATAGATTGACTCCAGGGTTGGTTGACTCAAGTCCTCAATAGTATCAAGAAGTAAGGCTTAGTCGTAGGACTGATTTTTCTTATGGTTATAAAATAACTGCCAGCAGCAGCCAAAGCTACTTACTTAACTCTTCTGATTTTTGTTCCACAGAAGAAAATGACCCTTACCGTTAGTTATGAATTAACTAGAACAATTTAGGAGAGTGTTCACTGTAGATCAAAAATTATTATAGAGAATGCCATATACCGAAAGGCATTATATGGCATTATGAGAGGGAGATGAGAAGCATGACTGGCTGAAAAGACTCAGATCTCACTTTGGGTGTTGGGGTCTACACAGTAAATGAAATGTATGTTAGAGAGTGAGTTAAACGCAACATCAGCTTTATTTATTCCCAGACTTGTTTAATCTTGCTGTATTCATTATTCTGATTGTGTAATTTATTTCAGTATTGTAAATAATAAGGACTCTTTTTTTGTAAGTGGCAGTATAAAGTTGTCACACACACACACACACACACACACACACACAAACACACATACACACATACAGACATTCCCTCAGAAATCACATATAAGCATCTAGGAAATACCAATTCCATTTCTACTAACAAGGAGATGCTGAAAGCACAGACCACAAACTGTGAGGATGCCCACCAGAAACACTGTAGATCAAGCAGAAGTGCAGGAGAAATTACAAGGAGGATGTACATAGTGGAAGATCTGAGAATAAGCTTAAAAATATACTTATTCTCCCAGGTGAGGAGAAAACCCTGAAGTGCCATTTCAAGAACCCTTGTTTGCAATAGCAAGACCAGAATACACAGGCTTAGAGCAGATACTTTCCATGTTTACAAGAAATAGATTGTTTATGTGATAGTGAAGAGAACCTATTCTACTTTTTCCCTTTTCCCCACTAACTGAAAAAAAGAATAAAAACTAGAATAATTGACAAAATTATATCATATAGAAAACATCTTGTAATATGGCCAGGTTTGAGCATTAAGCAAGGAGGCTACATACAAAGACACTGCAAGAAAAAAATTGAAGAATAGAAAAAAGAAATGGCAGGCAAAGAAAATACACCAGAAGAATATGGCCACGAACAAACAAAAAATGATCAAATATTTACCATGAGTTAAGAACACTTACGAAGCAATCACAAGAGCATAAGACAGATACAAAAATTCAAGGTAGAGATAAGGAAAGGTGATGAAACATTTTTTAAAGAAGTAGAAAAGGAGAGATCTTGCAGAGGTGAAAGTTATAAGCAGCCCAAGGGAGAATTAACACTGCTGAAAACACAAGAGACATAGAAGACAGTAACAAGAAAAGCATATAAAATGAAAAGGAAATTGACTTAAAATTTTTTTGAAGTTCAAAGAGAAAATTACAGTTATAGAAAAAAATGAGTAAAATATACATAATTGGAATTCTTTAAAAAAGAAAGCAGAATGAGTATTTAACAATCTAGTTCCAGAACATTGTCAGAAATAAAAGAAACTTGATTGTATACATGGAAAAACACATTGAATTTGAGGGAAAAGGAAAACGAAAAGTTAACTATACTTCAAAGATAAAATGAAGAGAGAGGGGAGGAGAAAAAGATTTAGAAGAAGTAGAGAAAGAAGACCAATAAGAGTTTGCACGCATGCTCGCTCTCTCGCTCTCTGTTTCTCTTTTGAATGCCATTTTTGACTTCAGCTTTTGATATAACCATGGATATTTTCAGATTATGAGCATTATAGAATTTTCATTCAAGAAAAATAACTGTTTTCAAAACTTAGAAAAGGAACTGTTCATTATTTAATCAATTTTAATATCTGGATTTTTCTTTTTGTTACAGGAAACTGGAAAAGTTTCTGAATTTCAGAAATCTTCAAACCTGTTTAAAGGAAGCCAGTCTACTAGATTATTATGTATCTGGATTTTTGTGGGCAAGAGGAATGGACTTTTCTGTTATTCAGTATTCAAAATTTATGACTTTGCTGGATATGTTACTTCATAATCTTAAAAGTAAGTACATTATTTTTTCTTTTTTAAGAAACGAAAATTTAGTCCACTGTCTAAATTAATCTTCTTCTGTCTAAATTAATGTTCTTCAGCAAAAGTTCCTAATTTTATTGTTTTTTAGCAAAAATATAGTTCATATCTTCATTAAGTTATAAAGCTTCAAATAATACTTAACAAGGCTAAAGTTCTCATAGTAATTAATTTGCCAAATATGTTACTTTCATTTTGAAATCTTATTAGTGCCATCCATCCCCAAAATGTCAAGTAGCTCAGATTTATCTAGATTTTTTTTCATTTTTTGAGCTGTTTTCATCTCATCTTACCTGTAATTATTATTGGGATATCTCAGGATTACTGTCAAGAGGAGGTACTTTGGTCAATATCAAAACCCCATGAAATAGACATTATTCACATACACTTATATTTTGTGACTTTTTTTCTTACATAAAATTGAAATGAGTTACTACAGGAAATTTGGAAATTCTTCCTTGGAGCAATTTAAAATGTGATGACTTTTGTTTGAGAATAAACAGAATTGCCACTTGGAAGGAGGAAAAGAAAGAAATCTATCGTTTATTTATTGCCGAGTCTGCACTAGGCAGTATGTTTGGTTCTAATCTTTAACATACATTATGGAATGCAGAGCAACTCCTGCAGGGGAGGTATTGTAATCACTATTTCAGAGTTGAGCAAGCAGTCCAGAGAACAAAGTTGCATAGCCGGGAAGTAGAAGAACTAGAACTTCAATCTTAGAGTATATAATCAAAAGACCTTGAGCACAATAAACGTAAAGGTGTTTCTGACTCAGTTGAAAGACATGCTTGTGTCTATGGGAGACAGCTTCCTTCCTTCCTTCCTCCCTCCCTCCTTCCTTCCCTCCCTTCCTCCCTTCCTTCCTTCCTTTCTTCCTTCCTCCTTCCTTCCTTCCTTTTTGTCTCTTCTTTTCTTTTTGGTTGTTTGCTTGTTTTTAGTTTCTTTTTTTTGAATTTGGACAGGTAGAAGACCTTGTCACCCCTGAAGAATTGTCACCATCATCCTAGTAAAATTTATGCATGGCTTTTGGTCACAAAAAGCTTATTCTGTTCTATGTATCAATTTCTAACTATATGGATGCAGGGGAAATATTAAGTGAGCTAGCAAAATTAGTAGAGAAGCCACTTCTGCCCCACATGTTCTTCCTGCTCCTCATCACCCATAACAAGGGAAGAATTGGTAGTTCTTGTATGTGAGGAGAAGAAATCACTATTTTCCTCCTCTACAAATAGGAGAATTTCATCTTTGCTTTTACTTAGGTATGGGTGCCATGTTAAACATAAATAACGGTACCAATAGAAGAAAAAAATAATTATAATTGATAATGAAAAAAATTGTATGATATTAACTGACTGATTTCAAATTATCCTGCACATAAGAACATAGCATAAAACTAACACAAGGGCTTCCCTGGTGGCGCAGTGGTTGAGAGTCCGCCTGCCGATGCAGGGGACACAGGTTCGTGCCCCTGTCCAGGAAGATCCCACATACCGCGGAGCGGCTAGGCCCGTGAGCCATGGCCGCTGAGCCTGCACGTCCGGAGCCTGTGCTCCACAACGGAAGAGGCCACAACAGTGAGAGGCCCGCGTACCACACACACAAAAAAAAAAAAACACAAAAACTGAAGTCTCAGGTAGTTAGTCCTGAGAATTCAGTCTTTTCCAGTATTACAATTAAAAATACATATTTTATTAAGAGACCTGATAAATAATATAACATTGTTTCAGTTTCAGTTGTTGAACTACAACCTTCCAAAAAAGAATTCTTAGTATATCATCAAAAAGACAGACTTTGGCTGTTTTTTTCCTCATACACAAATATTTGTAGAATCTTTGAGTACTATATGTCTCGAAACATATTCTTTTAACACTGTTGCCGAAATTACTGGGCAGAGAACAATGTCAATATCAACTTGCATGGAAAATAATAATATTATTATTGCCAACAATAAGATGAAGTAGATATGGAGATTATACGGCAAAGACTTCAAAATAGCTATTATAAAAGAACTTAAATGAAAAGTTATGCATATTGTTGAAACAAATGTTAAAATATAAAGAATCATGAAAGAAATGGAAGGTATAAAGAAGAAACATTAAAATTTTAGAACCAATTATACAGTGACCAAAATTTAAATCTCGCTGGATGGAATCAATAGCAGAATGGAGAAATCAGTGAACTTGAAGATAGAGCAATAGAAATTATCCAATCTGCACAATACAGAGAAAAAAAGACTGGCAAGCAAATGAACAAAACCTCAGGGACCTGTGGGACAATGGAAGTTCTAATATACATATCATCAGAGTCCCAAAAGGAGAAAGACTACAGTGCTAAACAAACATTTGAAGAAGCAGTGGATGAAAACTTCCCAAATTTAGCAAAAGACATAAGCCTATAAATTCACGATGCTGACTTGGCCACAAACAGGGTAAACCAATAGAAAAACAACATCAACTGACTGGATCTAATTGACATTCAGAGAACAGTACACCCCCAAACAATAGAATAGTTATTCTTTTCAAGTGTGTATGGAACATTCACCAAGGTAGACTGTATCCTGGGTCATAAAACAACCTTAAATTTAAAATAATTGACTTACTTCACTCTGTATGACAGACTCTAGGTCCCTCCACCTCACTACAAATAACTCAATTTCGTTTCTTTTTATGGCTGAGTAATACTCCATTGTATATATGTGCCACATCTTCTTTATCCATTCATCTGTTGATGGACACTTAAGTTGCTTCCATGTCCTGGCTATTGTAAATAGCGCTGCAATGAACATTTTGGTACATGACTCTTTTTCAATTATGGTTTTCTCAGGGTATATTCCCAGTAGTGGGATTGCTGGGTCATATGGTGGTTCTATTTTTAGTTTTTTAAGGAACCTCCATACTATTCTCCATAGTGGCTGTATGAATTTACATTCCCACCAACAGTGAAAGAGGGTTCCCTTTTCTCTACACCCTCTCCAGCATTTATTGTTTGTAGGTTTTTTGATGATGGCCATTCTGATTGGTGTGAGGTGATACATCACTGTAGTTTTGATTTGCATTTCTCTAATGATTAATGATGTTGAGCATTCTTTCATGTGTTTGTTGACAATCTGTATATCTTCTTTGGAGAAATGTCTGTTTAGGTCTTCTGCCCATTTTTGGATTGGGTTGTTTGCTTTTTTGATATTGAGCTGCATGAGCTGCTTGTAAATTTTGGAGATTAATCCTTTGTCAGTTGCTTCATTTGCAAATATTTTCTCCCATTCTGAGGGTTGTCTTTTGGTCTTGTTTATGGTTTCCTTTGCTGTGCAAAAACTTTTAAGTTTCATTATGTCCCATCTGTTTATTTTTGGTTTTATTTCCATTTCTCTAGGAGGTGGGTCAAAAAGGATCTCGCTGTGATTTATGTCATAGAGTGTTCTGCCTATGTTTTCCTCTAAGAGTTTTATAGTGTCTGGCCTTACATTTAGGTCTTTAATCCATTTTGAGTTTATTTTTGTGTATGGTGTTAGGGAGTGTTCTAATTTCATTCTTTTACATGTAGCTGTCCAGTTTTCCCAGCACCACTTATTGAAGAGGCTGTCTTTTCTCCACTGTATATTCTTGCCTCCTTTATCAAAGATAATGTGACCATATGTGTGTGGGTTTATCTCTGGGCTTTCTATCCTGTTTCATTTACCTCTATTTCTGTTTTTGTGCCAGTACCATGCTGTCTTGATTACTGTAGCTTTGTACTATAGTCTGAAGTCAGGGAGCCTGATTCCTCCAGCTCCTTTTTTCTTTCTCAAGATTGCTTTGGCTATTTGGGGTCTTCTGTGTTTCCATACAAACTGTGAAATTTTTTGTTCTAGTTCTGTGAAAAAATGCCAGTGGTAGTTTGATAGGGATTGCATTGAATCTGTAGATTGCTTTGGGTAGTAGAGTCATTTTCACAATGTTGATTCTTCCAATCCAAGAACATGGTATATCTCTCCATCTATTTGTATCATCTTTAATTTCTTTCATCAGTGTCTTATAATTTTCTGCATACAGGTCTTTTGTCTCCTTAGGTAGGAGTGAAGCAAGTCACAAAGAGGAAAACAAATACTGTATGCTAACACATATATATATGGAATCTTATAAAAAAAAAATGTTCACGAAGAACCTAGGGGCAAGACGGGAATAAAGACAGACCTACAAGAGAATGGACTTGAGGATATGGGGAGAGGGAAGGGTAAGCTGGGACAAAGTGAGAGAGTGGCATGGACATATATACACTACCAAACGTAAAATAGATAGCTAGTGGGAAGCAGCCACATAGCACAGGGAGATCAGCTCGGTGCTTTGTGACCATCTAGAGGGGTGGGATAGGGAGGGTGGGAGGGAGGGAGATGCAAGAGGAAAGAGATATGGGGACATATGTATATGTATAACTGATTCACTTTGTTATAAAGCAGAAACTAACACACCATTGTAAAGCAGTTATAATACTGCAATAATGTTTAAAAATAAATAAGTAAATAAAGTAATTGAAATTATACAAATATATTTTCTGACCATAATGGAATTAAGCAAGAAATTAACAATAGAAATATGTCAGGAAAGTCTCTGAACACTTGGATATTAAACAGCACAGTTCTTAACAGTCCATGAGTCAAAGAGAAAGTCTCAACAGGTATTAGAAAAGATTTTTAAGTGAATGATAATAAAACATGAAAATTTGTGTGATGCAGTTGAGCCGATGATAAGAGGGAAGTTTCTATCAGTAAATGCTTATATTAGAAAAGAATACAGTCTAAAATGAATACGCTTAAACTTTAGGAAGCCAGAAAAAAAGAACATGGATCAAGCAGAAAAGAAAGAAATAACAAACAGAAATCAATGAAATTGAAAACGGAAAACCAATGGAGAAAAATCAATGAAACAAAAATCAGGATCTTTGAAACGATCAATAAAATTGATAAGAAGCAAAACTAAGAAAAAAGATAGAAGGCACAGGTTATCATTATCAGATATAAAAAACGGGTATCACTAAAGATCCTGCAGACATTTACAGAATATTAAGAGAATGTTAATTATATACATACATTAGAAAACAAAAAGGAACTGACCAATTCTCAAAAACCACAAACTAACAAAACTCACCCAAGATGAAATAGACAACCTGATATTCCCATAATGATTTAAGAAATTGAGTTAGTTGCTAAAAACTTTTGGAAAAACTTCTTCAGTCCCAGATGTTTTCAATGGAAAATTCTATTAAACATTTAATGAAGAAATACCACCAATTATACATAACCTCTTCCAGAAATAGTGGAGGAAAGAACTCTTCCTAACTCATTTTATGAGGCTAAAATTATCTTCATACCAAAACCTGACAAAGAGAGAGAAGAAGGAGAGGTGAGGGAGAGGGAGAAGAAAGAGAAGGAAAAGAAAAAGTAGAGGAAAGGTGGCGTAGTAGGGATAGGAGAAGGAGAAGAAATTACAGAGCAATATCCCTAATGAACATAAAAAACATTCCCAACAAAATGTCATCAAAATGAATCAGGCAATTTATAAAAAGAATAATATGCATGACCAGTTGGGCTTTATCCCAGAAATTCAATGCTGGTTCAGTATTGAAAATCTGATCAATGTAAATAGTTGAAAGAAGAAAAAAACACATGATCATGTAAATACATGCAGAGAAAGCATTTGACTAAATACAACATCCATTCAGTATGTTTTTAAAGTCAGAAAATTAAGAAAAGAAGTGATATTTGTCAACCTCATAAAAGACATCTACAAAAAAGCCACCATCATACTTAGTGGTAGGAAGACCAGATTCTTTCCCCATAAGATCAGGGTCAAGGTAAGAATGTCTTCTCTTACCACTCCTATTCAACATAAGAATAGGAGTCTTGGCAATAAGTGCAGTATGGTGAGAAAAAGAAATAAGATACATGCAGATTGGAAAGGAAGGAATCAAGCAGTCTCTGTTCTTAGATGAAATGTTGCTCTATATACAGAATTACACAGAATCAAAACAATTCCTAGAACTAATGAGTTTAGCAAATTTGCAGGAATAAGGTCAAAACACACAAGTCAGTTGTATTTCAGTATGCTAGCAATGTACATTGGTTACCAAAATTTTAACAGATAATATCATTTACAATAACTCAAAAAATAATAGAAGTACTTGAGTATAAATCTAACAAAATGTACGCAATCTGTATGCTAAAATGATGATAAAAGAAATAAAACCTAAACAAATGAAAAAACATACTGTGTCCTTGGATTAGAAGTCTCCACATGGTAAAGATGTCTTCTAGGGCTTCCCTGTTGGCACAGTGGTTGAGAGTCTGCCTGCTGATTCAGGGGACACGGGTTCGTGCCCCGGTTCGGGAAGATCCCACATGCTGTGGAGCGGCTGGGCCTCTGAGCCATGGCTGCTGAGCCTGCGCGTCCGGAGCCTGTGCTCCACAACAGGAGAGGCCACAACAGTGAGAGGCCTGCGTACCGCATAAAAAAAAAAAAAAAAAGATGTCTTCTAAATTGATCTGTAGATTTAATGCAGTATCAATCCAAATCCCAGCAGGATTATTTCTAGACATACTCATTGATTTTTTAAATTTATATGGAAACGCTAAGGACCTAAAACAGCTAAAAATTTTTTGAAAAATAAGAGTAAAGCTGCATCCGTCTTACCACTCAATTTAAGAATTACTATAAAGTTACAGTAATGAAGTCAGTGTGGAATTAGTGAAGAGATGAACACATAAATTGATGGAACAGAAGACAGAATTCAGAAATAGACTCACACAAAAATGGTCATCTGATTTTTTTATAAATATGCAAAAGCAATTCAGTGGAACCAGGTAGCCTTTTCAATAAATGTTGTTGGAACAACTGCTCATCTATTTTGAAAAAAATACACTTCAACCTGAACTTTCACTTGATACAATTAAATCTAAATGGCTCAGATATACATTTAAAATATAAAACTATAAATCTTTTAGAAGAAAACATAGGAGAAAATCTTCATGACCTTGGGTTATCAAGAAGTTGTTAGAAGTGAACCCCAAAACATGACCCATAAAAAAAATTGGATTTCATCAAATTTTAAAATTTTTGTTTTATGAACGTCATTGTTAAAAGAATGAAAAGACAAACTACAGACAGGGAAAAATATATTTGCAAATCACATATCTGAAAAAGGACTTGTAGTTGTAATATATAAAGAACTCTCAAAACTCAACAATAAGAAAACAAACAACCCTATTAAAAATGGACAAAGCCATGAAAACCCATAACTTATGTTTAACCATCAGACAAACCCAAATTGAGGAACGTTGTACAAAATATTTGACCAGTCCTTTTCAAACTGATAAGGTTATCAAAAACAAGAAAAGTCAGAGAAACTATCAATCTAGGGGAACCTCAGGAGACATGACTACCAAGTGTAATGTGGTATCCTGGATGTGATCCTGGAACAGAAAAAGGACACTTAGTAAAAATTAAGGAAATTGAATAAAATATGGGCTTTAGTTAATTGTAATATATAAAATTGGTTTATTAGTCGTAAATAAAGGTACCATGATAATGTTAGATGTTAAAAATAAGAGAAACTGTGTGGAGTGTGCAGGAATTCTCAATACTATTTTTGTAATTTTTCTATAAATATAAATCTTTTCCAAAATAAAGTTTATCTTATTTTAAAAATGGGCAAAGAATTTGAACAAACCCTTCACCAAAGAAGATATAAGGATAGCAAATAAACTCCTTAAAAGTTGTTCAACATCATTTGTCATTAGGGAAATATAAAATAAAACCACTATGACTAATATGTATAAAATAGATAACTAATAAGAAGCTTCTGTATAAAAAATAAAAAAAGAAAGATGTTCAAAGAAAAGAAAAACACCACTATGAAACCACTACACAACTATTAGAATGGCTAAACTAAAAAATACTGGCAATACCAAATGCTGACAAAGACACAGAGCACCTAGAACTCTTATGCTTTGCTTGTGGAAATGCAAAGTGGCACAGCCACTCTGGACAATAGTTGGCAGCATCTTATAAAATTATATCCCATCCATCCCACTCCTAGGCATTACTCTAAAGAAAGAAACACACACGTTCACCCAAAAGCCTGTGCACAAATGTTGTCTAGCAGCTCTATTCATAAGTGCTCAAAACTGAATGTCTATCAATAGATGAACAGGTAAACAAACTATGGTATATCCATACGATGGAGCACTACTCAGCAATAAAAGAGATTGAACCATGATACGACAATTTGGATCCGTCTCAGTAGCATCATACTGAGTTGAAGTCAGTCTCAAAAGATTGTATACTGTATCATTACATTTATGGGAAATCCTCAACAAGACACAACTATAGCAGTGGAGAACAAATCAGTGTTTGCCAGAGGCTGGGGTGAGAAGAGTACATAAAAGGATAGCATGAGGGAGTTTTTTGAGGTGATGTAACTGTTCTGTATCACAATTGTAGTGGTGGTTACATGATCTTTACAAGGGTTTAAGTTCATAGAACTGTACACCAAAAGGAAAAGTCAATTTCACTGTATAATTTTTAATAATATTTATGTATGAAAACAAAGATAAAAGATTTAGTGAAAGAAAATATATATGCTCTAACAAGAAATAGAAACTATGCAGAATAAACTTTTAAAAAAGTAATGTGCAAGCCCTATATGAAGAAGACTTCAAAGAATTTTAAAGCCACAAAGGAAGTTTTTTTGTTTTGTTTTGGTTTGGTTTTTTTGCGGTACGCGGGCCTCTCACTGTTGTGGCCTCTCCCATTGCGGAGCACAGGCTCCGGACGCGCAGGCTCAGCGGCCATGGCTCACGGGCCCAGCCGCTCCATGGCACGTGGGATCCTCCCGGACCGGGGCACAAACCCGCGTCCCCTGCATCGGCAGGCGGACTCTCAAGCACTGCGCCACCAGGGAAGCCCGGAAGTTTTTAACATTTGGAAAAAACTTACAATGTTCTTTGAAAGACCTAACATCATAAAAATGCTAAATCTCACCAAGTTAATTTATAATATGAATATGCCAATAAAAATGCCAACAGTTTTTTGTTAATGTTTTAGCCTAGAGGTGGGTTCCTAGGCAAGGTGATTCTAACAAAAAAAAATGTGGAAAATAAAAAAATAGAAATAGCCAGAAAAACTGTCTTTTAAAAGTGTAACAAGCTTTAGCGTATCTTAGTAGTAGTAGTACTAGTAGTAGTGTTACAAAATCTCAAGTATTTGGACACAGTGGTGAATCACTAAATAGACCAAAGGAACACAACAGAAAGCTAAGCAGTTGACCCAGTCACTGGAATTCAGTATTTGGTAAAATGGCATTTCAAATCTGTGGTGAAAAGATAATTATTCAATAAATAATACTGGGACAACTGGGTATCCACCAAGAAAAAAATAAAATGAAATTGGATTCAAACCTGTCTTTGTTTATAAACCAGAATACATCCAAATGGATCAAACCCTTAAATGTAAAATAAGTGGAGCCATAAAAATGTTAGAGAAAAACATGGGTTAATTTATTTATAGCCTTGGATGGGGAAGACCTTTATAATTAGGCTTCAAAATTCTGAAGCCGTAAAGACAAAGATAGTTAAATTTGATATATGAAAGCCAGAAGTCTGCAATGAAAAAATACCAGAATCAAAATAAAATAAGAATTAGAAACTGGGAAAAACATTGCATCTCAGACATCAACAAACAATTACGTTCTGTAATATAAAAAGAGCATGCAGAAGCAAGAAGAAAAAGACCAATAGTGCAATAGAAGAGTATGCCAAGGATATGACTAAAGAAATACAAATGATTCTTAAACAAATGAACAGTTCATCCTTAAGGATAATAAGAAAAATGTTAATTAAAACTATACAGAAATGTCATTTGTCATATATCAAATTGACAAAACTGTGAAATGTTGGTAGCATTCTCAGCTGTTAAAGCTGTAAGAAAACAAGTATTCTCTATATGTTTAATGGAAGTAAAAACCCCTTGTGGAATGTGGGTTAGCAGCTGTCTATCAAATTTACAAATGTATTGTCTCTTTGACAAATGTATTGTCTCTTCCTAGCAATCCAACTTTTGGGAATTTATCCTATATATCCACTGGCACACGTGTAACCTGACATGTATGTAAAGTCATTACTTGCAGTAATGTTTGAAAAAGCAAAAGATTAGACACATAAACTGAAAACATCAGTGTGAATTCTTGTTTAACTTAATAGATATACAGATGAATAGTTGTATAGTTAAGTGTAAACACGTATATACACATACTTCTTAGATCTGTTCACAAAGAGGGCCAAAAAGCAATGACATCCAGTGGCAGTGAGCATACCACCCAGGACCCAGTTCTTGGATTATAATTTCATTCTCCAAGAAAAGGAACCAGGACTCTTTAGAAAAATGGCTGATTGTAGACCTAGAGCAGGGAACATAAAAGGTGAGCCTGGGAGTTTCTTGTAGTGGCCAAAAGAAAGTGCCAAAAAACACTGATGGGGGTTTGTCAAGAATGATGGGGGTATGTCAAAGAATTAGAGAAGCCAACTGAAAAAGCTCCCAGTGCCCAGTTAAAATAATTTGAATGAAATAACGTAGTATTGAATTATAATCCAAAGTATAAAATTAACATCCATGAATCCATACTGATGGAAATTAATGACTGAATAAATAATTAACTGGGGTAAAAGAGACAAATCTCCCATGTAAAATTCCCAATAATTTATGCAGATACTTCACCCACAACAAGTTGAACACCATTCGCCACCCCTTAAGTGAGGGCTGCAAACCTCCTTCCAAAGCGGACAGTATGGAAAGGGGGAAAAATAGTAACTTTATAGTAGAGAAGCCTGACAGATACAACCTCAGCCAGGTGACTAAGGCTAACACCACTAGTGATGAGCCAGGTTAAATAGCAATACCCTAGATATAATGTGATGAGAATGGCACTGTAGTCTTCCTGTCCAAAACATTTAACCCCTGTCTAATCATGACAGAAGTATCAGATAAACCCAAATTTAAGAACATACGACAAAATATCTGACCAGTACTTCTCAAAACTGTCAAAGCCTTTAAAAACAAGGAAAGGGCTTCCCTGGTGGCGCAGTGGTTGAGAGTCCGCCTGCCAATGCAGGGGACACGGGTTCGTGCCCCGGTCCAGGAAGATCCCACATGCCGCGGAACGGCTGGGCCTGTGAGCCATGGCCGCTGAGCCTGCGTGTCCGGAGCCTGTGCTCCGCAGCGGGAGAGGCCACAGCGGTGAGAGGCCCGAGTACTGTAAAAAAAAAAAAAAAAAAAAAAAAAAACAAGGAAAATCTGAGAAACTGTACTGTCTAAGGAGACGTGACGACTAAATGTAATGTGTCCTGGAGGGGATCCTGGGACAGAAAAAAAGGCTTTAATCAAAACTAAAGGGGGACTTCCCTGGTGGCACAGTGGTTGAGATTCTGCCTGCCGATGCAGGGGACACGGGTTCGTGCCCCGGTCCGGGAAGATCCCACATGCCGCGGAGCGGCTGGGCCCGTGGGCCATGGCTGCTGAGCCTGCGCGTCCGGAGCCTGTGCTCTGCAACGGGAGAGGCCACAGCAGTGAGAGGCCCGCGTACCACAAAAAAAAAAAAAAACAAAAAAACAAAAAGAAGTCCAAAGGGTGAACTTAAATAATAATATATCACTATTTGCTCATTAGGTGCGTCAAATGTACCATAGCTATATTAACAATGGGGGAAACTGTGTATGAGGTATATGGGGAGTCTCTGTGATATTCTTGAAACTTTTCTGTAAATCTAAAACTACTCCAAAATTAAAACTTTACCTGTAGGGAGTAGCCTATCCCTAAATTGGAATACTGTGCAGCAGTAAAAAAGGAAAGAATGAGGAAGGTTTTCTAGGTATCATATGTTGTTACTGAGTAGAGTAAGGTGTAGAATTGTATTCTTTTGTTTATAAAACAGACAGGATTAGTATTTATCTATGTCTTTATTTGTTATATATACAAAGAAATGCTGGAAGAATACAGAAAAAGCTAATAAAATTTTCTGTGCAAAGGGTGTAGGAACTGGGCACATGGACAACAGGACTGGAGGAAGGCTTCTCACAATACATCTTCACATATATTTTTTGAACCATGTGAATATGTCATCTATGAATTAAATTGTAAAAAGAAATACATGACATGAACAGTCTTAAGCTTTGCAACCTCTGAGCTGAGAATTCACAAACTAGAAACAGAATAAAGGAAAGTAGAAAAATTTCATGGATCTCACATTACAAGTTTGACAAGAGATTTCCATTTTAAACGTTTTCCATAACATAACTTATGAATATTTCTTTTATGTGAAACTTTATATTGTTGATATCAGTTCAAAAATGAATTTTTAAAACTTGAGCACGATCCATCCAAGTACTCATAAACTATGAGAGAGCGAAAGTACGTATGTAAAACCTAACCGGAAAAAAGCAAGGGATCTAGTTTTCCTTCTGGCAGAAAAAAAAAAAAAATCCTCTCAAACCTTTCAAGCTAACAAGGTTATAGTTACCATCAGGAAAGAATGTAATCTTAGCCAAGTGTGCCAGGGAAGGAGATGAAGTATGTTTATACTTAAACTAAGAGGTGGTGGAGTCCTGAGCACATAGTGAGCACTCCCATCCCATCCGGCAACATCTTCAGAGAAAAAGCACCGAAGAGCACAGTTTGTGCTGTGAGCTGTAGTGTGGCCGACGGTTACTAATAAAATTCTAGTGTGGGGACTGTTACTTTATACTGACTCGGTTTGTGATCTATCCCTTGTCTCAGATTGTGCTACATTATCCACAAGATATTCTGCAGACAACCACCTGGAATCAAAGTAGATCAAACTAAAAGATTATGGAACGTAGAATTTGTACAGTTATCTTAACAGTATATGTGTATTTTTTTTAAGATTTTTTTTTGATGTGGACCATTTTTAAAGTCTTTATTGAGTTTGTTACAATATTGCTTTCTGTTTTATGTTTTGATTTTTTGGCCTCCAGGCGTGTGGGATCTTAGCTCCCTGATCAGGGATCGAACCTGCACCCCCTGCATTGGAAGGCGAAGTCTTAACCACTGGACCGCCAGGGAAGTCCCTTAATAATATACGTTTTGAGTTTCAGTTTTTCCAGGGCCTGACCAAGGACAGGATGTAGAGTATTAGACTGGGTATTTGGCCTCTATCTAGGTCGATGGGCCAAGATTGATTGTCCTCTATATAACATGAATGTGGTAAATAACCATAGAATGCTTTTTAGTTCTATGAAGTTGAATTGTTTTTCCTCCAAACAGGAATGATGATGATGATAATGATAATAATAATTAACATTTATACAGGATTAACTTGTGTCACTCACAGTGCCATTTGCTTTCCAAATACTTTTGCACTTAATTCATGCACAGTCTTATAAGATAGTTCCATTATTCTCCTCATTTTAAAAATGAGAAGAATATATGAGATTCAGAGAGGTTAAATCTGAACCCAGAGAGCGAGAGCCCATCCTCCTGACCACGTGAGATGTGCCTGGCTTTGGGCTAAATTCTAGAAAGCACTATATACATGTAATGTATATGTATCTTTTCAGTTTACCAGGAGTTTCCCATGCATTCCTTATTTGATCTTCACAATAGCACTATTATTTTGAGAATTGGTATTATTCTCATTCACAGATAAGGAAAATGAAACTCAGATTACCTAGGTAGTAAATGGCAGTTATGAGGTACCAATCTAAATCTTCCAGCTAATTATAAGTATAGTATGTTCTTTCATTACCCTAAATTTTCAAGGATAAATTTTATTTCTAACAGCCCTTAGTATTTAATTGGTTTAGTCTTTCATATTTTAATCATATCACTAAATGTGATTTTTAAAAGGGCAAACATTTCAGTTAGATAAGTGAAATGATAACTTTCCTAATTTTTAAAGCCATTATCTGTAGAAAGACATTAGACATAGAAAAACAGTTTTAAAGAGTCAGTTATATTTTAACATAAGGAAATAGTAATATAAATTTATTTTTGTGCTTGATAAGTATAATCACATCTAGAATTAGAATCATCTAAATTTTTTCTCTGCATTTCTAATTAATACCGTTTTATTAATAAAATGATTCAGATTTTAATTCATTCATTTCTTAATTGCTTTTATCCAACAGATTTTTCATTTCTGAAATTACTCTTACTATTTTCAAAAGAAGTTTATCATAGAAAAAGAAATAGGGACTTCCCTGGTGGCGCAGTGGTTAAGAATCCACCTGCCAATTCAGGGGACACAGGTTCAGTCCCTGGTCCGGGAAGATCCCTCATGCCACAGAGCAACTAAGTCCGTGCGCCACAACTACTGAGCCTGAGCTCTAGAGCCTGAGAGCCACAATTGCTGAAGCCGGTGTGCCTAGAGCCCGTGCTCTGCAACAAGAGAAGCCACCACAATGAGAAGCACGTGCACCGCAACCGAGTAGCCCCTGCTCGCCGCAAATAGAGAAAGCCTGCGCACAGCAACGAAGACCCAACGCAGCCAAAAATAAATAAATTAAAAAAGAAATTTTAAAAAAAGAAAAAGAAATGTTCAGTAATAATTGAACTCCACTTAGAATGATACAGGAAAGCCTAGTTATCCAGTAATAATTCTATGTATCTGACAGACATAAAACAGGATCTGGAAGGAGGCCATGAGAATTGGACTAATTGTCATTCATTAAACCAGATTTTAATTGTTATATAGTTTTATGCTTTTCTAATTCCTACACATAGAAAAGAATCTAGACTAAACAAATTACAAGTTGGTGTTTATAGTGTCTTCCAAATTTTTAAATTACTTTACTGTCATTTTATTAGTAATTTGGGGACCTAGCACTTATATCCCAGAAAGAGAAGCTATGTAACCCAGAAATAATTGGTTCTGACAATCAGCCTGTGTTCTCATAACTCCTCTGCACTCTCGCCTTCTACTTCCCTGAAAAAGCCACCCCATTAACAAGACTTGGAAAGTTTATTAATGGTCTCCTAAGAGAGAGAGAAGTTTGGTTGGGATTGGGAAGGTGGGATTCACATTGTTCATCACAGTTCTCCCCCAGGCCCTCATCCTGGCCACCAGCTGACAATCACCGCCTCCAAGCAACCAATCCAACCTTGTTTTTGCTAGAGCCTTTCAACTCTCCACCTCCATGCTGTTCGGTCTCGTGTCCATACACCCCTCACTTGTCAGCAAAGGACAGTTTGGACACTCCAGTTACCTGGATTCTCCTCAGGATGCAGGAAGCTGTGTGTGTATTGTAAATAATATTTGTCTGCCACAAGTAAAAATATGAAAAGAAGGTGGAGGTTAATGTTTGTATTATACACATTATAAAATTTAAGTCCAAGGCTTTTGACACTTATCTACTTCTTTTTCGACTAGACAGATGCCTTAGAAGATAGTTTTGCTTTGTTGTTTGTTTGCTTTTAATTGCGAGAGAATAGACCACAATCATTGACTTGTTTATTTTTGGTAATGGTGGCAAAGTGGTGTCAGTGTCACTCTTTTTGCACTGTCATCTGGCTCTCACCACCACCATCAGGCATACATTTGAGAAACAGCTTACATAAGTTATGTCTGTAGCTTGGAAAAGAAAAAAAAATCTTGATTTTTACATAAAAATCCATATTTCTGGCATCCACTGAAAATCTTCAGGCCCAAATTCCCACATGGTAACAATCAGCTAAAGCCGAGCGTTGGTTGACTCTGTTCATTTGCATTTTCAGCTCTGGGTCTGGTTCTGCTGTCTGCAGTGGCTAAGTCCACTTTGTAGGCCTTCCTTACCAGCTAACCGAACCAACCTTGTGTCGTTTCTATCTATACTCTTAATCTAAGATTATAAAAAATTTTTCCTTTCCATTCTAAAGTAATCTTTAGATAGATTGAGGGTTCTTTTTTTTTTTTTTGCATCTTAAAATGGAAACAAACTCTTTAGACAATTGTATAGCATTAAGGTAATTTACAATTGTTGGGTGTGTAAGCTCCTGTTCTTTCACATAAAATGTAATTATTAGCATAAACAAACAGCAATAGTTTTACCATTTGTCCTCACAAATACTGAAAAATGGAATTGTTACACATTAAGGACGTCTTGGGTTATTTTGTTGCCAAAACATCTATGAAAATAATGCTTTAGACTTCTTTGGATTTTATTTCAGCACTGCATATGTCCATAGAAGACAGCATAAAATGGCTCAGAGAAGTTATGGCTGAAATAGGACCATCCCATTCACAAAAAAATGAGGAATGGAATATCTTTGATGTAAAACAAGCCAATGCTATTGTTGATTACTTGAAAGTCAGGTATGGACTTTTTTCAGTAGCATTTAGTTTTCACTTTATGTATTCTAGAAAATGTCTATTAAATAGAAGCTAATTCAATTTTTAATGAAGTTAGACATTTACAAAATTTTTGCAGTAATTAACCCAACCGATAATTAGGTAATATTCAAATCATCCATCCAATAAATAAAAACCAGGACATTGAACATTTTGGCTTTCCTTGCATTCTTAAAAAGAAGTTTATGTTTGATAAGCATAATTTCATTTAGATCTATAATTCTTGTCTAAGAATTTTTTTCTCTGAATCTCTAAATAATACTGTTGTTATTAATCAAATGACTCTTTCAGATTATTCAGATTTGATTACAATAGACTATACTACAGGTAGTTGACCTTGACCTTAAAATTTTACATTTAAAAGAGTAACATTTCCATTTAAACATTTATTTTAAATGCTTTATATTAGAAATTGAAGAGATTTATATACATACTTCCTCAAATTTATTATATACCCTGAAATATTTGTAGTATTGACCAATTAAATTAAGTCTTTCTTTGTGCTTCGAAAATGATGGTGGATGGAGGGAAAGTATTTTTCTTACAGTGATTCTTCATTGTTGAACTAAGAAATCTGTCTTTTTATATGATCTGTCACAAGGTCTGCATTAGAGTTTTGCATCTCTCCCAAGGGACATTTTTTAAGTTAGCAAATATTTAAACAAGAGTTGGTAAAAAATCTTTCTTTTGCCTAACTAAAAGTTTCTGCAGAATTTCTTTGTTCCTCTGTTACTATATACTGCAGTACTTTCCAACTTTAAGTTTTACAATTCTAAAATAAATGGTGCTGTATGATGGTCTAGACATGCTCATGATTTGCTTGGCAAGGATCCTGGTTGTAGCCTGGAAGTTTTTAAAAAACTAATGTGTTTAATATGATAAGGTTTATATACTGGTTTCTGGCATGAATTAATAATGGTGTATGATATATTTTTATGTAATAGCATTTGATATAATATGACTTCTTAATGTTACAGTATACCTCCTAATGTGTGTCTCTCACTAAAAGCCACCGTAGTCTTCATATCAATTAAAGGGAGATCCTTGTGTGGCGGGTAGGGAAGGGAGTGGAAACCCAGAGCTGGAGGAGAACTTGTTCCCCAAGGTATTTCTGCCCATCAGAGTTTGGAAATCACTGGGCAGGGGGAATTCTCTGCACATTTGTAGAGCATCCTTCTTTCCCTTCTCTCTCCATTTGAGCCTTCCAGGTCTCTCTAGCAGAATACATTTTTCAGCTGAGCTCTCAACCCAAGAGTTTTATAATGGGCACCAGGACTGATAGTTAACCACAGCACCAAAACCCATGCACTTTCTAGATGGTGAAAGATGGCAGCTCTTTGCTCTTTCATATCATCTTTCTGGACAAATGTTCATCAGCGTATTTCTTGACATTTTATTGACATTCAGAAAATGGTTAAGTGAAGAGGGGATGTCAGTGTTAGTCACCTTTTGACCCTAACCAGGGTAACTTCACACACCAAAAATACCTAGTCTTACTTCTCCGAAAAAAAAAAAGTAATATTTGAAAGTTTAGTCAAATAAAGTAAATCAGAACTAGCTTTTATGCTGTTTAATCTTTATATTGTGATTTCAAAGAAATTACATGTTTTAAGTGTCTCTGTCACAGAAATTAAAATATCAGTTGGTAAGTAGGATATCTGGAATTGATTCTGAAGTTGTGTCAAGAGAAATGTGCTTTTCTGCAACACCTGTTCAGAATGTCTCATGTGTCCACAAATGCAAGTTTAATGTCAATTAAATCATATAATACTTTTCATTTTAATGACTGCAAAGAAGTTTTCTAAATATGAAGCTAGCTCAGTTATCAAAAAAAAGTATAACCATTTTTCAGTTTAACCTAATAATTAAGTTTAATCAACCAGTGAAAGCCCTAGTCAGTTTTGGGAGTGCATGTTTTGGAATGTGACCTATAGCACATGAAACTTAACTGACAATAAAATTGAAATTTCGGGGACTTCCCTGGCAGTCCAGTGGTTAAGACTCCACGCTTCCAATGCAGGGGGCATGGGTTAGATCCCTGGTCAGGGAACTAAGATCCCACATGCTGCGTGGCCAAAAATTTAAAAAATAAATAAATAAAGCTTAAAAAAATTGAAATTTCATTTGATGCTCTTAATAGAGTCTACACTGTATATTCCATGATGTGTCTGTGAATTGAGAAAATGAATACCAAAATTCCTCCCCAGCATTGCTACTGAGTAATCTACTTACGCAACATATACATAGCTTTTTAATATAAGACGTCATTTAGACATGTATCTGGTTCAAGGACATTTCTGTCATTGTATATTCTATGTATTCCCTGGAAATCAGGTGAAGGTAAAGTGCACAGACATATACTCAATATAAGAAAACACTTCTAAAACACTTCTTCAGGGGCTTCCCTGGTGGTGCAGTGGTTGAGAGTCCGCCTGCCGATGCAGGGGATACGGGTTCGTGCCCGGTCCGAGAAGATCCCACATGCCGCGGAGTGGCTGGGCCCGTGAGCCATGGCCGCTGAGCCTGCCTGTCCGGAGCCTGTGCTCCGCAACGGGAGAGGCCACAACAATGAGAGGCCCACGTACCGGAAAAAGAAAAAAAAACACCTCTTCACACAAATGTCCTTCCTGGCCTGGAGCCAGATGTCTTGACCATTTTCATTCTGAGTAGTCTCCCTTTGATTTAGGACCAAGACAAGATGTTTGACAAAAATAGTCTAGGGGCTTGAGTCAGCTGGGAGTCCAAAGGAAGAGGGAAAAAATACACTCCCATAACAGAAGTGTCACTTTGTTCCCATGTGAGGCCATTTAATAGCTCCCTGGTAATGTGAGAGAACCCCAGCTGTTGGTGGGGACCAGAGCAAAGCAATGGTGGTATGACTTGACATGCCCCTGAGTAAGTGCCTCCCTTTGGTGGCCCCCCCTCCCCTTGTATGTCTCACTGTAGTCCTGGCCTTGCCCAACCCTGTATCTTTGGCCACTGCATCCAAGTCATGCATTTTATTTTCATTGTAAGAAGTGAATTTCTTTTTTGGTATGGGATAATCTAATAACTGTATGCAATAAGGAGAATAACGTGGAAAGATTATGAAATTGCAGGAAGGAAGATTTATGAATTGACTTCATTGTGTGACACAAGATGGGGAAAGGAAAGTTTTAGACTAGTTAACTGAGAAGAAGCCAAGCTATTTCCAAAATATTCTACACTCTTTAATTTTTCTACTCAAAGTCAGTTACTGATAATGTAATAGTTTTAACCTTGAAGCTTTCTCTAGGTAACCAATGTAAGGGAAGGAGAGTTTGAATTTATTTTGCTTCATTGAATCACCAAACTTCGCTAATCTTGTTGTATTTTCTAGCCAACAGATCAAAGTAATGTCAAAACCTAAGCTAGTTTTCTGTATGTTGATGACTAATTTGAATGTAGTCAAAAACAAAACAAAACAAACCATGACTGAGTCTGTACACCCATCAGTTTAATGGATTGTGTTAGTAGTGAGATCAACTGCTAATATAACTCAGAGAGACCCAGCTGCCTGAGGATTTCTTCGTTGATTTCAAATGAATTGAAACTTTGATCCATTACAGCATTCAGGAGAAGCCATTATTATACATGCTCTGTAGCTACATTTTGCAAATGTTAATTTCTCAGTTATATTAAAATCAATTTTCTTAAATAGCAAAAGGCACCAGAGTGAAAGAGAAACCACTAAGACAATTTTTGTTCTTCGGCATTTTGCTGTATTATGAGTCTATTAATTTTCCCAACCAGCAGGAAGAGAATTAGAAAAATTCAAATATTATCACAAACAGGATATCAGAAGTCAACCCTTCAGTAAATTTTTAACTCTCAGTAACACATTGCTGAGATCTTTAATCTTACTTGAACTATATATTTTTAAGCTCTTTTAGCTCTTTATAGTTTTTATACACTGACCATTTAGTCTTTCGGGTAGGAACTAAAGAAATTATCTTTCTCAAATTAATTCTTCTCTTTGATGTGTAATGGAATATCCTTCAAGAAAATCATTCATCTAAAAAGTATTTCAGTTAATGTTGCATCATTCTTCAGGTGTTATCAGAAATTACCTTAATCTTGAAACAGTTTGAGAATGTGAGAAGTAATTGATATGGAAGTAGCCTATAGAATTCAGTGCTATTCATATGAGAGGAAATTGACTCCAGTTTGGAGCAAAACATGAAAAAGAATGTGAAGTTTGGTGTTATTTAGAGGCAGTGCAATATTTGGTTGTGAGCCAGGAAAAGTCAGGATGAAATCTACCCCAAACCTATCCACTCATCACAGATTAGTTTACTGATATTAATTTAGGTACTATGTTATATTGTCAGTGTCTCAAAAAAATAAACCTTTAATTGCTTAGCATTTCTGGGCAACTTATTTTGGAGTAAAGGAGGTGGCTAACTTCATATTAGTGTTTAATATCTTTAGCTTGGTCAATTCAAACAACTTTCCTGTAATAAATATTCTTACATATTTGCTCTTTTTTCCTGACATAAACTTATCAGCTTTCCACATTTATTTTGTATTTCAGCTTATTTCAACACTACAAGCTGTATGAGTTTCTGTTCTTCTCTGCCAGGGAAGAAATTGTGATAGGAACTGAGGTAAGTAATTTATCTAGATGGAACCAATTAAGCTGAATCACTTAATGCATGCTGATCAGCATCTGGATCTTTAACAGCTGAAAGCAACTTCTTGTCAAGATTACTCAAGTGTTAATATAACCAACTAGTAGTTTGCAAAAAGAATAATTACATAGAGTGAGCTTTGGATTAAGAAAGTAAGCTGTCTTTTGGCATTAAAGGTATTGTTAATCATGTATACTTTATGTATTTATGGATTATTTGATAAAGCTCAGTTGGATAGAGTATGTATGTCTTCATACAAATAAAATCAAGAAAAGTGAGATAAATTAATTCTGTTAAATCTCTTCTAATTTCATATTTATTTTCAGTGTACTCATTGTTTAAGGCCTAATTCAAATCCCACTTCCTCAATGAAGCAGACCTTCCTTAATTGCATCACATCTCAAAGGAAGGGCTTAGACAAACTCTTTAATCATGTTCTATTATTTTATTCCAATTGATCTCTTTCTGCTGAATACTGGCTACTCTGAGCACACCAATAAGCATGTAAATCTGTACCATGTTTATAGTTTCCTAATTGTTTCCTGTGGATTGATATAGTTTACATAATCCAACTGTAATTTCCTTGAAGGCAAGGATCGTGTGCTATTTTTCTACGCAGCATATAGTATAATGCAGGACATAGTAACCCCTCGTAATATGACGTAAGTGATTCAGTGACAGTGCATATAATAGCAGTTCTACAAGAAATGGTCTACTTAAAGATACTTTTGAACAGCCTTGCATATAATCACATATATGTATTTACTAGAAATGAATCCTGGGTAAGAGAACATCTTAAGGAGGCTAAAGATGCTATCAGAAGTACTCCTTAGATTCTCAACTGCTTGAGGAGGCTGTACTGCCTAGAAATATAGGAGATGGGAATGGCCATGGTCAGACATAAAGTGAATAAGGGATGGGACTTCCATGGTGGCGCAGTGGTTAAGAATCTGCCTGGGGCTTCCCTGGTGGCGCAGTGGTTGGGAGTCCGCCTGCCGATGCAGGGGACGCGGGTTCGTGCCCCGGTCCAGGAGGATCCCACGTGCTGCAGAGCGGCTGGGCCCGTGAGCCATGGCTGCTGAGCCTGTGCGTCCGGAGCCTGTGCTCCACAACGGGAGAGGCCACAACAGTGAGAGCAGTGAGAGGCCCACGTACCGCAAAAAAAAAAAAGAATCTGCCTGCCAATGCAGGGGACACGGGTTCAAGTCCTGGTCCGGGAAGATCCCTCATGCCGCGGAGCAACTAAGCCTGTGCACCACAACTACTGAGCCTGCACTCTAGAGCCCGCAAGGCACAACTACTGAAGCACGTGGGCCACAACTACTGAAATCCACACGCCTAGAGCCCATGCTGCACAACAAGAGAAGCCACCGCAATGAGAAGCCCGCACACTGCAACAAAGAGTAGCCCCCGCTTGCCGCAATGAGAGAAAGCCCACGTGCAGCAACAAAGACCCAACGCAGCCAAAAATAAATAAATAATAAAATAAATTTATTAAAAAATAAATAAAGTGAATAAGGGGATATTTACATTATCTTTATAATTTCCCTGATATTAAGAACCAGATGGAATGTGCCAAATGTTCTGTCTTCCCTAGTATTGTTATTCTGCACTTTACAAATTGCTTACTTCATTAAACACCTCAGTCACTGTGTCTCAGTCTCCACTTGGGTACTTGTTCTAATGCTGGCCTTTTAAATGAGCTGAAGGAAAACAAGGAACCCTTTTTGCTTTTGACTTTCCTTAAAGTTTCTCCTTTGCAGTCTCCTCATACTGTAGCTTAAATTAGGTGTCACTTGACGAAGTTTCACTGACAAAGTTTCCATGTCAGAATTACATCATACAGTGTGACAGCATTGCAGTAATTATCTGTTAGGAATACAATCCTATCTCATCTATTCAGCAAAACTTTGGGAAAATGATAGTGGCTTCAATAGCAGCATATGCAGACATTTAGAATCATCAAGAAAAAAAGTTTCATAAAGAACTCCCTTTTCCCTTTGTTAATTACACAATCGTGCCTTTCTTCTCCATTGTAAGGTTATATTTAGGTGACATTTATGCTTATGGAAAGATAAAATGGAGAAAGCAGACAAGGATTGGCTCATTTATTTTCTATTGTCTTTTGTATTTTCCCCAAGCTGACCAGAGCTATAAAAAAAAAGTCCTTAAGGAAGGGATATTGGGTCTTAAGGAATTAACCCGTTCATAGAATTTTAAAGGATTAACCAAAGCAAGTGTTATACTACAATATTTTATGACATTTTAGAAGTGTCTGATAACCTTTGGTGCAAATACCATTTTTTAAATTAACAACCTTTCATAGAGGAAGCAGAGGCTTGCCCCACTAATGTAGTTATTCATACTGACCTCAGGGCTCTGGAACCAAACAAGGGCCATACAACAGCCATATAAATGTTCCAAATTTAAATCTCAGGCAAGCATTCAAGGTAGATAACACTGACGAAATTTAGTTTCTTTCTTAGTTGTGGATAGATGATTTTAAGAAAACATGTAAATTGCTTCTAAGAATAATGGCTAAATATTAATTCTAATTACTAATAGAGAACATAAATCATATTCATACTTTTCTTGGGTTTTAGTTTATAGAAAATTGAATTTGTATTTTTGAATTTAACAATTGTTTCTAGCAATTTCTACTCACCTTTTACAAGATATTTCATGTTACACCTTAGAGGCATATTTTCGGTAAGTCATTATTCTTGACCTGAGATTTTTCATAATCTAGAAATCTAATAGGTATAGTTCTGTAAGCAGCATGTGTTGTAGTTCATTCAACCGTTCGCATATAATAGTGTTGTTCACAATATACATTGAAAAAGGCAGTAAACAACTAGAATGAACTAGAATAATGACAGAATGGAGCAGAAAACGAAGGCAGCAGATACCTGTAGTTGTAGCCATCTTAGTGGATGAAGTACTGTGTGACACTTATTTTATTTATAGAGATGAGGATTCCCTTTTAAGCACCCAAGCCAGGAGCTCTCCAAATCTATTGTTTTGACAATGCAATTAGACCACAGATCCACAGACTTAAGAACTGTAAGGGAACCAGAATCTCCTTAAGGAATATATTTTTTCTTTGGCCTTAAGGACCCACCCAGAAACCTGGAAACTGCTATGTCCTTTGCTTTTATTACCTGAAAACTAGAAGAAGCAGTGAATACTTGCACACAAAGAACGCTATTGGACATTAGCAATGATGATGGTCAGAAAACTCATAGCAGATACCCTAAGTCATGGTTCTAACCATGTATCTACTGCCAGGCATCTACTAAAATGAGATGATGCAGCTTTAACAATTACATATTCATTATTCCACATATGTTATCCAGTTCCTGTTGTGCTCTAGGCCTGTGCTAAGTTCTAGGGGTACACAGTGACGAGCAATGATTCTTGTCCTCAAGGAGTTTATTGTCAAATGAGAGGAGAGAGATGATTACATAAGTAATTACAAAATAGGGTGGTTTCCAGTAACAAGTGAAATCTAAGAGGAAATCTAAAGGTTGTGAATGAGTTAGCCAGAAGTGCATTTTATATTTTTGGTGCAAGTGAAAGGAATTCTTCTCAAAATAATTAATTAAAAAGTGGGGGGTATATTATTAGATCACTAATTGGTAAATGCAGGGGATGAAAGCTGGACTAAAGCCAACTGGATCTAAGTAGTCAACAGTGTTATTGAGTGTGTATGTAAATACATGTGGGTGTGTGTATGCATGCAAGTGGTTCAGTCTCTCATCTCTCCTAGACTTTTTTCATTTCTTTTTTCTGAAGGGCCTTGTTCCCTTCTACTGCAGACAGGCTTCCTTCAGCTGGTGGTAGACATGAAAGAGGCAGCTCCAGTTTAGCAACTCCAAAAGAAAGAGACATTCTTTCTCCCAGTATTATTGTCTGTGCTTGTGTCATGCATCCACTCTCAATTAGTCACTATGGCCAGAGGAGTAATGTTATTAGAAGACCCAAGTTGACTGTATTGAATGGGTGACAGAGGATGAATAGGTCCCCAAAAGCAGCAGGAAGAACTTTTGCAAAAGGGAATAGTGATTTTATCAAAAGAGTGAACTAAGCACACATGTACAACTCCTCTTCCATCTAAAATCCCATAAAAGACCAAAATTTTCAAAATTCATAATGCTGTAGATAAGAGCTTTTATGACATCTAAAATTATAGATTACTGATTAGATGAAACTACAGCCCCATATGTACTGAGAAGATGCTACAGAGTTAATGCTGCATTTATTTAGGCATCCTCAATTGATACAGAAATGGGAGAAGCTTTAGGGGGAAAATAATGAAAGCAAGTAGAGCAACTGCACCATTTAGTCTGTTTACCTTCTGCTGCTTACATAGAGCACTGGGACTCCATGACATTTGCTCCAGAGCTAAAGAAACTATTGTGGACATTGATGCCAAAGAGAAGGGCAGATCTAGAGTGGCCGCTGATGTTCAGAAGGGACAGTGAATACACCCTGAATATAAGCTACTGGCACACCTAACTACCATCATTCTTTACGGCTCCCCTACAGTCTCTAGAGGCAAGCTATGGCAAACAAACATCCACAGACAAATGAACCAGGATCATCTAATGTAAAGATAAATCAACAAGCAGTTGAGGAAAATAAAATCATAAGAGAGGGATTCCCTGGTGGCGCAGTGGTTGAAAATCCGCCTGCCAATGCAGGGGACACAGATTCGATCCCTGGTCTGGGAAGATCCCACATGCCGCAGAGCAACTAAGCCCATGTGCCACAACTACTGAGCCTGCACTCTAGAACCTGTGTGCTGCAACTACTGAGCCCGCGTGCCAACTACTGAAGCCGCATGCCTAGAGCCTGTGCTCCACAACAAGAGAAGCCACCACAATGAGAAGCCTGCACACCCCAACAAAGAGTAGCCCCTGCTCACTGCAGCTAGAGAAAAGCTCATGAGCAGCAATGAAGAGCCAATGCAGCCAAAAATAAATAAAATAAATAAATTTATTAAAAAATAAATAATTTTTAGGGGGATTGGAACCAAGATGGCAGAGTAGAAGGATGTGCTCTCACTCCCTCTTGCAAGAGCACCAGGATCACAACTAGCTGCTGGACAATCATCGACAGGAAGACATTGGAACTCACCAAAAAAGATACCCCACGTCCAAGGACAAAGGAGAAGCCACAGTGAGACGGTAGGAGGGGCACAATCACAGTAAAATCAAGTCCCATAACTGCTGGGTGGGTGACTCACAAACTGGCGAACACTTATACCACAGAAGGTCACCCACTGGAGTGAAGGTTCTGAGCCCCACATCAGGCTTCCCAACCTGGGAGTCCAGCAATGGGAGGAGGAATTCCTAGAGAATCAGACTTTGAAGGCTACTGGGATTTGATTGCAGGACTTCAACAGAACTGGGGAAAACAGAGACTCCACTCTTGGAGGGCACACACAAAGTAATGTGCGCATTGGGACCCAGGGGAAGGAGCAGTGACCCCAGGGGAGACTGAAGCAGACCTACCTGCTAGTGTTGGAGGGTCTCCTGCAGAGGCGGGGTGGGCGGGTGGCTGTGGCTCACCATGGGGACAAGGACACTGGCAGCAGAAGTTCTGGGAAGTACTCCTTGGCATGAGCCCTCCCAGAGTCCGCCATTAGCCCCACCAAAGAGCCCAGGTAGGCTCCGGTGTTGGGTTGCCTCAGGCCAAACAACCAACAGGGAGGGAACCCAACCACCCATCAGCAGTCAAGCAGATTAAAGTTTTACTGAGCTCTGCCCACCAGAGCAACAGTCAGCTCTACACACCACCAGTCGCTCCCATCAGGAAACTTGCATAAGCCTCTTAGATAACCTCATCCACCAGAGGGCAGACAGCAGAAGCAAGAAGAACTACAGTCCTGCAGCCTGTGGAACAAAAACCACATTCAAAGAAAGATAGACAAGAGGAAAAGGCAGAGGGCTATGTACCAGATGAAGGAACAAGATAAAACCCCAGAAAAACAGCTAAATGAAGTGGAGATAGGCAACCTTCCAGAAAAAGAATTGAGAATAATAATAGTGAAGATGATCCAGGACCTTGGGAAAAGAATGGAGGCAAAGATCGAGAAGATGGAAGAAATGTTTAACAAAGACCTAGAAGAATTAAAGAACAAACAAACAGAGATGAACAATACAATAACTGAAATGAAAACTATACTAGAAGGAATCAATAGCAGAATAACTGAGGCAGAAGAACGGATAAGTGACCTGGAAGACAGAATGGTGGAATTCACTGCTGCAGAACAGAATAAAGAAAAAAGAATGAAAAGAAATGAAGACAGCCTAAGAGACCTCTGGGACAATATTAAATGCTACAACATTCACATTATAGGGGTCCCAGAAGGAGAAGAGAGAGAGAAAGGACCAGAGAAAATATTTGAAGAGATTATAGTCGAAAATTTCCCTAACATGGGAAGAGAAAAAGCAACCCAACTCCAGGAAGCGCAGAGAGTCCCATACAGGAGAAACCCAAGGAGAAACACGCCAAGACACATAGTAATCAATTTGGTAAAAATTAAAGACAAAAAAATTATTAAAAGCAGCAAGGGAAAAACGAGAAATAACATACAAGGGAACTCCTATAAGGTTAACAGCTGATTTCTCAGCAGAAACTCTACAAGCCAGAAGGGAGTGGCATGATATATTTAAAGTGATGAAAGAGAAGAACCAAGATTACTCCACCTGGCAAGGATCTCATTCAGATTCGATGGAGAAATCAAAAGCTTTACCAACAAGCAACAGCTAAGAGAATTCAGCACCATCAAACCAGCTCTACAACAAATGATAAAGGAACTTCTCTAAGTGGGAAACACAAGGGAAGAAAAGGACCTAGAAAAACAAACCCAAAACAATTAAGAAAATGGTAATAGGAACATACATATCGATAATTACCTTAAACGTGAATGGATTAAATGCTCTAACCAAAAGACACAGGCTTGCTGAATGGATACAAAAACAAGACCCATATATATGCTGTCTACAAGAGACCCACTTCAGACCTAGGGACACATTCAGACTGAAAGTGAGGGGATGGAAAAAGATATTCCATGCAAATGGAAATCAAAAGAAAGCTGGAGTAGCAATATTCATATCAGATGAAATAGACTTTAAAGAATGTTACAAGAGACAAGGAAGGACACTATGTAATGATCAGGGGATCAATCCAAGAAGAAGATATAACAATTATAAATGTATATGCACCCAACATAGGAGCACCTCAATACATAAGGCAACGGCTAACAGCTCTAAAAGAGGAAATCGACAGTAACACAATAATACTGGGGAACGTTAACACCTCACTTACACCAATGGACAGATCATCCAAAATGAAAATAAATAAGGAAACAGAAGCTTTAAATGACACAATAGACCAGATAAATTTAATTGATATTTATAGGACATTCCATACAAAAACAGCAGATTACACTTTCTTCTCAAGTGCACACAGAACATTCTCCAGGATAGATCACATCTTGGGTCACAAATCAAGACTCAATAAATTTAAGAAAATTGAAATCATATGAAGCATCTTTTCTGACCACAATGCTATGAGATTAGAAATGAATTACAGGGAAAAAAACGTAAAACGCACAAACACGTGGAAGCTAAACAATACGTTACTAAATAACCAAGAGATCACTGAAGAAATCAAAGAGGAAATCAATACCTAGAGACAAATGACAATGAAAACAATACGATCCAAAACCTATGGGATGCAGCAAAAGCAGTTCTAAGAGGGAAGTTTATAGCTATACAAGCCTACCTCAAGAAACAAGAAAAATCTCAAATAAACAATCTAACCTTACACCTAAAGGAACTAGAGAAAGGACAATCAAAAACCAAAGTTAGCAGCAGGAAAGAAATCATAAAGATCAGAGCAGACATAAATGAAATAGAAACAAAAAAAAAACAATAGCAAAGATCAATAAAACTAAAAGCTGGTTCTTTGAGAAGATAAACAAAATTGATAAACCATTAGCCAGACTCATCAAGAAAAAGAGGGAGAGGACTCAAATCAATAAAATTAGAAATGAAAAAGGAGAAGTTACAACAGACACCACAGAAATACATAGCATCCTAAGAGACTACTAGAGGCAACTGTGTGCCAATAAAATGGACAACCTGGAAGAAATGGACAAATTCTTAGAAAGGTATAACCTCCCAAGACTGAACCAGGAAGAAATAGAAAATATGAACAGAACAATCACAAGCAATGAAATTGAAACTGTGATTTAAAATCTTCCAACAGGGCTTCCCTGGTGGTGCAGTGGTTGAGAGTCCACCTGCTGATGCAGGGGACACGGGTTCGTACCCCGGTCTGGGGGGATCCAACATGCCATGGAGCAGCTGGGCCCGTGAGCCATGGCCACTGGGCCTGAGCGTCCGGAGCCTGTGCTCTGCAGCAGGAGAGGCCACAGCAGTGAGAGGCCCGCGCACCACAAAAAAAAAAAAAAAAAAAAAAAAATCTTCCAACATCAAAAGTCCAGGACTAGATGGATTCACAGGTGAATTCTATCAAACAGAGAAGAGCTAACAATGATCCTTCTCAAATTCTTCCAAAAAATTGCAGAGGAAGTAACACTCCCAAACTCATTCTATGAGGCCACCATCACCCTGATACCAAAACCAGACAAAGATACTACAAAAAAAGAAAATTACAAACCAATATCAGTGATGAATATAGATGCAAAAATCCTCAACAAAATACTAGCAAACAGAGTCCAACAACACATTAAAAGGATCATACACCATGACTAAGTGGGATTTATCCCAGGGATGCAAGGATTCTTAATATACGCAAATCAATCAATGTGATATACCATGCTAACAATTGAAGAATAAAAACCATATGATCATCTCAATAGATGCAGAAAAAGCTTTTGACAAAATTCAACACCCATGTATGATAAAAACTCTCCAGAAAGTGGGCATAGAGGGAACCTACCTCAACATAATAAAGGCCATGTACAACAAACCCACAGCAAACATCATTCTCAATGGTGAAAAATTGAAAGCATTTCCTCTAAGATTGGGAACAAGACAAGGATGTCCACTCTCGCCACTATTATTCAACATACTTTTGTAAGTCCAGCCACAGCAATCAGAGAAGAAAAAGAAATAAAAGTAGCACAAAGTGGAAAAGAAGAAGTAAAACTGTCACAGTTTGCAGATGACATGATACTATACATAGAGAATCCTAAATATGCCACCAGAAAACCACTAGAGCTCATCAATGAATTTGGTAAAGTTGCCGGATACAAAATTAATGCACAGAAATCTCTTGCATTCCTATACACTAATGATGAAAAATCTGAAAGAGAAATTAAGGAAACACTCCCACTTACCACTGCAACATAAAGAATAAAATACCTAGGAATAAACCTACCTAGGGTGACAAAAGACCTGTATGCAGAAAATTATAAGACACTGATGAAAGAAATTAAAGATGATACCAACAGATGGAGAGATATACCATGTTCTTGGACTGGAAGAATCAATATTGTGAAAATGACTATACTACCCAAAGCAATCTACCGATTAAATGCAATCCCTATCAAATTACCAATGGCCTTTTTTACAGAACTAGAACAAAAAATCTTCAAATTTGTATGGAGACACAAAAGACCCAGAATAGCCAAAGCAGTCTTGAGGGGAAAAAATGGAGCAGGAGGAATCAGACTCCCTGACTTCAGACTATACTACAAAGCTACAGTAATCAAGACAGTATGGTACTGGCACAAAAACAGAAACATAGATCAATGGAACAAAATAGAAAGCCCAGAAATAAACCCACGCACCTATGGTCAACTAATCTATGAAAAAGGAGGCAAGGATATACAATGGAGAAAAGACAGTCTCTTCAATAAGTGGTGCTGGGAAAACTGGACAGCTACATGTAAAAGAATGAAATTAGAGCACTCCCTAACACCATACACAAAAATAAACTCAAAATGGATTAGAGACCTAAATGTAAGACCGGACACTATAAAACTCTTAGAGGGAAACATAGGAAGAACACTTTTTGACATAAATCACAGCAAGGTCTTTTTTGATCCACCTCCTAGAGTAATGGAAATAAAAACAAAAATAAACAAATGGGACCTAGTGAAACTTCAAAGCTTTTGCACAGCAAAGGAAACAAGACAAAAAGACAACCCTCAGAATGGGAGAAAATAGTTGCAAACAAATCAATGGACAAAGGATTAATCTCCCAAATGTATAAACAGCTCATGCAGCTCAATATTAAAAAAACAAACAACCCAATCCAGAAATGGCAGAAGACCTAAATAGACATTTCTCCAAAGGAGACATACAGATGGCCAGGAAGCACATGAAAAGCCACTCAACATCACTAATTATTAGAGAAATGCAAATGAATACTACAATGAGGTATCACCTCACACCAGTCAGAATGGGCATCATCAGAAAATCTACAAACAACAAATGCTTGAGAGGGGCTGGAGAAAAGGGAACCCTCTTGCACTGTTGGTGGGAATGTATATTGATACATCCACTATGGAGAACAGTATGGAGGTTCCTTAAAAATCTAAAAATAGAATTACCATATGATCCAGCAATCCCACTACTGGGCATATACCCAGAGAAAACCATAATTCAAAAAAACACATGCACCCCAATGTTCATTGCAGCACTATTTACAATAGCCAAATCATGGAAGCAACCTAAATGTCCATCGACAGACGAATGCATAAAGAAGAGGTGGTACCTATATACAATGAAATATTACTCAGCCATAAAAGGGAACGAAATTGGGTCATTCGTAGAGACGTGGATCAATCTAGAGACTGACATACAGAGTGAAGTAAGTCAGAAAGAGAAAAACAAATATCATATATTAACGCACATATGTGGCACCTAGAAATATGGTACAGATGAACTCGTTTGCAGGGCAGAAATTGAGACACAGATGTAGAGAACAAATGTATGGACACCAAGGAGGGAAAGCGGTGGGGTGGGGGGGGTCATGGTGTGATGAATTGGGCGATTGGGATTGACATGTATACACTGATGTGTATAAAATTAATGACTAATAAGAACCTGCTGTATAAAATAATAAATATTATTCAAGTCATCCAATGAAAAATAAATAAATAATTTTTAAAACTTTGAAAAACAATCATAAGAAAGGTGTGAAACTCTATGGACAGATCAAACAATGGCTAAGGAACAGAGTTGACAGAGCAAATGGTAGAAAGCCTAAACTCTAATATTCTCAGAAAAGTTTGAAAGTTTATTGTTTTCTTGATAAATGAACTGATAGAGATCTTGTTTATTAAAAATGAGATTTCAAAACTTTTACTAAAATATCAATTTTATGTTGATAGGCTTGAAAATCTAGAAAAAAACAGTATTCAGGGAAGTATAAATTTTACTTGAGAAACTATAAATTTACTTGAGAGAGTGTAGAAAACCTTAATAGAATGATAACCATGTAAGATATTGAAAAATCTACATGTAAAAATGGCATCAGATGTGGAAGGTTTTACAGGCTAGTTCTACCAAAATTTCGAGGAGTAGATAATTCCCTTTTATATAAATTATTATAAAGCATAGAGTTGGAAAGCTTTCAGCTCCTCCTCTGAAGTTAGTATAATCCTGAGAAAGTTTTGAATCTACTCTGTAAATTGATAATTATAAGCAAAAATGGAAAAGAATAATACAATTCATAGGCAACCTCAGTTATGAAAATAGATGCAATAATCTTAAATAAAATATTAGGAAGTGAAATATAGCAAAGGATCAGATGTTCAAATAGTGTTTATTCCAGATATGGAAGGATGGTTTAACACTGGGTTATCTATTAATATAATTCAGTACATTATCAGATTAGGGGAAGAAAAAACCAAGTGATCATCTCAATAAATATGGTCAAGCATTTGATAAACATCCATTTCTCATTTTAAAAAAACTCTAGTTAGTCAGTAATATAGAATTATACTCTTAACTCATAGAATATACCAAAAATTAAAATCTCACTAAAATATCTTAATGAAAACATTAAAATACCCACAAGGAACAAGACAAGCCTGATTACTTTTACCCAACATTGGATTTTTAGTTCCTAGCCAATGTGATAAAACAAAAAAGAAGTCAAAAGTAGAAGAAAAAGAAAGGTATTGAAAAACAAGATACAAAGCTGCCATTGTTTGCAGGTGGTATGATAAGAAACCAACATGAAGAAAATATTGCCCTGTATTTTAGTATTAACCTGTTAGAAAAGGATTACATTGGTAATAATGAAAATCATAAAATGTTTAGGAATGAATCTAACAAAATGTGCAAGAATGATGCAAAGAAAATTAAGCAGTTTTAGTAAAAATAAAAAAATTTAAATCATTAATAAATGGAGAGCAAATTTGTTCCCAGTTGAGGAGACTCAATTTTATGAAGATGTCATGTCACTCTAATTGGTAAACTCAGTATAATCACAATCAAAATGCCATGATTTTTGTAGCATTTTACCAAGTAGTTCTTTAAAACAAATTTTTTTATTGCAGAACGTTTCAATCATATACAAAGTAGAAGGAATAATATTAACTCTCATATATCCATTATCTAGCTTCAACAGTTATGAACTTATGTCCATAATTGTTAAGTATTTTAATGTATGACTCTAAAATGTATTGAACTGAAGTAACTCTATAAGATCATCAAATACACAGTCAGTGTTCAAAAGCCCCTGATTATAACTGGTTTGTGTCTGTGTTTTGGTTTATTTACATACTTGTTTGTTTGTATGTTTTACTAGCATCCAAATAAGATATGTACATTGCAATTAGATTAAGTTATTTTTAATTTATAGGTTCATTATTTGTATTTTTTTCTATTTCCTTGCACTTTATTTGTTGAAGACGCCACATCTTCTATGCTATAGAATTTCCCACAGTCTTGTTTGCTAATTGCATTTCTGTGGTATCCTAAAGATGTCCCTGTATCTTCCATATTTCCAGTACATGGGTAGTTAATGTTGAAAGACTGACTAGATTTCAGTTCAAATGTTTAGCAAGAATGATTTGTAGGTGGTTTTGTACAATTTTATTAGGAGGTAATGTCTGGTTTTCTCTCTTTTTCTCTCTCTCTCTTTTTATATTTTGTCATTCATTTTTCATTCATGAGCTGGATATTTCTATAAGCAGAAACTTACACTCTTCAATTATTTGATTAAAGTGAGATACATGTTATATAGAAAAGACAGGATAAGTTCTTGATTCTCCTCCTTTCTCTAATAGTTTTCAAAATAATAAGTTGGGTTTTCAGTATCCTCCAAAAGTGATTGTGGTAGACTGAATAATGTTCCTTCTAAGAGGAGAAGGGAGAAGGGAGAGTCAGAGTCAGTTAAAAGGAGAGAGATTTGAAGATGGAGGAAGAGGCAAGGAGCCAAGGAATTCAGATGCCCTCTAGGAGCTGGATAAGACAAGGAAACAGATTCTCTACAGATTCTTCAGTACAGCCTCTAGAATGAATGCATCCCTGTCAACACATTAAGTTGAGGACTTCTGACTCCCAGAACTATAAAATAAATATGTACTGATTTAAGCCACTGTTTGTGGTAATTTGCTATAGCAGGAATAGGAAACTAAAATAGATTTTATTGTGTTTTGTTTTGTTGTGTTTTGATTCATTTTAATCACTATTCTTAATGCTCAATTTGACTCATTTTGACCAGTGATCCCATTGATTTATTTGCCAATTCCTGTCAGAATATCACCCTGCTTTAATTACTATACTGTTATAGAATTTCTTGGTATCTGCTATGGCAATGCCTTCTTACTGATCTCCTTCTTCAATGTTTGGCTGATTATATAGTTCATGCTAAAATGCTGTAAAAGAAATGAAGAATATCTTTGATGGGCTTATTAGTAGACTGGAAACAGCTGAGGAAAGAATCTCTGAGCTGGAGGATATTATCAAAAGAATACTCAAACCAAAAACCAAAGAGAACAAACACTGAAAAAGAAAAAAAACAGAACAGACTATCCAAGGTCTGTGGGACAACTACAAAAGGTATAACATACATACAGTGGGAATACCAGAGTAGAAGGAGAGAAAGGATCAGAGGAAATATTTGAAATGATAATGAATTAAAAATTTCCCAAATTAATTTTCTTACATCCTGGGAGCCCAGAGAACACCAAAGATGATAAATGCAAAAAAAAAAAAATTACAACTAGGCATATCATTTTTTAATTATATAAAATCAAAGATAAAGAAAAATCCTGAAAGAAGTTAGGAGGGCAAAACAAACTCAACGCAAAGAGGAAACAATATAAGAATTATTCCAACTTCTTCTGTAAAACCATACAAGCAAGAAATGTGTGGAGGGAAATGTTAAGTGTTGAGAGAAAAAAAACTACCAACCTAGAATTCCGTACCCTGTGAAATTTTCCTTCAAAGGTGAAAGAGAAATAAAGACTTTCTCAAACAAACAAAACTTGAGGGAATTTATTGCCAGTAGACCTCCCTTGCAAGAAATGTTAAAAGAAGTTGTTTAGAGAGAGGTAAAATAATACAGGTCAGAAACTTGGGTGTGCATAAAGTAAGGAAGTGCATCAAAGAGGGAATAAGTGAAGGTAAAATAAAAACTTTTATTTTTCTTATTATTAATTTATCTAACAGAAGTTAGTTTAAATAATAATAGCAATAATGTATTTGATTATATATATATATATATGCTTATCGACAAGTGACATAAATTTCATCACTGATACAAGGGACAACAGGGAGAAAATAGGTTTATTTTGTTATTATAAGGTCCTCACACTACCCATGAAACAGTATAGTGTTATTTGAAATTGGACTTGGATTAGCTATAAATGGATATTGCTCTAGAGAAGGCACTGAAAGAGTAACTATATATGTGATATGGTAAGAAATGGAAAGAAAAATTACAACCAGAAAGGCAGGAAAAGAGTGGAAGACAAAAATAGGAACAAAGAACAAAGGCAACAAATGGAAAACAGAAACAAATATGGTACATATTAATCCAACTCTATCAATAATCACTTTTAATGTCAGTGGTCTAAATGATCAATAAAAGAGATTGTCTTAAAAACCATATGATCATCTCAATAGATGCAGAAAAAACCTTTTGACAAAATTCAACACCCATTTATGATGTTGAATATAATTTTATGTTATAAAAACTCTCCAGAAAGTGGGCATAGAGGGAACCTACCTCAACATAATAAAGGCCATATACGACAAACCCACAACAAACATCATTCTGAATGGTGAAAAATTGAAAGCATTTCCTCTAGAATCGGGAACAAGACAAGGATGTCCACTCTCGCCACTATTATTCAACATAGTTTTGGAAGTCCTAGCCATAGCAATCAGAGAAGAAAAAGAAATAAAAGTAGCACAAATTGGAAAAGAAGAAGTAAAACTGTCACTGTTTGCAGATGACATGATACTATACATAGAGAATCCTAAAGATGCCACCAGAAAACTACTAGAGCTCATCAATGAATTCAGTAAAGTTTCAGGATACAAAATTAACACACAGAAATCTGTTGCATTTCTATACACTAACAACAAAATATCAGAAAGAGAAATTAAAGAAACAATCCCATTTACCATCACATCAAAAAGAATAAAATACCTAGGAATAAACCTGTGTAAGGAGACAAAAGACCTGTACTCTGAAAACTATAAGACGTTGATGGAAGAAATCGAAGATAACACAAACAGATGGAAAGATATACCATGTTCTTGGACTGGAAGAATCAATATTGTCCAGATGACTATACTACCCAAGGCAATCTACAGATTCAGTCCAATCCCTATCAAGTTACCTATGGCATTTTTCACAGAACTAGAACAAAAAATACTAAAATTTATATAGAAACACAAATGATCACAAGTAGCCAAAGCAATCCTGAGAAAGAAAAATGGAGGTGGAGGAATCAGACTCCCTGACTTCAGACTATACTACAAAGCTACAGACATCAAAACAGTATGGTACTGGCACAAAGACAGAAATATAGATCAATGGAACAGGATAGAAAGTGCAGAAATAAACTCATGTACCTATGGTCAATTAGTCTATGACAAAGGAGGCAAGATTATCCAATGGAGGAAAGACAGTCTGTTCAATAAATGGTGCTGGGAAAACTGAACAGCTACATGTAAAAACGGAAATTAGAACATTCTTTAACACCATACACAAAAATAAACTCAAAATGGATTAAAGATCGAAATGTAAGCCCAGATAGTATAAAACTCTTAGAGGAAAACATAGGCAGAACATCTTTGACATAAATCACAGCAATATCTTTTTCAATCCATCTCCTAGAGTAATGGAAATGAAAAGAAAAATAAACAAATGGGACCTAATTAAGCTCAAAAGATTTTGCACAGCAAAGGAAACCATAAACAAAACGAAAAGACAACCTGCAGAATGGGAGAAAATATTTGCAAACAACGCAACCGACAAGGAATTAGTCTCCAAAATTTACCAACAGCTCATGTGGCTCAATATCAGAAAAACCAACAATGCAATCAAAAAATGGGCAGAAGACCTAAAAAGACATTTCTCCAAAGAAGACATACAGATGGCCAAGAGGCAAATGAAAAGATGCTCAACATTGCTATTATTAGAGAAATGCAAATCTAAACTACAGTGAGATATCATCCCACACCAGTGAGAATGGTCGTCATCAAAAATCTACAAACAGTAAGTGCTGGATAGGGTGTGGAGAAAAGGGAATCCGTATACACTGTTGGTGGGAATGTAAATTGGTATAGCCACCAAGGAGAACAGTATGGAGGTTCCTTAAGAAACTAAAAAATAGAGCTACCATATGATCCAGCAATCCCACTCCTGGGCATATATCCAGAGAAAAACATGGTTCAAAAGGATAGATGCACCTCAGTGTTCATTGCGGCACTGTTTACTATAGCCAAGACATGGAAGCATCCTACGTGTCCATTGACAGGTGAATGGATAAAGATGTGGTACACATATACAATGGCCTAATACTCAGCCATTAAAAAGAATGAAATAATGCCATTTGCAGCAACATGGATGGACCTGGAGATTATCATGCTAAGAGAAGTAAGTCAGAAAGAGAAAGACAAATAACATATGATATCACATGTGGAATCTAAAATATGACACAAATGAACTTATCTACAGAACAGAAACACACAGACATAAAGAATAGACTTGTGGTTGGTTGCCAAGGGGGAATGGGATGTGGGAGGGAAGGATTGGGAGTTTGGGATTAGCAGATCCAAACTATTGGGTTGGCCAAAAAGTTCACTCAGGTTTTTCTTTAAAAGGTTACAGAAGAACCCAAACGAACTTTTTGGCCAACGCAATATTATAGAGAAAATGGATAAATGACAGGTTCCTACTGTATATCACAGGGAACTATATTCAATATCCTGTGATAAACCATAATGGAAAAGAATATGAAAAAGAATGTATATATATTTATAACTAAATCACTTCACTGTACAGTAGAAATTAGCACATTGTAAATCATCTATACTTCAGTAAAATGAATTTAAAATTTTTTATGTGGTTTAAAATACACAGAGAATTAAAATAAACAATGATAATACCTTATAAATTGAAAGGAAGGTAAGGTAAATGGGTTAATGTATTTTGTTTCTGTCATTTTTTTGAGAAAAGTAAAAGTACTGGTTTATAAACATTTAATAAGTTAAGGATGTATATTGTAATCTCTAGGGTAAGCATTGCATAAATAATAAATGCTAAGCTAGTAGAGGAGGAAAATGGAATAATAAAATCCATTGGTTTAAAGTGCTAAATTTAAAACTTCTCATGTAAAAACATGAGAAAATATGGAGGAAATTTTTTTTAATTTTGAGATTAAATTTAGTCGTATGATTGGCTGCCTAAATTTTTCTAACGGCTTAATAAAGATACTATGAAGAAAAATGTTTTTAGAAAGGAACTTGGAGGGACTTCCCTGGTGGTCCAGTGGTTAACAATCTGCTTCCCAACGCAGGGGACTCAGGTTCGATCCCTGGTCGGGGAACTAAGGTCCCACATGCTGTGGGGAAACTAAGCCCACGCACCACAACTAGAGAGAAGCCCACGTGCCTCAATGAAGAGCCCGCGCGTTGCAATGAAAGATCCCACATGCCTCAGGTAAGACCCAACACAGCCAAATAAATAAATATTAAAAAAAAAATTAAAAGGATCTTGGGGGACACCCTGGTGGTGCAGTGGTTAAGAATCCACCTTCCAATGCTGGGGACACGGGTTCAAGCCCTGGTCTGGGAAGATCCCACGTGCCGCGGACCAACTAAGCCTGTGGGCCACAACTACTGAGCCTGTGCTCTAGAGCCCACGAGCCACAACTACTGAGCCTGCGTGCCACAACTACTGAAGCCTGTGAGCCTAGAGCCCGTACTCCACAACAAGGGAAGGACCCGCAATGAGAAGCCGATGCACCACAGCGAAGAGTATCCCATACTCACTGCAACTAGAGAAAGCCCGCACACAGCAACAAAGACCCAGTGCAGCCATAAATAAATAAATAAATTTACTTTTACAAAGCAGAACTTGGAGAAGATTTTTGCAAACTAATGTATAAAGGTCAAAATTATTTTACATACAAATAGTTCTTAGAGAATAAGTAAGAGACAAACAAGACAACAGAAACATGGCAAAGAATTTGAACAGACCGTAAATATTACAGATGAACAGAAATAAAGATAATTAACCTTACTATTTATCAAGGAACTACAGAAAAGAAAAGCTATTTTTCAACTATAATATTGGCTCATAACAAAAAGATTGGTTAACTGCCAGTATTAATGAAGATGCAAGAAAACACAACTCTATGGTGAGAGGTTGATGAGAAGTTAAATTTATAAAGCCATTTTGGAGAGCAGATTAGCAAAATCAAATGGGAATATCCTTTGTCTCCCCAAATCTACTTATATGAATCATCTGTTTGGACATACTCATATAAAGCTTTTTATTCATGGATATTCATCAAAGCATGGTTTATAACAGCTAATAATTTCAGAAAGTGAGTAAGAAGGGGAATGGTTAAATAAAATGAAGTATAATCACACCATAGAAAACTATCCAGTCTTTAGAAGGAATCCAATAGATCCTGATGTATGGTTATCTTAAGATCTCAAACATATGTTTAGTGAAAAAAGTATAGAAGTAGAACAATATGAATAGTGTTTCCATTTATTTTTAAATGCAGATAAACATGAAAATAAATAGACATGCCTATGCATTTAAATGATAGGAAAAGGGCTTCCCTGGTGGCACAGTGGTTGAGAATCTGCCTGCCAATTCAGGGGACACGGGTTTGAGCCCTGGTCTGGGAAGATCCCACATGCCGCAGAGCACCTAAGCTCGTGTGCCACAACTACTGAGCCTGCACTATAGAGCCCGCTAGCCACAACTACTGAGCCCACATCCTGCAACTACTGAAGCCTGCATGTCTAGACCCTGTGCTCCACAACAAGAGAAGCCACCACAATGAGAAGCCCACACACCGCACCGAATAGTAGCCCCTGCTAACCACAACTAGAGAAAGCCCATGTGCAGCAACAAAAGACCCAATGCAGCCAAAAATAAATAAATTAAATAAATAATTTTTTTTAAAAAAGTAAATGATAGTAAAGACTCAAAGGGCTAGAAGGGTTTGAATTAATCTTTAACATGACATACCTTTGGGCAAGTGAGTGAAAAAGTAGGAGTTGGATAGGACATGAAGATGGACATTTTATTCTGTATTATTTCAGATTTATGTTAATCTTCTACAGTGTGGATGTCTTCATCCACATTGCATTACTTGTACAATAATAAGATTGTTCCCTAGTTCATTCCTGAGAAGTCGTGAGGCACATTTTGTAAATTAAGTGCAGGCATATAAACATGCTTCCATACTAATATATTGACAGGTAGAGAGTTATCATCTGGGTGTTTACAAAATTAAAGACTGAATAGAAAAAAAGTAGGTGAACTCTCGATCCATAAAATTACTTCACGAATGTGTTGCTGCCATATTTTAATTTTAAGTATAAACTTGGTTTAGCTGAAAAGTCATTTATAGATTAAAAATCTGGTATTGTGCTATAACATCCCAAATTTTCCCTAAGAAAATAAAATTGGTATCATGAATTATGTATAAATGGCACATTTAAAAAATATTTATTCAGTTTAATTTCACCGAAGTGACAACACATCAAATCTTGGACCCCTTGTACTTTCAAAGGTTATATTATATATAGGTATTTAAACAGACACACACACACATATACATATTTGTGTTTGAATATAAAAAACTTCATAAGAGTAAGTCTGCTTTAATAGTTTTCCTAATTTAAAAATGTAATAGATGTAATTTTACCTCTAACTGTTTAGGCCAAAATACTTAACGGTTTAGACTTTTGCCTTATAACATGGACATTTTCATACAATCCCCCTTTGCACAACTCCAGGGGGCACCGTTCACATCGTGGTCTGTGTGATTAATGGAGTTGTGCATTACACAGCTGGCACAGCCATTGGTGGAGTCCCTGTTTTCACAAGTGGTACTGTAGCAGAATCTGATTATTATAGATATGGCATACTTAGAAAGATATTTAAAGAGAATGATAAATATACCTAAGTGGTTACCTTGCCTAGAGTCATATTTTGGCAGCCTTTCATAACCCAAAATAATACCACTTAACCTCAGCAAATATAGAAAATTCAAACGTCTCTAAAAATCAGTGAATGTCAATTGTATATAATTTTATGTTCTGAGCACTTATTCCTAAAGCAAAAACAAAATAAAGAAAACGCTTTTTTCTTCATTATTTCAAAACCCACACAGATTATGGGTGTTAATGATACTGTACTTTAAAAATGTTAGCTTTTGGGGGGGAAAGATAACCAGATAGAAATATAAATGTTATTTTCTTTCTTTAAACTATAAAGTTATGGTGTCCTGAATAAACAAAATATGAGGCTTATGTAAACACTCACCCTCTGAAGGAAAAAAAAAGCAAAAACAACGTTTGCGTGTCTGATTGTATTTTGGAACAGAGTAAGTCAACTGAAGCATAGCTATAAAGATATTTTTCTCTTTAGTTTACCCTTGAGATGTACCTATCAAAATAATCTAAACTTATCCAGATGATGTTTTTAATCTTGAGAAAGGCTTTTTTTGTTGTTGTTGGATGATCCTATTAGCAAACTGCTAGAAGGGAAAATCATACAGGATGTAATTTGTAGTTTGACCTGCTCACATTGGGTGTTGCTAAAGAAAATCAATCAGAAATTGTTGTGTTAAAATAACTCTATCTGCTCTGCCTGGCATGTGTGCCTGACTTTAGAATCTATCATTTAAAGCAAATGGTTGTTGCATGAGTATACAATTTATCAGACTTCTAGTCCTCTTTCTCCAAAGCACAGAAAAATAATCATCCCTCCCTAAATATAAATCTTTTAAGAGAAATTCAAGGAATCTGTCTCTAGTAAAATAATTGATAAATGGCAGGAGCATAATTTAAAGATGGTTTCCATCACAGATCACATGGCACCTAAACTCTTAAACCTGTCACTCAAGTCTTTCCATCTGTTGGCCCACTAACATTAATCTCAGTTCCTCTGTGACCAGTTCTCTGATTGAGCTAGGTTGGTCTTTTAATACAGGTTTTCTACTTACTTTTGCCTTGAAGTAAGCTTTTCCTGCTGCCTAAAATGCTCTTCAACATTTTTTCTGCCAACCCAAATCTATTATTCCTTCATAGCTGTTTGAGGGACACGTCTTTTAAAGAATGAAGAGAAAAGAAGGAAGGGAGGGGAACACCATAGACAAAAATCAAACACACTCTAAAAATAAAATTTACAGCATGAGTGGAGGAAAGGCATAAGAGTGTTAATATTGTATGTAATGATTTCTTACAAAGCAATGAGAAAAAGGTAACCATACTAATGGAAGAAATAACAAAGCATATTTAGAAGAGAAAAAATATATATAGCCAATAAACTTATACAGATTTCACCCTTTGTAGAACTCAAAGAAATGCAAATTAAACAAAAATTATTGGATTCTCAAAAATTAAAATGATAACACCTTGTCTTAAGAGTGTGGTAAACTGGCACTCACATATGCTGATGGTAGGAGTGTAAATTTGTAAACTTTCCAGAGAGCACTTTGGCAAGGTATATCAAATTTTAAAATATGTTTACCTTTTGAGCCAACAGTTATACTTCTTTGAGTTTATTCCAAGAAGATAACCAGACGATGGACAGCACTATCAGTGCAGGGGGTTTTTTATGATAGGGAAAAAAAAAAAAAAAACCCTCAAACTGTGAAATACCTAAAGGTCTATTAGAAGGAAGTGTTCAAAATTTGTGGGGTCTCTATATAATATAACTGTGTAATCATTAAAAGTACTCATACAGTATTATACTCATGATGGAAAGTTATTCACACTATGTTAAGGAAGTGAAAAAAACAGGATACTAAATGTGTCTATTGTGATTGCAATTTATAATTTTATTTCCATATCTATGTAGGTATATATAGACAACAGATCCTGAAGGACATACATCAAATTGTTAGCAGTAGTCATTTGATGTTGATAGTGTACCAGATAATCTTTGTTTGCCCTTTACACTTGTCTATATGTCCTGAATTTATTGTTTACAATCAGCATGTATTATAACACGCAGCTGTTGTCTAACGGTAAAGACTTAAATTAGCAAAGTTTTATTCCATTTCCCTTTATTTTCCTTATTCAGCATTATTTCTTTTTTCTTGCTTATTTAACTTTAAAAGATTGCATAACATTATGAAAATGTCTGTTCTGTTTGGAAGAGATGCATTTCATGTTTGTGTAATTAGGCAGTGTTCTTTTTCCCTAAAGCAAAAGGTTCTACTGCAAATGAAGATTTAATTGTTACATAGGATGAGCATCTTATTATTCGTGAGTTATATAAATCACCAAAATGTCCAAGGTCATCACAATAAGACCTAGAAAACAAAGACTCTAGCTATAGGGATTTACTCTATAATTTAAGATACTTACCTAGCCAATAGATGGCAAGAAGTGAGGTGATGAATGGAGTCTAAGAAAAATCAATATGTCTCTATTCTGTGATTACATACTTAGCAGAACCCATTAAAAATCCAAGCTTCTGGTTTAAAGAAAAAGTCATCTTTTCAATCTTCTCTAAGATGTGCAGACATGTCTAAAATAGACTATATAAGGTTCAGTAATGCACATTTGAAAAGGGACATATTCAAATCAAAATGTGTTCAGTGGAAAATAACCTGGATTTTCTAAGACCGGAGGTCTCTGAAGAAGAAAACACTCAGAGAAGATATAATAGCTGTCTTCAAATCTAGCAGTCTGACAGGATAAAAAAAAAAAAAAGATGTGTCTTGTCTGCATAACTTCCAGATGCAGACAAAAGACCATTGGCTAGCTCTTCTGGGGGAAGGTCTTGTGTAGGTATATGCAGTCACTTTCTCAATAATGAATGCCATACCCAGAAATGGAAGGGATAAGGTGTGGGAGCACAGGGCCCATGTCTTCCTCACTTTTTTTTTTTTTTTTTTTTTTTTTTCGGTACGCGGGTCTCTCCCGTTGCGGAGCACAGGCTCCGGACGCGCAGGCTCAGCGGCCATGGCTCACGGGCCCAGCCGCTCTGCGGCATGTGGGATCTTCCCAGATCAGGGCACGAACCCGTGTCCCCTACATCGGCAGGCGGACTCCCAACCTCTGTGCCACCAGGGAAGCCCTTCCTCACTTTTATACTACCAACTTTAGCGCAGGTCCTGGCAAACAAAAGGCACTTAATAAATTTTATTGAATGAATTGAGAGGTAATAAATTATATCTTCATTAAATATATTCTAAATTTAACTATATGATTTTTGAAAGATATTTTGTAAAGTTGTTTAAAGTATTAAATGTGAGATTGAGCCAGATCATCTATGGGTATGTGACCATCTATCCTAGATTTTTCTAGGACAATTCGAATTTAAACTATTTTGTCCTATTCTTCCCATAAGTATACTTCTAAATATTCTTCTTGGTGGTAAAGTCCCAAATTATGATAAGCCTGTCTTATTCTGGGTAGCATATCTAATAGAATGACAAAATAGATTCCATTCTACAGACTGAAAATCATGTTGGACTGCTACAGTTGGTGTGGATAGAAAACTGCAGTTGTTTATAACTAGGAAGTCATTTACTATAAATATAGAGCTAGCCCTATCTTGGTGAATGCAGACTTAACTGTTAATAAATGTATGTAATCAAATGTAAGTCAACCAAGACTGTAAGATGATATATTTTTATTGATTATTTTCTTAAAAAGAAGATTTTGGTCACAGTTCTATAATATTGGGCCACATGGCAACGTTTTCTGAGTGTTCAAGTTTGATTACAAGGCCAGCCTTAAGGCTTGATGAGTGTTTGACAGATGGCTGAGAATATGCAAGTAAGTATGCATTGTGCAGAAAAGCATGCAAGTGAAGAGTCAATCAAGAGAGAATAAACATGCTTAGAAAGAGGCCACCTTATTGGTATTCTGACTACAGAATCAAGCAACTTTCTATGCAAATTATGCAGCTGCATCAGCACCACTGACACTATAGGAGTGAAGAGGGAAAAAAAGCCGAAGTTTTCTGTGGCAAACTAGCTCTGTGCTTGATCAAGGAAATAATATAAGGGTAGATGAGGTAGAGTGGGCTTTTTGTTTTCTGTGATTTTTTAGTTGCTTATTTCTTCTCTTTGCTTGAAGCACTAATGACCACAGCAAACATGGCAAGTTTAAGTGATGAATATGGAGTTTCATACCTCCCAGAGCTTGGCTTTTGGACTAATAAGAATTATTTTGGGGCAGCAACCTACTTTCCTTTACTTCAGGATTTGCATGCCCAGTACACACAGGATCATATAAATGTGCCAGTCCTTGTGGGCAGATACACACACACACACACACACACACACACACACACACACACACACTTTAAAAGGAGGAAGAACCAACAGTAGACTCTCCATTATTCAGAGAATGTTTTTCTGCCCTTATTCAATACACAGTAGCTTAAATAATTAGGCTTTCAGCTAAAGAGATCAAGTATTTTAAATGGGAAAAAAATGACACATGCAGCTAGCAAGTGAATACAGATAATTGTGCTCCACTTAAACAATGGAAATCTGACTTAAATTATCTTTTCCTTAACAAAAAGCAAAAAATATATTAAATAAATATCACATATTAATATTTATAATCTGGAACAACTCCCGTTTCTTCTGTGAAGCCATCCCTGACTTCCATAGGCCATGCTGAATTCTCCCTCCTGTAAACCACTGTTGGGATTTGACACTGAGGCGTTGTGCCTTGAAATGTTAGTATATATGTCATCTGACTATAGCTGGGTTGCCTTGAGGCCTGCCCGTGCCTTTTGACACACACTCATACCCACGCATACATACACATAAACTCGCAGTTGATTCCTAGGAGCTTGAGGGAAATGGTGACTCTATATCTTTAGCTTTCTTTAAAAGGTCAGCCCCGACATTATCCGTAAGGCGTCACAAAGAGATCAGTATATTCCTGTATCCCTCCAACTTTCCGCTGTTGCTTTTAAAACTACGTGCACAGGGAATTCACTGGCGGTCCAGTGGTTAGGACTCCGCGCTTCCAGTGCAGAGGGCATGGGTTCGATCCCTGGTCGGGGAACTAAGATCCCGCATGCCGCACGGTGAGGGCACAGATTCTTTAAATCTTTTCCTCTCAAGAGATGGAGCTTAATTCCCCTCCCCCTGAATGTTGGCTGGACTTAGTGACTCACTTACAGAGAATGGAATATGGCAGAAGTGATGGGATGTCACTTCCAAGATGAGGCTGTTAGAGAACTGTGGCTTCTGTCTTGTCTCCATGAGGCTTGTTTGGGGGAAGCCAGCTGCTGTGTCATGAGGACACTCGAGTGGCTCATGGGCGAAGACCCAGGGCCTGCCACCAGCCACAGAATGAGCCAGGAAGAGGATCCTCCCCCAGGTGGCCTTGATACGACTGCAGCCGGACTGCAGCGTGGAGAGCAACCCTGAGCCAGAACCGCTCAGCCAAGCCGCTCCAAGGCTCCTGACTCACAGAATGATGTTATTCTGTTTGTTTTCTTGAGCCCCCAAATTTGGGGTAATTTGTTACCTAGCAACAGATAACTTATACATTTCCCATTCACCACAGTAGTTGAACACTCTCTCTTTGGCCCCTTATTTCAGTCACCCTCCAAGTGCTCACTTCTTCATCTTTCATTTTTCCTCCCCTGTGTCAGGCTGCTCCTGTTCATAATAGGTGCTTAATCAATATCTGTTCATAGTGTAACCAAATTTTAATTTGTTTTGATGTGTGCAAACAAAAATTATTTGAGAAACAGTATTTTTTTAACAGTTCAGACTAGCATTATAGAGAGACGTGTTTAAGTGTGTGAAGCTAAGCCTTTTATAAGCAAAGCTTACTACTGATAACTATATAACTTCACCAGGAGATATTGGACTCAATGTGCTCTTTGGCTTCAGCAACAGGACTAGTTATGCATTTCAGCTCCAGTGGGCAAAGCTGCTGTGCAGTTTAAGCTTATCAAGTACTTTGCCCTAAGGAACAAATTATAGGCTCAAGATCACTGCCTTCTAAGTGCATTTCCAGTTGTAGATGTTGCCTGTAATCTTCAGGTTGTTGTCTATTGTCGCCTTTAATAATCAAGATATTTATTAAACAAGTGCAGTGCGCCTACCACATTAAGTACTCTGGGAACTTACTGTTTGTTTGTTTGTTTACAAATATTACTTTTACTACCAATATGTGGCATTGGTTAGCAAAATAAACACAATTGCTCATAATGCTAAACAGTCTAGCAAGAAAAATGGACATTAATTTAATAAACTCACAGGCATATAATTACAAGCCAAGTACTATAAAGGAAAAATACAGATTATTGTAAAAAAGGAGATTAGAGAGTGCTCTCTAATCTGAGGATTAGTGGATCACAGAAGGCTCCTCTAAGCTAGTTATCTTTTGGGGTGGAGACCTGGGGATAGCAGGAGTTAACTAGGCAAAAGGGTAGAGGGAAGGGAAGTTAAGTTAGTCAAGCATTTACTATATGCCAGGAACTGTCTGAGAACTTTAAGTCAACAATCTTCACAACAACTATAGGATGGAGGCAACATTTTAACCATGTCTTAGAGATATGAAACCTGAGGACTAAGGTCCACATGCTTAAAGAGTGTCCCAAACTTCTGCAAAGGCTTTGATTTAATCCCTAGGGGCACCAAAGAAAGCCTTGAATGAAAGAGACACTTTAGACCACTTTTAAGTTATGCAGCATGTCATAATATTGATTACCCACAAAAGTTCAAGCAATAAAAACACAAACAAAATAGGACACAGTTTAACTTTATTACCTTCCAAACACACACACACACAAAAGATAATAGAAATAATATCACAACAAAGTTATTTTAAATTAGTCATCACTTTTACAATCCTTTCGAATTCTTTATGCTTTCTATCCAGGAACGCCATGATGTTCTTTTTATATGATAAATACTGCTAACCAAATATGTATCTTCAGCTTATATAGTTTATGAAAATGGATGCTGTACTGTATATTAAGTTACAACCAATACTGGAAAAGAGAAGTGAAAGTACTTCATTATTCTTTGTTAAATAATGAATGTTTTGAAGTAATGTGATCATTAAGTGAACATAACTCGGATATAAATGTAAATTTTTCAAAACTTGAAATGTTCCTTGAGGTAAACTCTGGCTGAAGTTCTGAATATTTAATGGTTCTGTTTTCACAAAATGAGTGCAGTCACCTATTCAACATAATCAGTTATCTAGTTATCTAAATAATCCTGCATTAAATATTTGGCCTAGTGCTTAGATGTTTTCTGTTTGCCCCCCCAGATACATTTTCTGCCCTTTTCTGCCCCACTCTGTGCCTCAGGAAACCAACATTTTTGGAAATCATCAACAGGCTCCTTACCCTCTGACTTCTAGCTGGGCCAGTACAGGGACATGGGTGGGAGGAGAGAGGCTGAGGTGGTCTGACTCCCAGCTCCCTCCCTGTTGGGTCACTGCATGTTGGGTGTGGCCTTTACAGAAGGTTAGAGTTCCTGTCCTGTCTATACAGCTCTTCCCTCTGTACTCTGGGAACTGCTCCCTGCCTTCCCCACTTGGCCCCAGGATGAGAACAGTTAGAGCGCCAAACCATCCTTGTCACCCTCCCCCAAGCCAGCCTGCTTTTTTGTAAATAACCCCCTTTTTAAGCCCGCCTCAATTATCAAGCATGCCATTTTCTCATAGAACCCTGACTGTATAGTAATCGATAACAAGAGTGGCCTCAGGAAAGAGACCCTCAAAATGGGATTCTGAACTGACTGTCCACATATGTGTGTGATAACTCACTGTCCAGATAACTTATTGGGCAGGAGTTGGAGGAAATAGGGATGCAACACGGAGGAACATGGTTGAGTTGACTTTGAGAGAATGGAACAAAGGATGGAACAGTAGAGGCTGAGCAGGATGAATGTATTGATATATTCACTCAGGATTCAGGACTCGAGAGTATGACTTGAATGCCGAGGAGTGGCTTTATTAGTCTGCTGGGCTGGCTAACCGATGGGTGAATTCAGTGGTGGCCCACAGTCAGTTAGAATGATGTGCTAGAACTTCCATGCTATAATGTAGGGGAAGAATTCAGATAGTTCAGGGTGATGAAATAATGTACAACCTGTTTAGTCACTTGCTATTCATTACCCCTGGGAGTGTCCAGAGGACATACACTCTTCATCAAGGCATTAAGAAATGCATAGGTGAGGGGTCACTACCATCACTGGTCACCCGATGGTGGTGGTTCTCTGTAGGCTGACTTCTGAGCAGGGACGTAAGAGGCTGGGAACCATGTTTGGTATGTAGATCGCACTTGCTGTTCCTATGACACGTTTATACTTTCTTAACCACTAAATGAATTTTTAATAATATTAGGGAGAAAAGAGTGCTGCAACGGAACCCCCTTTTTAAAGAAATCTCTAGTAAAATCTATACTGGTTACTAATGCTTTAATGAATGTTCTCTGTTTAATTGATACAAAAAAAGTACTGGGTCTTATTTCAAGTTTGGCACAAGGTAGAAACAGAAGCTGATACATAAGCTTGGTTCAAAGGTAAGCCCTCCCCACTTTCAGGTTGGGTTATCATTGACAATTCTCTTAATCTCTATGCAGCTCAATTTCTTCATCTACAAAATGAGGGAAATAATATCTGCCTCCTTTAGTTGTGAGGATTAGCAAAATAGAGGACAGTGCCTCAACTAGCAAGCTAACTAAGTTTACCTTCTCCTGGGTTCAAGCACTTTGGACTTTCCTCTCTCATAGCTCTTATAACTTCATATCTCATACTGTATTGCAGACCACTTAAGTTTAGGATGCATGTCTACTTGTCTCATTATATAAATCCCCAGTGCTCAACATATAGACAGACACACACCAGACACTAGCCATGTGAGCAATTGAATGAATAAGTGTGTTCTTTTGAAAATGAAATGGAAGTGGTCAGTTTATTATTTATCTTCCTTTCCATTTCTCTACCTATGTTTAAATTCAGTCTCCATCTGCTGCCTTTAGAACCATGGACAAACTACTTAGCTCTACTGAGCTGTGGGTTCCTCATCTGTAAAATTAGATAACACCTCCTATTCTCGTAGGAGTACTGTAAGAAAAAACTTAGATAACAAAATATCTGGAAAATAGGAGGTACTACATACATTTTATTTCCCTCTTGGTATCTCAAGTGTCTGGCACATTATAAGCACTGAAATAATGTTTTCTATGGTGGATCACACATGAAGTTCTAATTTTGAAAGCTTATACCCCATTCATTCCTTAAAAAAACCTGAATATCAGATTACTGCCCATGAGTTTGCAAAATATTTTTAAGCCTTTTATGGTTAAAATGCTCTAAGAATTTGGAAGAGGCCATACTTCTGAACCTTATTTTAATAAATCCAAAATGGATAGATGTGGAAAATATTTAACATTCAACAGTTAATTTTGAATAGAAGAGATAGCTAATTTTATCCCTTTTATTTCTACAAATCATAAGGAGAGACAGTTTAGATAGGTTATTCAAAAGAGACTCCCCAAATCATTTCTAATGGGATACATCAACTCAAGTGTGGCCCAAAGATTATTCTTAACAAATGCACATATTGTTTGACTTTACTTGGAATAAACAAAAAGCTTAAAATTAGATTATTGCTTAGACATAGAGCCATTAAGTTAAAATAAGGCCAGACATTTGGAATTAATTCAGTTTAAGATAGTCACCTTTAATTAAAACATGGCTAAAATATATGGATTGCTTTATTAGCTTTATGCCATAACCATAAAAACTTACTTAAATTTTCACAGTAAATGCATAGTGCCTTTACACACATTCACAAATACACTAATCAATGCCTTTCAACAAATTCATTTTACATACCTAGAGGGACTCTGACAACTAATAAACCACTAAAAACAAAAGGAAAAATTTGTTTTAAAGTCATTTAAATCACTATTGGCCTGACTTCCTTTCTTCCCTTCAAAAAGAGAAAAAATATATATAATTAACAAAACTCAATGCTATTTCTCTCATTTTTCTTAGGGCTCCAGCACTGTATCACTATCTAAAATATAGCTAATGTAAACTGATTTAGAAAAAGAAGCTTTACTTAGAGCCTTATTTGCGTCGAGTGGCTTTTCAAAAAACACATTTTTCAGATTAGAGGAAATGTTTGTGGTAACATAAGCTCCACTTGCCATTTCAAAATGATAAAATGAATTAAAGGGTGAAGGACGTGAATTAAAGCATGAGTGACTTCATAAAATAAGCATTTTACATAATTTGTACATTTAAATTTTTGTTACCTCAAAATGAAGACAGAATGATTTAAGAATGTAATGCATTTATTCACCAAAAACAGGAAGAAACTCACTTAATTACTATTTTAAATAAATTTTCCAGTGAGTTTTTTGTGTATATAGTCAATGGAAACCTTTTGTTTTGTGCCACAGATTTCCAGTTCCTAATACAGCATTGTGCCTGGAGGCTTGAGATGCTGAATTTGTGTGTGTGTGTGAGTGTGTGTGTGTAGACATAGATATAGAGAAAGAGATGATAGAGACTTTACTACAATAGCTTCTTTAAGGAGCTCTTATAGTTAACTAGAGAAACCCTAAGTTTCTGTTGAACACAGTTTGGATCCTAAAAGCAGTTGTGATGCTTTTGATATTCCCTGAATATAGAGTAAACTCAAAAATATTCTCACTTTTCAAAACAGTGGAAATATGTTCTTTGGGGGCATTAAACAATAAAGCATAAATTTTACAAATAATTATGTATCTTTCCAATGTAAAAAATACTTCATCAAAAAATAATCATTTTGGCATATCTGCTTCTAGCTCTGATGGAGTATCTTGTAACAGATCATGCTGTAATCAGGAACAAATAAAAAAGTGGATAAATTTTTAAAAATCCATTTGAAGGCTTTGGAGATCTTCCAAGGCAGTCAAGACTTAAGAGGCCATGATCCCAGAGAGAAGTGAACCCAGTATTTTTGAAGTAAGCCCAAGTATGTGTGCTGCTTGTCTCCTGGGGCATTTGTTTTAGGAAGCACAAGACAAGAAGTTGAGAAGCAGGCAGAGAGCAGTCCCTAAGAAGCAAAGAAGCCAGTAGAACTTTTGGCAAGTTCATAAGACTAAGAAAACAAAAATTAGAGTATGGGCATGCCACGGGTGCCAGGATTAGGAGATAAAGATCAAAGGAAGAAGGTAGGTGTATAGAAATGAGCCTAACATTCTATGACAGTCATCCACTCCAGGTATATGCTAATTCTTGAGCTGTGGCAGGAAAAATGACTCAAGTGCTGTGCAGAGAGCATCCATAGAACATAGCAGAGCTTTTAGAGTCTTATGTTGCTGAGAGCATAACAAATTAAAGTTCAGAAACCAAGAGAGGGAAGGGTCCTGGTCAGTTGGGATCCTGGAGTGGAGTGTGAATTAAAGGTACACCTAGCCTTATATCCTAGGAGTGAGGATGAATTAAAGGTACACTTAGCCTCACAATGTTTGAAAACCAGACCCATGATTTTCTAGTCCATAATTGGATTGAGGTGTTCTGCTCCTACTCTATACTTGTCTGGAGGAAGATAAAGCAAGTCAGTGAGCTGTGGGATAACTTCAGGAGGCCCAGTATATGTGTAATTGGATTCCTAGAAAGAGAAAGGGAGGAGGAGGGAAAGTATTTGAAGAAATAGTTGCAAATTTTTATCCAAATTTCCTGAAAACTAAACTCACAGATCCAAGAAACTCAGCAAACTTCAAACACAAGGCACATAAAGAAAATTAATCTATGATACATCAAATTGCTAAAAATTAGTGATAAAGAGAAATCTTTTTAAAAGCAGTCAGAGAATAAAAACATATTATCTTTGTTTCTCACAGAGGAACAAAAGTAAGAATGAGAACAGAGTTCTCCTTGGAAACATTGCAAACCAGAAGGCAGTGAAGCACTAAAAGAAAATAAACTATCAACCTAAACTTCTATATCCAGTGAAGATATCTTTCAAAACTGCTGGTGAAATAAATATTTTCCAGATATACAAAAGCTTAAAAATCCATCATGAGCAGACCTTCATTACAAGAAATGTTAAGGGGAGTCTTTCAGGCAGAGGGAAATGATACCAAATGGAAATCTGGATTTATGCAAAGGAATGAAAGCACTGGAAGGGTAAATATGTGAGTCAATATACAATAATTTTAAAAAATTTTAAACATTTGACTGTTTTGAGAAAAAATAAAAACAATGTATTCTTGGATTTATAGCATATAAAGAAACTAGAATATATGACAACAATAGCACAAAGGCCAAGAAGGGAGAGATGGAAGTATATATTGCTCTAAGTTTCTGTACATGAAGTGGTACAGTATCACTTAGGATAGACTGGATTAAGGGTGTGTACTGTTAAACACTAAATCAACTGCCAAAAACACACCAAAAAATTATAGCTAATAAGCAAGCAGAGGAGATGAAATGAAATAAAAATATACTCAATTAATCCAAAAGAAGATAGAAAAAGGAGAAAAAGAGAACAAAGGAATTACAGGACAAATAGAAACAAATAGCAAGATGGTAGATCTAAACAATATCAGTTTTCACATTAAATGGAAATGTAAACCTAACTATATGAATTATCACACTAAAGGTAACAACCCAAATAAAAGGCAAAGATCATAAAATTGCCAACTATATGATGCCTACAAGAAACACACCTTGAATATAAAGACACGTATAGGTTAAAAGTAAAAAGATGGAAAGTATATATACCATGCTAAAAATAATGAAAAGCAAGGAGGAATGGCTTTGTAAATATCCGATAAAACAGAGGTCAGAGCAAGGAATTGAACAGTGAGAAAGAAGATCATTTCATAATGATACAGAAGTCAATTCAAGAGGACAGACAATCCTAAATATTTACGTGCCTAATAGGGATTCAAAATACATGAAACAGGGACTTCCCTGGTGGCGCAGTTGGTTAAGAATCCACCTGCCAATGCAGGGGACTCGGGTTCGATCCCTGGTCCAGGAAGATCCCGGAAGATCCCACGCGCCGCAGAGCAACTAAGCCCATGCGCCACAACTACTGAGCCTGCGAGCCACAACTACTAAAACCTGCACACCTAGAGCCCGTGCTCCACAACAAGAGAAGCCACTGCAATTAGAAGCACACTCACTGCGTGGAACCCCCATTCTCCTCAACTAGAGAAAACCTACACACAGCAACAAAGACCCAACACAGCCAAAAATAAATAAATTAAAAAATTTTTTAATTTAAAATTTATTAACAAAAGATACATGAAACAAAAACGAATGGACCTATAAGGAGAAACGTAAATTCACAATTATAGTGAGAGATTTCAACACCAAGAAAACTAAGTTGGTAAAAATATAGAAGACTTGAACAATATTATGAAATAGCTTGACATAATTGAACACAGAAAACATTTCTTTTAAAAGTACACAAAGAGGGCTTCCCTGGTGGCACAGTGGTTGAGAGTCTGCCTGCCGATGCAGGGGACACGGGTTCGTGCCCCGGTCTGGGAAGATCCCACATTCCACAGCGCGGCTGGGCCCATGAGCCATGGCCACTGAGCCTGCACATCCAGAGCCTGTGCTCTGCAACGAGAGAGGCCACAACAGGGAGAGGCCCACGTACCGCAAAAAAAAAAAAAAAAAAACTACAAAGAATATTTACAAGGTAGTCCATTTCTGGACTATAAACAAGTCTTACTAATTTCAAAGGATTCAAATTATACAAAATATGTCTTCTGATTATAATTGAATTAAATTAGAAATCAGTAAGAGAAATATCCAAATATGTATAAACTCAGTAACATAGTTCTCAGTATAACCCATAGATCAAGGAAAAATCAAAAAGGAATTTTAAAAGCATTTTGAATGAAATGAAAATGAAAACAAAATCAAAATTTGTAGGATAGAGCTAAAGCAGTATTTACAGGGAGATTTACAGCATTAAACAAAAAGTCCTACATCTCTGACCTCAACTTCCACCTTAAGGAACTAGCAAAGAAGAGAAGATTAAGCATAAAAGAAACAGAAGAAAACCAGTAATCAGGAACAGAAACCAATAAAACAAAAGAAAACAAAACAAAAAAGGCTGAGCTGTTATTTAAAAGGTCAATAAAAATTGATAAATCTGTATCAAGACTGAGCAGAGAAAAAAGAGAAGACAAAACTACCAATATCAACAATAATAGAGGTTACATCACTAAAATTTCTACAAATATTGAAAGCATAATAAGGGAATAGTATTGTCAAGATCTGTTAAAGGACTGAAATTTTACATACTTTACAAGTTAGCTGTCACTGTTTTATGGATGCTTGCAGAAGGCTCCCAGACGGCTGAGCCAGAGACCAAGTTAAAGAAATAAAAATTTTAAATACCAAATTACACTCAAAGGAAGGATAAGCAAGGAAATAAAAAAACTAAGAGCAGAAATTAATGAAATAGAAAATATACAACCAGTAGAGAAAATTAAGAAATCTATGAGGTAATTCTTTAGAAAAACTAATAAAATTGATAATCTCCTAGCAATACTAAGAAAAATAAAAGAGAGAGAGATGGCACAAAATACAATGTCAGTAATAAATTGAGCATCTCTGAAGATCATATAGACATTAAAAAGATAATAAGACAATATAAGCAACATTAAACCTAAATTTTCATACTAGATAAAATGACAAAATTTGGAAAATTCTAATAGCTCTATATCAAAGAAATTGAATTTAATTAAAATATTTTTGTAATTAACTTAAAATAGTTTCCACAGGGACATTTCCAAGGCCAGGTATCTTCATGTTTAAGAAAGAAATAAAACTAATCTTATATGAACTTTCTGAGTTCAGAAAAAGATCAACATACTTAAACCTAACAAGGACATTACAAGAAAGGAAAATTCTTGATGTATCTCCCTTATGAACATGCACACAAAAATTCTAAGTAAGTTGTTAACAAATCAAATCCAATGATATATGAAAAGATAGTACACAATGAGCAAGTTGTTTATTTCAAGAATACAAGGTTTGTTTAATATTTGAGAATCAGTGAAATTTACCACATTAAACTAGAGGAGGGCAATCATGATCTTCTCATTAGAAGCAGAACAATCATTTCATAAATCTGACACCCAGTCATTATAAAATCTGTTAACAAATCTGGAATAGAAGAATTAATGGTCATAATCATCATAATTAATGGTCAAATATTGAAACCTTTCCTCCTGAGAATGGGAATAAGGATGTCTCCTCTCATTACTTCTAGTCAGGATATGCTGCCAATCCTAGCCAGTGCAATAAGGCAGGAAAAAGTTGAGGGTATAGAAATAGGAAAGTAAGATTTAAAACTCTTATTTTCACATTTGATGACCCAGTTGTATATGTAGAATCTACAGAAGAATTATTGCAACTTATAAAATAATTTTGTAAATCAATGGACATGTGACCAATATACAAAATATGTTTTTCTGTATATCATCAAGAAATAATTAGGAAATAAAACTTAGTAAAATGACAACATTTATAATAGCATCAAAAAGCATGAGATATCAAACTGGAAGTTTGTAAAGCATATATACATAGAAGACTGCAAAACATTATTGAATGAAATTAAAAGAATATATAAACAAATGGAGGAATATACAATGGCCATGGACTGGATATAATAAAGATATCAGTTCTCTCCAAATTTATCTACATATTCAAGGTGATCTCATTAAGGGTTCCAGCAGGTTTTGTACATATAATTGATAATCTGATTCTAAAATGTATAAAGAATCTCAAAAGGAAAAAAGAACTGAAACAATCTTGAAGAACAAAATTGAAGGGTTTATACTACCATGTTTCAATGTTTCAAGATTTATAAATCTACAGTAATTAAAACAACTTGTGTTTGACTTAATGATGGACAAATAGACCACTAGAAGAGAATTAAAAAGTACAAGAAGGGAACCATACTTACAAGGTCATTTGCTTTTTGACAAAGATGGCAATACAGTGCAGAGGGGGAAACTTGGTCTTTTCAATAAGTGATGCTGGGTGAAGTGTATATTCCATAAGAAAAATAGGACTTCCCTGGTGGCGCAGTGGTTAAGAATATGCCTGCCAATGCAGGAGACATGGGTTTGAGCCCTGGTCCGGGAAGATCCCACATGCCACGGAGCAATTACTGAGCGCAAGCTCACAACTTAGCTCAACAGCTGAGCAGTTGCTCACAACTACTGAGTGCGCCACAACTACTGAGCCTGTGCTCTAGAGCCCACACACCACAACTACTGAGCCTGCACACCGCAATTACTGAAGCCTGTGTTCCTAGAGCCCATGCTCCACAACAAGAGAAGCCACCGCAATGAAAAACGTGCACACCGCAACAAAGAGTAGCCCCCGTTCACCACAACTAGAGAAAGCCTGTACACAGCAACGAAGACCCAACACAGCCAAAAATAATTTTTAAAAAAAGAAAAATAATGAATCTGGACCCTTAGCTCACAATATAAACAAAGGTCAACTCCAAGTGAATTGTAGATCTGAACATGAAGGTAAAACATTTAAGCTTATAGAAGAAAACAAAAATATATCATCATGGCCTTAAACAGGTCACAAAAAATAATAACATAAAAGAAAATGTTGATAAACTGTACTACATTAATATTAAGGAATTGTATTCAACAAAAGACACAATTTAAAGGATAAAACTTTAGACTGGGAGAGAATATTTGTCATAAAATGTATGTGATAAAGGACATATTCACAAATAGATAAAGAACTACAAATCAGTAAGATATGAGGAAATAGGAAAAAATGGGCAAAATTTTGAACATACACTTCACAAAACAAGATATCCAAATGAAAAGGTATGTCCATCTTTATTAGTCATCAGGAAAATGCAAACTGCTGGAAGCTGACCTCTCTCCACATGGTCTCTACACATAGTCTCTCATGTAGCTAGCTGGGCTCACTGAAGGGTCCTTGGATCCCAAAAGTGAGGGTTGCAAGAAGAAGGAAGCGGAAGCGCCCAGTCCTCTTGGAGGTTAGGCTCAGAACTGGCAGTGTCACTTCGACCATGTCGCATTCAGGAAAGCAATCACAGGACCAGCTAGGATTCCAAAGGGAGGGGAAGTAAACTCCACCTCTCAATGCAGCGAGTGACAGAGGATTTGCAGCCATCCATAACCCATCACATCTTCCCACCTCCCTCAAATGTATGCTTGTCCAAAACTAGCTCTGTCATCAAAGTTCATTTCAAATCCTCTCTCTTTTATGAATTATTAACCCCCTAAACTGAAAATAGTTCTTCCATTTCCCCCAGATAAAACAGATGAACTCTCATTTTATCTGTACCTTTCTTGGGGCACTTTTAACTTTAAACCTTGAATTATTTATGTAAGTCTTATCTCCTCTACATTTTAAATAACATTATTTCTAGTTGCTTAAAGAAGAAATTCATATTGTAGAAAATAACCAGCATCTATTGCTGAATAATATGTGCCTCCCCCACATTGCTTTACACATGTGACATAATTAGTAATCATTTATTGAGGAAGATTAGAATAAAATTTAAACTTTCTAATAGGCCGATATTAGGTACTTCTGAGGGCATTTGGCTTGCCTCTTTCTTCCTTATCCTTAATTATATTTTTAAAATACAAATAGGCAAAATGACACTAAGTAATGTTTGTATATATTTTACCAGGCTCATCTTGGTGACAGGCTGGGGGGCAGGGGATGTCATAATAAAAGAAACAAAAGAAAATAACACATAACGCAATGGCTAAAACTTACGCAGCTCTTAACTATATGCCAGGCACAGCTCTGAGAACTTTATCCTCCTAACTGCCCTACAGTGTTTTGAAGAAAAGGAAGAAATAACCAAGGAATGAAGAACAAAGGAAACCAAAGAGGCAGAAAAAGAAAATGTAACCTGTATAACCCCGAACAGTTCCAAGACTTCTGAAATTCTGACATAAGTTGGCTACATGATTAGGAAAGCCAGACTCTAAGAACATACTCAGGAAATGACTTTAGAAAAAAAAAAGGGCATCTTTCCTCCCAGATTAGAATCTACATTTCCCATTTTTATATGGAGTATGATCTATCTCATTAATTCTAATTTTTGAAAACAAAATCATCCATTTTCTGACTTATTGGAACTTCCAGGGTTTCAAATTACCTTAGAATAGTTTTTAATATAATGTTAAACCCTTTAACCACCCATAGAGGAGAAGCAAAGCCTGACAATAATTTGGGTTTTTTTTAAATAAATTTATTTATTTATTTTTGGCTGCGTTGGGTCTTTGTTGCTGTGCACGGGCTTTCTCTAGTTGCAGCAAGTGGGGGCTACTCTTCGTTGTGGTGTGTGGGCTTCTCATTGTGGTGGCTTCTCTTGTTGCGGAGCATGGGCTCTAGGCGCACAGGCTTCAGTAGTTGTGGCATGTGGACCCAGTAATTGTGGCTTGCAGGCTCTAGAGCACAGGCTCAGTAGTTGTGGCACACGGGCTTAGTTGCTCCATGGCATGTGGGATCTTCCTGGACCAGGGCTCAAACCCATGTCCCCTGCATTGGCAGGCAGATTCTTACCCACTGCACCACCAGGGAAGTCCCAATAATTTAGTTTTAAAAAATTGTGTTCTACCTAGAGGTAATAGTCTACTATTATAATTAGAAAAAAGTAAACACATTACTGATACCTTTGTTTGACAGCCAAAAAGTATTATGTGTTCAGTGCTATGCTCTTTATGACTGCTGAAAAATAAAAAAAAGTGTAATATGGTACATGACATCAGAGAATATACAGTCTATTTGAAAAGATAAAACTAAATATTTAGGAAATTAAAAGGAAGGCTTTAGTTTAAAAATAAATTAAAATGTCAGGAAAGAGAGGAATCACTGTGAAATATAACAGCAAAATAAAATTTTGTTTGAGGAGTTGGGAATTGAGGTGGACCTACAAGAAGGGCAGAATTTAGAAAGGATAGCAAAGAACATTCCAGATTTGAGAAAGTGGAAATTAGTAACAGTATGAACAAGGTCACGGAAGCAAGATAATTGTTACATTTTTAACCAGATAACAGGGAAGAGACTATTCATCTTGAGCAAAGCTACATATTGGAGAGTGTTGGAAAATACAATTTAATGGGTAAGGTAGACTAGATTATGGCAGTCTCTAAATGGATGCTAGTCTGTGTGGTTCAAGCTTGGTGCAATAAGCAACTTGAAGCCATTTTCAAACTTGACTGTGAGAGTATTTAATGAACTGAAAGGAACTTTACTGAGTTTTAACATAGGAAAATTCTTCCCGAAGCACAGTTGGAATGAAATCTTCTTACTTGTTTGCCATAAATTCAGCATGATTTTTCCATAAAGAGATTATTATTTTTGACATAAAGCAAACGTCAGAGTTTGGGTGTGTATTTGTGTCCATGAACACGATGATGTGTGTAGGTGTTTTAGTTTCCAAAGTCAGGGTCATGAGGCAGATTAGGGCTACACAGTGTCACAGCAACTAAGCCTGCTGTTCATTTCAGTCCAAAAAGTAGTCAATTCACTGGAAAACAATCAACAAAGTTTAAATTAAAACAGTTACAAATTATTTGTGAAAGTAACCTCGGTTTGTTTAAAGAAAGTTATAAAAATAGCATGGTGTTCCGTAAAGAGATTATTATTTAAACATGAAGCAAAGGTCAGAATTTGCATGTATATATGTGTGCATATATGTGTATGTGTGTGCATGTGTTTTAATTTCCGAAGTGGGGAATCAAGTTGGTCATGTCAGTTCATGAAGTAGACAGTTTACTGGAAAAAGTTCAAAAAAGTAAGTTTAAAGCAAAATATTTACCAGTTCATTGTGAAAAGCTCCTGTAAGTTTATCTAATGAAAAGTATTAAATACAGGTGTTATTTCATGAGACCTAACAGCTTGTCACTCTGTCATGGAAATAAATTTGATTACTCTGATACATTTCTCACAAAACATGTTAATTTCTACCCAATGCCTGTATCTTCTGGGTGCTGAGAAATTGATTTCCAATTCATAATAAAAAGTCCAGCAAAACTGCCAATGAAAAACTTTCATCAGTTACTTTTCATTTCATAAATATGCTTTGAAAACACTTTGTTAATTTTACAGAAAGTCATTAGGTTAAATAAATTACCTTTTGGATACACTTACTAATGGAGCAAAATAATTCCAATATATAATTTACTTCTAAGTGCCTCAGAGTTTCAGGAAGTATTAATAAAGCCCTGACTTCCTGTATCTTAAACCAAACATTAAGTCTGATCTTTGCTTTCCTGGGTCTTAATAAAACAAATTACAAAAGTTATAATGGACTTCTTGGAAAGGTAATGACATATAGGCGTGTTTACAGAATTCCTTTCTTTGATTTCCAACTTAAATTTAAAAAGGTTAGGCCTAAACAGAAAACTATAATGCCACCAAACAACTATTAGGTACAATTCTATTTAGACCACATTGAGAAAGGATACTGAGAGCCTAGCCTAAAATCTCTAGTTTATGAACACAGAACAGAGTTGTAGGTGACATATGACAGAAAATCTAAAGATTCCTACTTTTTTGTTGTTGTTAGCTTTGAAAAGCCAGAAAATACTTAGCATAGGTTCTATGATAAGCAAGATTGGCAGTAGCTGGGAAATGGCTTCTTCAAGCAGCAGGCTGTTATCTCTGACTTGTCCTTTTAATCAAAAGCGTTGCTATCTTAGGGCAAACATTAAGCTGTAGGGTATGAGACCCTTCCTCCCATGTTTTTCTCTAGCTTTTTCTTAAACTCCTGAACTGGAGGATGCTTCTCCGTGTTAGGAGTTTATCCTGTTTTGTGATTTGCTCCTTAGTTTCCAGTTACTGATTTGAGGGGACATTAATGGGCATCAGACAGAAATTCCCTCAATCAAAAATAAGTAAGCAGTTTTTAAAAAATGGATCTATAATTAACAATAACAACCAAAAAAAATCAGAATAAAGGAAGAGAAGGAGGAGGTGGAGGGAAGGAGGAGAGGTAGATAAGAAAGAAAGAAGACAGGGAAGAGAGGGAGGGAAAAAGGAATGAAAAAAAATAGACCCAGTAAAGATAGATGAAGAAGATTTACCCTAAAGAAAAAAGTTTAAACTTAATGCTTTGTTCTCCCTTCCCCCCAGATTAAGGAAACACGTGTCATTTAAAGACATAAAACAGAATGAAAAGGAAACAGATATTCTAAAGAGGGAAAAAAATGATGACACTGAAAAACTGGAAAATATTTAGAAATAGTGAAGAATAGAAATGACACTGTAGAAAAACCAATCCATGACATCAAAAGCCAGCTTTAGAAAATCACACTAGAAATGTGAGGGAAAGGACACAGAGACAAGAATTACAAGAGATGCAATGGAGATCTGAGGTACATAGGACTGCTACATCTGAAGAAAATATCAGAATGAATGGAATAAAAAAATTATTTAAAGATAAGTTGAAATAACATTTCTGGAGTGAAGGAAGACAGGAAATTAGTCCAGATCATTTGGCATGGATCAAATATGCTCATGGATGTTTGGATAAGATCAAATTTCAAGGACCTTTAGGCATGGACCAAATGTCTTATGGATGTTCTAGACAGGACCAAATGTCCTGCAAGGTGAAGAACAAAAGCTGTCAATGTCCTAGAAGGAAAAGGTAAAGAATGACAAACCCCAAGACGTCTCCATGTAAAGTTATTGAACTTCAAGTTTAAAGCATTCAAGCAGTAAAAATAAGTCACCAATAAAGGAAGAGGTAGAAACCAACAAATGCAGACTTAATAATTCTCCTTAGCAGTTTTAGATGCCAAGGAATGTAGAATAATGTCAATGGAGTTTTGGGAGAAAAGAGATTTGACTCTAGAATTGCACACTCAGTCAAACTGGTATTCAAACATCCAGACAATACGAAATCAGCTCAAACATACAAAGTTTGAGGAAGCGTATGTCCCAGGTGTCCAGGTAACATTTTTGAAAAATCCATTTGTCAACAAAATCCAGCTGATATAGAGGATCATCCAAATAAAAACTACGGAAATGGCAAATGGCAAAGTCACAGGATGAAAGATGGTTGGTGAGTATTGAATTCAGTTGAGCATAAAATTAAGGCCAAATTACTAATTAATAAAGTATAAAACAATGTAATTTTTATTATTCCTGAAAGGAAAACTACCTTATGTTGAAGTTTCAGAAACAGTGGTAAAAGACTCAGTGAACACCACAGTATTTATCAGAATTCTGGGCATGAAACAGACAACACCTGCAAAAAACTTAAAGATCTATTTACATAGGGATGAGAATCTCCACAGCCTGGTGAGCACCTATTAACAATCAACAGCAGGGAAGGCATTATTAATACCTTTGGCAGATTGTAATACTGTTCACCCATTTCTGTTTCTACCTGGGGAGGCTTATACTTCCCTGTTTCATTGAAATTAGACTTGGCCATTACCTGTCTGAGCCAATAAAATATGAGCTGAAATGTCATGAAACAGATGGGAAGAAGCTCTTAAAGCCAGTTTGTGCTTCTCCATCACCTGAATCCCAGAGTGAACATCAGGAAGCAGCACCACAACCAATAATTAACAATAATTAACCATTGTAGTTGTAAGTCACTGAGGTTTGGGAGTAAGTTTTTGACGGCAGCAAATTCATCCTTTCTCACTAGTATACTAGCCCTAAGGCTGACAAGGAAAGGTAAGGGCAAGGTGTCACTAGAAATGAGAAGTGAAATCATGGAAGGGCAGCCACAAAGTTGGAGCTGAAGTCTTAAGGAAGCACAGTGCAGTCCAGAACCATAACAAAGCAATAGGGAATGGGGCAGTAAATACCCTGACTTCTCTTTCCTCCTTGCCCTCTCTCTTACATCCTGCTTGTGGCTCCATTTGCCCAAATCCAACTGGATGCAGAAAATTAAGGAATTAAGAGTTCATGGTCACAATATGGGTATCCCCGTAATTGTTCTGAGATAGTTTGAGTGCAAAATCTTTATTAGGGAATCAACACCTGTGAAGGGAAAGAAGATGAAGCAGGATTGGACCGAGAAAGGCACTGAAAAACAAGGCAGACAGTGAGCTCCAAAACTTCAGACAACCCATCAGAGAGCTCTAGAGTGAGAATTATCCATCAGATCCTGACACATAAGGTCAAAATGGCCAGCCATGTGCCCATCATGCCGGCACTGAGAAGATCGATGGTAAAAGCTAGTTGATGTCAACTGGCTGGGTCATTCTGTCTACTTGGTTGTTTAGTTCTTAAATGGCGGAGAGCCTCTGGTGGGCATTAACATGTACATACACACAGACACAAATTATATTTATATTTAATCTTCATTTCTTTATATTTCTTGTCTACAGAAAAGATATTAATTTAAGAAATCACCAAAAATTTTAAAGGTAATATTTTAGTCCCAAAGAAAACCTCAACAAATTTCTATATTAGAAATAGTACATAATACACTGTCTGACAATAATGCATTAAAATTAGGAATGAAAAACAAATGTACAAAGAAACAATACAGTAGCTGTTTGCAAATGTTGAAATTCTCTGGAATGATTCTAATCAAAGATTAAATCTAAACCAAAACTGCTAGAAAAATAACAATCCAAATACTAATTGCCAAACCTGTGGGACACAACCAAAGCTCTACACAGGATCTTAAAGTTGTTTTAATATGAAACAATTAAAAAATCAAAAGAGATTAATAAAGCATTCTACTCAAGGGTTTAGGAAATAAACAACAGTAACAGCAAAACAATCAGAAGAAAATCATTAATTAAGATAAAAGCAGGGCTTCCCCAGTGGAGCAGTGGTTAAGAATCCGCCTGCTAATGCAGGGGGCAAGGGTTCAAGCCCAGGTCCAGGAAGATCCCACATGCCGCAGAGCAGCAAAGCCCGTGAGCCACAACTATTTAGCCCACGTGCCACAGCTAGTGAAGCCCACGCGCCTAGAGCCCATGCTCCACGAGAAGAGAAGCACTGCATTGAGAAGCCTGCACACTGCAACAAAGAGTTGCACCCGCTCGATGCAACTTAGAGAAAGCCCATGTGTAGCAATGAAGACCCAACACAGCCAAAAATAAATAAATAAAATAAATAAATTTATTTATTTAAAATAAAATAAAAGCAGAAATTAATGAATCTTCAAAAGAAAAGCAGTAGAATTAATAATTGCTCTTTACTAGGTAAAATACTAGGTAGCCTAAATTTTAAAAACATAAAGGACTGAAGCACCAATACAAAAGTAAATATGAATTCGAAAGCAGGAATAACCATAGATCACTACAGAGAAATGTGGTTGAAAGGGAAGAAAAAATTATCAAATTAGACAAAAGATAATATTGAAAGCCTAAACCAACTAATAACTATAAGGTGAAAACTAAAAACAGAAGTCTTCAGAGATGAAATTTTTTTAACCTTCAAGGGATAGAGGTTGACATGTATTTAAACTCTTCTAGGGGTAGAGAAAGAAGAAAGTCTGCTCATATTTTTTATGAAGGCAAATAATGATTCCAAATCTTGTCAAAAGTAATCTAAAAGAGAAAACTACAAATCAATTCACTCATGAATATTGGTGCAAGTTACCTAAGTAAAATTTGATCAAGTAGAATTCAGTGATACTTTAAAAGAATAACACACTGTGATCAAATAGAGTTATTACAGGAATGCAAGGATGGTCCTTTGACACGTCATCACTTAATAGACAAGAAGAAAAAATGTTATCTTCTTGATAAATATTAAAAAGCATTTGATAAAATTTAATATTCACACATATTATTAATAGGACCTGTTATTAAAATAGGAGTAGAAGGATACCTAATATTTTTAAAGCACGCATTTCCCAAACCAAAAGCTAAGATAAAAAATACTGCAAGAGTTCCCATTAAAAATAGTGCCAAGATGAGGGTTCCTGGGTGGTGGTGGGGGAATAAATTAGGAGTATGAAATTAAAGTATACGTACTACTATATATAAAATAGATAACAAACAAGGACTTACTATATAGCACAGGGAACTATACTCAATATCTTATAATAACCTATAATGGAAAAGAATCTCAAAAAGAATGTATATATGAATCACTTTGCTGTACACTGGAAACTAACACAACACTGTTAATCAACTATATTTCAATAAAAAAAAATTTTTAAATGAGGGCTCCTGCTATTATTTACCATTTTTATGGCTTATAGCCAATCTAATAAGAGAATGAAATAAGAAGTATATTATTCTGCTTGGGCTGCAATAACAAAATTCCACATGGCTTAAACAATAGAAGTTTATTTTCTCTCAGTTCTGGAGGCTAGAAGTCCAAGATCAGAGTGCCAGGATGCTCACTTTTTGTTAAGAGCTCTCTTCCTGGCCTGCAGACAGCCACCTTCTCTCTGTGTCCTCACATGGCAGAGAAGGAGAGGGAGTGCTCTAGTGTCTCTTCTGATATGGACACTAATGCTATAGGAAGAGGGCCCCATGCTTATTACCTCATTTAACCTTAATTTCTTACTCCAAGCTCAGTCACATTGGGGTTTAGACCTTCAACATATGAATTTGGCAGGGGGAGGCATAATTCAGTCCAAGAAGTATTAATATTGGAAATCAGAAGGCAAAAGTATGATTGGCTGCAAATTGTATAACTATTTATCTGAAAAATCCAAGAGAATCAATTGAAAACAAGAAAAAAGTAGCATTCTGTATGGTGACAAGTAAAAATTAAAATATAAAAGTCAATAGCATTTTTACGTTTAAACAATATAATTAGAAAATGTATTGGAATAAAAACTCCATCACAAAAATAAGACAAGTTTTAGATAGCCATGAAAAAAGTCAAAAGAATATGATAAATCCAAATGCATAAACTATAAATTATTGAAGAACGTAAAGGAAGCCTTGAACAAAAGAAGAAACATACTTTCTTCTTTCATAGAAATACTCAATATTGTGAAAATTCAAGCTCTTAATGTTTAAATGCAATGCAATGCCACTCAAAATCCTATTAAAATTTGTGGCTGGGTGCCCTTATGGTGAGCTATGTAGACTGACAAGAGAGAATATAACAAAATTATCCTTCCAGTTGGAAGAATAAAATTATGATGTTAATGAGGAGAAACGTATCCTACCAGAACAATGATGGAGGATCTGAGAAAGGCCAACAGATCAGTGTAACACAACCAAGAGTTTAGAAAGAGCTGTGAGCAGATATAGGATTTTAATATATGATAAAGATGGCATTCAAGTGAATGATTGAAATATAGAAAATGGAAAAATACGCATCACCAGCTTATTCCTTCCATCAAAGAAAATGCCAGATAAATAAAATATATAAAGTTAAAAACTTAAACCATACTAGAACTAGATGCAAATATGAGCAAACTCGTTTCTAATTTTGTTTACAATTTTGGATGGGGAGGCCTTTCTGAGCATGTCACATAAATCATGAAGAAAAATATTGATAATTATAAAACATCAAAATTACATTTTAACAGAAAGGTAACACCAAAAACAAGTTTGAAATTTTTTTCAAAAAGAAATGTTATTTTTAACAAATGTTAAACAAAGGATCCCATAAATCAATAAGAAAAACATCCCAACAGTAAAATAAATGACACAAACGGCATTTTATAAAAGAGGAAACAAAATGGCCACTAAATATATGAAAAATATATTGAGGTTCACTAATAATGAAAGAAATACAGACAAGATAATGTGATACCATCCTCTCTTTATTGGATTGGCAATGCTGAGAGTTAGCCTATCTATGTGTGAGAAACTGCGGAAATCTAAACTGCTACTCTGCGGGAGTGCAATTTGTTAAAATGTATCAAAATTTTAGAATACATACCCTTTGACCCGGTAATTCTAATTTTATGGCTTTATCCCAAGAAGATAATTCAGTGTGGGCAGAGATGTATCTATGAGGATTTGCCTCCTAGTGTTGCTTTTTATAATCATGAAAATTGGAAAATCGTGTCCCTGAATAAGAATTGATTAAGCACATACTGGTACATCCATCCAATTTTTTTTTAATAAATTTATTTATTTATTTATTTTTGGCTGCATTTGGTCTTCATTGCTGCGTGCAGGCTTTCTCTAGTTGTGGCGAGTGGGGGCCACTCTTTGTTGTGGTGCGCAGGCTTCTCACTGCGGTGGCTTCTCTTGTTGCGGTGTGCGGGTTCTAGGCACGCGGGCTTCAGTAGTTGTGGCAGGCAAGGTCAGTAGTTGTGGCTCGCGGGCTGTAGAGCGCAGACTCAGTAGTTGTGGCGCATGGGCTTAGTTGCTCCGCGGCATGTGGGATCTTCCCAGACCAGGGCTCGAACCCATGTCCCCTGCATTGGCAGGCGGAATCTCAACCACTGCACCACCAGGGAAGCCACATCCATCCAATTTAAGACTACATACCCATTAAAAAAGGTGAGCTCATGAATTTTCACATGAGATTGACAAGGAAAGATTACAAAATATCTATATCATATCATCCTATTTCTTAAAATAAATAGAATACACATGTATAATATTAAATGTAGCAATATAAAAGATATGGCTTTATTTTATGTACGTATTTGATTACATAGAAAAGTATCTGGGAAAATGTTTATCTAAATATTAATAGTTTATGGGATTTTGGTGATTTTAGTTTTTTAAAAATGTTTTTACTATTTCATATTGCTTGAGCTCTTTTAAGATGATTCTGTTTATTTTTATGATCAAAAAGCAGTAAAATCATTTTCATTGGTGAGGAAATTACTATGACAGGGACCATGTTACTTACAATATTTAGAAAATACTATTATTCACGAAATCATGTATGATTGCCCAGAATTGGATGACTTCCTTTAAACTCTCACATCACATTATGACACTTGTATAAATTAAAATTAGATTTTTAAGTTATTACCTTCTGTTAGATTATACACTCCATGAAGTTAGGACATTTACTTATTTAACTGACTTTCCTACAGTTCTTAACATAGGGAAATACTCAGCAAACATTTATTCAGTTGAACCAGTTGGACTTATGCAACTGTTTTTTTAAAACCGTAATATTTATACCAATACTAATAAAACTGGAATTTTCAAAGATCCTAAATTTTCAAATCATTCTGGTTTCAAAAACCAAACTCTGCATGCTGAATAAAACAAAGCAGAAAGATGAGTTTATTGCAGGGTTTTCAACCTGCAAGCCAGGAAACTCCAGGCCACAGGAACAGTGAGTTCTGAGTTGCTCACAGACTAAGGAATTTTTATGGGAAAAATACATAAGTTATTTGGCTTTTTCAGCTGATTTGTTGCCTAGTGGTCTTCTTATTTGGATCAGGGTAGCTGAGTTAGGAAACAAGAAAATCCAGAGATGGCATGAACAGACTTGGTATTTGGGTATAGGCTGTGTCCTTTGCTAATTTCTAAGAAGAGCTGTGAGGTTAGGTTAAGATTCATTTTTGCGCCTGTGTTGACTGACTCCATTTTGTCCTTGACATAAGTGACTCCGTTTTGGTTTGTTTCTACACTAGTTAAAAAGGGAAAGATGTATAAATTGGCCATTGCATAAATCTCAAGAATAATTTTTACAATAGTTATGATTTTCATTGGTGTTCTCAGAATATTGAAGAAAGAGATTTAAACTGTTTCAAGTTAATTAAAATGCACCTAAAAGAGCTCTAGAGTTCAAAGAATGTACAATCAAACCCCTTACACACAGCATTTCTCTCCAGCAAAAAAAAAAAAAAACTAGAAATGTCTGTTTTCATCCATAACTCTCTTCAAATAGCACAAGCTCAGTTTTTTAAAAAAATGATTTTTGAGTATATCTGGGATGAAAGAAAAGCAGAAATGTTTTCCTGATAATTGTGTGTCATTCTGTTCCTTTCCTGTATTTTCTCTAATGTGCATCTATGATGATCAAGAACATTTTCTAATTTTGTAAATGATCAGCATGACTCAATAAAAAATAAACCAAAATAATTTTGAACACCTAACTGGTAATATTTTTAAATATTCCTTGAGCTGGAACAATTAGATGTTTGAATTACTTACTCTGAATGCTAATGTATGAATACTTTTCTCCTGTTCCACATTCATCTCTCTATATATAAACTATTTAAATCACAGTATAATTATGGAATATGTTAGTGGAAGGAAGGCAGAGTGTTTTATCAATGCCTGTAAGCATCATTTACATTAGCATCTGTTACAGAATTGGTCTTAAATTTTATTTCTAGAGCCTTAAAATCTGTGGGTCACACACACTCAATGTTTTTAGACTGTAATGTCATAGGACTAAAACCATTTTTCAACCTTCCTTTGTTTCAACATGCTTTTGAATGCATCTGAAGATATGGGTATTGTGTTTTTCTGATTTCTTTAGATCCTTTCAGCTCTGGAAGCCTTGTAATGTGTTGTTGAAATTTTTCTTTCTATTTTTGTTGTTTTAAACACACAAACTTAGCTCTTATTCATGTTTATATTACAAGACCTTTAACAATTGGCATATCAGTTCTCAAATGTTTGGTAATAAAAATATCTTTCTTGAAATACGGAAGTAGGAGATGGATCTGCCAGTGTATCAATTGGCCTGTCAGTATTTACAAAGCAGCACTTAATGTCACCAGGTGATTGCAGATTTCTGGGCAAAAAAAAAAAGGCTACCCTCATAAGTGAATTTATTAGATATCCCCTTGTCAATTAAAAAGAAAGAATAATCTATAATATTTTTATTCATTTTATAAAATATAAAGGGAATACAACAATATTACTTTCTTCTATATGCTTATATAGCTAACCTGATCATTTCAATTAATATAGAAGAGATTCCAAAAGATTACTTCAGAATTTGGATTTTCAGAAGTTTTTGACAAAGCTAACCTTCGGCCAGCGCACCCAGCAGGGGACTGGAGAGATAGTGTGTCTATCCAGGGTCTAGGTTTCAGTTCAGTATAGAGGACTGTGATGGCCAGAGCCAAGATTGTTAACCTCCTCCTTCCTTCTTCTTCGTCTACTTCCCATTCCCCTCCTTAGGGCCTGGCTGGGAGCAAGAGGAGAGAGGGAGGGCAGCATATATCTAGGGTTGAATTTTTTGACTGCCACAGCTTTGAAAATTGGTTACATGTGGGGGAAGACATGGAGAATATAAGTAAATATATCAAGAACAATGGGCTTTGTCACTATAGGAGAGGAAGGTATATAAGTAGAAAGGGGGAAGACTACAGTAAGCCACATGGTGTTGGAGTTATCAGTGTGAACTAATGGGTTTTAAGATAGGTGGATGGATGGATAGCTAGCTAGCTAGAGAGATAGACAGATATAGAATAATATAGTGTAATGTAATGTAATTTTTTTTTCTAATGTTGTCTGCTGAGAGGACCCAGAGCAGTGATACCTTAGTGACAATGAGCACAGTAAGCAATCAGCTCTTGGTTTCTAAATCCCATTTTGCCCAACAAAAGAAACTAGGCTCCACAGAGAAACGTCTGACTTGGGTATGGGGAAGGGAAAAATTCGGTGGTTCTGGGACGTGTTATTGTGCTAGAGAGCAAAGAAGTATACAATGAGTGATGGGACCTTGTCCAAAGGACACAGGATCAAGCTTGAAGGGTCACCTGCCAGCCAAATGGAACATAAAAATAAATTATGATAGTAATGAATGGTCTGCTAGCTAATTTGAACATCAAAATAACCATGATAGTTATGGACTGTAACTATTTGAGTAAAATACATATCCATGAAGCATTACTGTCATAAATGCATGAATTTTTAAAATAAACGTATGAGGGGAAATAGGACACATCAGTGGAATGACAACTCATAAATCAAAAGGAATAATGAAATTAGAATATTACTATTTGGTAGCTATCATCACAATAATAATAATTGATTTAGGTGTGAGTGAACAAAGAATGCTCAAACTGAAGGTGTAAGTTTGATAAGGAACTGAATATATAGTCTCAGTGTATCTTCCCGTAAAAATTGTTACTAATTGTTTATTAAATAAGCACAACATGCTGAATAATTAACTTCAAAGCAGAGAAATTTAACTGATACTATCTCATCCAAATAATAAACATTAATGTTAAAAGAATGCAAATTAACATTGTTGCCTCCTGATATGCTGTAATTAGAAGAATATAACATCAGTTCTGGTGCACTCCTGTCAAAAATGCATAAATCATGAGGAACATCAGAAAAATATTCTTGGGGCTTCTCCGGTAGCGCAGTGGTTAAGAATCCACCTGCCTATGCAGGAGACACGGGTTTGAGCCCTGGTCCGGGAAGATCCCACATGCCTCAGAGCAACTAAGCGCATGCGCCACAACTACTGAGCCTGCGCTCTAGAGCCCGTGAACCACAACTACTGAGCCCACATGCTACAACTACTGAAGCCCGTGTGCCTAGAGCCCGTGCTCCCCAACAAGAGAAGCTACCACAATGAGAAGACTGCACCCCGCAACGAAAAGCAGCCCCCGCTCGCCGCAACTAGAGAAAACCCACGCGCAGCACCGGAGACCCAACACAGCCAAATTAAATAAATAAGATTTAAAAAGAAAAAGAAAAATATTCTTAAAAGTTACTGTTCTAGGCTCTTCAAAAATGTCCAAGTTCAAGAAAAATAAGAAAAGACTGAGGAACTCTATTATAAACTGCAAGAGACTAAAGAAACACTTAAATACAAAACATGCTTCTGGATTGGATCCTGGACCTACAAATGACATTATTAGGATAACTGGCAAAGCTCTATTGCAGTCTGGGGATTATATGGCAATATTAGATCAAAGTTAATTTTAATAGCGTTTCTTTGGCTATATAGGAAAGTGTCATTGTGCCTAAAAGCATATTGAAGTCTGATGAGAAATGCAGCATTGGTCTGCAGCTTAATCAGATGGTTTTATCAGTGGTTCTACAGGAACTCTATGGATTATTTTTATAACTTATGTGAAAATTGGAAGTTACTTCAAAAATAAAGTAAAACAGCAATTTTGATCAAAGTTCTATGTAATATTTCAAAAATCTTAATGTCTGAATCATGGAAACACTGAGAATGTTGATGTGGGCCATTAGGAGAATCTGCTTCCACATGTTCTGGCTCCCTTTTCTTTGGGTTTTGTTACATAATTCTGCCCAAGGAAGCACAGTGTGTCATTTCATTCACTTAAGGATGAAACCCATATAAAATCCAGGGTTATAAATTTCTCATTATCTTCCTCTTTTCCCTGTTGTATTGTAGAGGTTTCTAGTACTCACTTAATGTCTTATTTCCCCTTCTGATTATTCTTGTTTTAAGATAGAAACATCAGTCACCCTCAAAATACTGATTTTTGTTGGAGTCAAAGTTGGAAATTAAATTGATTTTCGCAGGAAAATTTTGATTAGTACTTAAGAAATGAAGCATTCTGGTTAACCAAAATTTGCTTCTTTTTTTTTTTTTTTGACGTTAGATTTTGTGAAAAAATCTTATTAGTACCTCTTCCTGACTTTGGTAAAAATAAAAAATGAAAAAGAAAGTGAGGAAAGATGAAGAGGAGGGAGGGAGGAGAAAGAGAAAGAAATGGAAAAGTCAATAGAAACTTGGCCCACCCCTAACATAGATCCCAGAAGTTGCATTTTTTCAAGTTACTAACATAAAGTCATTTGACTACAACTGAAACAATCCCACACATTTATGGGCAACCGATCTTCAACAAGGGTGCCAAGAATACACAACTGAGAATGGATAGTCTCAACAAATGGTGTTGGGAAAACTGGATATTTACAAGCAAATGGGTGAAATTGGACCCCTGTCTTATACCATACACAAAAATCAACTCAAAGTGGATTAAAGACTAAATGTAATACCTGAAACTGTAAAAGTCTTACAAGAAAACATAGGGGAAATGATACTGATCCTGGCAGTGACTTCATGGCTATGATGCCAAAAGCACAGACAAAAAAGCAAAAATAGACAAGTGGGACTACATCAAACTGAAAAGCTTCTGCACAGCAAAGGAAACAAAACAGAGTGAAAAGGCAACCTATGGAATGGGAGGAAATATTTGCAAATCATATATCTGATAAAGGGTTAATTACAATATAAGAAACTCCTATAAATAGAAAAAAAAAAACAACCTGATTTAAAAGTGGGCAAGGAACCTGAACAGATATTTCTCCAAAGAAGACATACAAATGGACAGCAGGTATATGAAAGATGCTCAACATCACTAATCATCAGAGAAATGCAAACCAAAACCACGTTGAGCTGTCACCTCACACCTGTTAGGAAGGTTATTATTAAAAATTTAATAACAAGATTTATTTATGTGAAGAAATTGAAACTTTTATATACTGCTGGTGGGAATGTTAAACGGCACAGCCACTTTAGCAGATAATAAGGACGTTCCTCCAAAAATTTTTAAATAGAACTACCATATGACCCAGGAATCCCACTTCTGATTATATAGCCAAAAGAATTGAAATCAGGATTTCAACAAGATATCTGCACTCCCATATTTATTGTAGCATTATTCACAATAGCCAATGTATGGAAACCACCCAAATGTACATCAACAAATGAATGGGTAAAGGGAATGTGGTATAGACATATAATGGAATATTATTCAGCCTTTAAAAAGAAGGAAATCTTACCATTTGCAACAACATATGGATGGACCTGGAGGACATTATGCTAAGTGAAATAAGCCAGTCACAGAAGGACAAATACTGAATGATTCCACTTATATAAGGTATATAAAATAGACTCAGAGAGAGAACAGAATGGTAGTTGCCAGGGATGAAGGGAGAGGTAGGTGGGGAGTTGTTCAATGGATATGTTTCAGGTGTGCAAGATGAGTAAATTCTGGAGATCTGCTGTGCAACGTAGTGCCTATAGTTAGCAGTATGGTATTGTACACTTAAAACTTGTTAAGAGGATAGAGCTCATGCTAAATCTTGCTACCACAAAAATAAATAAATAAATAAAAGAAGCAAGGGAGACACAAGAAATCTTTTGGAGGTGATGGATATGTTTATTACCTCGATTGTAGTGATGGTATAACAGGTGTTTGCATATGTCAAAATTCATCAGAATGTATTCATTAAATATATGCAATTTTTGGTATTTAAAAGTATACCTCAGTAAAGCTGGAAATAAATTTTAAATGGAAGTTTCAAAAAATCCAGTAAGTTGTGTTCTGGTTAGCTAGATTCCAGATTTAAAAAGCGAAGGAGGGGCTTCCCTGGTGGCGCAGTGGTTGAGAGTCCGCCTGCCGATGCAGGGGACACGGGTTCGTGCCCCGGTCCAGGAGGATCCCACATGCCGCGGAGCGGCTGGGCCCGTGAGCCATGGCCGCTGAGCCTGCGCATCCGGAGCCTGTGCTCCACGACGGGAGAGGCCACAACAGTGAGAGGCCCGCATACCGCAAAAAAAAAAAAAAAAAAAAAAAAAGCAAAGGAAAACCTTGATCTTATATGATTCTATTATTTAAGTATCTGACTATATAATTTGCCAATTTTACTTAAGAGTAATATATAAAAGTAATTTTTATTATGTGCAAACCGATTATCCAAGCCTTACTTTCTGATTTTTTTATTACTTTTAAATCTACTGTCTGAATTCTTTATTGGCTAAAGAATCTGTAAGTATGAGCTAGAAGAAAAGATATTTAAATTAAAACAGTCTGCCTTGAGTCCCCAGGGGAGTGATGAACTAGCATTTTAATTACCAACAAATTTAATTATTCAACCCAGGTGTGAACCATAAAAAGTTTGGCAAACTCCTCTGTTTTAAGTAAGTGCTTTGCATTTGTATGAAAATATGATGCCATCCATCCATTTCTAATATAGAATGCAGATTCAGAAAACTGTCAAGACTCGTACTGTGGTTACATCACTTCAACAATTTATAAATTCCCAGAACACTGCAGCTCTCAGTATTAGACTATAAAGAGGGACATGTACCACCCAAAAGTTAAGCCCATCGATACGGGGATTTTCATCACTGCAGCTTTCTACCAGTCTTTCCCTTCATTATTAGGATTTATCTAAATGCCATTTTTTGGCAGAACTGTAATGAAACAGTAATTTCTTTAAGGAAAGTAATTTCTTTAAAGGAAACAGATTTGTTATGTAAAGTTATAGAACTACATCTATAACCACTGCTCTTGTTGCTCTTTAAATTTAATGAAACTTTCCATTCAATAAAGCTTTCTTGGACTTGCACAGCATTCTGTTAGTCCTCAGAATAATAAGGCAAGGCCCACAAAGACACTTGGCAATTGTCAAGATTACAATTACTTTTATATTGATTTAACTCTAGTAAAATATCAGGGTATTGTCATCTCCTGGAGAACAACTTGAAAATACACTTGTGAAATTGAAATTTAGGACCAGAGGCATTCTAAAAATCTTAATTTGGACCAAATCTCCATCTTTATCATTACAGCGAACGTTTGCAGATCCTTACTGGGATGATGTGAACCAGTTTGGAAATGCTATGGTATTTATGTTTTGATTCTATTTCTACATTTGCTAAGATTTACCTATCTCCTGTCTAGTTAGCTAGACATACCATTATAAGCAATGTATACCATTTTTAAGTAACACCAATTTTATATATCATTTACATATACTATTTATAAATACATACCACTAATAAGTAGTAAATGCATTTATCTATTGTAGTGTCTTTTGGTTTTGATTGCTTAGCCTGAGAGTTCTAAAATATTCCAGTTGTTACAATATAATATAATTTTAACCTCTCTAGATTTAGGTTCGTCCAGACCATGCATCTTACCAATTTTGCTGTATTTTATGATAAGATTTTATGTTGAATGTATGCCACAAAAGAAAGATTAAATCACCTATACTTTTTTTTTCTTTAACCAAGAAAAAAATTTGCCACATGTGAAATCTACCTATCTTGAGTTTTGAAAAGTAGAATTTTCTAATTCAGGAGAAGGACTCACTCACTATTTTAGGTGTTTAATCAAGGGTCAGATAATGATAGAATGGGTTGCTGTAGTTACAATTTATACCAGAGTCACACTATAGTGCCCTCCTGTGGAGGTTTCATTAAAACTTTATTTTTGTGCTGATGAGAATGATTTTCAAAATAAGTGACAAAATCGTTGCATTCAAATTACTGAAGTTTGATATCGTTTGGTCATTTTTTTTCATTTGTAACTAGATGTTAAATTACTTTTAAAATATAAAAGCATTCACAGTTCAGAAGATTTGCAGTTCAAAATACAAATTGAGGAATGGCAGCTTTTTAATCTATATTTCTTCATTATTTTATTGAAATGGATTTCTTTCCTTGACTTTTTCTTAAATAATTAAATAATAAAGGGGAAAGAGAATAATCATATCCTTAACTAGAAAGATAAATTTTTCAGCTAAGACATTCTCAGATTTATGTCATGAAAACGTTTTCATTGTTAGAAGCATAAAGACTGTAATATTTTAAAATTACAACAGAAAAATTGACAATAAAAGTTTAGAATGTACACTCATTTATATATACCAAAAAACTGTGCAAGAGGTGACTTTTTTTTTAACTCAAGGTTTTTTTTCCCCGTTTAAGATTTAAACTTTTTTCTGAGGGTAAATTAATGTCACATATTAGGTATTTATTTCAAAATAATTTGGTTTGTTTTTCCTCTCAGCTCTAAACTTTCTTTTACTCTTAATTTCAGGAGTACAGTAACATAATTTAATTACCATATGTGGCATGCACATGCATATATATGTGTGTGTGTGTGTAAATAAAATAAAATAGAATATATATATATCCCAAGACCTTTTTACTCTTGGTCCACATTTATAATCAAGTTCAAGTACAAAAGTCTCAGATCAGTGGATTTAGGTGTCCCGTAGTCCCTGTTGTATTGATATTTAGTCTTTCCCTCTGGTGGCCTACTGCTTTACTACCCAACCTTTTTCATTTGCTAATGCCTGCTCACTACTCAAAACACACCTTACTTCTTTAATGGGAAATTAAACAACCTAATTAAAACTTTTCTGAAGAAGTAGGAGAGAAAAAAAAAACACTAAAAAGAGTTGAGACAAAAGCCAGAAAGCTATCTGCAGCATTTTATGTCAGCAACAAATGCAATGGATTTTTGTCTCCTTACATAAATCTCTTTAAATCTGTTTCCTGCAAATGGAAAGGGAAAAACACTGGTTTTTCAAAGTTTAAACATCTGTAATTACAGACTATCAGGCAACTGGCAACATTCATAACTAGAGAAGTAAAGGGAGCTCTTTCTGAAGCAATAGCCATGATCAAAGAGATTATGAGTAAGCTCATCCAAGCTAGAAGTGTTGGACAAAATCTTAAAATAAAAACAAAAATAAGATGAGATAATGTGGATCAGAGTGGAGGATGGCATTTGTTTCCTTTAGTAAAAATAGTTTCATTAGTGAGACCAGGTGAGATTCGAACCATACTTAAGAAACTCAACCTAACCCTAAAAGTAACCTTAAATTTTTAGTTGAAGCATGTTAGTACTGAGCGTCCTTCTGTGGTGAGCATTCTTCTATGTCCTAAAGAGAATCCAGGAGAAGAATGTGATTTTCCAAGGTCAGAAATATAGGGAGTTCCACTAACAAGCAACAACATTTCTGGAGCTTCCATCATGGCGCAGGCCCTGGAGGTCCTCCTGAAAAAGATGAAGGCCTTGCCTTCAAGTAATTCATTTCATAGCTATGAATGTTGTCATTGTCTGTCACCTAAGTTCCTTGCAGGAAACTTTTTTTTTAAGTCATAAATTCCTATTCCCCTCTCTACCATGTGAGCTGTGGCAAAACTGCTCTGAAGGCTTGGTGAAAGTCAAGGAAGACAAGAATAGGTAACGAAGTCAGATAAATGATGGATGAAAGGAATATGTGAGGAGATGCCAACAGTTCTGAGTCAATCTTTCCTATAGTCCCTTCTCTTAGTTCTGAAATAATGTGGTTCAGATATCCCACGAAGGGAACCCTATCCAAACCTGACCGTGTACCTGAATTACCTATAGTGCTTTTAAAAATTAACTTTTGATCCACCACCTACCCCCCGCCATAATTCTAGTTCAAGTAAGTCTAGATAGGACTTGGCATCTCTAGTTCTTAAAAGTTCCATGGTGATTTTGATGTACACGCATGGTTGAAAACCAGCTGATTAAACTTTGTCTGCCCAGCTGGGTGTCATTTGCTGGCATAGATTCTACCCTCTCCTCCCCCAGAGAGGTAAGAATTTAGTATATATGGTAGAGTCTCTGAATTGTCTCCCAACATCCATTCTTCTCTTTTTCCCTTAACAGAAGATTTTTAGCTGGGCACATAGTTGACTAGGATAGACTTCATTTCCCAGCCTCCTTTCCAGTAAATGCGTAAGTAAACTTGGCCACAAGAGTTTTGGCTGATGAGATGTAAGAAGAAATAAAGTGTGGATCTTAACGGAATTGTCCTTAAAAGGAAGGAGTGTACCCTTCTTTTTTGCCCTACTCCTATTTTTCTGGGTAGAATATGAAAGGGATGGCTTCACATGGAGCAACCATTTTGGACCATGAGGTAATCTCGGGAATGGAGGCCAGCGTAGAGGAGCAACAAGCTAGAAAGAGCCCAGACCCCAAAAGACTTCATACAAAGCAGAGTCAAAGTAGCAGCTTTCTTTTGCTTACTTCTGGACTTTTATGAGAAGACGAGATAAAATACTATCTTGTTAAAGCTGCTGAATTTTGGGTTTTCTGTCACGTTAACAGCTAAATGCTATCCCAGTACACCAATGTCACTACTTTACAGTGTCAACAAACAAATATTATCCACTTTTCATTTTGAAAATTAAATTAACTTAAATTAGATTTAAAACATTTTTAATGATAGCTCCAGAATCAAAATGTTTTTTATAGTTTCTCTTTTCAAAATATTTGTATTTTTCATATAATTCTAACGTGCAGATTTTTGGAGTATACATTATATTACCTAACAATTATACTGGACAGTATATGTTGTAGCAGTTTGAAACTTCTTGCAGATTATATTCAGTTAAAAGCCTCATTAATTCAAACCCAAATAATTTAGAATTTCAGACACATCAACCTGGTCTGCACTAATAGTAAAACTTTAGTCTATAAAAGAACAAAGACACATAATGTAGACAATATTACATGGAGGCTGTTTATAAACAGCCTCTGTTCTCTTAAGTAGGACAGGGTTTGAATTTGGCAGCTTTTACTGTTTATATGCAAATGGACATTGCTAATTATAAATGAAGTGGTTTTTTCCCTAAGTTATTAAGGTAGATCCAGAATCTCTACTTGTAACATTTTATTAACAGTCTATTTCAGTTAATGCAGCAGTCTTTTTAACAGGGGTTCTGCAAGAGAACAAAGTCCTACAGAAAATTATTTAAATGATTATTAATTTTCTCAAGGATGGTACATAGTAAGAGTCTAGATGCACAGGAGAGAAGTTAATTCATTATAAACAGTAGATGCCTTGGGCATGAGGGCTAAATTCTCTGGAAATCCTGGTTGAGAGGCTGAGAACTGCTATGACTTGGAAGTAAAGTTCTATTTAGAAAATATGCTATAAATCAGACAGCTGTCAAATTCAGAATGGCTTTCCACTCAATTCATCCAAATTAATATTTGATAGATATAAAAGTAACTTTAATTTTTCAGAAATTTGAACTCTTTTTTTATTCCATCTTTGGTAAGAACTATGATCTAAATGTTATAAAAAGCAATTGATAAAAGCAGTATTTTGAGCAAAGTAACTTGGCAATGTTATACACAACATCGCGAAATGAAAAGTGATTGGGGAACAGAAAGCTAAAGTAGGAAATTGAGAAATGTTAAAAAAAAAATAGGACTAGGATATAGCAATGGAAGTGGAAAGGAATGGACATATGTAAGAAATACTATAAAGAAAATTTAACATAGAAGTTGATGAAAATTTGGATATGAAAAACTAAGAAGTTAAGATGAATCAAAACTTGTACAGATTTGAACAAAAGAATATAAAAGTAATTGTGCCAATATGGAGGGCCAACTGTAAATTATATGTGAATTTTTGACTGCATGAAGTGTCAGTGCCCATTACCCCTGTCTTGTTCAAAGGTCAACTGTACATTCCTACCAGCATTGCATGAGGGTTCCATTTTCTCCACATCCTAACCAACACTTGTTATTGTCTGTATTTTTTATTATAGCCATCCTAGTAGGTATGAAGTGTATCTCGTTGTGGTTTTGATTTGCATTTGCTTGATGGCTAATGATGTTGAGCATCTTTTCCTTATGTGCTTTTTAGCCAGTTGTATATTCTTTTTGGAAGAGAGCTTTTCTACTTTCTTACAAAGAGAAGAAGCCTTTATGTGGTCAGAAAAATACAAGGTTGATCTTTTTTCCCTTCCTGTGAAACACTACTGTTCAAACTGCAAAGTGAATCATTTCAGTTCACCTCTTTATGTTCTATCACATTCACTTTGGAATGGCTGCCTTCGGCTGCTGAAAATCTAACCCTTTAGTGAAAGGGGTGACAAAGTCCCCTGACCAGCAGTTCTAGAATATCCCAGTTTTACTTGGTGCTTTGATGTATACCTCCTATATATATCTCTTCTTTGGAGAAATTATTCACATCTTTTGCCCATTAGAAAAATTGGGCTATTTGTCTTTTTATTGTTGAATTGTAAAAGTTCTTTACATAGTCTAGATACAGGGTGGTTTTTTTTTAATCTATTTATTTTTATTTGGCTGCACCGTATCTTAGTTGTGCCACGCGAGATTTTCATTGCCCCGTTCAGGATCTTTAGTTGCGGCGTGCAGGCTCTTAGTGGCAGCATGCGGGATCTAGTTCCCTGACCAGGGATCGAACCCAGGCCCCCTGCATTGGGAGCGCGGAGTCTTAACCACTGGACCACCAAGGAGGTCCCTAGATACAGGATTTTTATCAGATATATGATTTGCAAATCGTTTCTCCCATTCTGTGGGTTGTCTTTTCACTTCATTGATGGTGCCCTTTGAGGCACAAGAGTTTTTAATTTTGATGAAGTTCAGTTTATCTATTTTTTTTCTTTTGGTTGCTTGTCCTTTTAGTGTCATATCTAAGAAATCATTGCCTAAATCAAGATCATGAAGTTTTATACCTCTGTTTTCTTCTAAGAATTCTGTAGTTTTATAAAACTCTTACATTTGGGTCTTTGATCCATTTGGGTTAATTTTTGTGTATGGCATGAGGTGTTAGAGGATAACTTAATCCTTTTGCATGTGGATGTCCCTGTGTCCCAGCTCCATTTGTTGAGCAGCTTCCTTTTTGAAAGCAATGGACACTATATCCCAACCTTACCCACCTTGGTTCCACCAGGCTGCTATGAAAGAAAACATAGTTCTTGAATCACCAAGAAATCCCAGCTCCATCTTTTTAAATCCTCTTTCACAAATCTACCAAGGTGACTTTTCAAAAGTTTTTCCTACTTTGAACTGAGATGCTAATTTCTCTATTTTATGCTTCACTCTGTCCAAATATGTTACCTTTTCCCAGTATATGGGAAAATACCATATATGTTCCTTTTTTATTGTAAAAATTTTACAACTTTTTATGTCAGTGTTTCTTTTTTATGTCTTTGTTGGGTTTTTTTTCACAGATTACAAATTTTGTAGAAGTTAAGGAGGGAGGTGCCTGATAAAAGTTTGATTATTTACACTATTGAGAGAATACTTAGATAGTTTTTGAAATTAAAAGATGTAGCTTTATTCTCAAAAGCCACAAATAAAAGTATTTTCTTCTGACATAACTGCCAAATCTAAACAAATGTAAATGTTTCATAACAAACCCTTTAATGATTGCTTTTAGATTTAAAACTAATGTCTTTAATGATTGTGTATTACCTTCATATAAAAATAAATGTTCACTAATAATTATTCAGTTGTAAAAACTTCTCCTGCCTTCCAAATTTAAAAAATTGTCAGTGTGCATTAAAAGCATGATGAAATTCAAAAAAAGAAAGCACAGTAATTGTGCCATTGACATAATTAGAACAGACAATTTTCATAATGATACTAAGGGTTGTGGTGACGAGTTTAGTGTTAAATACATTAAATTTAATGTGATTCTAGAATGACAAAATATAAACTTCCTACAGACAGTTGGAGATTTATGGCTAGACAAGTACATTAGAAAGTAGATTGAATTGGGAGAGAGAACTCTTATATAATAGTCTTTATCTAGCCATCTTAGTGCAAGTGTGGCTTCTACCACCCAGTGTGACATCATGATACAAGGTTGCGTCATGCTACAAGGTCATATTGTGATGTGAGTGTGTCCTTTAGGGCCAGGTCCTGGACATGTGTGAGTAGTGGTGGAGAAACCAGGTTTGAAATGTATGGAGGAAGAAGCTAGTCTATGGAAAATTCTAATAGTCATCAGCTATGTAAAAAGTTATTTAAGTCTTGTAATAGGAGTTAAATGACATTTTAAGAACGCAAATATATTTTTGAAGACTTGGAATAAAAACCCAAGTGCAAATGAAATGCAAACATTTTATTCAACAAATTTTGAATATATCATTTTAACTGTAATTTGGGCAGACTTTTGGAATGTTTTAGTTCAACAATTGAGAAATTACAACTTCTGATTCGGACTTATATTCAGAGAACATTCTTTTGTCATTTTTAAATTGATTTATTAAAGAACTGAGAAAAATTCAAAATATAGTAGAATATGAAATAAGAGCAATGCAGAGGAGAAATTAAATCAATAGAAATTATTCTGACACCAGTGAGTAAATTGTAACCCCCCCAAATTCAGATCATAGCAAAAGTAGTAATTCAATAAGAAGCACAAAAGTTTTTAATTTTGATGTTCAGTTTATCTACTTCTCTTTTAAATAGAAGCAATGAATAGGCTAGATTGCTTGATAGTCCAGTTAGTGAAGAGGAATGAATCACTTGAACACGTTGTAAAAAGATTTTAATTTCTTGCCTTTTTACAAAAAATACTAATATCATTGAAGATAACATCAAGTGTATAATATTACTCTACAGTGGAGACATTGACACAAATTGGTTAATGAGTGCCATCTTTCTAAGGAATAAGATTATTTTAAATTGTTTGCTGCCTAAGAGAACCTGAAAAGAACCTTAAGTCTTACAGTTCATATATGGAGGAAACTTGCCACGGGTCTTTTGAAATTTGACATGAATCCTAAAATGCACATGATATTACCAATAATGAGTTGTGAAGCTGAAATTTTTCTAAACTATATCAATAATAATAACAATTTCTATTAACCAAGCTAGAGGAAAGACTAAATAATCTTTCTAGTGGAAAATAATATGACAAAATGTTTGTTATATGAAGAGCTGGTTGGAGTATGAAGCCCAAGAAATAAAGTGAAATGTATTATAGATATAGGTCAAGCAGTTGACAATTTTTAACTTATTTTAAAATTCTGTGATACTTGTGGAATTGGTCAGCTTTTTGATATATCTAATTTGTTGTTAGTTCCTTAATCATTCTATGTATTCACTTGTGTGATTTCTATACATTCACTTGTATACACGATTTTTTTCATAATTTAACTTCAGGCTCCACAAAGCCTGCTCTGGCTTCTCCTTGTACCTGGTTCTGACTGGGTAGGCAGAGAAGGGAGACGAATGAGAAGATGATGGCTCTCATCTGGGTGGCTTGGAAAGGGTGGTGGCAGGAAGGGTAGGGAGAAGTAGATTCCAAATATATTTCAGAGCAGATCTGGCAGGAGTGGCTGAAGCGTTGGATGTAAAGGTGAGGGAAAGGGAGGAGCCAAGGATGCTGTGCACCCGGGCCCCCGCCCCCCACCCCGATTCTGATTTGAACAGTTGGGTGGATATTAGCACCATTACCTGGAAGCCTGGAGAAGGAACAGGTTTAAGGGAAGAAATATAGAGCTCTTTCAGACATGCTGAGTCTGTCCTGATTTCCTCACTGTACTACACTGCCTTTCCATTGCTGTTCATACCTTATATTGTAGTCATGCCCACATTAGACTATAAATTCAAAGAGGGCAACAACTGACTCTTCTTTGCCCTCCTGAGCATAAAATTTTCACTCAACTGAATTTAACATGTGTTGCACCAACTATATGCAAGATGCTTTACCAGAGCTATTTTTAAATCCTTTAAATCAAGCTCTACCTACAAAAAAAAATGCAAATCCATAAGAACCCAGGTTTAGAATGAAATAGACCAGGGTTAGCACCTTAGTTCTGTCACCTGCTAATTGTGGGCTCTTTGAACAATAGCATAACCTCTCAGAGCCTCTTGTTCCTCATCTGAAAATGAGAATGATTATCCTTACCTCATAGGATTATCACAAGTAAAAATAGAACAATGTATGCAAAATGCTTATCACAGTGCCTAGCATACATGTGCACTCAGTAAATGCTAGGATGCACTTGCATTTGGTTTTCTTGCCAATACAGATCATATCTACAGCACAGCCATCACAAAATCAGTGTACTAGAAAACGTTAATAGAGAGAAGTTACATTTTCAGCCTAAGAACACATCTTAAATAATTTCAGGAGGAGATAATAGGTTTCTGAACTCTTCCAGTCCCAAATAGGGGGAGGGGGACGAAAAGGCACTGTGAGCAAAAATAGAATGAATTTACCCAATTCTTTGCTGCACTATTTAACCTCTGCTTTCTTAATCATATGCACAGCAGGGGAAAGGATGTGCTAAAACAATTCATGTGTCATGAACAAGCAGCCACAGATTTTAGCTCAAAACTCACACTAGGAAAACCACCAGTTGGAAGTAAAGTAATAAGGCCAAATTTATTTTTTTAATTGAGTCTTGAGTTACAAGCAACCCTTTAATTACATTAATCAAGCAGCCTTCCTCTCAGCAAATGATGAGGGAAATACATTGTTCTAACTTTTGCTAAGCTTGTTTTAAAAATTGCTGGATATTATTTGGACATATGGAAAATAAATCCCTTGATTTCTTTTTTATTTTTTTCTGCATCATTTCAGTGTAGCTATAGCAAAAGACAAATATACACTTGCGTCTAGACATGATTTACTCTAAAAGACTATAAATCACATTTTAAATTTAAAACCTTTACAACATTTAAATATTTAAAACATTAGCACCCCTCAAAATTTCATTTTGTCATTGTTAGACTTTAACGTGATAACTGTTATTTCCATTGTTCTCGTTTTCGACTCTGATATATGTTCCCACAAAATCCCCAAGAAAATGGGCTCTACCAATTGGATGATTGTCAGTCAGAAGGTTACTTGCCCCATGTGACAGATGGAAAACCTAAGGCTTATAGGAAATTAAATGACTTAAACGTGCGAGCTGGCACTAAACCTAGGCCTACTTGACCCCAACTTTCTCCAACACCACGTGCATCTCCTGTCCTGTAATGCTCTCCTACTCTCTTTGCTTTTGAACATGCACTTTCCCTGTCTGTATGTCTGTGTGTCTTTCTGTATGGGATTCTCTCTCTGTGTCAACCGCATCTGCATGCTGACTCCTATTTATCGTTCAAAACTTAATACAGGTACCATCTCCCCTTTACAGTTTCCCTGAATCTCTTCCTCTCTTGCCTCCAACCAGAATGAAGTAGCTGTCTTTCCTCTCTATTTCTAGAACACCCTACATATACTTCTAGCAACTTTCTTGTGTGTCATCCCTACCAAGACCCCCCACACACACTCTAGATTGTGACCTCCTTGAAAGTAGAGGAATATTTGATGATCATCCCTGAATACCCAGGGCTTAGACAGTGCTGATTTATAGTGCATACTCAGTAAAGGCACACTGAAAATGATTGTATAATTAAGAGTTTTAAAAACATAGAGTGCCTTACTTGCTGAAAAAATTATGAAAGTTTTAAGGAGGACCTGGGAGTTTAGCTGAACTTTTGAAGATATATAGGATTTATAGAGGAGAAAGGAATGTTAAAGTTTAAAGCAAGTGATTTGTAATAATCCCTGAATCGAAAATTTCCAAAATATAACATCGTTAAAGGAAACATCAAGAAATTTAAATTATATTTCTGTCATTGCCAGAATGCAATCAAATTGAGGATGCAATAAAATAATATTTTACGGTAAGAGCCCTAAGAGTGTACATTAAACGTTTTCTTTTCTGGTCTTTAAAAATGATTATTGCTGTGTAATTTACACTTTGTTCAAGTAATTAACAACAAACATGGCATCTTTTAAATCAGTGTCACCAAGCAGCCCAGCACCAGTTCATTTAATCTAATGTTTCATAAATGAAACTTGTTTGAGCCAGGTAGTTCTTCTCAGATAACTAATAACAATCTTGGTTCGTGGTGAAACAAAACTCGCCCTTCCGTAGGAGGCACTCCTGTGTTGCACTGGCCTATCAGCCCTCCTCACGCTAGGAGGCACTGAGGAGTCAGAACTGATGTCCTCAGAAAGGAGGCGCCATTAGCCCTGGTATTCACTGCCGTACAACAATCATAAACCAGCATCTAAGAATAAATACAAAACCTTAGTGTCTTACTAAGAGAATGGAGCTTGAAAAGCCCAGTAATTCAATAAAGTTGAAATAAAATATGGTAAACATTTTGGAAGGGAGGTGCTGTGGTCTGAGTTTTTATTTCTAAATGCACACCTATATTCTGCAGACCTATATTTAAGTAGATCAGCCATTTGCTACTTTTGTCTTGGATTAGTATCTAGGCACTTGCAAGAGTAGCAGTATTTCAGTGCTCTTCTTGTGTATGTATATAGTCAGTAATGTTTGTCCAGGGCTTTGGGAGGAAAGGGCTACATAAATGTCAGTAGTTATTAATGTTTGGATTTTTTTATATTTAGCTATCAAATGTGTTTTTCATAATCTGTGACCAGAGGTCTATTTGTGTCCCTCCAACTGTAAACATTTTAAGCAAAAATAACCATCAACCAACAACAGTATTTGTCCTGTTCTTCTTTATTATTAAAGTAGTCTTTATCAGTAATTAGCAATTATGCTCAATTTCTTCAAGAGCCAAGTTTATTTTCACATGTTTTCATACGAAGGTGGTTTAATGCCACTTACTCCTCTGCCTCTGGGTGATTATTACGAAGAGTAGCTAGCTGACATGGTGTCCACCTACATACTCCACCATGCCCTTCCCTTCTCTGCTCTTGTCTCTCTGGCTTATTCCCTAACCGGCACATCATTCAGTCATTCTGTCGTCAGGTAAATAAAGTGTGACTAACCCAATAGTCTTCTCTTCTAACCTAACTGTAGCCATTTTCACATATCATTATAATGGATTGTACAGGTGTTTGTACCCCCTGCCTTCCAACTCCACCTTCAGACTGACTCCTGTGAGAGCAGAAACCCTGCCTGTGATGGGGCTGCCTGGATGGAATGCACCCAGATCAAGTGAATTGAACTGAAATCTAAATCTTACACAAGAAGCAAAGCTTCTTTTAAATGTGATCTGGTACAGCATGAAGCTTACTAGCGGAAAATCAGAGCAAAGCCAGCAAAATGGCTTTTTACTTTTCTCTTAAATGGTATTTCCACTCTATTTCTTTGAAAGATCCAATGTATTTTTTTTTTTTAAAGGGGTCGGGAGTATGAAATAGTTGGGTTGACCTACAACTAGTTCTCGAGACTAGAGTTCAACTTCCAGTTTAGGTTAAAAAAAAATAGATTTGGGGCCCTCTTACCACATGCCTATCCGCTAATACATTTTTTTAAGAATCATACAAATTCCCATGTTTGGCATTGACTCATAAGAACAAGAATGGTCGAAATTTACTGGCAGGGCTACATAAAGCAGTCTACAAATACAGGCCTATACTCTTTCTGGCTCAAGCTAGCAGCATTAGCCCTTCACTTTTATGAGCACTAAATTCCACTCGAGTTTTAATAATAATAATGATAAATATAATAATAAAAGCTTGCTTATATAAGAGGTTCATCTTGTTAAAAATACGTTGAGACTCATGGTACTTTATAGGACCCAATTTATACTCTGATGATTTAAAGGTGATAACTTCATGTGATTCATTGCCAACTAGTTCTGAATTTTAATAATATAATGACTCATCATGATTTTTTCGTTTCTTAGAGAACCAGCTTGGTTAAAACCATTATAGCTGTTTTTACTGGGGTCATCTGAACTACGATTCCCAGAATGCTCATTAAAGGGACATGCTTGTGCGTTCTGAGCAGCCGTAATCTATCATAGCTGGTGCCAGGTCGACACATTATGAGTTTACAGTGTCAGCCCAGTGAATTAAAGCTTCGTTGTAGACCAGCTTGCTATGCCGTTATTTCCCGTTCATATCCTATAAATCATCACTCTCCACATGACAATCGGCAGTTTCCATTTAGCATTCGAAGCATCCATGTTTTGTCTTAATTGTGCTGCCTGATTCTGCACCTAGAACAGTGTGACATGACTGGTACCGATAGCTTAGAAAATAAATTTCACTGTCACCAGAACCTATTTAAGGAATATTCTATGTTCTCACTTTTTTTGTTGTTGAGCTGTTTGGTATTTATGTTAAAATAATAGGAAATGAATTTAAATAGAAACACTTCTCATGTCTTATCTCTGCAAACAAAAAAACATAATTTACAATAAATTAGCACAGCAGTTGTTAGTGTAGCTCAGCTTTATTTTGCAATTCTCACACCTAAGCTCACGAGATGACACTTTTTCTGATAAGGTAATCTTTATAAGGTAGTCCTGTAGTTGATTAAATCTGACAGATGCTAGTGAGATGGTGAAGTTCAGAGATATAACAGCAAACACTTCTTTTAAATTCTCGTTAAAATAATAAAATGTCTTATGATATACCAATAGGAAAATTGATCTGACAAAGGAATAAGTTAGTTACAATCCTATATTTCTGTATCCAATTATTTACCAATAAGCAAGTAAACAAACCAATAAATTGTAAGGAAAATGGTGTTTTTTGGAATAAAGAATTACTGTAAAAGATTATCTTCCCAGTCATTTCTTAGTATTTACCATCACTGCTGAGCCGAACGAGAATAAAATTTTCAAATACAAACAGAAGCTACAGGGACTTCTCTGGTGGCACAGTGGTTAAGAATCTGCCTGCCAATGCACAGAACACGGGTTCAAGCCCTGGTCTGGGAAGATCTCACATGCCGTGGAGCAACTAGGCCCATGTGCCACAACTACTGAGCCTGCACTCTAGAGCCCGCAAGCCACAACTACTGAGCCCACATGCCACAACTACTGAGCTCGCGTGCCACAACTACTGAAGCCCGTGCGCCTAGAGCCCGTGCTCCACAACAAGAGAAGCCACCTAGATGAGAAGCCCGCTCACCGCAACTAGAGAAAGCCCGCGCGCAGCAACAAAGACCCAACGCAGCCCAAAAATAAATAAATAAAATTTAAAAGAAAAACAAAACAGAAGCTACAGAAATAGAATATGTCTTTTCATAACATTTTGATACTCTATGTGTTCTTCAGAACATGCCTTGAACTCCAAATCCTTCAGAGGTCAAACCTTCATCTTCTCCCAGGGCAATGATGATAATCAATGGGCTGATGTTTCCAATGATACTCCAATCCTGAATCTGTTAAGGCCTAGTTGTAGATTGAATAATTTAATTAGACTAACCTAATTAATACTATGACTAAGTTTTGCAATGTACCTTTATTATTTGAAAGGGGTTAGTTCTTGTTTCTTAGCAGAATTTTGAAACAGTAGCTCATTGTCCTTGCTTGGTTTTGATTACTTAAATGATGTTAGCTTTGTTAAAGTCGATTTATATCACAACCTATTGAAGCACTATATTACAGCACGTGCTGTTTTCTGATTTTCTCATCTAAATATCAGTTGCCTAATGTACAGAGTTCATTTATAAATACCCAGAAGTTCCCTGGATCGAGTAAATTAACATGCTGGGCCAGATTCTCCGGCTTCATTAGCAACCCCTCGTACCAAGGCTGTGTTCATACAAGTGTGAAAACCAGAACGATCCTTCAAGGGTTTTCCTGGCCTGAATAATTGCCTCGTCAGGGAACACGCTACACTCATCCTAGTATTCTGGTCTTACTGCCACAATCTATTCATTTTGCATAATTCCATGGACACCCCCTGGAAGGATCTAACCATTAGCACTGCAGGGAAATGTAAAGTCAAGGAGCCAGGCTGGACACCCAGGTGAGGAACAGCCTGAGTTATAGGTCATAGTGGGAGGGCAGGGGAGAGATACAGAAAACGTTTCATAAACTTTGGCACCCTCTATGTCAATAGACTACATAACAGGGGGAAATAGTAATAGAATGATTTACTGACCATATGAGACCACAGTGATTTCCTACCTTCAATTATTCAATAAATATTTATTACTTTCCCACTGTTTATCAGTCACCTGCCAGGCAGTCTAGTAGGGAACAAAACAGACCAAGTCCCTACCCTCAAAGAGCTTTGTTTAGGCTTTGTTTATTGTAGACTTAAGTATGTGACATGAAAATCTAAAACTAAAAACAAGCTTCACACTTTTAAGCTCTTCCGACATGCCAGGCACTGTGTAGGTGCTTTACACACATTGATTTAATCCTCACTAAAACCCATGCAGTGGGTAACTATTGTTACCCCCATGTTCTAGATGAGGACAGCGGCCCTTGCTGGGGAACCATGGATGAATAAGCATCCTCAGAGAGCTGCAGTTATGCCTTTTGCTTGTGACAATGACAGTGTTTCAGTGTAGCAGACGACATAGGTTTTTTTGGTGCAAAGAATTTTAAAATAATATTTGTGCATTCTCTGTTTCTCACTCAAAGAAATGAAAGATTCAAACTATGGAAATAGGGGCCTAAAATCCGCAGGACAGAAGCAGCACTATATAGTCCCTATAGGACAGCTGTTGAGATAAAGCCAAAGCACCATGGCCTTGTGCTAGAAAAGTAACTCGGCACAGCTGTCTAATTCTTTTTATGAAATGGTTGGAACTGATCAGAAACTAGAGCCGCAGGACGGACAATGAAAGTCGTCCACAACAGACCTAATATCTTATTCACCCAGGTTGACTTTAAAATTATATCAGTCATGAAAATTATTTCACTGTCTTCTGTCGTGAGTCACTGGGCTATATTTAATTTTAATCATTAAAATGTAAAAATAATAAAAGCCACCAAAATAGTCTATAGTCAATTTTCTGATAAAGCAAATTTGTTTTTTCCCCCATTTGTCATGTAAATGGCCTCCAGAAAGTTTTTCGGAGCTAAGTGTTAATTAGAAATATGGAAATGGATTTAAAGTACATTACAGCACACAGTGGAAGAATAATCACAAGAGATTTGTTCACACAGCCATACCCATTTCTCAATGTGTTTTTTAACTATCTAGGTTATTGGTTGTTTTTCTGCGTGCCTGTTCCTAGAAGAAAAAAAACAACTGTGATTCCAATGAAAACAGTAATTACAATTACAACAAATAGGACAAATCGCTATTTGATCAGGAACATGCAGTTTTAGTCACCAAAAGCAAAGTGATGCTCCTAGACTTTCCTATTTACTCAGATGAATTAAGCATGTTCTCAGATTTCTTTATAAACCAAATGCTTTTTATATCTTGCCATCTTTAAAAAAAAAAGTTCAATCCTCCATGCCTTACTTTTGTTAGCTTATTTTGGAACAATGTGCTGTGGTGCTGTGAGGAGCCAGTGAACAAATTCTCTTTCTGAAATTCCCTGAGAACTTATGCTTTCAGATGCTTATGCTTTCTAGTATGCATATATCGTTTTACTTTTCTGAACTTCTATTTCCTCACTTATAAACTGGAGAGAAACATTTTGGGGGAATCCATAAAGAACCATAAGTGGGGTTTCACTTGCCCCTAAGGATTGGGTACATGGACTTTGGAGTCAAATAGATCTGGGTTCAAGTTCTGAGGGAATTCCACATTCTCTAACTATGTGACCTTGACCAAGTTACTTAACCTCTTTGAACTTTAGGTTCTTCACCAAAACATGAGATCAATAAAACCTCTCCTCACAGCGTACTGTGAATTGAAGGACCTAATATTTGTGATGTGCTTTCTAATTAGCCCAATGCCAAGCTCAGAGCAAGTTCCCTATGAACGAGAGCTGCTTTTTTTCTTCATCAATGTGCATCTTCCTGGTGGCCAGCACGGCCACAAGTCCAATGGGTATCATTCACGTTGTTTTGGGGGTCGAGGGTGCTGGCAGGCAACCCATGGAGAGCAATGTGAATCATGGCCCCTGGAGTCAAGCAACTCAGAAAGTCTAACAATTGTCTGGTGTTACTGCCATCAGGAACTACACGGGGGGGAGCGGTAGCTCTGAGGAATTCTTCAGAATTTTAAACTGCTCTTTGTCTATAAGGCAACTATTAGTCAGTTTAAGCAATACAGTCAAGTCTGTGAAAAGCCGTTTAGGTGTTTGGCATTGTGCTAATCAAACAAATACCCTAGGGCTCCATTCATCAACTGAGAAATACAAGCATTGCCCTGATGCAACAATAAACCATCAGGTTTGCTTCTCCAAGTGGTATCATTTTTCAGGACAAACTTTTTAAACTGAATCAGAGCTGATCAGACTGGCAGCCCTGAACATTTTTAAATGAATGGTTACCCTAACGAAAGACTCAACACCTAATGAATGCTTCCTGCCTACAAAGACCTGATCTGGGGTCTCATGATCAGTAAGACATGGTCCGTGCCCTCAGGAAGTTTCTACGAAGTGATGGGAGATCACTCATCCACGGCTGTAATTCAGGGCACAATGTAACAAGTACCATAAGAAGAACAAGCAAATACTCTGAAGCGCAAGAAAAAGGTCACTGAGGTGAATGAGCTGGACTGGAAACCCAGATGGAATATCAGCTGACAGGGACGAGGGAGAAATGCCCTCCCAGCAGAGGAGGTAACACAGGCAAGACCCTGGCTGGGAAAGCACCTCCATCTATGCTTTTTATTTTTTTCTTATAATAAATATTTATTGAGCACCCACTGTATGCCAGGCACAAGCCAAGTAGCCCAGTGTGGCTGGAGCTCAAGATCTCTCAGGCAAGAACTTGGACCCAAAGCCTACCCAATGGGCATTGTCATGAAAAAGGAGGGAGCAGGTCTGGCAGACATCACGGAGGTGCCCCCAACACGTTTTGTGACTGATTTAACGTTAGGGACAAGGGAGAGTTAACAACGGAAGACAACCTCAAGATTTTGAGTCTGGTAACCAAGAAGCTGAGAGATAAAGCAAATGGAGGAGGAACGGGTTTGGAGAAGATAATTAAGTAGAAATAAATGGACAAGCTTCAGCCTGTCTAAGATTCCAGTAAGTACTGAGTGTGTAATCCAAATATTCTTCTACATCATGACATAAAAATACTGAATCTGAGGTTCTGTATAGGCTGGCGACTGTGAGTCTTGTATAAATAGAGAAAAAACCACTTGAAATATAGTAACATAGGATAGAACATCTGTAACTAGACTAGAGATGACCTAGTCCAACCCCCTAATTTTACAAATAAAGAAACCACATCTCAGACGTACTCTCTACAGAGCCAGTCTAGGACTCTGACTACACATTTAAGCAGAAAAAAAAAAAAATCCAGATTTCTAAAACATTCAAATCTGGAATACAGATACCACCTAAAATTTTCAGGGTTGCTGTTATTTCAGTTTGTTTGTTTTTAACTAAACTAGCATGATTTACAGCTTATAGGTGAAAGATCTTTTTTGATAAAATTCTATTGCCATATACGCCATTGTCCACAAAGTCAGTTTCGTAGTTAATTTCCAAGAATTCAGATTCCATGAAAAGCCTCAGAACTTTAGGGTACCTAGAGCTGTTCTTTGCAGGGGAAGACATGCCTCTTCTTAGGTCACTGAAACAATGACACCCCTGTGTACACAACAAGGGCTGCCCTGCATGGAAGGAAGGGCTTAGGTGCTTCCTGAAAAGAGCCCTGTTTGTAGAATGCCGAGCACATAAGTGTAATCAACAGCAGTTTCCTCTGAAGCAAGAAAATCCTGCCCTGCTGGCCAAAGTTGCAGAATCAGTTAGTGTAGATTTTAAAAAGGAGGGGGGAGGGAGGTGGCGGAAGCTAAGCAGAGAGGGAAATATTTATAGCTGTGACAACATGTTTCCTTGTAATAATTTATGAGCCCACTGGAGAAAAAGGAAACATACAAACTATGAATAAAATATCCAAAATATAAACATTATGCCTTCTGCAAATTTTCTTTAGTTAAAAATTAAGGTTGAGGTTGGCTAAAGTAAATGAGTATATTTTCGTGGTCTCCTATTTCCTTGATGCTAAGGCTTACCAACTGATTTACAACTTCCTGTGTTGTTTTTTAATCTATATTTGTCAGCACATTTTTAATGTCAGATTACTTAAAATAGACATCTTGGGTCTAAGAGGTCAGGAATAATAATATTATGTTGACTTCTCTAAATATTTCATAGCACTTACAAACATTCTAGTTTAGGCCAAAAAAGCTTTATATTTCTAAATGAAATAAATTTCAATATAGTTTTAAGATTTCTTTTTCTTTCAACTGATGTCTTCAGGGCTGAAGTGCAGTTCAATCCATATCCTTTGAAGTTAAGTAAATTACATGTATACCTTTATCCAAATAGTTTCAACTTCATTTTACTCAGATAACTTAAATTGGGAAAATAACAGGAAGTCCATGAAAAGAGAAGGACAAGAACCAAGGACTTAGGGTTCTTCCACTGGAGTTTCTCTTCTAACCATTATGATTTGTAGTCTCTTATAATTTCTGCAAATTACAGGTACTTGTTCAAAAAGAGTATTATCAAGTATAAAAGCCATGAAATAGCTTAATCTTCATATAAGCTACCATAAGATGTATTTAAAATGCAACATTTATAAAATCAAAATTTTAAATTTATATTTCAAAATAGGTTCTCCACAAAGATAATTGCATAACTCATTATTCTAACTGATACCTAATTTCCCAATTCTTAAAACAAGAGATAATTTAGAGTATTTCCTCAATTTTAAATACTAAAAACCTCAAATTTAAATAGAACACCCTAGATGAAACCAAACAAAAATTCACCCATGATCAGAACTGTTTGAAATACTTTATTCTGAGTTCAAGGATATGCCTTTTAGAGTATAACTTAGTAAGCTAAACAAATATACCCTGAGTGGCTTCTAGAAGATATTTTTGAAAAGAATTAGTTATTTTCTAACTGTTTTTAGTGGAACCAACTGTATTTTCAGTCTCTCACCCTGAGGAAGTTGCAAGATAAGGTCAATTCAAGAATCGAAACTAAGTACAATGTTGAACTTAGTAGTTGTAAGAGCTCTGGTATTTCAATTTTCACAAGAAAGACATGTTGAATGTTTGCCCTAACTTTGCTTTTGACGAAATTTGTTAAAGGAAATCATATTTGAATTGAACTCAATCTGGGAAACCACAGGCCACATTGGATGCTGAAAAACAAAAGATAAAAAGAGTGATAAATTGTGGGGGAGGGGAGAAGCAGGTTTTCTAATTTTGGAAGTTGGGGATAAACACTCTCCTTTTCTAAATGAGGTGGTTTGCAGGAGTCCTGACCAGGCCACCTAACTACCTAATTATGTCATGCTAGTCCCAAAGGAGAAGTTGTTTGGATCCGAGGAATTGGTTAAATCAAAGGGCATTGGATATATGTTTGAGAGTTTAAAAATTGAGACTATATGGAAACAGGGTGATGATGTGTCCTCATTGACAAATTCTTCTGAGTTAATTGGATTGCTTGGGCGATGTTAACAATTAAATATAGAAATAGCATGAACCAGTATCCCCAGCATGGCTACTCTATCTAATCTGTCTTCCAGTGCTGGCATTAGAAAGATGATCCTTTCAATAATAACAGTAATTATAAAGGATAATAATAATACACCTTTGGGTTTAATAATACTTTCCCTTTGAAGAACTCCCAACATTTTTACCCACATTATCTAATTTGTACCCTGAAACAATTCGATGAAGTACCCGGGTAGCGATTATCATTACCTTCCTTTTACAGATAAATAAACTGAGGCCTAGGGATTTCTTAGCATCACACAATTAGGAATAGAGCCAAGTCTAAAGCCTATCATTCAGTGGTCTATCTTCCACATTATTGCCGTCTTTAGAAAATCTGGGCATTTGAAGTACTGTTCTAGCTCTCATGAAGTGTTTGCACCAGAGCCAGATCAAAGCATCTTTTCCTGTTAAATTGTATTTACATTACAAGAAGGTACCCTTTTTCAAATTCATTAGAGAGGATTTTGTTGTCTGAGGTCATTAAGATAGGAGTACTCGATTTCTTTTCAAATTATAGTGTTTCTTTTCAAATTATAGTGTTTTCTTATGCAGAAGTACACTTAGAAATACTAAAGATGTCTTAAATACTCTGGAATCAGTTTAACTATCTAACTTTTTTAGAAAAAATATCAAGCCCATGTTAAACAAGATCAAATCAAGAGATACAAATAAAATGGGCACAAGGTGTTAACTGGAGTGCCCTAGCCAGTAAACCAAATTGGTTTACTGGGGCCCGCCAACTTAAATTCGTCTTTGCAGCTTCAGCTGGACGGGGTAGTCTTCATTTCCTGTCCTCACTTGTTGTACTGTGTTACGGTTCACTGTCTAGGTGATTAGCTTGTGAATCTGATGGTCTCAGAGCTCTACTAAGTTATAAATGTTCAAACTACCAGTATGCTGTGAAAAAAGATAGAAGTTGCTATTAGATGTCTATTCATACCCTGCAGAAGCCTGGCAACATTTTGAACCTTTCAAAACGTAAATACTGCATATTAAGCATAGGAAAGAGAATTAATGTGCTGCATTTGCGAATTTATTTCCAGGTCAAAAAGGCAAAGGGGGACGAGGACTCTTGTAGCAGAATTGATCTTCTACATTTATAGGGTATGTTAAGAAGTTTGAAATGGCCTGAACACAAAAGAAAAACACTTTAGAAATGGATTAATTTTAGTTTCTCTGATAATCTCAGCTTTTGAATTTCCTCTTTTGATTTTAAATTTATGGCTTCAGTATGACATTACCAGAGTTGATTGCATTTTGCAGGTGACATTCATGTGTTGTTACTTTATGTGTAGTATATTGTGGGCAGTGGGTTACAATTTGTGTTAAAATGTTCCAAAATGACACAGTACTTCTTAATTAGACTTGCAAATGAGTAGTGCCTTTTTTTCAAGGAGAGAAAATAGTTAAAACATTACAGGAAGTTTTGTGCTTTTTTTTCCCTAGTTAGTATTGGGAGAAGTTTGCCATAAAGTTTTCTTCCTGAAACTTTGACAGTTTGTAGTAAGTTTTGATTTATATATGAAGTCATCATCTGACAATTCCAAATAAGTGTCTTTTTGAAGCATACCAGTTTTTTATGTGTCTATAGCCCAAAAAGAGTTTAACAGATTTATCTTTTTTTTTTACCATTCAAAACAGTAAAAAGTTGTCATCTCAATGGCATTTTTAATATTTTGAATAACCTAATAACTAAATTTAATAAGTTGATAATTGCCATCTTAATCATAGGTTGCAGTGATACAAACAGTACCCACAAATCACCTGCACTTTTTTCAAAGAAAAACAATCATAAATAACAATAAAAAGAATAAGAAAACAACAAACAAAAACAATAAACTACAGTTAATGCTACCAATGTTAACACATAAAGTAGAAAAAGAAAACATGCAGTAACACAATTTTCAGATAAAATCTTTATACTTCTTCTCAGGTACAATAAGATCTAGAAGCAGATTCTAATTCTTACAAGTATTTTTCAGACCTAAACTGACCCTGTCCTTAGTTCCAGGAGGTTCAAAATTCCTATCATTTATTCCCATGGTAAATGTCCATTTCATACTGAATATATAAATTCTTAAAAGAGCTCTAGTGATTTCATTTGGTTTGTAAGTAAAGATCTTGGATGTTTTTAAAGCTACATAATGTTTGGTGATGAAATTTTGTACTTATGAGTATTAAATTATGCCAAAAAGCCATTTACTTGATATTCTTTAAATACCATGGCACAATGCAACTAAACTCAGATTATAAACCATCTTAAATAACACTAATGCAATGTGCACTTAATGAACACTATAACTAACTTAATTTTCATGTAACAGATAACATCTGGGGGAAATGTATATTGGTAAGTTATGCAAAACTAATTTCTAGCGACCACATCTGTAGATGTTATTTATTGTACGTTCACTTAACAGTTCATTATTCTGTTTAGAAATCTATTCTCTTCTTTATTAGAGCTTTTAATGTACTCACCTTAGTTCAAATGGTCTGCTCATTATCAGAAAAAATATAAATGGCATTCACATGGAACAACATGATTGTTTTTATTATATCCATTTGTGTGCAAGCGCTCAAAAATGGCAAGAGAAACACATTTATTGCTTAACATTCAAAGTAATATTTAGGAGGTATTTGAAAGTCAAGCAAAACCAATCATTTGGCCAAATGATGTACGTGTATAATCAGAAACTCCTGATTTTTAATCTCAGCATTAGGCCTCAGGCAAGTCACTTAAAGTCTTTCTCTTTGTTTTCTGATCTGAAGATTATGGGTGCTATTCTCTTATAGACTAAAAGAGGGGGTTGCTAAATCAGAGTCCCAAATAAGAGTGTTTTTTTAATAAACATACTTGATCCTTTTTCTGTTTTTATTTTAAAGATTTAAGAGGTAACATATTATACTTTTGAGGAAAAAATATGAGACAATTACAGTTCTACAGGAATGTATAAAATAGTTATAAAACTAGCTTTATTTAATTTTCTTCAACTATTCATAGACTTGAGGAAATTATAACGTTCTTTCAGAAAATCTAACTTAATAAAGCTGACCATGTCTTTCTGTTTTAAATAGATCTTATTACAGAACCAGTGATGTTGTAAAACATGAGGTTTTGTTAAAAAAAAATACAAAGGCCTAATTGTATTCTTTAAAGAAAGTATTGCATCAGACGGTTTCATTTAAACATATTTGCTGGCTCTGTGCTCTCACCACAATTATTGATTCTAATTTTCCTTCAACTTGTTTTTTAAAAAGGCTACTTAATGGGGGAAAAAATCACTACGATGCTTCTGGGCACTATGTTTATTTCAAACTATGTGTTTGACAGTGTACCTTCTTACTGCTAATGAAATGACTTTATATTTACCCTTATCTGAAATTGGGACATTCCTTTCCCTTATGGTATCTTACTAACGTAGCCAAATGTAACTCTTTGTGAAAGAGAAAAATGTAGCCGTGGTTTGGTTCATTGATATTATGCAAAACACCCCGAAGTAAAGAAATTCTCACTGCCAGTTTTTGTGCATGAATTAAATCAAATGAATAGCTGTATGAGCTACACTCGTAAAATTCAAGGAAAAGAAAAGCCCAACTCTCAGTCAGAGCTTCAGGTTCTTGGGATAAATAGGAGCTTCACTCCACCAAAGAAGGGGTGTTGTGGAGCTGAGGAGTACACACACACACACCACACACACAGACACACACACACACACACACACAGAGACACACCGACACACACCGACACACACACACACACACAGACACACACACCCCGACACACAGAGACACACACACACAGAGACACACACACACAGACACACACACACACCGACACACACCCCGACACACAGAGACACACACACAGACACACACACACACAGACACAGAGACACACACACATACATACACACACACACAGACACACAGACACACACACACACACACACAGACACACAGAGACACCGAGACACACAGACACAGACACCGACACACACACACACACCGACACACACACACAGACACACACACCGACACACAGAGACACACACAGAGACACACACACATACACACAGACACACACACAGACACACACACAGACACACACACACAGAGACACAGACACAAAGAGACACAGAGACACACACACACATACACGCACACACACACGCAGACACACATACACACACATGCAGACACACACAGACACACAGACACACACACACACACACCTTATTTATTTTACCTATAATATTTCAGAGGATTTAAAATATATTTAGCCGTTTCCTTTTTCTAGCTTGGTAAAATGAAGAGCAATATAAGATGCAGGAGGGTAAAAAAGAAGTGTGGTGAAAAAATGGTACAAATAATTTTGTGGGAAGATGAAAATGCTTGTATGTCCCATTTCGGAAAAAAAACAGTATCTTATGAAAGTGAAGAGAGAAAAGGATTGTTCTCATATTGTTTTTGATCTTCTATTTCGATTAACATTTAGTCAACTTAAGATAGACAATCTGGAATGATGTCACCTAATAGAGTAAAGATTAAGTGCTTAATAATATCAGTTAGTATTGGGAAACTAACGAATGTTAGTTAGTTGCCACAAATGTGACAACATGATAACATATTACAGTTTACCGAAAACTGCATCGGCCACAAAGTCAGCACACCAGGGTTTAACTTCCATCCCTGTCACCAAGTAATTATTTGACCTTAAGACAATCATTAAATCTCTTGATTTCCAAATTGCCTTGACTGTAAAGTTACGACACTTCAGTTCTTCTATATATTTATACTAAGTGCAACTTCCTATAAAATCAAATTAAAATTAGTAATATGAATTCAAGGCAAAATACATTGCTATGACCAAGCAATAACTTAGCCTCCAGTTCATTCTAAAACCTATCTAAATCAAAAATATTAATATGTAAAAGATGAAGTATTATAACATGTAAGTTTATTTGAAATATTGTAGAGAAGTTAGAAATGAATGTGATGATTTCAGGGTGTTTCCAGGCCCCATGGGATGCTAATTATTTGGTGAGTTTACACATTTCTAGATTTTTGTCTTAAAACTTGTAGGCTTAAAGACTGTCAGCATACAGTGGGTAGCTTCATCTTAGGGCCACAAAAACAAGCTCTGGAGACCTCACTAAATAAACTAGAACATGGATTTATTGATTTCCAGTGAGGAATGTAACAGGCATGAAGATCAGAGCACTCAACTGGGTGTGTCTATAGATCATCTGAGATGGGAAGGCACAGATTACGATTGGAATGTTGCCTTTAAACATGAAATCAGAGCAAGAGGAACCGTTTAGATGCATCAGATGTTTAATGCCATCAGTACCGTCATCTCCGCTCTCTCCCCCAAGTCATGGTGAGATGGACACCGTATAAGGTGACTTCTTTAACTCGTTTCATTTCCACTGTTGACCACCTGTCACTCTTCCTCTGGTTGGCACTCTTGCCACAGAATTATTAAAATGCTCACAGTGGCGTCTTGCCTTGCCCTAGGTGTTTCTGCTTGACTTTGCAAATCTCCTCTCTGATTTACTGTATGCTGGCTATGTACCTTAACCTTGAGAGCCTTTATTGTCCTCGTCACCAGGTTCTCTTGGCCACTTCACCATTGTCTCCAAGAACAGCTGTGCTCTACTGAGTAATATCAATCACCATTAGGCTGTTATTGAGTGTTTTAAGCACGAAACCCTCTGCCAGAACTGGAGAAGATGCACAGAGGATCTAAAACATGGTCTCGACCTCCGGAGAGCTGGTAGACAGGAGGAAGGGGACACTGACCCATGAAACAACTCAAGATCAAGGCAGTACAAAATGAAGTTCTAAACTCCATGGTACAGAAAAATTAGACAGTGGGAGAAAGTAAAACACAAGTTATCAGGTACAGAGCACAAAAAGCACTAGAGAGCTAAGAGGTCGGCGGCGTCAAGAATTCAGAGGCAACGGCACTTAAAAAACAATAGACTTGGAACTTTATAAATATTGCCTGAAATTGTGGTTACTCACCAAAGACTTTGTCATAATACAGCTCTTCTCTTCCCCACTAGCAAGTGATAGAGGTTGTGAAGCCTGCAGGTCACGCTTTCCCTGATCCTCTAGAAGAAGGAATCTCATTTGATATTTACTCAACATTCATAGAGCCACCTCCAATACTGGATATGGAAATGAAGGTACATTTCCTTGTGTCTCTTAATTCACCCTATCTGAGCATTATATTCTCTAGAGGATAGGAGAGAAAGAACAAAATGCTCTTCTATCTTCTTTCCCTCTGATTTTTCCTAGGTAAATATAAATATTTCTTCTGGCGTTGATTCACAAGTGGGCCAGCTGAGGGTGGCTCAGCAATTTTAATGACTTCTACTCCATCTTCCCCGATCTCCACCTTCATTTTCCCCAGAGTAGGTAAAAGCAGCAGTACTTGATTTGTCATGATGCTCATGAATAATGAAAATGCAGGAAAACGTCAAATCAAAATCCTTCCAGATTGACATCATTTCTGATAGAAAACTACCCGAGAGAAGCCTTTGCTATCAGTAAAGGCTCCAGAAATCACTTGAGTGTTGTTTGCTTTTAATATTCTAGGGGTTGAATCAAGAACAAGGCCCTGAAGAGTCCCAGCCAGAAGCTGGCACTTCAGAGACTGATCCATTAGCTGGTTTCACCATTGAAGATATAAAATTGGTGCTGGGTCAAGTCACAGATGACATTTTAATCAGCATTCAGGTACTCAGCCTTGATGGTGTGCTCACTTACTTTATTACTGGTTAATTAGCCAACCTCAACCTTAATGTCTATAAACACTACCCACGTTCTGCCAGCGAGAGTGACGCTGACGATGGAGGAGTTCAATATAACATCTCCACGTAACTCTCAGTTGAGTCATCTGAGACTCAGTAAGATCACAAAATAAATTCACCAACAGCACCTAGCGTGGTGCGTTATCAGTTTACAGATCATTCAGCATTGAGACCCAAAACATAACATGATAAAGACTTCATGCCCAGTCACACTGTAAGCAGTTGCTCATGCAAGAGTAATGGGAGAACATTTCTAAATAGTAAACACGAAAGCTCAGACCATAATTCTTAGCTAAGACCTTTCACCGAATACCTCCAGAGAGGCTTTCATATCTTTGAACTCCTCAGATGGTTTGCTCCTTTTCACATACCACTAAGAGCTAATGGCTATGTATATTAATGGTGTTATCACTGACAACAATGGCTGCATGAAAATGGTGATGGCAACAGCCATCTCAGTAGCAACTGCCAATGATGAATCAGTTGGCTAAGTTTTACGCTTAATGTATTTTCCCCATCCGGAAACAAACAAACAAACAAAACATTTCTACCTCAACACAAAGGCTTGCATCGTTTCCTAGGCAAAATGATTAAATGAGTGATTTCCATATTTTGAGAGGATTTATAATTTCTTGTGGCAATAACAATGAATCAGTAGGACGATATACTGCATGTTTAAAATATGAATGCATCTCAGGGAAAGATTTAGTTGTTTTCTGGACATGAGACTATATATAAAAGCACACTGTATTAACAACTAATTTAGAAGGAGCAAAAGATTAGCTTGGCAATAGCATACCTTGTTAGTTGTTTGATCGTCAAATGTTAATGTGCTATTTACATGAATATTTAATGATTCGGTGCCAACAGAACCAGCCAAAGTCCTCGGCTTAATAAGGGGTGTTTAGTGTTTACCAGAAATAGTGAAAGGACACATTTTACACAAAGCTTTATTGTTAACAACCCTATGAATGTAATAACTGGTTACTGTGTAGAAGGGCAGAATGCAGTTGAACTAAGCTAAGTTCAGAACATATCTCCTTTTTAGATTTGATAACATTTCATCTAAATATAGTTTATGTATAATCATGGCCCTGGGCTCCTTTGTGATCCTGCGGCTCTGAAATTATCACCGAAGGACTACTAGACAGTAATAGAATTGTTTGCAGGCCCCCAAAATTGAAAACATCTTTACCAAGGCCATGTTCCATGTAGTGAGCAGTATGTTTTTAACTATTCATTGAAAAAAATTTTTTAAATTAAAGCCTGCAGCATTTATATCACTACTCTCTACAGCAGAAAGAATATGATTGCTATATGTGTGTGTTGTTGTCCCACTGGCCTGCAGCCATCTTTACTGAGCTTGGAAGTCCATTAGCTGGCTCATCTAAATGTAATTAGGCATAGAAAGAACTTGGACCAGAGGTGAGGGATACAGATCTTTCAGGTGCCTTGATCATTTCCATGTTAAGTAGATTCATGGACATTAGCCTGGGCCAAATTATTGCCAATTTTTCAATAAAATTGCATGGTGATGTGGATTGATACAGTGTTTCAAGACAGCAAACCCCTTTATATATTTTCTCTCAAAAGTCCTAGTAAACTCCATGCGAATTAGGCAGGCACTTACCTGATAAATAAATTGAAAACTTAGAGACACAGAAAGATTGTCATTTGTCCAGGGTTTCCAGGGTCAGAAACTGATGAAAGGCCCTGATTGGGAGCTGTGAACTGGGTTCTAGTTCTAATTCCAGTGTTATCCACAGAAACCACATAACGTCTAATATCATGACCAGACTACTTTGGTTTTTAATACTCCAGTGGTGTGGCACTTTTTCAGTGTTTACTCTTGTGTCTTGGTCAAATTCCAAGTCGGGTAATTGCGCTCTGCTTACCTAAATTTCTCCCCCTGTTTTAGATGGGTAAGTTATTTTCCACTTCTAAAACCTCCTTCCAGTGTTCCTGGCTCTTAAAACTGTCTCATCGCTGTTCAAAGGTAGCCACTTGTCAGTGGTCAGTGTGTATAAACCTTTTGAAGACACTGACTTGCTGTAGGAACATTTAATGAATTATTATTTGTAAAATGTTTTAAATTTTCCAATAGTTTTTTCTCCTTCTTTATTTAAAAATCATACTCTTATTATAATTTTTGTAGGAAAAGGCAGTAGAGAATTCATGTTTTAAGTACAGTTTTTTCAGAGCTTCTCCTGCAGCATGGTTACAGCCATATTTCACTTTCTGTAGTTCAGAAATTTCTGACAATAGTGTGAATCCTTAAATTTTTTATGTTAATCTACTTACTTTCCCATTGACTCACTTTATAATTTTAGAAATTTATTAAGAATGAAGTTATCTTGGCCCTGAGATGTTAATTAAAATTATACTGAATAGAGCAAACATTTTAAGCTTATATAGTTTAGGTATTTTAATTTTAAAGATACATTCAAAATGAAATTAGTTTGGCCCTGAGTTGTGTAATAAAAATTATACCCAATGGAGCAAACCTTAATATATTTAAAGAATTATATTTCAGAGAAATATGAATGCTAGCACTAATTTCTTTCATTAAATGTTGGCTGTTGGCCCTGTCTAAGCAAAATAATGTGAAAACCTTGAGGGAAGTTTGCCATCTTGGGACCGTAGGTATTTTTAGGTCAACTTGAATTTCCAGGTTAGAAAAGCTGAGTGGGAAATCACCTCAAGGAGTGATCACTGAAAGGGTATTGAACTCAGGTCATGGATTTTCCATTCTTTCCTAAAAGGAAGTAGAACCTTACCCTATCCTGGGGGTTGTAGGATAGCATGTCTGGTCAGCAGTGTTCTGAGGATTAACACGGAGACACCATAGACCAATGACAACCTGTTCTTGACCAGACGGGGAGTCTTGTCATCTAGCGCCCTATCACCATGGTCTAGAGATCTGAGACATGTCCCTCTGTCAGCTCTAGCAGGTGTGCACCTGACCTTCAGGAGCCTTTTCCCCAGAGCACACACTTGTGTCAGTGAATTCTGTCTCAGTGAAATACCAGAAAGACCTCCAGGTTAATGTGAAAACCTTGATGAGACAGTGAAACAGAAGCTGGAAGATGATAATACATCTGTTCTTAGTTGAAAAGAAATGAGATTATTGGTGGATATAGAATACATTAATTGAAAGAGGGGAGAGTCAATTGTCTAGTTAGAGCAGTGCTTCCCAATCCTTTGGAATTGTAACAAGATCATTTCTTCAAACCATTTCATTCCCTGTATGGTCTAATATATGCATGCCTTAAAGAAGCAGAAGTAATCTATTTTTAAAACATATCACAACATCCTATTAATGAAGTAGTATAACGTCGGTGAATATATCACAAAATTAGGAGTTGGAATTATGAATTTAAAAGCTAACATACATGAAATTTAACATACTTAATTTTAAACTACTTAACTTTTCAGATAAGAACTAAAGGTGGTTGAGTGGCTTTCCCAAGGCCACAGAGCTAAACTAATCCCTAGGTCTCCACACTTCTAGACCCTGGCTCCTTTCAGCTCTTCCAATTTTATGCCTGCGGGGATTAGTGGCCCCTGAAATATGACAGTTCTTTTGTAACCCGGAGGACCATGTTCATCCCTCATTGCCTCCTTCACCCAGCCACCAAGAAAGGAAAAGATGAGAAGCTAGAGGCCAGACTTGACCCCAGGGCTTGATAATCAAACTTTAGCCAAAAAAGATTGATATTCACACGAGAACCCAGAATTATTGACACCAGTGTGATCTTTTCAGAAATAGCAACTCTGGGCTTCCCTGGTGGCGCAGTGGTTGAGAGTCCGCTTGCCGATGCAGGGGACACGGGTTCGTGCCCCGGTCCGGGAAGATCCCACATGCCGCCGAGCGGCTGGGCCCGTGAGCCATGGCCACTGAGCCTGCGCGTCCACAGCCTGTGCTCCGCAACGGGAGAGGCCACAACAGTGAGAGGCCCGTGTACCGCAAAAAAAGAAATAGCAACTCTGAACTGAAAATCTCATCAGATAAGGCAATCAGGTGGACCTTTGAAAACTACCTATTATAATTACATTTATAAATAAAGAAATAAGAATGAAGTTACATCTGGACCAAAAACAGTATTTGATTTTTTAAATTTCTTCTATACAAATTAAAATAGTACATTTCTCAAAATACAGTTACCCTGATGTCCTCAAATTAGGTTATAGATATTAATATTTTAAACTTCAAATTACTTACTAACATTTATGTGTATGAACTACTCCTCATACACTTGTCAACTATTTTAAATCACCTCAACAAAAACACCAGTTTTACCATGCCCCACCACTGGTTTCTCTATACATAGTTTTATAGCCCATCATGAAAAAAGGAAGGCATTTCCAGGGCTACACATGTTCAGATACTGTGAAAATATTTTTGGAATTATGCAGGTAGCAATGTTAGTCCACAGAATATCTCTGCCAGAAGCTAAATGCTATCACAGCCACTGCAAACACTAAAACCTGTCAGCAACTGCTTACTTTTTTCTACCAAAACTGTACCACAAAGTGGCATAATTCCAGGAGTTATATGTGTGAAGAATACTCTTTAATTATGAGAATCATTCTAATTGTGAAATTATTTGTGTTGTTATTTCACAACAGAAGGTTTCTGGGATCTCATTTAGAATGTATTACGCAGGAAACAAAAACATCCATTGCAAAGGGGTGGCAGTACCAACAACACTGCAATAACTGAGCCTAGAGCAGTTATTCTGATTCGGTGCTTATTGGTAAAGTCTGTCTGAAAATGCAGATAAATTAGCCTATCTTCTAACACAAGGCTATGTGAAAAATGGCTGTCCAAATACCACTTCCTGTTCGTAGCAGACATGCTATACATTGGGAATGTGCAGAGAAATATGATAAAGTGTTATCACATCACTACAGGCTGAAACACGGCTATGTCTGCAAAACAGGAAGGTGTGTGAGGGATAATGTCTGTCTTTAGGCACTATAGTATGTCAAAACCACAAAGACAATGTGCAGCGAAAGATAGCTCCATCCTAACCACTTTTTTATGACTGTCTTCACAGACCAAGATAAACGAAAAGCTGCAAATACAGGAAGAGGCCTTTAATGCACGAACAGAAAAATTGAAAAAGGCCTGAGGGCTCCAAACAAGGAGAGTGATGCTAAACTTCACAGAAACAAACAAAACCAGCCAGAATAATAGACTCTCTAGAGCACCAGATCGCCTTCATTTAGCTGGGAGAGGAAAAGCAAGCCCCAATTTTTATTATCCTAACTAATTAGAAAAGTATTGGCCCCAATCTTGCTACCTCCTGTCCCATAACAGCCTCTGAATTTATTACACTGTGTGCAATAAGAACATTTAGTATATAAGAGTTTGGAGAATTATATATAAAAATACAATGACTTTTACAATACTCCTTTGACATTTTGACTAGTAAATGTTAATCATCTTCACAACTTTTTTAAAATAAAGAAAAAACATAATAATTTTATCCACACTGACCCAAATGAACTGCCACGTTGCTGAAGCTTTGTGAACATAGACCACCACCACACTGCTGAGGATAAAACTTGCTAAACAATAGCAATTCAAATGCATATACTAGGGTGTTTTTTCCTCCTTAAGTCAGTTGGTTTTCTTATTTAAATGTTTCAGTGTGAAACCAATTTTATGAAATTATATAATGCAGTTTGAAGCACTTTATTCTGTACTGTATTTGTTATTTCTAATCTTGTTACTCTCCCAGGAGAATACATGACCTATATAAAAAGAAGCAATGTATAAATGGTTATTAAAGACCAACCTATATATAGATTGTAAAAATCTTAAATACAAATCAAACTCACAGAGCTCTTAAAATTAACCATTATATTGCAGTAGAATGATTGAAAACATCTCAAGCCTTTAAATACCTTTATTAAAATATAATTTCAAAAGAAAATATCCATTTGCTGACTGATTGTCCCTAGTTGGACAAACTAAATTAACTACTACCTCGGCCCTTTCCCAATTTCTGAGACTTCTGAGTATTCTAGAGTGTAGAGCCTTGCTAGGAGGGCACCATTCTTCCAAGAAGTTTCCAGTTTATACTGGAACCAGATGTATTTGCATCTGGGTGGCACTTGGTCAAATATGTTCTGTCTGTGCTCTGGCCTTGTCCTATAACCTTACCCACTTACTCTATCTGTACCGAAGGGATTTGCCCAAAATGTATTCATCTGGGGCCGAGACAGATCTGGCAGCATGTGATATTTTTTTAACTACACTGATCATCAAAGTAAGAGAAGTCCTTAAGATGAAACCGTGTTTACTGTTCATGAAGTTCCGAGTCTGGAAAGCCGGGAGATGCGCCGATATGTTTCTTCCTTGAGCTGTCCTTCCTAACTGAAAATGCTGACGGCCATAGGAGATCACTAGGAGGGCTCACAAGTCTTGATTTCGGCAGGCAGTCTTGTTCCAGAGAAAATAGAGGCGAAACTAGAGAACCCACAAATAGGGAATAAAGGAGCTTCTCGAAATCACCAAACACAGCTTCAAAAGCAATCGTTGGCACAGAGTGGACCTCCATTTCCAATAAAGAATTCTTATTTTGAGCAAGGGTACCAAGAGTTTAAAACTGAATAACAAATAGCAGTAAGGTCCCTAAAAGCTGCACAAAGACAATATCCTATAAGCGTGCCGAAAGCCTGCCTCTGGAGTAAGACTTCCAGGTAGCGTCACCTGACTTGTGTGTGACTTTGGACAGGCTGCTCACCCTCTACTTGCTCATCTATTAAATGAGGATAATACTTATTTTTGAGGTAGTCATGAGAACTCAATAAATTCGTTTTAAAGGATGTTTGTTCTAAGGTTTGGTTTCTGTTTACCTCCTAGGATAACCCAAAAACCACTGCCCATCCCTAATACCCACTGTCCAGTTATTGGATCAGCCTCTTTGCCAGAATTCCCAGCCATCTCTGTCTCTCCACTGGAACCTGTGGATTGATACATCCTCCCATGGTAACTACTTTGCCACCCTGTTTTCTTACATCTTTCATGTTGGAGCAGCCCAGGGATCCCTGAGGCAGCCTGGCTGTAACATCTATTAACGATAGGAGAAAGAGCAATTGTAGTGGCAGTAGCTAATTCACAGTCTCTGCTCTTTAAATTAATTTTGTTGATAAAGGAATATGTGCACTCCGTTACCAAAAAAAGAAAAAAGTGTAGACGATGAAAAATACATTTCAGAGCTTCCCTGGTGGCGCAGTGGTTAAGAATCCACTTGCCGATGCAGGGGGACACGGGTTCAAGCCCTGGGCCGGGAAGATCCCACATGCCGCAGAGCAACTAAGCCCGTGTGCCACAACTACTGAGCCTGTGCTCTAGAGCCCGTGAGCCACAACTACTGAGTCCATGTGCCACAACTACTGAAGCCCGCACGCCTAGAGCCCGTGTTCCGCAACAGGAGAAGCCACCGCAATGAGAAGCCCATGCACCGCAAGGAGGAGTAGCCCCAGCTCGCCGCAACTAGAGCAGCAACGAAGACCCAACGCAGCCAAAAAATAAAAATAAATTTCACCCTAGCTAGGTACCTTCATTTCTCTTCCCATGAGGCAACCACAGCTTCCAGTAAGACCGTAAGACCGTAGGAAAGTGTTTGCCCATGTAAACAATTTTTTGCCCATTTAAACAATTGGATGCTTGTATAGAGGGGTCTTTTTTTAAAAAACACGATTTGAATTGTTCTTTACATTGCTTTTTTCGTCAAACAACATATCTTAAGATAATTCTCTATCAGTACTTTTTACGACCATACAGTATTTTATTTTAGCAATTCCATAACTTTTTAACTAGTTCTATCTATGAACTTTTTATTGTTTTCAGTACCTTGCTATCACAATCTGTGGGAACATGTATGATTATACCTAAAGGATGAATTCCTAGAGAGGGAAACTTCTAGGTCAGATTTAGTTGTGTTTCCAGTTTTGATAGATTGTCAGAGTGCTTTCCAAGGATATTTTACCAACAGCATAAGATAACTCTTTCTCTACATCATTACTAACAGATGCATCGGCCAATTTTTTAGTATTCTGATAGAAAATACTGTCAAACTATTGTTTTAATTTGCTTTTATTGTTTTACTCCACAAGGACTGAGCACCTTCCATATGTTTATAAGCAGATTTAAATATATACCTATATATGTGTGTATGTGTATTAATCCCCCTAATAACCCTAAGAGATAAACAGATAGATATTATTGGCCTCATTTTATAGTTAAGGAGCCTGAAGCTTAGAGAGATTTTTTTTTTTTTTTTTTTTTTTTGGCTGCATTGAGTCTTCATTGCTGTGCACGGGCTTTTCTCTAGTTGCGGTGAGTGGGGGTTACTCTTCGTTGCAGTGCACGGGCTTCTCATTGCAGTGGCTTCTCTTTTTGTGGAGCACGGGCTCTTGGCACGCGGGCTTCAGTAGTTGTGGCATGAGGGCTCAGTAGTTGTGGCTCACGGACTCCAGAGCACAGGCTCAGTAGTTGTGGCGCACGGGCTTGGTTGCTCCACAGCATGTGGGATATTCCCCGACCAAGGGTCGAACCCGTGTCCCCTGCATTGGCAGGTGGATTGTTAACCACTGCACCACCAGGGAAGTCACTTTTTTAAAAAATTTATTTATTGAGAGATTATTAACTTGAACCAAATTGCACAATTGATAATTGATAGATGGATCAGGGCTTGAAATCCAGGTCTGACCTATTTTACAGATGAGGAAACTGGAACATAGAAAAAAATTAAGTAACTTTCCCATGATTACACAGCAAGTAAAGTGGTAGAACCAGGTTTTGAACTTAGGCCTGTGTGATGACAAAACCCATATACTTTACCTTTACCTTCATCTAGCTATCTCACAGTCGATATGAAACAAAGTGAAAACTGACCTTTCTTTTTGTTTTTAGTTATAATAAGGTAACAAGCTTGTTTGTATTGTAAGCATATTAAATATTTAGAAAATTTATGCAGGGATGGAATGTATAACCCAGATCCATTCATTCGTTCATTTGTGTGCTGTATATTCATTGAGTACCTACCACGTGCCAGGGCATTTTAGTAGTGAGCCAAACAGACATGGTCTCTGCCCTAATAATCTAGGAGAGGGAGACAGCTAATACTAACTGTGATAAAGACAAGCTTCAGGGAATTATAAGAGTATTGAACAAAGGAGCTTGATCTAGTCTGGGAAGTCAGGTAAGCTTCCTATGAGTTTTGCCACTTGGGCTGTGATCTCAGGGATAGGTAGAATTTAACTAGACAGAAGAAGGTGGAGGAAGATGGATTTCAGGCAGAGAAGGAAGCATGTGCAAAGTCCCTGGGACACAGAGTGAGGCTGAACGATTGGTCACAGCCAGAGCTCTCTTGGGGACCTGTAGCCCACATTACAGATTTTTACTTTTAACCTAAAAGCAGTGGGAACTTGTTGATAAGTTTTAAGTAGCAAGTGACGTCAGATTAGTATTTTTAAAAAGGTCATCTCCCTGGTGCCAGGACTTCTATACATTGGAGACATGGAAGAGAGAGTATTCTCATAAAAGCTATAGCTCCGCTTTTTAGCGATTTCTAAGAGTGGGAGAAATAAAGAAAATTTGGGGCTTTTTTAAAGCCACAGGGTCCGCCTACCCTAAGCACTCTTTGGCACAAAGGCAGCCCTCTGAGGAGCCCGCTGAAAAACCATCCCCAGCCTCTCACTTAGACAAGTAGCAACCTTTCTCTTATCATCCACAGTGAGATCGCTTCTTTCCATTTGCAGGAATAATTTGGGGTGATTTTTTACTCACCCCCATGAAAAGTTTCAAAGAGAAAATATATTCACTGTGTTATAGACAAGCCACAGACTGCCACTATTTCAGGTACCTGCAGGCACCGTTGTACCTAAATATAGCTGCGGAGTCATTTTTCCAAAATCCAAATATAAAGCCCCTATTTCTCTCCTCCATTTGATTGGAACCATTCAACCATCCTGCTAGATAATAAGTTTGCATGTTCTTAGATTGCATTTCATTATGCTTCAGTTCCCCTAGAGAAGAAACGTGCTCCTTTTCCCAACAGTTGTAGAGGAGAAATACTTGTGACATCTCAAGTTTCAGAGTCTCAGGAAGCCGGCCCTCTTCTGGACATCAAAGTCTTATTTTTTCCTGGAGATTGATTTGTTAAATAAGAGAAGTCAGGACCTCTTTGCAGCAGCCAAAACACCTATGAATTTAGGTTTCCTAAGCAAAAAGGAATCTAAATCATAATAATACCATCTTGTTGGAATTCAAATTTCAAAACTAAGAGAGAATACTAAAAATTTATTTTGCGTTTAGGGTCCCTCTCTCGTTCGTGGAAGTACCCTCAGTGGAGATCAGTTCATCACTTTTTTGTCAGAGCTGCCAGAGTTTTGTGTGTTTTAATTTTTAGCTTCAGGGAATGTTGAGTGCAGATGTCTCCAATGGTCATTTTGGTGTTTGTTTCTTTCTTTTTTTTTTTTTTTAATTTAACCTGTTATTTATTCAGGGCACCTTCTAGCTACTGGGATGAAATAAGACAGATAAGGTCCTTGACTTCATGGAGTTCATGGAATTGAGGCTATCCAGCAACTTGAAATCAAGCTTGGTAATGGTCACCTGTCATCCTATCATCTAGAAAAGGTTAAATAGCCTAGATATTAATATTTTCATTGAATACCAATCTCAAAATCAAAAGGAGGAAAAACCAGCCCTTGTTCTTATACCAGTGAACATTTATGTTCAGTCACCATCAAAACGTGACCTTCATAAAACCAAGGCCCAAATTCAAACAGAATAAAAGTAACATAGTACTCATCTTCCAGTCCCATACGGGAGTTAATCCCACAATGACTAACAAAATAGTTATGGATTTTATTTCATTATCTTTTTCTGTATAACCATTGATTCTCTTATTTTTTATTAACGTTATCCAATCCCCTTTCAGCTGTGATTGGACTTCAAGGATTAGGATAAAGTTAAAGTTTGCACTGAATTTGTAATAATTAAAAATTCAGGATGAAAGAATAAAATATGTTTCTACTCCACTTGCCAGATCCAGAACTTGTAACATCTGCTTAGGAAGCATAGCTGAGTGATTGAACACCCATAATGACCCACAGGATTCAATTTTAAAATAGTCGGACCATAGGACCATGGTGACGAAAGTCTTAAACATCATCCAGTTCAGTCCTTTCCAGATGAAGAAACTAAGGCCCCAAATAGTAAAAACCTCTGTGATGGCATGGCTAATTTTTGGCAGGGCCCAAGATATCAGTTCTTCATTCATTCATTCAAGTATGCTTATATTCAACACATATTTACTGAGTATCTTTTGTGGGTAAGAAAGTAAGTATGCTTATATTCAACAAATATTTACTGAGTATCTTTTGTGGGTAAGAAACAGACATAACCGCTGACCTCATGGAGTTTATAATCTAGTGGAAGAGGTGGATTTTAATCAATCACACAAACAACTTTAAAAGAATAACTGTAATGGGTGCTGTCGGGCAGGGAGTTATACTCCACAATGAGAGCTGATTTAGAGGAATTTGAACAAATCAGGAAAGTTCCCCTGGGAGAGTCACATTTAAAGGGTGAGTAGGCACTAATTAGGCAAAGAAGGGAGAAAAGAGTTTTTAGGGAACAGCAAGTGCAAAATCCCTATGAAAAGAGAACATGGGATGATACCTCATTGTAGTTTTGATTTGCATTTCTCTAATGATTAATGATGTTGAGCATTCTTTCATGTGTTTGTTGGCAATCTGTATATCTTCTTTGGAGAAATGTCTATTTAGGTCTTCTGCCCATTTTCACACCGGTCAGAATGGCCATCATCAAAAAATCTAGAAACAATAAATGCTGGAGAGGGTGTGGAGAAAAGGGAACCCTCTTGCACTATTGGTGGGAATGTAAATTGATACAGCCACTATGGGGAACAGTATGGAGGTTCCTTAAAAAACTAAAAATAGAACTACCATACGACCCAGCAATCCCACTACTGGGCATATACCCTGAGAAAACCATAATTCAAAAAGAGTCATGTAGGGCTTCCCTGGTGGCGCAGTGGTTGAGAGTCCGCCTGCCCGGGACACGGGTTCCTGCCCGGTCTGGGAAGATCCCACATGCAGCGGAGCAGCTGGGCCCGTAAGCCATGGCCGCTGAGCCTGTGCGTCCAGAGCCTGTGCTCTGCAACGGGAGAGACCACAACAGTGAGAGGCCCGCGTACCACAAAAAAAAAAAAAAGAGTCATGTACCAAAATGTTCATTGCAGCTCTATTTACAATAGCCAGGACATGGAAGCAACCTAAGTGTCCATCATCGGATGAATGGATAAAGAAGATGTGGCATATATATACAATGGAATATTACTCAGCCATAAAAAGAAGCAAAATTGAGATATTTGTAATGAGGTGGATAGACCTAGAGTCTGTCATACAGAGTGAAATAATTCAGAAAGAGAAAGACAAATACCGTATGCTAACACATATATATGAAATCTAAGAAAAAAAAAGAAAAAGGTCATGAAGAACCTAGGGGTAAGACGGGAATAAAGACAGAGACCTACTAGAGAATGGACTTGAGGATATGGGGAGGGGGGAGGGTAAGCTGGGACGAAGTGAGAGAGTGGCATGGACATATATACACTACCAAACGTAAAATAGATAGCTAGTGGGAAGCAGCCGCATAGCACAGGGAGATCAGCTCGGTGCTTTGTGACCACCTAGAGGGGTGGGATAGAGAGGGTGGGAAGGAGGGAGATGCAAGAGGGAAGAGATATGGGGATATATGTATATGTATAACTGGTTCACTTTGTTATACAGCAGAAACTAACACACCATTGTAAAGCAATTATACTGCAGTAAAGATGTTAAGAAAAAAGACAACATGGGAAACAGAGGATGTGAAAGGGGGCCTGTGTGGCTAGAGCCTTGAAAGGGAGAAGGAGCATTTTCCAAAGTTGAAAACGAATAGGGTAAGGGTATTAGATTATGCAGAGTCTATATGTCAGGATAAAGAGTTTTGTCTTTATCCTGAATACAGTAAGTTATTGAAGAGTTTTCAGCAGAGACTTGCAGGTGGCTGGTGATGGACAAGCACCTTTGAACTATGCAAAGAGGACTCTAACTGCAGTGGGGAGAAGGGACCAGGGAGGACGAGGTCCCTGGTCCTCTTTCCGTGACACCGCACATGTCAGAAGCGGTCCAGCAAACCCATTCTCCTATTATTGCTAAGCAAAAGGCTGATCTCCATTTTCCAGATCCCTTTGCGGTGAGGTGTGACTATGGGACCAAGTTCCAGCCAGCGGAATGTGAGTACAAGTGAAAGGTGCTGCTTGAAGGGTATGGCTCAGGACCAGACCATACCTCTTCCACGTTGTCTCCCCTCCCTCTCTGCTGGCTGGATGGCAGCAAGGAGAGCGATGACTCAAAGGTGATAGAGCAGCTGTCTGCCTGGGTTCCTGAAGGGCCACATGACAGGTGACCCTTGCCAACTCATATCACATGCCCAGACTGTCATATGAGGGGGCAAGAAACTTCCATTTCTGAGAGTGACTTCACTCTTGGGCCTGTCTGTTGCTGCAATTACGCCTGCCCTCATTAACTCAATGAATATGTCTCTCTGTGTTTATGCGTATGTAGCGTGTCTCATGTGGGTCAATGTCTGTAAACTGGGAGAACAACCAGCAAATTCATTAACTAGGGACCTGCGTATAGTTTTATTGCATAAAGTAATTACTTCTTAGCTTATATAAGCCCACAGTCCCTCCTAAACTGACATTCTATGAAATAATGGACTGAACCTCATAAGTATGATGAACTACACGCTCAGGAAACTCCCACGAGAGGCCACACCTTCAATACTTCCTACTTTAATTTTTTAAATGTCTATGGATGGCTTGGAATTTCTCTAATATAATAAGTATAAACAAGACTTTGGACTGTTAATTTGCTAATAGTTTTTCCCTTAGGCCAAGGTTATTTCCTCAGCTGAAATACTCCTTGATTCACTAAAAATTATTTACTAGATGCCTACTCTAGAACCTGGCTAAGGCCCCTACTAGAGCAAACATTGATATGTTGGCTACTTGATGTTAACTATATCCAGTTCTAAAGACTAATATTTATTTCAGAAGTATTATTTCTGATTTGGGTAGTTTGCAGTCCATAGGTTAAAATAAACAGCACAGTCAGATCATAGATTTGGAAATAGAGCTTATTTTTTCCCTCCCTTAAACATGTTCAGTCACCAGTTGTTTACTTGCTGTTGGTGACCACCTGCGTCAGTTAGGATGCTTTTGGCTACAAGTCAATAAAATCCTAAACTCAAAATGGCTCAAAAAATTATAAAGATACACTACATAATCTTACAAAAAAGAAGTTCAGAGGCAGGGAGCCTCAGTGACATCATCGAGGACCCAGATCATTTCTGTCTGTGGTGTCCCCTTCAGCACCTTGGCTTTTGTCCTGAGTTGTCCCCTCCTAATCCCAGGATGACAATTACATCCTCACAATTTTTTTCTTCTCTTACATTTCATTTTAACAAGAAGAAAAACTTTTCCAAAGCCTGCCAGTAGAGTTTCTCCTGTGTCCATTTGGCCAGAGTTGTATCACATGATCAATCCTAAACCAAACACTGGTAAGGGAAGTAGAATGATCAGGATTGACTTAGGGGAGTCAGGATGCACCAACTGGGGCGAGGGGAGTGGCCCTGAAACACACGGTCAGCCAACAGCTGAACAAAATGGGAATTCCCGGGCTTCCCTGGTGGCGCAGTGGTTGAGAATCTGCCTGAATGCAGGGGATATGGGCTCGAGCCCTGGTCTGGGAGGATCCCACATGCCGCGTGGCAAATAGGCCCGTGAGCCCCAACTACTGAGCCTGCGCGTCTGGAGCCTGTGCTCCGCAACAAGAGAGGCCGCGATAGTGAGAGGCCCGCGCACCGCGATGAAGAGTGGCCCCCGCTTGCCACAACTAGAGAAAGCCCTCTCACAGAAACGAAGACCCAACACAGCAAAAATAAATTAATTAATTAATAAAAACTCCTACCCCCAACATCTTAAACAAAACAAAAAAATTGGGATTCCCTTCAAGAGGGAAAAAAACAAAGAATGGTTTTTGGGCAGGTCACTGCCATTTCTACTCCACCAAATAATCTTTCCTCTGTAACTTTTTTTTTGGGGGGGGGGTTAAATATATTTTTTTAATTTATTTATTTTATTTTTATTTATTTTGGGCTGTGTTGGGTCTTTGTTGCTGTGCGTGGACTTTCCCTAGTTGCAGCTAGTGGGGGCTACTCTTCGCTGCGGTGCGCAGGCTTCTCATTGCGGGGGCTTCTCCCGTTGCAGAGCACGGGCTCTAGGCGCGCGGGCCCAGTAGTTGTGGCTTGCGGGCTCTAGAGCGCAGGCTTCACGGCATGTGGGATCTTCCCAGACCAGGGCTCAAACCCATGTCCCCAGCATCGGCAGGCGGACTCTCAACCACTGCACCACCAGGGAAGCCCCCATAACGTCTTATACCTTGGAATGTCCTAGCATTCTCAGCATTCTTCAATTCCAAATTTAGGTGGATAGATAGGTAGGTAGATAGACAAAAGGTATTTTTTTCTTCTTTTTCAAAGACTGTGCTACTGGTGCAGATTATTGTCTCTATGTGTGGGTGTGGTTTTTTAAATGTTTGCCACAGAAGGAGCTACTGCATTCCAACATGTCTATGAAAATTAGCTGGAAATTTTTGAAAGCAAATCTATTCATCTCTTAAGGTGCTAGACTCATATTGAATTATTAGTACCATTTCCTTTCTGCTGAAATTTTGATGACAAGGTCATCATTCATTCAAGCAAGTGTGACCATTTTAGATTCAGTTAAGTGTCTTTATTCAAGGTGTCCTCATAGGTTCCTTTATTTGTTAGAACCATTTCAAAATGAATAGACAGATGAATCCCCAGAGCACTGCAAAGCAAAACTCAAGGGCCAGGGCTAAACTGCGGAGACAAAACAAACAAAAAGATGATGCAATTACAGGCGTGGGAAATTGTTCATGATTTAGAGGGAAAATCTATCATTAAATATGGTATGTGTTTTATGGGAAAAAATGATATGCAAAGATAAAGCATTTGAATAAAATGGGAGTTATCTGTTGATGGTAAGTTTGCAGGTGATTTTTAAAATTTTTTCTGTATTTTCCATAAATTCTCGATTAACTTTTTTTTTTTTTTTTTTTTTTTTTTTTTTTGCTGTACGCGGGCCTCTCACTGCTGTGGCCTCTCCCGTCACGGAGCACAGGCTCCGGACGCGCAGGCTCAGCGGCCATGGCTCATGGGCCCAGCCGCTCCGGGGCATGTGGGATCTTCCCCGAACGGGGCACGAACCCGTGTCCCCTGCATCGGCAGGCGGACTCTCAACCACTGCGCCACCAGGGAAGCCCTCGATTAACTTTTTTAACTAACAAGAAGTACACATCACTTCTGAGAGGTTGATGCTGCACCCTAGCCTTTCAGTGTCATTGCCCTTTTGCCAGCTTCTGGACCAACCCACTGGAAGCCTGGTTACCCATTTTCCCTGCCCTCTCTGGTAGGGAGTCTTTACAGCAGCAACCATTAGAAGGCATCGGGTACCGTTTGGACCCAGGGAAGCCCAGAACGCTTCCCAGAAAGGGCTCCTACTCTGAAAAAGCTCCCAATCTGAGTTGGATACACTGGTGCCTAGCTTTGGGTGAATAGACCCATCGCCCTGATGGCACTGAGATGACTTCTTAGAAGGTGGATTCCACGGAAGATTCTGTCACAAAAACTGCAGGATGTTGGGCGTGCTGCATTACCCATCTGAGCCTTGGGTTTATTGCTTATAAAATGGATGGATGGACAATAGGTTAAAAAAAAAAAAAAGGCAACGTTGAGAAGCCTTTTCTTAAAATTCCAGGGACATCCCTGACTTTAAAAAGCTACAAACTAGCCTTAGAAGAACACAGCAGGTTAAAGAAGATCTCAAACTGGCTTAGATTGAAATGCCAGGTGCATTTCCATTAGAGTCAAAAGTGAGATAAGGGTTGGAATTAATGAATTAGTCCTATAATTTACCTGTTGAATGTTTGTCTCCCTGCCCAGGCTGTGCCTCGAGAAGGGCAGGAGCTGTTTTTATCTTGTTCTGTGCTCTATCTGCAAGATCTAGCACAGTGCCTGGCACAGAGGAGGAACTTCATGAATGTTTTGTAGAAGGAAGAGGAGAAGGCAAGTAGACAACACAGGCTGGCTGTTTTCACCACTGGTATTTTTCTTTTCCTACCCCTGCAGTAAGACAACATAAGGAAGTTAAAAGTATAATTAACGGGCTTCCCTGGTGGCGCAGTGGTTGAGAGTCTGCCTGCCGATGCAGGGGACACGGGTTCGTGCCCCGGTCCGGGAAGATCCCACATGCCGCGGAGCAGCTGGGCCCATGAGCCATGGCCGCTGAGCCTGCGCGTCCGGAGCCTGTGCTCCACAACGGGAGAGGCTACAACAGTGAGAGGCCCGCGTACCGCAAAAAAAAAAAAAGTATAATTAACACAAAGCTAAAATAATTATTATTTGTAGATTATAAGATTATATACATTGAAAACTCATGAGAAAATCTATTCTAAAAAAATAAGAAGTCCGATTAAAAAATAAAGACTAAAAATAGATTTTTGACAAATTAATAATGGTTAGAAAATGTAATAGGGAAAAAATCTCTTACAGTAGTAACAAACATACAAAATATTTAAGGTGAAGATAGGAAATGTAAAGGACCCACGTGAAGAAAAATATAAAACTGTCCTAATGGGCATTTTGCTTGATACAAAATTTAAATACTGTAAAGATGTCGTTTGAAGTGTAGTTCCATTGGAAAATCTTAGGATTTGTATTTACTCATGCTAGTCTGCGGTCAACATGAATACTGAAACAGTAACAAGGGGAGATGGCTTTTTGATTTAAAAACGTTACAAAGCTAAAATACTTTAAAGGATGATATTAGTGCAAAAATAGCAGCCAAATTAGTGAAACAGAATAAAGAACCCCCAAAGAGCCATAATACTCAGAATCTGTCTTATGGCGAAATTTACTTGGGCGGCTGGGTCTATGAATTTGGAGGCACTTAAATCCTGAGATTCCCCTCTCAGATCTGCCTTTTGTAGACAAGCATTATTAGCTATCTAAGCCTCAGTTCGCTCATCTGTAAAATGTAAATAAAAATAACTATACAAGAATTTTATTGTAAGGATCAAATGAAATCTACACTCATTAAAATTTAAAACTCATTAAAAATACTTAGCACAGTATCTCAGTGTACAATAAAGGGTACTTATGATATACTTGGTAAACCAATGGGAAAGTAAAGGAATCTATAAGAAATGATGCTGGGACAATTAATTATTTAAGGAAAAATGTTTATATGTTATATGTTTGTGTTTTATATGTTACATTTCACAGAGTATACCAACAAGTTAAAGCATTAAATGCAAATATTGGGCTTCCCTGGTGGCACAGTGGTTGAGAGTCCGCCTGCCGATGCAGGGGACACGGGTTCGTGCCGTGGTCCAGGAAGATCCCACATGCCGTGGAGCGGCTGGGCCCGTGAGCCATGACCGCTGAGCCTGCGCGTCCGGAGCCTGTGTTCTGCAACGGGAGAGGCCATAGCAGTGAGAGGCCCGCGTGCTGCCAAAAAAAAAAAAAAAAAAAAATGCAAATATTAAAACTACAAAATAACTAGAGGAAAGTATGAGTGACTCTTTTCCTGATCTCGTGATACAGAGGGCTTAACAAATAAATGAAATAACATTACAAAGACAAGAACAGGCAAGAAGAATAATTTTAACTACAGAAGAATTCTGAACTTCATGTAAAAGAAAATTTACTGTAAATAACAATAAAACAAAAAACAGAAAAATACTTTCAGCAAGATGTGGGACAGATATGAAGTTAATAACTTTAATATATAAACAGCTCTTAAAAATCAATACAAAAAATGCTAACAATGCAATAGGAAGTTAGAAGGAATCTGAAAAAATAATTCACAAATTAAAAAAATTAAAGAATAAGTACAAATGAAAAAGTTTTTTATTTCATCAATTCTGGAATTTCCAAATGCTATATATTTGTAGGGTATTTGAAGCCAAAGAAATCCATAAAGAGAAATGCAGAAATGAAAGTATTTTATACATGACTATGTCAGAACTGCCTAAAATTGATTCAAATACATGAAGAAGCATTGCGCAGCTCCCATTTAACACCTCAGGAGTACCTTAAATTTTTAGATATCAAAATTCATTTTTGGTAAATGGCAAGCAATATGCCACTCACTCATTCACTCACTCTCTCTCTGCCACTCCATATTTTTCTCTACTTTTTCTAACATGGTACATGTGGCTTTCAAACTTGACAATTTCCACGTCATAAATATCGATCTTGATGAGTGTGAACTAAGTAGCTGATAAAAGATCCCTGAAGAAAATGTAAAGAGATCTAGTTCTGGGTCTTGCTCTCTTACCAATAGCTGTGGTCCAGGCCATAGGTGAGCCACATCACTTCTCCAGATGTAAGAGAATTAAGTCAGTTTCTCCCAAGGAGGTCCATAATTCCTGCACCCCACTCCAGCCCTTCACAATCAGAAGGCAGGACTTGGAAACTGGGATTCTTAACAAGCACCCCAGTTAATGCTTAGGTACCTTAAAGTTTGAAAAACACCCTAATGGCAGACCACCAAGTCCCTTCTAATGTCAAAAATCGAGTATTCTGAAGGAAAAAATATCCATGCTGAATAGCGCTCCACTCTGCATATCTGAGAGTGAGTCTGAGAGTGAGCGTCCACCTCTACTCTCAAATTTGGGTGGTTAGATCCTTGTTATATTTGAGCTGATGTCTTTTCAGGTTTTGTTCTCCTAATCCCATGCATCAGATTACACTCATTGAAGGTGCCAATCTTGTAAAGTGCTTTCAGAAGGCACATAAGTTCAACCCAGAGTCGGTATGATTCAGACATTTAATCACACCATAAAGTTAATGGAATCCAATTTGAATGTAGACACCTCAACAGCTACATTGCATTGAATTCACAGCATTCATAAAATGTAGGTCTCAAAATGAATCACCAGTCTGACAGAAAGTTCAGAGGAGAACTCCACGCTCTCATTGGTCACTGTCCTAATCTTCAGCTGTCAGGAAAAGGACCAGAGCTGTCAACACAACACTGTAGCCCAGGCAACCAGCCATGCCACTAGAAACTTTTCAGCACTTAAAAAAATAAAAGTTCCCATAGAAACTCTCAGATACTCTTTAGATTGTTTGCACAGCCCATGGTTTGGACAGCCCAAGGTAATGATGCCTTGGGGTCAGACACTACCTGTCAACCTAGGACCTCCCATCTTTCACAGCCCAGAAATGGGTTGCTTTTTGGACGCTCCAGACTTTTCCTCCATTAAAGTATGTTCCTCCGGTGACACATGTACTCTGGGGTAAGAGAAAATAGATACTATGTTTCCAAGATCCCAATGATCGATTACTTAACAAAATAATAATTGCAGTAGCCCTCCAAACATCCAGATGTGGTGTCAATGATGTTTGACTTCCACTAGGTGAAGACATCTGGATGACGGATTCTGAGCTTTCCATCCAGTTGTTCAACCATAGTGGCAAGTCCATCTTGTACAGAAGCTGGGAGCATTTTCAGTCATTGCAGAGGTACCTGTATGAGCTCCTTTTATTGGGAACGTCGCTTCGCGTTAGCCTGAAAGAACCTCAGGAACTGCAGAACTGCTTACATCAACCTTCTCAATTATGCTTTATGTTCTTCAAGATTCTGTAGCCATTGCTAAGCTAAGTGGAAGGAAGACCCAATCCTTTCTTAATTTTTTTTTTCAAGACAGCTGCTGGAATCCACCCGTTCTTAAAAAGTTACTTACCTGAAGTAGGAACTTTGCACATAAGGAAAGAGGCAGGGCTCAAAAATGTCTTGTATACTTTTCGAGTCTAATATGCTGAACTACAAATTTAATCCACTGAAGTGGTTTCATGCAAATGCTCCTCTCAAATTCCTTTTGTACAGAATCTTGATGCATAATGTATAGAGTCTGAAAATGGATTAAGCTACATTTGGAGGATGGTTTAAGTTGTTGTTTTTTTTAAGCAGCAAAATCAAGCAGATTTTTTGTTGTTGCCTTTTTTAACCCTTCCTGCTCAAGCAACCACATGGATTGTGTCTTCTCAAAGCTGCCTTCTACACAATGTTTCTTGTCTTTTTTTTCCTGTCAAAAAGCTTGAAATGTAACAAGTTTTAATTAGAAATGTAAAGAGTGAATTGGACTCATTTCCCTCAGATTTCCCAACTAAAGTAAGCAAATAGAATGGTAAAACCTTCTGATTTACTCCTGGAAGATAATTCAGCAATCGAATAAGCAAATGAGTGAAATCTTACTGAATAAACGTTTGCTGGTACTCCACGATCGTAATTACCCATAGGACCGAGGCTGTAGATAGAATGCCAGTCTGTATGTTGAGGGGAGCAGACGTAGTGGATGCTCAGTGACACATTTCCTCCAGTGCCAATCAAGTCCAGAAAGATGAAAAAGGAGACGGCAGCCAGGGGGATTGCCAAAGTCTCCAAAGGAATCACAGAGACCTGGCTTAACAGCCGCAGGTTTCAGGGAGTCAATACGTTTATAATGCTGTGCTTCATTATTGCTTATTTTTACATAGCATTTGAATACTATGTAAATTGTACTGGAAAGAGAATTGCAGCTAAAATGAGGAGCTCTGGACTCAAGCTCTCAGTCTGACCCTACACAGTCATGTGACGTTAAACTCACTTGCTCTCGCTGGTTTCAGTTTCATCATCCGTCAAGTGAGAAGAACCGTCCTCCCTCCAGCCACCCGTCTGCATCCGGGGCCGCCGGGAGGAACAGGTGAGATGGGTGGGAAAGTACTGTGTAAAGTCTCAGCTTTAGGGACACTGCTGAACTCCTTGTTTTCGGTTAACCACTGTTTTCTCCTGAGAAGGTGGTGGCATCCTTGGCTCTTCTCCCACATCCTTCTTCATCCAGCTTTCCCCCAAGCCACGGGAGAAGTGAACAGGCTGTTCTGAGGCCAGCCTTCCTGCTGCTGCACAGCTCACCACTTCTGGTGAGCTCTGTGTGCGTGGCCCCAACAAGGGCTTTTAAGCTGACAAGGCCTTACCCGTGACACTTAACAACATGGCTTCACATAAATAGAAAAACAATATCCTGCAGCCCAACATGTCTCACAGCCTCCATTCCGAGCCCTCACCTTGACCTACTTGTTCCTGACCTTGTGACTAGCACTTATTGCCGTTGTTTGCCTCACCTTTCCAGATAGTTCCAGTTACCTAGTTCTTGCCTTTTGAGTCTCTTCTCCATCATGATTTAAATGATTCACTTAATCACAGTCCCTTTACCCACTCCCCCTCGGTCCCAGCGCCCTGCACCCCAGCCCTGATAACGGGACACAGAGATTTTATATACACTGTAGTAGCGAAGATGTGTCTCCCCAAACAGGCAGTGAAAGGATTTCTGCCAGCACATTTTCTCTTTTGGAGGTACAGACTTAGAACAGTTGGACAATTTCAAATTCTATGGAACAGGTACCTTGAGAGAAGGTGACAAGAAGAAAAGTAGTAGTTTCCCCCCCCCCACTCACCTCATCTTCCAACTTTAAATGTTACCACACACCAACAGAACACAGAGGAACCATAACCTGTTTGTGTCTCTCCATTTGCCCTTGATTTTTATTGAATGGGAAAGGAAGACTAATTCAAATTCAAATTCATTCCTCCTGATTTCACAACAATATAGACTTTACCAAACTTTTTATTTAAATTTCTACACTGTAGTGAGAGCAAGACCTCGCCAGTCTTGTTCACTGGAGTATTTCTAGAACTTAGCACACAGAAGGTGTTTAAAAAATACTTGTTGCCTGAATGAATGCGCAAGAAGAAAAAAAAAAGTGACATTTGAAAAATTTCTTATTATCTGAGGCTGATAGTGAACTTAATGATTTAGAGAACAAGTATCCAGCAGCAGAGCCCACTAATACCTTTTAAAATGTGTTGATGCTCATAAACCCAAAATAAGCAACCTGTAAAACCACTTAAGAAGAAATAATACGCATTTAATCAGGCTTCCAGAGGAATGTCTGAGGGAAAAGCTGAGAATTTCAAGAAGAATTATTAAATCCCTTCAAATGCAATCACGTGTGGCCGATCACAGACACGCCACATGTTCTTCTGCCCACAGGGCTGTCACTTTAGGAAGTCTCGCTCAGCCCTTCGTTATGAAACTCCTAAATTACAGCCACCTCCTGCAGCCAGAGGGAAAAGCTTTGGATCAGCTGAAAAGGGTAAGTCCTCTTACAGGTCTACCCAGCACGTGGTGCCACATTCCACAGAAAGATCTTAAGTACAGAGGGAGAATTGAACACATCACCCACATCCTAAAGCCAGCATCTTCAAAGTCTTACGCACGGCTTTAGCTTCAAGTCAAAGGGCTCTTCCTCTGGCCAATAAAATTCAAAACACTGTGAAATGCCAGTCTGTGCCTCTGCTTTATAATCCTGTTGAAGTTTTTGGGCTCTTACTGTGTTCTGGAACCTTCTATCCCATCCTGGATTTTAGCTCTTAGTCTGCTAATGAGAGTCACTTTACCTTTCCCGGAGTGTGATTAAGGTCCTGAGGGTGGTAGTAAAATGGCTCCATCTTTTTTGATACAAACTCAGTTAGCAGAAGTTGGAATTGCTCTCTTCAACAAAGTTACATAAATTGTTAATGAGAAATTTACGTTCACTTGATGCGCTAGTTGCCTTATTAGCTTGGAGTCAATGCTATTAAAAGAGAAGATGTTTATTAAAGCTTAAGGTGTTTGCTGGATTGAATGTTCAAAAGAAGATGGCAGGATAGCGCCACTGACTGCCTGCTTCCAAAACCCAGAGGGGTTTCCATGATCCATCCAAAAGTGAACAACTTTGAGACCTCATTTGGAGTCTCCTCATCAGAGAAATAGCGATTTACCTGGAAGGTAGAAGTGCCACCTATTCCTGGGGTGCATCTAAAGCTTCTCTTTTCAACAACTGTAGTGAAAGTGTTTTCTCAGTCCAGTGGACACCAGCCTGAAGAAAGGCCACCCAGTTGCAAATGAGTCTGAACACCTTTCCTCTTCTGGTAAGGAAGGAACTAAAACACCCCCCATAAATGTCAGGGGCATAGAAGAGGAGGCTATTTATGTACTCAAGAAAATAAATAGGTCAACATGCAGACCTCAGAACCACCACCCAAAGAAAACTCCAATGTCTCCCTGATGTGGCATACCTAAAATGCCTCCTCTGAGTAACCAGGACCAGCTCAAAGCAAAGCGTCAAGGTCAGTCGAGGTTGTTTTGGGCCCCTTTTCCCTTTCTCTCAGAAATGCTCTCCTGCACCCCCACCATGTAGCCTGTAGGCTGGCTCACCCTCATCCATTCCAACCCCTTGAGAGCCACTGTTTGGCCCTGCAGAAGCTGACAAGCTAAATGGTCCCATTTCCCAGGGTGCTCTGCAGCTTAGGTTTGACATGAAACCTGACTTCAGCCAAGCAGATACTCCCCCAGGACATACTGAAGCTGAAAGTAAGTGTCGAGGTGGAGGCTGCACCTACCCTTTCTGCTAGCCAGCACAGGGAGGAGACATGTGGGTCCACACCCTAGCACTGTGACTACTGAGAGGCAAGTCAAGGGTTGCTTTGTTGGTGCAGGTTGGGGTAGATGCGGTGAGGTGCAAGAGCCAGCAGTTGTCGAGGTGACTTCCTTCTTCACCAGCTTGATCACGGCAGAGGCAGCAGCTGCCTCAGTGGGTCAGTTCTGAGGTGTTGTTCTAGGGTGTGACTCCTGGAAATTCTGCTGAAAGCCTCCTCCTCCAGCCTTTCTAGGGATTTTTGTAAGCTCCTCATTTCTTGCATGAAATCCATTTTTGCTTTAAAAAGAATAGCTAGACTGAATTCTATTATCTACAACTAAACTCTGGAAGAGACACTTCCTGCCTACATAAGCAACCAAGTCCCTTAATGCTTGCTCCCCCACCACCATCCTCACAGATGAAATGAGTTGATAAACTAATTCACCATAAGTAGTTAATAACTAATAAAATAACTTCTTATGGGTATTTGCCTTAACCCAAGGAAAAAGATCCTAATGGTGAATTTCCAACCATAAATGGCTTATAGTGTTGACGGGAATTTTTTTTTTTTTTTCCTGCAGAGGGAGGCAATGGTTTTTTTATACTGTAGAGAAAGTTTTAGCTCTTAATGGTGATGGAGATGATAACGGTGGTGGTGATGTTTAAAAGTTAAAAGCTTTTAAACATATATATATATATATATATATATATATATATATATGATATAACTTGTAAGCCTCACTGGGCTGATTTCTCCAGCTCCTCCCAACCCCCACTCAACACTTTACCCAGTGCTGGACACACCTGGGTCATCGCCCAGTTTCTTGCCTCTCACTGCAGACCTCTCCTAGGGAGCTCTCTGTGAAATCAGAAGAATCATCCCAGGAAAGAGAAAACCTGCATCATAAGGAGATGAACAAGGGTTCCAATAACATGCTCTCAGAGAGAAGACAAAGAAACAGGCAGGTGAAGTACTCAGTTGGCTGAAGAGATGATCGATGATGTCCGTCTGCACATCCACAGACGTTCCCGGAACAGCTGCTCTGTCAAGGCTCCACCTCAACACTGTGGAGAGGCAAGGCTCACCCTGGCCCCCAGGAGCTCACAGTACAGGGGAATAGTAGGAATTGCCATTTCTTGATCACGTTATCTCCATTAATTTCATTCACTCAACAAACGTTTTGTTTGTGTTTCTGTTTTAGTTGTAGACATGGGTGAATAAGCTAGGTTCCCTACCCCTTATAGAGGGAGCCAGATATATGACACCAGTACTCACACAGAATGTTCTCCATTACAGTTAAGGCAACTGCAACAAAGGAAAACCATAGTACACTGTCTGATAGGAGAAAAAGAGGTGGTATAACTTGGTCTGGGAGTTCATGGAATGCTTCCCAGAAGAAAAGCCATTCCTGCTGAATCCTGGAGGCTGAGCACAAGTTAGGTTGAAGAAATAGCATGAGCAAAGGCCCCGAGGTAGGAAGGAGCTTAAGTCAATGAAGTGCATATTATTATCCCCACTTAGCACATGAAGCAATAGAGACGTGGGGAGATTACACAACTTCCTAAGGTTTTGCAGAACTGAGGGTAGTGTGAACTCAAAGATAACCTCCTGATATATAATCCAATATAATCCAGCCTCTCTGAAAAACAGAGACAAAGATACTCACAGGCTTTAAAAACAATTATCAAGAGACCCTCTCATGTCCTTCAAGGCTACCCCTCCTCCTGAAGGAACTGAGGACGGATTTTCATTTTCTCTCTCTACTGGGCTCGAGACTAAATTAAATGAAAAACCTGCTATTCCAGACACAAACGTCCTGGGTGCTTTTGGGGGATTGAAACCATCTTCCCACCTCCCCAGGGCTTCTCATACCAATATGGTGCCGTCCCAAGCTATCAATGATAGTGAAAAAACGGGGCTTTGCGGTGGAGGAAAGAGGCTATTCAAACCACTCCTGATTTCTATAAAAGAGAGATCTTTTGATCTTTGAAACAGCCAAAAGGGCATTTTGATCTTCCTCAAGCTCATTTATTTTAGATTCTTGCAAATTTCTTTTCTGTAGGTTTACTTCCTTAGAAAACTCAATAGTCAATTGAACAGTGACTTTCATACATTGAAATGCAATATTGAATAGCTGAAGCCTAATAAATGCCATCCCGGCTATATAGGATATTTTAAAAATCATAAAAGGGCCGATTGAGCCCAATCCAGGCAAATATGACAAAGCGAATTCAATGCTTCTTTTGAAAATGAGTCATGGTCAGAAATACTCTCTTTGACCAAAAGCATTTCTTTGAATGCCAGAGGTAAATTTGCTCACTTTCATTTTCTGCCTGGGTTTCAAGTGAGAGCTGCCGAACTGAACAAAATCAACTCCGAGAGGCCCTGGCAGCTGTTCCAGATGTATATGTGAGCAAGACAGTGAGGTTGGTCCTATTCCCTTCAGTGTGTTCTTTTCAAATTATCCAGATGATATTCAGATAGGGATTGATCAGGCTTTGTATATTTTTTCAGGCAGGAGTCAATCATTGCTCTTCTCTGCTGCCTTAACATTCCCCAGGACCACCCTTTCCTTTGCATAGAAAAAGGATGTTTTATTATCATAAGCCTCCAAATTACTGGCAAAGGGAGAATCTGACATATGTTCCCAGTCTTGGGGGGCTCGGGGGAGGACAGGCACAGCATACTTAATCGATTAGCCAAAAGGAGCAGCCTTTGATGTCAGGGAACCTTTCCAAATTTCATTTAAGACTCAAACAATCTGTGGGAAATCAAAGTTCTCAATCAGAACCTCTGCCCCACTCCTCTAGGTGCAGTCGTGGCTGGAGGAACTTTTGTTTTAACTATTTGTAGGTGATTACTCAGTTTGAGAATGTGTTCCTCTTGTGGCCTTTTCAACATGAGGCCCTTTAAGAAGATGGATAATTTTGTTCTGCATCTTCTTCTTGTCACATGCACTTTTTCCCCCTTGCATACATGTCTTAAGAAAATGCAGATTAGCACTGCCAAAGAGCCAGTTGTTTTGTCGCAACCTGAAGAAGGTCTGATGGTATAGACTAGTACAGGAATGCCCTATGTTTTGCTGGAAGGTGGATTGCACTTGGGAAAGGAACTGGGGCCCGGAAGAACAGGATGCGCTATGGGGAAGAAGTAACTATTTGGAGGAAGATGGTGGAGAAAAGGAAGTCAGAGATGCATGGAAGAGTTTGGCTCCCACTCAGAAACAGCAAAGTCAAGAGGATGGTATCAGTTTAGAAATCACGGTTTGGATTTTGAATAAATTTGACTTTACATGGTTCTTTGTATATCCCAGCAAATATCAAATCTTAGGTACTGCCTGTGAGCCGGGATTACTTTGGCATTTAGAGGCAGATGTTTCTCCTATAAACAAGAACGTGAAAAGCTTCCAGAAGGGGATTCCTTAGCCCCAGCCCGCTCTGCACTGGTTAGACCACATCTAGGATACCATATCCCTGTCAGCGTGGATACGCAATTCCATCACCTGAACACCCTCAGTTCTTCACGTTGTTTTCTAGTATAGACCCTGACTAGTTGGAGTTTCTACAGACAAGAGTGGTCAAGATGATAAAATGTCTGGACAACAGTTAACACCATAGAGATGTTTAGCCCCCCAAAGAATGCCTCAGAGAAGATAGGACAGCACTGAAGAACTGTAATGTGAAGAGAGATTTGATGGGTCCCTGCTGCTCCGAAGAGAGGCTCCATGGAAGTTCCAGGGAGTGGGGAGATAACCTTCACAATTACAGAAACCCCAAAGAATGCTTTGCTCAGGGAGTGAGCTCTCTATCGTGGAAGAGACTCAGGCAAAAGCTAGATGTCTTCCACCTGGAAGGGAGGTTGTAGAAAAAGGAACTCTCACATTCCTGGATAATATCAGAACTGGAAGAGACCCTCTGTGTCACATAGTTCAAGTGTCTTTGGTGTGTAAGGAAACCCTGACAATCTCCCTTAAGGCTTGTTCCCCTACCAGCAAAGTACACACTTTCCCTATGGGGTTAGCATTTCAAGAACATTCTCTGGGAGCCAGTTCCAAAAGTGGCTTCAGTATCCCAGAGCCTTTTGACTTGAGTAGTTTTCCATCCTGAGACCATCAAAAACAATTCCTAGAATAGAGTCTTTCTTAATCAAGCAATCCCATTCTGGGTATATAACAAAAAGAAATAAAATCAGTATCTCAGAGAGATATCTGCACTCCCATGTTCATTGAAACAATATTCACAATAGCTGAGATATGGAAACAGCCTGAGTGTCCATCAATGGACAAGTGGATAAAGAAAATGTGACATAGATAGATAGATAGATAATGAAATATTATTCAACCATAAAAAGGAAGGAAATTCTGCCGTTTGTGACAACATGGATAAAACTGGAGAACATTATGTTAAGTGAAATCAGACACAAAGACAAATATGATCTCACTTATATGTGGAATCCAAAAAAGTCGAACTTATAGAATCAATAGAATGGTGGTTACCAGGGATCAGGGAAATGGGGAAATGTTGGTCAGTTATGAGTAAGTTGTGGGGATCTAAGACACAGCATGGTGACTATAGTTAACAATACTGTATTGATACTTGAAATTTGCTAAGAGAGTAGATCTTAAATGTTCTCACAACACACACACACACACACACACACACACACACACGGTAACTTATGTGTGATGATGGATGTGCTAATTAACTTGACTTTGGTAATCATTTCACAATGTATACACATTCAAACCATCACATTGTACATCTTATATATTTACAATTTTATCTGTCAGTTATATCTCAATAAAGCTGAGGAAAAAAAAGGAAGCGTCTCTTAGGGTTGGGTAAACTATCTACAGCTTAAAAAAGAATGGTTGATAATTAATGTCCAAGAAAGAGCTCGAAATAGAGGATATCGAACAACTCAAAGACAAAATTCTGAGCTGAAATAACTGAATATCCATAGAGTACCCACACCGGTTTCTAGGGCTATTAGCTCTCCAACAGGCATTTGGGAAAATGGGCTATTTTCTTCTTCTTAGAAGCAGATGGAAGGTTCTATTCCTTTCTTTCAAGGACATTTTAAAACAAACAAAATACAATACCTGGATTTCCAGACACTCACAAGTAGGTTTCTTACACTCCAAGTCCTAGAACATAGGTTAACATGTTCCAAGAGGAGCACAAGATATCCAACTGGTAACTGCACGCAAGACATGGTAATAAAAATCAAAGACAAAACAGCACCAGGCACATCTCAGCACAGGCACGTGCTCTGCACCCAGGCTCACAGCGGTCAGGATAACACCACTGTGACAAGATTGCCTTGGTCACTAAGTTAGCACCTCTTCTCTCCTTTTATTCACTTTGCTGTTTTTCCGTTTGTAATTTTATCAGGAGATTGAATCAAACTGTAGGCTTCTTATGGAATAGCACCCCCAGACACTCACCCAAGAGTAGTTTGGGCAAAGTTTTCAGTGCCAAGAAATAAAAATGTTGGAATTGAAAGAGAAAGTGGAACCAGGTGGAAAGATATACATGGCAAAGAGAGGCTGCCCACCTAATTTAGAGTGGAGAAAAACATTAGGAAGCAAGACGCTAAATTCGAGGAGAAAAATGGAGGAGCCTGGCTTCAAATATGTAGGACCCACTCTCCTAACAGCATTTTTCCCTTTCCGCTGCAATCCTCTGCAAGACAGACCATCTGCCAGTTGCTCTGGCAAGAGTGTGTCACCAAGCAGAATGGGTTTATCGGCACAGCTGTTTGTTGTCCTCATTAATTCTGGGATAAAGTTATAGAAAATCCCTCAAATGCAGAAATCAAGACTCATCTCAGTGGCTGCAACCCTTAAATATCCTAAGTGCTTCTAGGTAAGCAAGAGAGAAAGCAGCGATGAAGTTCCAAAGCAAAAATATATTACGGTTTGTAAATAAAGCAACAAGGTAAGAATTGGGGAAAATAATGTTCACTGATAATAAACCAAAAACTAGGTATTTGTTTGCCCCCTTAAACCCTTCTCCCCAAACGTCCTATCAGTAAAATGGTATCAAACAACCAAGTAAAAATACATTCCTATTTCAGTTTCTATTTCAATGCAAAATACTCTTCTCCAAATGTCAGGTTCCTCTAGTTTGGCCTTTCCAGGAGCGTGCATAGTTAGACTTCAATGAACTGTACTGTTTGGAAGAGGCCATTTAATTGAATTTTCAGGTTAACTGGGTGTATGGTCAGGCCACTCAAGATGACTCTTCTCTTGCTCTCTGTACATCCTCTGCTCCACCAGTGCCTGCTTCACCTACACCTGCTCCCATGACTGACCTTCCTATGTACTTGCCTCACCCCCAGCTAGAGACTGTTCTCATCTACAGAGCAAAACATCTCCACCTGTAACTTATCAAAGGTGTGACGAGGGGCGTGCACGCCGCCCCCCGCCAGTTTCCCTGGTAACCAATGAGCCAATCTGATGTCAGTTCCCCCTGTAACCGGTGTTCCCCCCTCCCACCCCGCACCGGGAGCAAAGATGGCGGCCATGTTCTCCCTGCCCTCTGCTCCACACGGGGTGTCGTCGCTCCGGGACCTTGCTTCAGACGGGTGAGCTCCCCCCACGCACCCATGAAACCACGACTGTTTGTGTCGCTGACTCCGGGCTCTCTCTTCGGTCTCAAGGCTGGGCGCGTACAGGGCTTGTAGGCCTGCGGCCCGGAGACGGAGGAAACTCCCGCGAGCTCCGAGATGCCGGGAAGTGAGGGCGGGAGTGGGAAGGTGCAGGGCCTCCGCTAACACGTGGGGCCTGAACGTTGCAGGGCAGATCCTGGGGTGGCCGCCCCTAGTATGTGGTGCCCCGTGGTGTCTGTCCTTGAGGAGTGGGGACCACCAGGAGAGTGCGGAGAACTCACGGACGGCCCTGAGGCTGTGGTGGAGATGTTGGCCGCCATTACAGTGGGAAAATGAGGTGAGACCTTGAGGCGGTGGCCGCAGCTGTGGGCTGGCCGTTGCTTTTCGTATTAAGAAAGGCCACAGACGCTGAGGTAACAGCTGAGGCGGAGGTTAACTTGAATGCTGATTCTTGTTCCTCTGAAAGTGAGGCATGTGGATGTGAGTGAATGATTTGTATTATTACCTATTACTGTTATTCGTTTAAACTGAAAAAAAAAAAAAAAATCCCTGAAAATGGCCAAGATGGGAATCCTTTAACATTTTAAACTGGATTTTGCGCATGCAGTTAGAGGAAGCTAGCTTCCTAGAAGGAATTGGTATTTCTCTTCTTGTGCATTTGAGATGTACCTGGGCTCTCAGGAACTTTAATCATCTGATCCCTGAGAGTGAAGAAAAAGAGGCATTTTTAAACTCTGTAGGAATAATAATGTTTGGGGAATGTCTATCTGTAATAGTCTCTCCAGATTTTGGTAACTTGAAACTAAACTAAATTAAATGAAGAGAATTCATTGACGATCTGGGTCATTTCAAATAGAGTAAAATATTGGAACATTAATTGCTGGGTGGGTCTAAGTTTACTTGCCTTTGCCTTCTTAGAAGAAGAAGAAGAAAGCGTAAGTTTTCCAGTCAGGAAATGCTGATATGACAGTTCGCAATTACTTGCTTCTTGGTTTTTACCAGAGATTTAAGGTTTTTAAGGATGACGATTATAATCGGTCATAATTCTAGTTATTGTAACCAAATTTCTTTATCAATTACATTGTAATTAGGTGTTTAACTGTGCCTTTTTAAGTCGTTTATCATTTACAGACAGTTGTTGTACTCTGATGCTTTTGCAAAAGTGCTTCATCTTCAAAAAGACTCATGGGAAGGACCTTCTGACAAGTACAGATCTCTGATAAATTTCATATCGTATCACTGAACTGGGTACAAAATGAAAGAATCTTAGGGGAGAACCTGATGGCTTCATAAAAAGTTAAAAGGATTGATTACTGAGTAAACTGATGAGTATGGTTATAATTTTTATGGTTTTTGGCTAGAATATTACTGGTTTTGATCTGTGTTTTCCAGATATAGAAAAGCGCTTCCCCTCAAGTTAGTTATGACTTATAGGATTGAAAGCTTTTTCTTTTCTCTCTGCCTGATCCCTCCAGAAATTGGAGACTCTTGGGTTCTGAGCAACCTTATCAGGTGAATGGGAAAGACTGTTTCCCGCAAGTGCAGGAATCTCGATATTTGGGGGATCTCTAGAAGAGAGAGGTCCACCTAGGCAGAATCTGATGGCAGGCCTTTGGCATGGCTGTCCTGGCCTTGAGAGGTTTTTTGGGAATTCAGTCTGAGACTCCTTTTGAGGAATGCGACCACAGCCGGTTTGGAGGAGCCTATGTGGTCACTTGACCAGACTTATTTTGCAAACAAATTAGTCTTGATTTGGCTCTGTTTGATGGAGGTGAGGGTAATTTAGAGGGAAAAAATATTATGCTTCAACAGATGTTAAATTCTAGTCCTATTAATTGAGAGGTCTACATTTATAAAAGTTAATGTGTTAGCCAAACTTTTGCCCTGAATGTTCAAGAGGAAGAGAACATTTTCTAGTGAAGTTGTCACGGAGGGTAACTACTCATGATGTATCACTGCTTGCTTTAAGTCTGCTGCCACAAGCACATGTACAATGCTTGTGTAACAATTCAGTATAACTGATAAAATGTATAGCCTCTAAAGTGTTTCCCCATCAGCATACCTCTGAACTTGTTCACAGTATCTGATCAGTTTTCCCCAAACATGGATAACTAGGCAAATATAAAGGAGGCCTGGCACCGAGGGACATGATCTGGACGAGGACAGGCAGGCAGTGTTCACCCTGGCTTTGAAGGACATATACTTTTGTCTGTTGAAAGATTTGCAATCCAAAGGGGAAAAGATGGAAAAATCTTCACATATGGAGGTATGGGAAAGTCATTATGGCTTGTACAAGGTTTAACTTAAACTGACCAGAGTGGCCTGTTGTTTGACCTGTTGAACATGCATTGTACATCTGCTTTGGCCATTGTGGAGGGGAATGCATTTGAAAGTCAAAATGGAGTAGCTGTGGTTCAGACATTCAAGGTAAAACTAGGTGGCCATTGTAGATGTGATTTTGGATATGTTCGTATATTACTGAAAACTTGAGTTTTCTGAAATGTAGACCAGGACAAAAACCACAGGCAAGTGTGGTATTATCTCAGAATGCAGGTACTGCTTGCATTTTGCTTAATTGTCATTACCTCCCCTGTGTTGTGCGTGTTAGACGTGTTACATTGCATCCCTAGTCTGAGTGGAGAAAACCTCTTCAAGGACTGGGAAGCAACCATGGCCTCATTGCAAAATGAGTCTAATTGCTGGGTCTACAGTGAGCTGCCGTTGTCATCCTTCTCTGGACTTCCATGAAAAATAGAACCAGCTAATGTGACTATGTGGGGATGACTGAGAAAGGGGGGGAAAGACTCTCATCACCTTTTTGTCCCACATGCCAATACGTCAGAAGGGCTCCTGTCAGTAAATGTTACTGTACAACTGACTTCCCATGAGGCCCCCTGGGTATGCTCTGTGGAATAGAATAGGCTGGTTTCTGGACACGCAAGTCTGACTAGTGGGATTAACTGTTTTCTGTTTGAAAAGACCTAATGGGTCCACCCCTGATGTTACTCAACATAACATGGGGAGGCAGACCTGTACTCTGACTGCTGACTCCTGGCTAGGCCATCAGAATGTTTCTTTTAGAGCCAGGGCCTTCCCCTCCCCATAGGGGTGGCTCTGGGTTTGTGAAAACTAGGGGTGGCCTTACTTTCCTAATAACTGGACAGGATGCTTCTGCCATTGACTCCGTCTCCATTGACCCCGTAAGTGCTTAGCTCCAAAATTTGCCCACATTCTGGCGAATGACTGTTCTTAGCATACCAGGTATCTTACTCTTGGTACCCTTTAGCTGCTGGTGTCTGTATTGTATCGTGGTATCTGGTTACAGTGCCCCTTTACATACCTGACCCCAGGGATACTGAGGAAGGCGGGGGGACAAGATTGTAAGGGTCGTGCAGGGTATGTAGGGGTGGAGTATATGATCAGGCCACCCATGATGGCTGTTCTCTTGCTCTCTGTACATCCCCTGCTAGACCAGTGCCTGCTTCACCTACACCTTCTCACATCACTGACCGTCGTACATCCTTACCCGTACCATAGCTAGTGCTTGTTCTAACCTTTAGATCAGAACATCTCCACCTGATAACTTAACAAAGGGGTGGTAAGGGGCGCGCCTCTCTGCTAGTTTCCCTGGTAACCCATGAGCCAACCTGATGTCAATTCCTCCTGTAACTGGTATCCTCCCCCCTGGAAGTGAAGACTGGCACCGTGTCCTGCCCACTCGCTGCTGCAAATAGTGGGAAGTCACTCCAGGACCTTGCTTCAGACGGGTTAGATCCCCCATCCAGTGAACCACTGATGTCTGTGCTGCTGATTCCGGGCTCTCTCTTCAGTCTTGCAGGCCTGCGGGGTGCGGCCCAACACTGGGGGCCAGGCAGAAGACTGTTTTTCTCTTTTAAAGAGTGAAGTGAAATTGTAAGGCCAAGCCACAAAGGAACAAAAAGCACTAATGTCAGTAATTAAAATACCGTGGTGTTTTGTTTTCCGTTGAATTAGTCAGAACTCTGTCAGTTGTTCATGACTGACCAAAATGTAACTCAAGCTAGTTGCAGCCAAAAGGGAGATCTGTAGTTCATCAATTTGGAAATTCACAGGATCGGATACTGCTGAATCCAGGTATTCATTGATGTCTTCATCAGCCTTCACTGTCTGTCACCACCTCTTGACTCTGGTTGTTCTGTGATGGCTTCTTTGATCTCTCCACAAACTCCCAAAGAATCAGAAGTTCTATGCTTGTTTCTATTGCTTGCAACCGTCAGAGGAAAACAAGACCCTCTCTTAATTAAGAGTTTCAGCAAAAGTCACAGTTACCGGGCTTCCCTGGTGGCGCAGTGGTTGAGAGTCCACCTGCCGATGCAGGGGACGCGGGTTTGTGCCCCGGTCCGGGAAGATCCCACATGCTGTGGAGCAGCTGGGCCCGTGAGCCATGGCCGCTGGGCCTGCGCGTCCGGAGCCTGTGCTCCACAATGGGAGAGGCCACAGCAGTGAGAGACCCGCGTACCGCAAAAAAAAAAAGAAAAAGTCACAGTTACCAACCTGGGTTGAGTCATTGGACGCTGGGATAGACTGTGTTTATTAGGCCTACTCCTGATCCCAAGATTGGGCAGCCCCACCTGAATAACACTAACCAAAACTGGGAAAAGGGACACTTCCCCAAAAGGAAAAGGTAAAGACAAAGTAAGGGAAAAGGGCGTCTTGTAGGACAAACAACAGATAGCCACATTAGCTATCAACATTCAGATGGTGTTACAAGGAATGAACTTGGAAATACCTCAAATTCCCTGGACCTTCTTGGAGCCCTTTCTGTTCTTGAACTCAAGGATCCAAAGCTATACCAACCAGAAAACACAATAGGCATCATTCGTTTATTTAACCACTGTTTATAGAGCACCATCCCAGAGCTAGGCAGTGGGGATACAGTGGCAAGCAGGAGAGGCGAAGGGGAGTGACAGTAACAAGTGAATGCTGGTCAAGTGTTCATTAGGTGCAGACAGTGTGATAAACTTATTTATGTGTATTTATGTATTTTTAAGTATGATAAACTTATTTATGTATTTTTAAGGGTGTTGCGGGCACACAAAGGAAGAAATCCTAGCCCAGACTTGGGGGACCAGAGAATGCTTCTAGAGGAAGTAAAACTTGAAGCTGACATTTGAAAAAGGGGTAGGAGTTTAGCTGGTCAAAGGGAGAAGTTGCGTAGTTCAAGCAAAAGAAACAGCACGTGCAGTGTCCCCAAGTCAAGAAAAAGTACAGTGTTTCAGAGGAACAGAAAGACTTACACAAAAGCAAATCATTTATTAATGTAAATATCCTCGAAGGCAAAAACTGTGGTTTACTCAAATCACTTTGTGATCTCAGGAAGGTCACTTCTGGGTCTTTCTCACAAAATTGTTAGGAGGATCAGATGTAATAATGAATGTGAAATACTGTGTAAATTTTAAATCCTCTATGACTGTAAGCCACATGTAGAGTACTGAAGGAAACCCAGAATCACAAAATGCTGAGCAATTAAGGAAAGAGGACTGGCTCTATATAAGTGCGTTTCTCAAGAAAAATGTGCTGTAGCTTTATGGTGTCATGTTGACCACTGGGGCCGCCTTTTAGTAATTGAGGGGTTTAAATGAAAGTCTTTAGACAACAAAGCTGGGGTCACGTGTTCTCTGTATCAGCAACCAGAAATTCAACAAGCGGAAGAGTGTGGCTTTTGGGGAAACAACGGGCGTGTTCAAGGAAGGTGGGTACAATGCCACGTTCTAAAAGCATCCTTGGCAGGACGGAGGGATCTGGGGACCGTGAAAGGAAGGGAAGGAAAAGTTCACTCGCTCATGCTCCAAGAGTATACTCAACAAAGCAGAGGTGCTTGGCAGATCCCCGAAAGGAAAGGAAAATACGGGGCGTGAAGTGAGTATGGAAGGTTACAAGTTCTGAATCTATGAGAAGTAGAGGAAATAGTTTGGGGGACTCAAGCTCTTAAAACTTCAGCATAAGGTATGTTTAAATTGTAAAGCAAGCCAGAGGGTCATGAATAATCAGTTTGTCTTGGAGAATTCTGGAATTATAAACAAAAGGATACAAAGCATTGTCCAAGGTAAATATTGACATGACTGAAGAGGAACTAGAAAAACTTTTAATGAAGCCAAAAATACTGCATCTGGGGAAGATGTTTCACATTCTTATAACAAACACTCGGTACAAGAAGCTGAAGGACGACGGGTAAGAATGATTGTCCAGTAGGTTGGAAAATTGAGTTAGAACAAAGGCTTTCTCCAATTTAGAACAGTAATACTATAAAAACATAAATATTAATTTTTAAGACCATGTTATTTCTTAAAGACAGTTCTCTGTGCTAACAACGATTTGCCCACAAATATGAGGGGTTTAGTGCTCTTATCCCGAAGCATCCGTCCAGTTTATATTGTAGCAGATGTACGAGGTTTCTTTCCCCAACTCCCAGGTGCCCACGGCAGAGGGGTCAGGGAAGTCCCTCCCCGCCAGCTGGGTCTCTCCTAGGCCCTCCCACCCCTGCAATGACAAATCTCCTTGTCCGCTGAGATGCACCCCCATCAAGGAGAACGAGGGAAGGACTTCACTAATTCCTTCCAGTTCCTACCTTGCTTCCTTGGAGATGTTCAGGTGGGGTCACCTGAAACTTGGAATAAACAGAAGCCCATTACTGTTGCTTAGTGAGAGCGAGTGAAGGATCTTGTCAGCAGAACAGCACCATGGCAACCAGTTCTTCAAAGCATTTTTTAAAAAATACAAGTCGAATTTCATCTGGAAACATCCCAATTACACAATTAGCCTAAGCTGCAAAGTCTTTTTAGAATAATCTCAGATCATAAGTGAGCGAATAGCTCAAACCCCTACCAGTGCTTTCCGATACTCAGAAGATGCAAGTTTGTTGGTACTGTCTTCTGGTAGGAAGACAGTTTTTTATTAGCAGGAGGAGTGAAACAAGTCTGCATTTCCACAGGATTCTCGATGGTAACGTAACATGTGATTGTATCCCATTGGGAGCCATGAGATTCTGGCTTTATTTTTCCCACTTAACAGATGGGAAAACTAAGGAACTCTAAGTAGACTCATCCCTTGAGGACAGAAAGAGGCCGGGATGGGCGAATCTGGATTTCTCTTGTGTGTAGCTCCAAGGAGTTCGTGCAATCAGGCTTGAAGCCCTGTAGATTCCACCTCTGCTCTGTCTCTGTCCCTCACCTCCCCTGTCCACCCTTTCCTGTGCTGGGTCATCCGGACCATGGTATTCTTCTCGTGTGGCTGCTGGGCACGTCTGTGAAAAGCACAGGTCAGATCACAGGCTCCCAGCGCTCAAAGGATCAAAGCTTCCCAGGGCCTCTTTAAAAAAAAAGCAGTTCCCTGTGCTTAGGATGGCCGTCAAGGTCTCCTCAATGTCACAGGTTAACAGAATTAAAAGAACTGTCCACTACACTCTCACCCACCACCCATCCAGCCATACCATGAGCTTTCAACACTGTTTAATTTCCTGAGAGGTTCTCTGTCAACCTAAAATTAACGTATCTACCTTTGCTTCCTGCCACTCTGCCCTCAAGGCCCAGGGCCAGGACGGCCAGTTCATGACACATTTTCCTAACCTCTGTGGGTGTATCGCTAAGACTTGAGAGATTTGTCAAGTGCCAGGCTCTGTGCAAAAGCATTTCCCAGACACTGTTATCCTCAGGACTATCCTATGGGAGGGATGCCCCTCCTGACCCCATTTCAGGGATGAGGAAACGGAAGCACAAGGAGCAGAGGCAGTGTGGCCGCCGTCACAGAGAGTAGGTGGCAGCGTCCCTCCAGAGCGAATCCCATGGCTGCGTTCTCCTTGTTGCGTGCGCTCTGCACTTTGAACCTCAAAGGGAGCACATTTATTTCATTCTCCTTTTTTTCAGAGGTGAGAGGTGGTAAGCTGTGCCCCCAGCTTCCTCATCTGCAAAATGGGGATAATAACTGATTATACACTTTTGTAAGAATTACATGAGCTACTGCATTAAAAGAAAACACTTGTAAATATGCCTGGCACATAGCAAGCACATGGTGAATATTAGGTATTAATTAGACTTCTGTTTCTCTAACAAGAATTTGAACCCATCTGTGCAGCTTATCTTTAAGGTATTGCCAAAACCTGGGAGGCTAATGTAGTGCTGGACACATGTTACTAGGTAACATGGACTCGTAACTAGGTAACCAGATTTACTAGGTCAGTCAGTATTCAAATATTAATTGAACTGGTCATTATGAATATATACAATGTACTGATCACTCCTCATCCTGTCACAGTTAAAATAAAACCCAAGGTGTTTACTGTACCCTACTAGGCACTCTCTACCCCAGCATCTGACTTCCTGTTCCAATCATTTCCTCCTTTTTCCCTCTCCCTCCATCCACTTCCACCACACAGTGACTGCCTTGCTTTTCCTCAGACACACCTGACACATTCGTGTCTCAGAAGTTTTGCTCTAACCTCCCCCTTATCGGCTGTATTTTTCTTAGCATTTGAGTTTCTTCCATATAGATCTATGCATTTGGTGCCTGGGTCCACCCCCCAGTAGAATGGGAGCTCCATGAAGTCAGAGACCTTGGTTCACTGCTGTATTCCCTGTGCGCAGACAGTGAGAGGCACTTAGCCAACACTTAATAGATACTTAATGACTGAATAAAGACATGAATGAACAAATGAATCTCTAAACCCCACAACAATGCTGAAAGGTGGTTTTATATGCCCATTTCACAGATAAAAAAACAGGTGCAGAGATATTAAGTAATTTTCCCACTGGCACACGTTTACAAAGAGTTAGAGCTTGAATTTTATCCATGTCGCTCTGATCCCAAAATTCATTCCAGTGTCTCCTAATATTAAGACGTTCAGGCGCCACCTTCGAGAGATTTGCCAACTTCCACATAACAGCTGAACCAATATTTACCTAACATTCTTATTTAAGTCATTTATATATTATGCAAATAATTTTATTTTAAAAGAAAGGCGATCATTTCCATGAAATAAATCACACTGAAATAGACGTGTGTCCATTAAAATTCAAAATATTCATCAATGTGTTTTGGAGCAGAAATACACCTCCTGCTTTTGAAACACTGATTCTAAAAACCCTTGGGGCTGGTCCTAAATCCAGGAATCAGAAACCCCTACAACCATCCGTACATCTTCTCGGTTCTTCCTGTCCAGTCAGCTTTCTGCTCTTTCATGGGACATTCCTCATTGAGAGAAGGCCAGAAAGAGGCTTCAGATGCCTTTAAAACACACACACAACTGCACGGGAAGTTCATGCGAGCCTATGAACACTACAGTTCCCCAGCTGAAAGCAAAAGCAAGATGCAGAAAGTGGGGAGAGAGAAATTAATTGAAAAGCTGAGGCTGTCAAGCCATACTGAAGAAAATCTCTCCCTGAGTTAAAGATCGCGGACATAATCAAGGCAAGTGGCTTCTATAAAAGCTTGATTGGTTGATCGAAATCTCCAGTCATCCTGAAAATAATTGCCTGGAAGAAAGCACTGAGTGACCTGTCTGCTTGGCAAGGGGCAGCCAATGCTGACAATGGAAGGAGCCCCCCAACAGGCCCCCCCTTCTGCTGGGGCCCCAGCAGTGATGGGCTGAATCCGTTCAAGGACATACACTGCCTCATTATTTTCTGCTCTGACGTACGTGCATATTTCTTGTGGATGTTAACTCTCAACAACATAGAGGAAGTGTTTGTGCTCTTTGTTTCTGCAGCTTTTTCATTTCCATGTCAGTGTTTATATTTGCTCTGTCCTCCTGTTGGCAAGGCATGAAGAATGACAGATAGGGCCACGGTCCCCGCTGTGGGCAAAGCTACTGGAATCAAGACTGTGTTGGGGTCCCCAAACATCCTCCCAAGCAGGTCTTCCCCTGCCCTTACCCGCTTCCGTCCCACCTACTGCCTGGCACCACAGTGCTATCAAAAAGGAAAACGTGACCACATCTCTTTTTAAGCTCAAACTCTTCAACAACTCTGTTGCCTACATAAGAAAAGCAGTCTTCCTTAGTGTGATGTACGAGCCTCTTTCATGATCTAGGCCCTGCCTACCTCTTCTCAGCTCATCTCCCACATCTTTCCTGCATCAACTAAAAGCCCTTCATGTTCTCTCACATCTCTGGACCTGCCTATATTCTTCCCACTGCCTAAAAGACCCACTTACTTCCTCTCCTCACAGCCCTTGTCTGCCCTTGGGAATTCCTTTCATCCTTTAAGACCCTGCTCTGTGAAACCTTCTCTCACCTTGACCCTGCCCAAGACTTCCAGAAGGTCGATGCCCAGAGCCTTAGAGAAGCTCTGCCTGCTCAGGCTCCGGCCTCTCATTGTCCGCGGCTGGCTCGGGCTCCGCCCACCTCCTTAAGGAAGTCTTCCCTGATTGTTTTTGGTTTTGCTCAGCCCACACAGATCTCTACCTTTCCTGAGTTTTTGTTATTTAAATATGTGCCACACATCTGAACACCTTCTTTAATAACCACCATAGGTTTGAAGAAATGCCAAAAATTCTGACCAAGTCATTCTCTTTCAGGAATCTGTCCTGAGGAAATAATCAGAAAGCAGATCAAAGGTTTATGTATACAGACATTCACTGCGTCATTTTTTTATAATTACAAAAAAGATGGAAACAAGTGTGTAACAGTGGGAGGTGGTTATATAAAATATATCCATACGGCCGTTAAAAATATTTTGAAGAACATGTAAGGATGTGGAAAAATGCCCATGAAATAATGTTCACTTAAAAAGCAGAATCTAAAATTGTATGTAAAATGTGATCCCAGGTTTATAAAAGAATATATACATCTCTTTTTATAGCGAGAGGGAATAGCAGGATGATGGGTAGTGTGGTCTCCAGAGCCAGGCTGCCTGGGTGGGTTTGATTTTGTGGTCTTAAGAATGTTACTTAACCATTTTTTACCTCACTTTCCTTGTCTATAATATAGTGATAATAATAGTACCTTCCATGTAGGGTTACTGTGATGATTAAATCAGTTAACACAATGTAAGTTATGTGGAAATACACCTGGCACATCATAAGTGCTATGAAAGTGTCAGTTACCTTTGTTATTATATATTGAAAAAATACTGTACTTTCTGGGTGATAGAACTATAAGTGATTTTTATTCTTGTCTTTATGTTTCTCTATCCTTTCTTTTTCCCAAATTGCCTATAATGAGCACAGATCACTTTTTAAATCTGAAAGACATGTGATATTTTTAAAGAAGTAAAACACCATTCAAAATCCCTGTTATTCTTGACTCCCAGGGTCCAGTCATGGATGTTTTATCCTCCTCCTCCTCCTACTCCTTTTTCAGAGATAGAGAAAGACAGAATGTCCCATCAGCCCATCCACATTACCTAAGCCTCTGTTCCCAAGGAGAGCACAACCCCTCAGGCTCTGGGAAGAAAGATCAGCTATAAAATCTCGCTGCTAGGGACATGCACACTGGGGGCTGAAGAGAAACTGTACTGTGTCACCTGGGGCAAGTCTCAAACTTCTCTTGTGTCTCAGGTTCCTCATCTGCAAAATGGGGGGAAAACGACTCCTACTTCATGAGGTAGCTAAAGAAACACATAAAATTGAATAGGGCCTGGCACATAGTAGGGACTCAGGAAATGTTAGCCATCATAGTCATGATGAAAACTCAGAAGGGAGTTGCCCAGTTGATACAGATGTAATGGAAGGAACAGCTTCGGGGCCAGACTAACTTGGGTTTGAATCAAGGCTCTGGTCCCTACTTGCATTGCGCCATCCAAGGTCAAGGAAGTTCCACCCACCCTGCACCACCAGTTCTTCTCTCTCTCTTAACCCCCTATTTATTGCCTTTGGAGCACTTACCACTATTTATTTTTCATTGATTTATTTCTTTGGTTATATTTTTTCTGTCCTCCTAATTATATGGCAAGCCCCACAAAGGCAGGGGTCACCTGTATCACATTCAGCGTGCTACCCTAAGTGCCTAGCACAATGCGTACAAAAAACCAGTGCTCATTAAATAATTTTTTGGTAAAAGAATGCATGGTCAAATGAATGAATGAACTTGGGCAAATTACTTTAGTTGCCTTGTCTACTAAGGAAACTAAATGATACAAGGCAAACATGGCGCCTGACACACAGTAGGTGCTCTTTCATGATTTCTTCTTTCTGGGTATTCATCAAATTGACTTTTATCAGAACCACACATTTTCTAAAATTACTTTGTCTGGACAAATGCCGTTAGTGATGCATCTTAAACTATTATCCCTTGTGCCTGAGCAATTTCTTGTTAAAGGGAATTTTTTTCCACAGAATAGAGCAAAAGAAGCTTTGAAGCTAGAATTTTTATAGTTCACACTCCATGCATGCCAGACGCAAAAATCACTTTGAGGCGCTAATTGGTGACGTAAAAAAAAAAAGAGAGAGAGAGAGAAAGAGAAATGTAAAAATACAACAGTGGGTTTTGGCAGTAAGGAGAAGAGGTTCTTTTCAATCTAAAATTGGTTGTCATCTCAATTTTTCCTGCCTTAATTCATTTCTTAAGCAGAGGGCAAAAAAAAATTGATGATTAAGATATGTAATGGAAAATTTTTAGAGCAGAGTGAGGAGGTGACTAGAGACCATATGTTGCCCAAGAATGGAGCCTTCAGCAAAAGCTGAAGAAGAACGAATGTGCTGATTTGCATACTACTGGCAATTATGTCCCGATGAAAGACTACATCCCATTAGTACTAATGGGCATTATGTACACATACGATTGAAACAACATATAACCTTTCCTGAAACCAAGAGCAAAGGAGAAGCTGATAATATATTGCCAGAGGAAAAAGGAGGAGCAAAATAAACTGCTGGATAAGAATATTTCATACACATCCACATTAGAAAAGGCCAAATTCCTAATATTAGCCAAGCAGTGACTCTCCTAGCATCCTATGTGGGATCAACCCCCTCCGTCAGAAATGCAGAATGCATGTGGCTATAGCAGTGAACGAACCTACAAAAGAAGGCCTAATGGACCTTGTTATTTACTTTGATTCTTGGAGTTCAACCCAACCAGTAAAACCTAGTTAAATCATGCAGTAAATAGAAGCCCAGCACTTGCTCAAGTATTCAGCAAACACGCTGGCACAAACTACTGGGCGAAGTGCAACACGATTCACCTAAGAGGAGTTTGGGTCATTTTCAGTGTTGGGAATGAAAATGTGGCCATGTACTTCCATCAGCCAGTGGTATAAACTTAGGCAGCGCTGGCCTGTGAACTCCACCTGAGCCAGTGCTCGAGGTCCGCGGCAGTAGGAGTCCGGAAGTCAAGCCTTCTATAGTCAAGGTCCAGGGAAATGACCACTGGGTAGAGCCACTGGACCCGCTATGAACCAGACAGAAATAGGATTCCATTTATTACTTGCCTCCCAAACTCTCTCACTCTAATAAGGAGACCAAGATGACATTTTGTGACCCTGGCCATCAGCATCAATTCCAACCCTTAGGTCCAACATTCCTCAAAATGCCTGGGCCATCCCCTTACCTCAGTGTACCCTCAAAGAACTGAAAGAATTAGTACTGCATGATCTTACTGTGATGTCATAGGCTTCTTCCTCAAGGAGACCAGACCTCTCCTTTAGTCAGTGGGCTTCAGGTCTAAGAACCAGATCAAGTCAAGAAAGTAGGTAAAGAATCATGACCTTTTTTTTTCCCCTGTGGTGGCTGCCTTCCGCTTCCTCTCCATCTATCCTTTATTTCTTTTATTGTATAAATTAAGTAATACCCTGTTGGTTCCCTGCCTATCTTGTCCCTAAAGAACACCATATTCTTTTTTTTTTAACTGAAGTGTAGTTGACTTACAAGAACACCATATTCTTTTTTTTTAATTAACTTTTATTGGAGTGTAGTTGCTTTATAATGTTGTATTAGTTTCTGCTGTACAGCAGAGTGAATCAGTTACACGTATACATATATCCCCTCTTTCTTAAATTTCCTTCCCATTAGGTCACCACAGAGCATTGAGTAGAGTTCCCTGTGCTGTACAGTTGGTTCTCATTAGTTATCCATTTCATACATAGTAGTGTATATATGTCAATCCCAATCTCCCAGTTCATCCCACCCCCCCTTCACCCCCTCGTATCCATACGTCCAAAGAACACCATATTCTATTTAATGTCTCCAAAGCTCTCTGCAAGCCAGATCCCCCAGTGGCCGCTCTGATCTTTCTACTCTTTACAGTAACTGCACCTGCCTCGCTCCTGGTGTTAAGCATCACCACGTGGCCTCCTTGTTACTACTAGGGAGCCCAGTTCTGTAACAGCATCTCTTACTGTCAGTCCTGGCTACAGAGGGCTAACACCACTGAACTTCTCAGTGATGCCTGTGCTTACCTCACGAGCACATTCCTTACTGCTTGGGTAAAAGAGTGTTCGCCTGACCCTTCCATGGAAAATCGTCAGCTAATTGGGTTTTCTGGCCTTATGTAGTATATCCATTCCAGCAGACTCATTTCTCTGAGCCCTCCCATCACTTCCTCTACCATCTGCCTGGGCAGTTCTGACATTTCTACTTCATTTGGTGTGGGCATTCTCCAAGGTTCCAAACGCCATCCTAGCACTGTCCCCAGGAGTCCTTGCCAGTGTGTTAAATCCTGTGTCCGGGGAAAGTGTTCTCATTTCAGTAAACTCTCCCTTATTCAGCTTTTTATTCCATCCGGTGGTTCAACACCCTCAAAATCCAGTCTGTCTTGGGTGGTATTCGCTGTCACATAAGCTCTGAGACAGAGATTTGCACCCAGGATGTTTGTTGTGGTGTGCTCTCAGGAACAATGCCTCTAAGAAGGTGGGGAATGTAGAATTGAGCTTAGGGAGATGTTCCACGGATGCAGTTGCAATAGAGGCCTCCACTGATCCCATGGGAAGAACTAGAGCTGGCGTAGCCCTTCAGGATTTCTCTTGCACCCCTGTACAGACAGTCCCTGAGTACAGACTGTCCTTGGAGTGGGGACATACCACGGGCAAGACAGCTCCCTTCCACCAAAGGCAATTCCTGAAGAGCAGCCTATACTGCCAGCATCAAGGGGGCAGGAACCAGGGATCCATAGCCCCTATAGAGCCCATTAGACACAAACCCTCGTAATAAAATGAAAACCTTCAGTAAGGCTAGGTTAGCAACTTCACCTTTAGGAGGAAAACAGGTACTGAGAATTCCAAAGGATAAAAGGTCCAGATCCTAAGTTATGAGGGGAAATATTTGAAAGAAATATGAATACTTGATGTGTCTCTGTAGAATAGTGAACTTTCCTTTAAAAAGGTTCATAGCTCCAAGAAGAGTGTTTCCATGGCCTCTGTCGTAGTGCAGCTTTCACGGACAATTAAAGCAGATAGGTGTTATTTCCATCCCTGCTGAAACAAAAGCAAAAGAAAGTTTATGATGTGACTCAAAGTGGGGTGTTTGTGTGTCGTCACATGCCAGTCATTCCCAGCTTCAGGTTTGTCTACACACTTTGTGAATATCCTCTGGAACAGAGGCCCTTTGAAAGTAGCTCCCAGCGTGGCAAGGTGTCATTACTTTAGGAGTCAGAGAAAGGAGACCTGGGTTTCTTCCCAGCTGCCTAGCGAGCTGTGTGACATCGGCAGGTCACTTCCTCTTGTAACCTCACCTTCCTCTCTAAAATCAGGCAAATACATAGCTTGCACACCCTTGACCCTTCTCACTCATTGGAGACATTGCTAATCCGTGAAGTACTCTCTTCTCCTGAGCCTAGATAAGAAACTTAGAGTCCTTCTCAACAAAGTGTTCCAGGAACTCACTACTAATGAATCAATGTTGATAGTCAACATGAAACCTGCAGGCCCCCTCTGGACTAAAAGGTCCCTTCTTGCATCCCCAGGATATGATTGCACGCTCAGAGCCGTGTACAGAGAATCACAAGACAATGTAGCCCCAGTGACTCTTACGTACAGATGTCCTAGGAGCACATAGCATCAGCAGACTCTGAGGACACTCCGCTACTGAGGCAGAAGTTTCAGACTGTGTCACTAGTTTTTCCAATGCCCTTCATCCTTTCTGCCTCTTACCAGGCTAGGGGCAGGGATCTCATCCATGAGTTCAGGCTCCAGCCCCATCCATCCCTAACCTGGTCCTCTATGGAACTCCTCTGTAGAGGTGGCCCTAGGGCATGTCAATCAATCACACAGGGTGAGGCTATCACAGGGAAAGCCAGTTTTAGAATGTGTCATCACACTAGTGCAAATTAGCTCTCATCCTTACTTGTTCTTAATAGGTCTTTTGTTTTACAGGAGCGAAATCTTTTATTTCTATAAGCAACATAGAGACCAACCACCCCCAACCTTTCCTACCCTCACAATTTCATGAACATCACTCTCCTCCCCTCCCAACAGACACACGTGAATAAGAAATCAACTAACCTATTAAGAGCAAGAGTAACAGGCCCCCTGCCTCGCCCACCTGAGCCCTGTCCCTCCCACAGTCTCCCCTCCTAACCCTTTTCCCCTCATACCACCTCCCTCTCTGTCTTTAAGCAGCTCATGCTACATAATGAGAGTTTTGCAAGGCAAACCCTGTGGTTCTTAAAAGAAGCTACTGTCCTCATTAGGGTCAATCTTTTAAAGCCCTTCAACTATTTTGAAATTCTTAACTCTGTCCTTGTTCCGTGCTTCATCAGTAATGCTGCCAGATGCAATGTATCATTCAATAAATCCAACGGCTTGTCAAAAATAGTAACTGAATTCCCCATATTGCCAACTCAAAGCTTGATCTCCTGAAACCCAGATACAAAAATACATTAAGCTCCACTGGGTTCAGATTGCATTTGGAGATCTTTTGCTGATAGCTGCCAGTTCCCAGGACCTCAAGGCCTAAAACCAAGCCAGAGTTAGTATCTCATTAGGTGAAAAGAATGACAGAATATAGAATGTCAGAGCTAGAGGGGACATCAAAGATCATGTAGTCCAACCCCCCTTGTTTTACAAATAGGGAAAATATACCCAGGAAGGTTAAGTGATTTACCCAGAGTCACACAGCAACTTAGTGACAGGGCTTATGGGTACCCCACACATACATATGCACGCACATGTCTTTCATCTTCTGTTATTCCAGATAGCAACAAGGCGCCATCTTTGGGGCCACAGGAAATAAATGGAGCCAAATCTCTAATGCTGACTCTCCTCTGGCAGTGTTATAGGTTATATGTTAACGGCCTACCCAATAGCCGCTTGCACTCCACCTCATGTTCCTTTATCCTGAAAGAACAAAAAAATTCATAGCAAAAAAAAAAAAACAAAAAACCCACATTAAAAAAAATTTTAAGGGGAATTCCCTGGAGGTCCAGTGGTTAGGACTCTGTGCTCTCACTGCTGAGGGCCCGGTTTCAATCCCTGGTCAGGGAACTACAGTCCCACAAGCTGCACAGCACAACCAAAAAAGGTAAATAAAGTTTTTAAAAAAAGAGATCTGAGACCTAAAATTTAAAAACAAAATTTTTTTTAAGTAGCTAGTCTGTCAGGGCCCTAGGTGGTGTAGACCTTATCAGGAGGTATAGACTGCTGAATTCATGTGGCTTGGGGTACCTACTTAAAGGTCTCCCTCCCCGAGTACTTGCATTTGCTGGCTGTGGTGTGTAAGGGAGAGGTGCGAGGGAGGGATCTGAGTTAATGGTGCTCATGGAGGACCTCACTGACAAGGTGGCAATTGAACAGAGACCCAGAGCAGGTGAGGGAACAAGCCAGGTGGGTATCTGAAGGAAACACGCTCTAGGCAGAGGGAACAGTAACTACAAAGGCTATGTGGCCAAAATGAGCAGAAAGAGAAAAAGGCAAAGAGGCAGGTAAAAGAGTTGGGCTGGGAAGGGTGGGGAGCAAATCAGGGCCTTATACTAGGACCTTAAAAGCCATTGTAAGGACTTTGGATTTTATTGATACTATGAGTGATGTGCCATCGGGGCACTTAGAAAAGGGGAGTGACATAATTTTACTTACATTTTGAAAGGAACAGTTTATATAATGAGAAATCACTTCACACTCACTAGGATGGCTATAAACAAAATGTCAGATAATAACAAATGTTGGCAAAGATGTGGAAAAATTGGAACCTCATACATTGCTGGTAGGAATGTAAAATGATGCAGTCGCTTTGGAAAACACTCTGGCAGTTCCTCAAAAGGTTAAACATAGAGTTGCCATATGACTCAGCAATTCTGCTCCTCCTTATATACCCAAGAGAAATGAAAGTGTTCTGTCCATTATGAGCATGTGCACAGATGTTCATAGCAGCATTACTCATAATCAAAAGTGGAAACAACACAAGTGCCCATTAACTGATGAATAAATGAACAAAATGTAATATATCTACATAACAGAACATTATTTGGTAATAAAAAAAAGCAATGAAATACTGATACATGCTATAACATGGATGAACCCTGAACACATTAAGTGAAAGAACCCAGTTACAAAGGGTCACGTATTGTATGATACTGTTTATATGAAATGTCCAAAATAGGCAAATCTGTAGAAACAGAAACTAGATTAGCATTTGCTTAAGGATGGGGGGTTGGCAGGGGAAGTTAGGATGAAATCAGAAGTGATTATTAATGGGCATGGGGTTTCTTTTGGGGGCAGTGAAAATGTTCCAAAGTTTATTGTGCTGACAGGTGCACAACTCTGTAAATATACTAAAAAACATTAGATTATACACTTTAAATACAGTATGTGAATAATATCTCAAGTAGACTCTTATAAAAGTAAGTTCAGTCTATCATCAGGGCTGCTTGGGTAGAACTGTATAGTGACAAGGGCAGAAACATCGAAATCAATTTGAAGGTTATTGCAAAAACCAAGTATGAGATGATGGTGGCTTGAACCAAAGAGTGAATGGTAAACGTGGGAGAAGTCATTGACATTTCCTAAAGGAAGAGGCAATATCCTTTATTTCTGATAGGTTAAATATGAAATATGAGTTTGGTTGAATGTCAGTTTTGGGGAATGAGCAACTGATGGGGGAGTTGCCATGTACTGTGAAGGGGGAGTTGCTGGAAGAAGAAGTTACAAGTTAGTTTTGGTTATGTTAAACTTGAGACCCTATTAGACATCTAGGTGGAAGTGTTGAGTGGGCATCTCAGTCTGGCATTCAGGGGAGAAAGAGAAACTGAAAATTAAGTCAGGATGATCAACATTTAGATTTTCTTTTTTTTTTTTTTTTTTTTTGCGGTACGCGGGCCTCTCACTTTTGTGGCCTCTCCCGTTGTGGAGCACAGGCTCCGGACGCGCAGACTCAGCGGCCATGGCTCACGGGCCTAGCCACTCCGTGGCATGTGGGATCTTCCCGGACTGGGGTACGAACCCGTGTCCCCTGCATCGGCAGGTGGACTCTCAACCACCGTGCCACCAGGGAAGCCCCAACATTTAGATATTTGAACCATGAGATAGAATGGTATCACCTAGAGAATGAGAGCAGATGTAGAAGATAAGAATTCCAAGGACTGTCCTGGGATGTGCCAATACTTAGACGTTTGGGAAATGAGGAGAAAGCATCAGAGGACATGGAGAAGGAATGGCTATGGAGATAGGGAATAAAGCAGGTGATTAAGGAGTCTGGGAGCCAAAGAAAGATAATATTTCAACGAGAAGGAAGTAATCATTGTAACAGGTACTTCTGATAACTCACGTATGATGAGGACTGAGAATTGACTGATGGACTTACCAGCTTGGAGGTCTTTGGACCTTCACAGGATTAGTCTTGGTGGAGTGCTGGGGCAAAAAGACTGATTGGAGTGACTTCAAGAGAGAATGAAAGGACAGAAATTGGAGAAAAACCTAAAGACAATTTGTTCAGCTGGCTTTTCTGTAAATAAGATCTGAGAAATGGAGAGGCAGCTGGAAGAAGTATGTGTCAGGAGAGGTTCTTTTTTTAAAAAATGTGAAAACTCACAGTATGTTTGTATGCTGATGGGAAATACCTGGTAGATGAATAAACAGGGAACACTGAGGATGCAGGGAGAGAAGAAGGCAATGGCAGGGAGAAGAGCTGAGGTCTGGCGCCCAGGAGGAGGGGCCGGCCTTAGACAGGTGTGTGGACGGCCCATCCACAGTTCAAGGAGGCTAGTCAGGGCACTAGCACAGGTTCAGGTAGACATGGAAATTGGAGTGTTTAGACGTCTTCTTTTCATTGCTTCACTGTGAAACAAGCAGCAGGGTCATTTGCTGAGAGTGAAGAGTGGAACAGGAGAGGAGGGGATACCAGAATTTTGATGAGGGAGAAGAAGTTAAATAATCCTTTGTAGAGGGAGGGAAGGACTAGACCAGGTAGTTCAGGTTAGTGGCTATTAATTAAAGTGTTATTGTTCGGGCTTCCCTGGTGGCACAGTGGTTAAGAATCTGCCTGCCAATGCAGGGGACACGGGTTCAACCCCTGGTCTGGGAAGATCCCACATGCTGCGGAGCAACTAAGCCTGTGCGCCACAACTACTGAGCCTGCACTCTAGAGCCCGCGAGCCACAACTACTGAAGCCCGCACGCCTAGAGCCCGTACTCCGCAACAAGAGAAGCCACTGCAATGAGAAGCCCGTGCACCACAATGAAGAGTAGCCCCTGCTCGCCGCAACTAGAGAAAGCCCACGCACAGCAGTGAAGACCCAACACAGCCAAAGCTAAATAAAATAAAATAAATTAATTTTTTTTAAAAAGCTTTTTAAAAAAAGTGTTACTGTTCAACATGTGTGTTTTTCCTGGCCACATTTAATTGTATGGGTAGAGGCAGAGTGGGATTTAATCAAGGTTGAGGTTTTCCAGAAGAATAATGAGGGGAGAGAGGGTCAGGTAGCTGATGGAATGCAAGAAAATGCTTCTAATGATGGCCAGGGATTCTAAGCTGGTAGAGTGAACTGAGGACACGGAGGGGATTTAGGGACAGTGAGAGGATGGGAGAATAAGTGGAGTGTAGGTCCCAGAGGGGAAGAGGAGACTTGGAGAGCTTGAGGAGGGAGAAACACATTAAGCCATTATCAGATATCACCACCTCTGCCTGAATTCATTTACAAGCACTTGTTGAATTGAATTAAATTTTATTGAATTAATACCACTGCCAGAGTTACGTGGTGTATTAGTTTCCTGGGGCTGCTGTAACTGGGTGGCTTAACCAACAGAAATGTATTGTCTCACAGTTCTGGAGGCTAAAAGTTCCAAATCAAGGTACTGTCAGGGTCAATTCCTTCCTAGGGGTATGAGGGGGAATCTGCTCCTTGCCTGTCCCCTGGCGTCCGGTGGCCTCAGGCATTCCTTGACTTGTAGGTGGTGCCCTCCCTGTGTCTTCAGTAGTCTTCCCTCTGTGCATGTCTGTCTCCAGGTGCAAACTTCCTCCTTGTATAAGTACATCAGTTGTATTGGACTAGAGCCTATCCTAGTGACCTCATTTAACATGATCACCTCTGTAAAGACCCTATCTCCAAATAAGATCACAACCTGAGGTCCTGGGGAGTTAGGGCTTCAATATATTTGTTCTGGGGGACACGATTCAACACATAACACAGAGTATCCTAAGTAGTAATATATATGATGAGAAAATACACAGGCAGCTGTACCAGCAGGATTCAGACTGAGAATGATCAATCTAGAACCTTAGAAAATGAGATCTTCAGTTGTTTAGTGTTCGTTGGAACACGAACCAGGTCACCCATTACCCTCACCTCTGCTTGGGGTCAAGGGGGTGCAAGACTGGGGGTGAGGGAATAGAGAGGGAGCCCAGCAAAATTACCTGGATAGTGGTCCAGACAGGGGCCCTGGGGAAAAGTCACACAAAGGCTTTTAGCCAGGCTGTCCCAGCTAAGGATCCAAAAAGCATTTCTCCAGGTTCTGAAGCGCCCTTTCCTCTCTTGGCCCTGTATCTATGAAGCAGGTTGGTCGTGCTGTTCTATTGGTCCACGAATGGGCTGGCATCGTCCCAGCCTTAGGAAACGTGATGCTAACCACTGGGTCAGGATGAACCATGCAAGCCCTCGATACAAGGCACTTCTCTCTCTGTACTAAGGCACCTGGCAAAACAAATGCCTTCTCAGAGGGGAGCAGTAGGTCCCCAAAGACCTTTTTGAAAATGTGTAGGAAGCAGATGCCTAGTGCCTGGGATCTCAAGTACAGAGGTATTTGCCAGAAGATCTGTCCAAAGAGAGGGTCTCAGTAGGAAAAGTTGGGCACTCTGGTTCACCAGACATTTTAGAACAGTGATTATCAAACTACGACCGGTGAGACCCATGGATTGGCTGCCATTTCAGTGGATGAAAACGGATCCTGATTTAATTCACAGACATTAGGGGTCACTAAATTTTAGTCTTCATAAATTCATGTTAGCACATTATAAGTTTATTGAGGCCGCTAATTCATTGCTCTGCTAACAATTCTGGCTCCCACACAATGCTTGCCAGCATTGCAAGCTCCAGCACAAGCTCATGTTCACTCAGCTGGAATTCCCACAAGTGTCGGGAAGGATCCTTTGTTGTCAGTGTATTATCCATGTTGTCGTGGGTGGGTTGGTTGTGGTTTTGAAATTGCTGCTATTCTTGTTATTTAATTACAAGTGACTGTGTTTTTGTTGTATCATTATTAATTTAGTTTGTTGTCAGTTCTTTGTTGAACCCTACTGTGTGTAATGGTGCATACTTGTACCAAGAGTATTTTTGGCCTATAATTATCTAATAACAAGGCTTTAAGGCATATGCATGTTGTGGTTCAAATATGAATCATCCAGACCATTATTTCTAAAGGAGATTAGATATAGATACAGGTATATACACATATATGTATGTTTATAAATATATATTATATATCAATATATAATTAAAAATTTTTGTAAACATACATATGTAATATGTTTATGTATTAAATATTCCCCCCACGTTTGCTTATACAGTGGCATTTTCTTTTGGTGATAAATATTTGTGCTCTTTGTATAACTTCCAACATACTATCAAGTTAGTGTAATACAATTATTGGGTTATTTCTATAGGTGTAGGTCATTGTTTTATATTGAGAAATCATTGTATATATGACTCTTGTCTTCTCTTATATTATAAATAATGTTTTTATAAATGATAATAGATCAGCTACATTTTCATATTTTGTCCCCCAGATTATGGGAGACCATGCCTTGCTTTTGTAAGTTTTTTGCCTACAGGGACCCATATCCAAGGGATCTGAGAATCTGAAGCCTTGGCCCTTACATGGGACGATAGCCTAACAACAGTTACTGGGATCTGTTTGTACAGTAAAGTGAAGCAGCTAAGAGCAAGGGTCAGATCAAATCCTGATCACACACTCGTAGTGCACCCATAAGAAACCTCTTCAACCTGCTTGAATTTGAACTTCCTCATCTGTAAATTGAGGAAATATATCTCCCTTACAAGGTTGTTACCAACTTAAAAGAGATAGAGTCTGTAAAATGCTTAGCATGGGGTTTGACTCTTAGTATGTTCTCAAATAGGGCAATTTTCTTATTGCTGAGGTTATTATCATTACTAATTCATCAGCCAGGACGGGCTAGAATGTACTGCCATTAACAAACAACACCAAAAAATCTCAGTGATTTACAGTAACAAAGATTTATTTCTTGAATTCACTATCTATTGAAGGTCTGCTGTGTCTTTTCTCCAAGTCATTTTTTCTCTGGGACCCAAGCTGGAACATTGCTGACTACTGGGGCAGAGGAAAAAGAGAGAAAAAACACTGCTGGCTCTTAAAGCTTTTGCCTAGGAGTTGTACATCATTTTGGCCCATGTTTCATTGGCTAAAGCATCATACGGCCCCTCGCATATTTCCAAGTAGAAATGTATGACTGCCCTGCAGAAAAGGTACCACGAGGAAAATGGAATATTTGGTTAGCAGTAATACTATCAGCCATACAGTTATTACTAACTTACTAAGGGTATAATCTTTAGCCCCACTTTCTTTAAGAGTTGACCCAGCTTAACTAGTAGGGTCAAAAGCCAGTGCAGTCCAAATGTAGTATCTAAATAGATCCTACATTTAAGGCAACTATCCAGATTTCTCTTATATACAGATACAAGTATGAGAAAACTTCAGCTACCATATTTCACAAATGCTCAGCACAGTGAGTCTAGGCCATCCTCACTGCTATGACTTAGTTTTCAGCCAGTCTCCCCACTCTGAAGCTACCCCAGCATTTTAACCAATGCCAAGTGCTCTGCAGTACCCATCCACATTGTTCTTCCTGTCTACATTTCTTTCTTCCTTTGCTTCCTGAAGTAGCAAGTCTTACTGAAACATAAAAATCCCAAAGAATAAATTACTAAATGATTTGTAGGAGGAGACATATAAAAAATTAATGCAATTTCCTGCGAGCTGAACTTCCATAAGCAGACTTATGTCCACTCTCAGGGTCTTTGTTTCTACCTCCACCATGGACCTATGGTGAGCTAGACTGACAGCTGAACTCTGGGCCTGTGCACAAGTCAGTCAGCTCACAGCCTGAACGTGAGTGGCCAGGAACTCAAGGGAAGGATTTATGGATGGGAAAGCTGGAGGATGCCACACTGAGCCAGGGAGCAGACCCATAGCTAGAGCAAATCAAAATTTGAGTTTAAATCATTTATCAAATGCAAAAATACACCCACCCATGAAGATCCCTCCCCCAAAGGCCACTCAGACGCAGATCCACATTTAAAGATGGATAACTTGGGGGTCCGACATTTCCCAGACATGGCTGACTAGGGAAGATGAATAGATTAGATTCTCCAAAATTCACACGCCATCTTGGCAAGCATGGCAAACCAATTGAAGACACCACAAGTAGTCTCGTCTTGGCCCTGGTTTCAGGGGTTTTCATACCCCTTTAAAGTATGAGGTTGAGGCCCATTGAGATAAAGACAGGTAGGCATTGAGTGAAGCCCTGTTCTCCTACCTCTGTGTAGGAGCTTTCCCAGACTCCAGCAGTTCCTCTGCTACCTTCAGAAATCACGCCACAGCTCTATGCCACTTACTGTATTCTTTCCTAATGCTTTTAATGTTGAATTGTTCCTTTTAAACTGAACCTAACTTAACCATTTTTTCTAAGCAATAACATCTGTGAACTCACAGCTTTGAAGTGCTAATTATTTTGTCTGATATACATTACAATAAATAACTATTTAAAAATTTTTAAGGGCATTCATGAACCCGTAAAATCACTTGTGTCCCACCAGTGATGCACACACAGAGCTCGGGAGGTAAACTCTGCAATCTGCTGCCCCCATCAGTTCCACTCACCTGGGTCTTGATGAGGATGGTCATTCTTCTGTCCTTTCTCCCATTCTTTCTTTATCCATAACTCATACCCAAACCAGGGTTAATTTTTTTAATTCAAAGGTGCTTCAGGGAATGGTTTAACAACTTTGCCTTCTCTGGTAGACTTTTGTATTTCTTTTTGAATGTTTAGCTCATCTGAACACCACACGTATGTTGGGAGATTCTCCACCTTCTTGGTCCATCTCACCACAAAATTGATGCCAGAAGCTCACTTTACCAGCCTCCCTTGCAGCTAGGACACAGCCATTTATTTTAGACTCTGCTCACCTGATGATGAATTCAAAATTTGGTTACATAAAGAAGTGCCACCTGGAGCTTGTCTATACCCGGTGGCAGATACTGATACATCCAGGCCCTCTCCTCATCAAGTTCTTGATCTCCTGTGTTTTCATTAGATGTCATTGGACAGTTGCAATACAGTGAGATAACTACTATAATTCAGGTATCTACAGAGCCCTCAGTGCAGAGGTTTGCAGGTAAAATTATCAGGGAAGTGATGCTTGGCCTGACTTATCAAAGATGGGGTTTCCCAAAAGGGTAAGGAAGAAGATAGCTCACTAAATGTTACCTATTATGATTATCATTTACCAGATTTAAGTCAGAAAGACATTCAAGTCACAGCTCTACTGAGAACATCAGTTTCCTCAGCTTTAATCTTATCCTATTTGGTTCTGCAAAGAATAAATAAGATGATTTAAGTAAAGCACATATTAAATACTTGACGCACAGTTTGATTCTTCATAAATGCTATCTCTCTTCTCAGCTCTAATTTTTACTTTTTTGGAATGCCCTTCTCTCCATTTCCATTCTAGAAAAAAATCCTACCCATTATTCAAGTTCTACTTGAAACATTGCCTGTTCTGTGAAGCTATTATTTACCTAAAGGACATAATCTTCCTTCCTTTGAAACACTGTTGAAGTTCATCTTGACCTCCATAATACTTGGCTCATGGTTGGCACATATTTGAATTCAGTTGCCCCCCATTCTGATCCCTGTTCCTAGGCTTAATGTCTGCTTGTTTTCTTTTTTTTCTTAATTCTTGCTCTCTGCCTAGCCAGCATTATGACCATGCCAAAGCAAGGCTCTGACTTTTTAAAAAGGCTTATCTGGTGGTCTGGACAACTGAATTACTACATGTCTTTGATCCCAAGGTTCTGCATATGCCTCCACTCTGGGCCAGTCCCATTACAAACTTGCCTTCCTCTCTATCTGGGACACATATCTACTGAGCCCCTTCTAATTATCATACAGGGTCAAAGGCACTAAGATGTGTCAGTGAATAAAACAGACCTCGTTCCTGGCCCCTGCTTTCAAGGAGCTTACACTCCAGTTGGGGGAGACAGTCAGCAAATAATAACACGATGACGGCTATAATGATGCTACAGTAGAAAGGTACAGACAGGCTTGTCCTAGGCCCAGTCTGTTCCTTATCTTGCCTCACCTAACCCCTCCCCCTACCTTTTCATTCGCTCCACTCTCATCCCAACGTCTATATGTTCAAATTATTCTCCTTTAAGTCCTAGATCCAATGCCATCTTCTTTGTGAATGTAAGACAAGATAGAGAAAGAAGTGTGTACTGTGTAAGCATACAAAGAGATTTTTATGCACATCTTCTCACCCATGCCTCGAGCTCCTGAGGGCAAGGCTTAACATACTTTATCTTAATAGTGCCAAGGGGTAAGCCAGAAAAGGAAATACTTAGTGACTCCTTATGAAATGGACAGAGGGTCCTCTCCCTTGTCCTAATAGATTGTACTAAGAGAACCATCCTCCACGCTCCTTACAGGAAATCCTGTTCTGTTTCTGCCTCCATTCAGGAACATAACCTCACACAAAAGGTAAATAAACACTCTCAATCCAGAGATGACAGGAACTCAGAATCTACATCACGATTCCCATGGTAACTAAGGTTGTGCAGCAAGAGCTCTGCCATGATAGTATCTTAATCTGGAAAAGCCGAGCATTTTCTCGTATTGTTAATTCTGTTACTCTGGTCATAATAAATGGTTACCTGGATTGCAAGCTGCTGAATGATATTCTGCATTTCTAAACCCACCACTCCCCTGCAGAGTTAACATGAATATAAAGTGCTCTTTACCAACAGAAGTTCTGAGCTGGCTGGGAGCCCTGGATCAGGTCAGCACTTGGTGCTGTCAGTAGTAAGCAGAAACTTCCAGTACATTGGGCTGGGGTGCGTACACATTTATTCCTCCGTTCGCACAGCTTGCTACTTTCCAGCATACACTTGGTTTTTATCTTAGGTGCCATGTGCGGTGCTATGAGGGTTGCTGAATGTGCACGCCTGTGTTTATTTGGCGAATGTAAGAGCTGTGGGGTTTTAATTACCCTGAGCTGGTAGAGATCAATTTGAAAAACAAACATATTAGTAAAAAAAAAACAAGTACTCTTTTGCTGCTAGAGGATTACAGCTTGAAATCATAGCATCCTCGAGCTTTAGAGCTAGAAGAAACAGCAGAGATTAGGGAGGCCAAGCCCCTCATTTTGCACATTGGAAAACTGAACCCCAAAAGGCAAAGTAGCATTAAGAGCAGATAAGAGCTTGGGTTCTGCTATAAGACAGACCTTGCTCAAATCCCAGGTCCACAACTTACCAAATGACCTTGACAAGCCACTTGACCTTTCTGGGTCTCAGTGTCCTCATCTGGAAAATGGTGACAGCGATAGAGATGTGGGGATTAAATGGGATAAAGGGTGTTAGGTGCTCAGCACAATACCTGACATAGTGAATAATCAGTCATGCTAACTTTTATCATTGTCATCATCACCACCACCACTGTGTGAGGTCACACAGGTTGTTAGTAACATTGCTCTTGTCTAAACTAATTCTCCCTTACACATACCTGGGTTTGTTATCATGCATAGTAAGAAATAAATATTTTTATAAGTCTTGTCCCAAGAAGCACATGGTCCAAATTAGCTTCCAAATTAAGTTTTACAGTAGTTCAGTGTTCTCCAGTGCTCACTGAATCTTCCAGTAATTGTACATTCTACATAGTCGCAGTTCTGGAAATGTAGTTCACTCAGCAGGAATATATTCTTGTCCTAAACGTGTAGTCACTCAAGAACTATCAATGATTTACCAAGATGTTTTACTTTGAAGAGTACAGCATGTCTTAAGCTAGTTAACTAGAATTCTTTTACCCTTCCCTAAGGCCCCAAACGAACAAAACACGGTGCTTTTCGTGGCTTGATCTAAATAGATAATCCGTGACTCAGAAAAAGGTGATTTCAGAGCGTGACATGCAAATGCTGAATTCATGGATGTTTGTTTAAAATCTGGGCCCTTTTCCTTGACTACATTTACTGTAATTAGAAGACTGGCCCTTGTTCTCACAAGGAGTTCCACACACACCATTGGCAATGTCATATGTGAGATGCTAGAGAAAAGATTAATACTTTTTATTGAGTGGCTGGAAGCTGTCGGCACCCAACACAAGTTGATGTCTAAAAAAATGAGATTTCAGAAAAAGAAAACACTGGGAAGTGGATGATGAATAATACCCAAAAGAAGATAAGGCTCTACTAGATTTTCTGTGGGCTGGTGGGAGATAAGAATGGAAGGATGATGTGATGATCTAGTCTAGAATGATATGGTGCTTTCCATGCAGATTCAGGTTTTGTGGGGCCCAAAGCTTATGTATTTGAGGGCAGCCTCTTTAAGTAAGTGAATATAAAATTAGGAATTAAAAACTCCTGGGGCCTTTCCCAGGGTCTTAGAAAGGACCCCTGAAGCTTAAGCTTCATTAGCTTCATGGTAAATTTGGGGTTTGGTGCTTGATGGTTTAAACCATTTTCACGTAGATCAGATGTACTAAATTAAAATGGTTTAAACCATTTTCACGTAGGTCAGATGTACTAAATTTAAGATGCCTTAGGGGTTAAGAAACCATGGTTTGGCTCCTGGGTTGACCATTTATAGCTGTGGCATCTTAGGCAAGTGTCTTAAGTTCTCTGATCCTCACTTTCCCCCACTATAAAAGAGAAAAAAATAATATCAACCTTATAGGTTATACAAAGTTTTTAACCCATGAAAAGCACTTAAAGTATCTACCACATAGTGAGAGCTCAATAAATAGTATTATTGTTTTATTTCCTATTCTTCTCATTCAATCTGCTCCTTAGTTCTGTGAATATTTGCTCAGAAAATGAGGTTTTTCCCTTAAGAATCAACTCCTGATTTGGGGGGAATTATGATACTCTAAGTCCATGTCTCTTGCTTCTCTTTTCTAGTGCCTACCTTGTCCTCTTGTCTGTTTTACCAAAAAAATGAGTACAGGGCAGAATGAGAAATGGAATTCAGATCAGCTAATTAACATCCCTGGAAAAAGAAAAAGAAATTAGTGTTCCAAGCACTTAATCCCTTTCCTCCAGGCCAGCTATTCTATATCATGCCTCCGTGTCATGGTCACAGACATTGGAGGTTGGGTTGGGGGTTGGATGCAGGTACAGACACTTGGACTGCCACATCTTGTTTCTTCCTCTGTCTGATTAAGAAGATGGAATGTGAGCTTGAGGAGTCATCCAAATCTATCCTTTCTCTTGGAAATACAGATGATGCCTTCAGGTTTAGATATAAGAGAGTGAAGTTTCCATTGAGAAGAACAGCCCTACTTCCTGGGAGTATTTGAATCCAGTTTCCACTACTTACTACTGGTGGGACCTCAGGCAAGTTAGATTCAGGAGACAATAATAGCACCTACCTAATGGATTACTGTTAGGATTAAATAAAATATGTATGTAAGCACATAGTACAGTGTGTGGGTGTGAGAGAGAGAGAGAGAGAGGGAGGGAGGGAGGGAGGGGGGAGAGAGAGAGAGAGAGAGCGCGCGAGCGCGAGCGCAAAAGAAAGTTGAAGTATTCAGTTGTTTCTCATAGTGTGAAGGGTTGGGGCAGATCCCAAGGGCCAAGGGCATTCAGAGGGCAAAAAAACTTCATCCTTATGTGCCAAGACGACCCCTGATCACCTGGCATAGCAGGGAAAAGTGCTGTGGTCTATTAGTAATGTCTGCCTTGGACATGGGACAGAAGGTTTGGCAACATACTCTATATATCTTCTATCTCTAGATTCTCTTCTCCTGGAGATTCATATCATTCATCCAGGCTCTGCCAATAGATAAGGTGTGAGATCACTATTTTAGGTAGCCAACAATCTCAGTCTTCAGAACTAAGAAAACCTTATCCTTTATGGAAAATTGAATAGTTATTCGTAATAAGTATACTAAGAAATAGCTCAAGAAAGAAAACAAATCTCTAAGTTCTGGCCTGTTTCTCTTCCTATTGCTTTATTACATATTTACTTGGACCCTGTCTAATTCCATTTAATCCCTTCGGTTCTCTGTGGTCTTTGTGTTAATCCTCTGTTGAGACAAAACAACAACAACAAAAAAACCTTCTGAGTTACAGATTTCTAACTTAATATTTCACAACAGATTGTGTTCATTTTAGTTCATTGCACTGTATACCTCACCTGGCACTAGACTTGGAACATAGTAAGTGCTCAATAAATACCTTTAATGCATTAATAAGATTTCTTTTATGCCAGCTCCCCCATTAGGACGTATGCTTCTGAAAGACAGATTAGATGAATTACTCATTATTTTCTCCCTTGCCCCCATTCCCTCAAGTGATTGGCATAGTATCTGGTACATGGTAATGACTCTATAAATATTTGTTAAATGAATGAAGTATTAATGGCAGGACTGCCAGCCTTCATAGTTCCAAATTTCTTCTGCTATCTGTTCTGGCTTCTCGCAACATAAATCTTTCATATCAGTGCTTTACAGTATTTGAGAATTTTCCATTTGAAGAGCTCACCAGAGAATATTTCCCATAAAGAGGAATGGGTCCTCTGTTGTCTTATTACTCACTAATTTCATAAGAAGTGCTGTTTGCTGAATTCCCTCAATCTGCTTCATTTTTTTTTTTTAACATCTTTACTGGAGTATAATTGCTTTACAATGTTGTGTTAGTTTCTGCTGTATAACAAAGTAAATCAGCTATATGCGTACGTATATCCCCATATCTCTTCCCTCTTGTGTCTCCCTCCCACCCTCCCTATCCCACCCCTCTAGGTGGTCACAGAGCACCGAGCTGATCTCCCTGTGCGATGTAGCTGCTTCCCACTAGCTATCTGTTTTACATTCGGTAACATATATGTCAGTGCTACTCTCTCACTTCGTCCCAGCTTACCCTTCCCCCTCCCTGTGTACTCAAGTCCATTCTCTACATCTGTGTCTTTATTCCTGTCCTGCCCCTAGGTTCTTCAGGACCTTTTTTTTTTTTTTTTTAGATTCCATATATATGTGTTAGCATACGGTATTTGTTTTTCTCTTTCTGACTTACTTCACTCTGTATGACAGACTCTAGGTCCATCCATCTCACTACAAATAACTCAATTTCATTTCTTTTTATGGCTAATATTCCATTGTATATTTGTGCCACGCCTTCTTTATCCATTCATCTGTCGATAGACACTTAGGTTGCTTCCATGACCTGGCTATTGTTAAGTTGAGCTGCAATGAACATTGTGGTACATGACTCTTTCTGATCATGGTTTTCCCAGGGTGTATGCCCAGTAGTGGGATTGCTGCATCGTATGGTAGTTCTATTTTTAGTTTTTTAAGGAACCTCCATACTGTTCTCCCTAGTGGCTGTATCAATTTACATTCCCACCAACAGTGTCAACCTGCTTCATTCTTGTTTTTTACTTTCCCTGCTACTCTCTGCTTTGCTGTCGGAGAGGCTCCCCATTCTGTGGGAGCCACGGTCAGCCATCAGGAGCCAAAACTTTTTCCCAGTGAAACACGAAACGAGATCTCTCTTCTTCTTGTTCCATTGTGGCAAATCTACTGAACTTCCATACTGCCCTTTTGGACTGGAGGAATTTCCATTTACCACATCCAGTAAGCACCTTTATAGATCAGTGACTCAGCAACTGACTTTTAACACCCAATCAGTACGTGCTTTGTTTCCATTATGCATGGGTTAAATTTAAGACAAAGAGATTTCTTCACACTTTTATTCCATTTGCTTCAGTTTCCAAGGCAATTTGTGTTTGTGCAAAAACCAAATGTGCTCCCTGCAGGCAGATGGATGCTGGGGTTTCATTAAACAGGTGCCTACCTTCTACCTACCTACCTGCCTATCTGTGCACCTTCTCATGTTTCTAGTCTTAATTATTTTTTCCCCTCTGTGTACAACTGTTTTTTATTTAGTCTAAATTTATTTCATCTTTTTCTTGTATTCATCTTTGTAAACTACCTTAAATACATTTGAAATGATGTAGTTTGTATAACTCAATGAATATATCTATGCATAGATATTGATATGCTCGGCACAGACACAGGACCAAGCCTGCATATAGCTCCTGACACCCAGATGCTTAGAGTCTTGCTAGAAGAGTGAGACTTATTGAGGAGCAGTAAGTCACTTAGCAGACGTGCAGTCACTGGTCATCATAGAGCAAACACATGCATCCTCTAAGAGTTACCAAAGCAAATATCTGTCCTTAACCATAAAGTCTTTTTCAACATTTTTTCCTGAGTCTAATGGAACTTAGGTTATTATTTTGAGTGGCTGAAAGACTCTACTTTGATTCTGAATCAATTCAATTAAAAAAAATTTTTTTAACACTTATCTCACTCCAAGGAGTATTTGAAACAGCTTATGGGAGGAAAAATAAAGTTAATAAAATAGTAGCAAAAGGAGATACAGCCTTGAAAACGTTTGGTAGTAAGTGACAATAGTTGTTGTCTTTAAACGCACTCTGAGCTTCCTGGAAACCCAATCATAAAGGGAAGCACAGTTAGTTGCAGGGTTCTCTTTAGCTGAGGAGCAGAATCATATTTTCTCAGAAGACGATTTTTCTTATGTCAGATTCTGAGGTATTTTTCTCGTAGGAAGCAATAGATGGAGGAATGTAATAAACAATATTTTCAATAACAACTCTCAGCTAAGTCAGGAGCAAAATTTACGCAATTTTTTTGTAGCACATCTAGCAAAGAGATCCAGATCATGTCTGGAATTATACGAGGTAGATTCTGTAAGTGACTCAGCAGTCAACTTGATCAAAGGAAAAAATGTAGGTAATCTAGAGAAAAAGGCAAATTACACCAGCCTTAAATTATCTTCCCTCAGTCTTTTTCCCTTCCATGATCTTGACAGGTTGTAGATAACACTCAATTTCCAGACCTTCCTCTGTAGCAAGAACACGGAGTCCAAGTATCCTGAAGACTGTTAATTGAAAGCAAATTTAAAACTTTGACAACATGTAAGCAAATGTTAAATTTGTCATTGTCTCGTGCAAACTCGCAGGCCTAGGCAATATTCTTGCCTTGAGTAGAAGGCCTCCACCCAGAGATTGATTAAACTTCCTTGTAAGAAAGAAAGTTTAACAGCTCCAAATTGCCCTATGAGGGGTTCCTCAGTTTCCTCATTTGTAAAATGGGAATAAGAGTCGCCCAACTCACAAAGTTGCCAGTGGAGAGTGATTGTCATAATAATATGTGAACATACTTTGCACCTCGCTGGTTCTCGATAAAATGTTGCATGCGTGAATAAATAAATAGGTTTCAGTTGATAGCATAAATTTCCACTGAATATTGAACATTCATCATTCCGAAAGACAAAACAAAATCAGCCTTTAAAGGGCATATATGCTCTCTCTCCTTTTAACAAATGGTTGTATCACATATCCAATTATCTAGAGCAGAAGTTGGCAAACTACAGCTCTTAAACCAAATCCAGCTTGCTGCTCGTTCTTTTTGTAAAGGTTTATTGGAGTAAAGCCACACCCATCATTTACATATTGCCTACGGCTGCTCTCCTGATAAAACAGCAGACTTGAGTAGTTACAACAGAGCAGTTGGCCCACAAAGACTAAAATATTTACTTCTGGCCCTTTACAGGAAAAGTTTGCTGACCTCTGAATAGAGCACATGTCCTCTCAGATACTAAACATCATTTCAAATGCAAGACATCCCAAGCTAAGATTTTCATCTAAGCATTTGCTTTCATGCAGGGGTCCCCAACCCCTGGTCCACAGACCAGTACCCGTCCATGGCCTGTTAGGAACTGAGCCGCACAGCAGGAGGTGAGCCAGCGAAGCTTCATCTTTGGCTCCCCATCGCTCACATTACTGCCTGAACAATCCCCCAACCCTGGCTGTGGAAAAATTGTCTTCCACGAAACCGGTCCCTGGTGCCAGAAAGGTTGGGGACCGCTGCTTTCATGCACACCTGTGTGCACACCTTTCCCTTCTCAACTTCACCATCCGTTCAGGTCCCTATCATCAACGCTCCCATCTTCTGAACCCAGTTAATTAATCAAAGCCTACCATCTTCTTTTCCTTTAAAAACTCTCACAGCCTTTCCACTCCTCTCCCACTGTTATCCTTGATGCCAGTTAGTCCCCCTGCCTCTGACGTACTCTGCAGTCCATCCTCTACACCACTGCCTGAGCCATTGTCCTAAAATGCCATTTTAACAGTATTACAGCCCAGCTCAAAGAGTCTAAGGTGACTCCCACTTGCCATCTACACCGAGTCTCAATTTACTCTGCCTGGCTTTTAAAACAGCCCACAGTCTGGCTCCACAGTACCTGTGAAACTTCAAGCCCCACCTTTTCCCCTTCTCCACTGAGCACTCTGGTCTGGCCCATCTCTGCTAGCATCACCTTGCTAAATCCCACCTCTGTTCTACACTCCCACCAAGCCTCTGCTCTGGATTGAATTGAGTCCCCCAAAATTCATCCATTGAAGTCTGGACCCCCAATACCTTATATGACCTTATTAGAAACAGATGTAATTAGTTAGGAGGAGATCACACTGGAGAAGGGTGGGCCTTATAAGTACTTTTATAAAAAGGGGCAAATTTGGAACCAGAGACACAGGGAAAAAAACACCATGTGAAGATGAAGGCATAGATGCATCTACAAGCCAAGGGACACCAGAAGTGGCCAGAAAACCACTAGAAGCAAAGAGAGAGGTGTGGAACAGGTTCTCGCTCAAAGCCCTCAGCAGGAATCACATCCGCCAACAACCTGGTCTTGGACTTCCGGACTCCAGGACTGTGGAACAATAAATTTCTATTGCTTAAGCCACCCAGTCTCTGCCACTTTGTTAGGGCAGCCATAGCAAACTAATACAGGCTCCTCCCTGCCTGAGGCTCAGAAGGTTTTCTGGAAGAAAATGATTCTGAAGGCCCTGTGATGTGTGGCCGCACAGCGAGAGAAGCGAAGACAGCTGCGGACGGCAGGTCTCGATCAGTGAGCCCGGCTCACCTGGCTGGGTCCGCCCCTCCAGAAGGAAGCCCAGCCCCCTTCCTCACCAGCCTGCAAGGAGGCTCTCCAGACTTCACCTCACTCCCGCTGGGTCAGTGGGAGAGCAGGGGTGAGGAAAGCCCAGATGAAGTTTTGCAGCCCAGGGATCTGCCTGCGCTGAGTTGCTTTGGAATGTCTACTCTCCCTGTCCCTTTCTTTCCTCACTGAAGACTTAAGCCACAGCTTTTGTAAAGAGCAAGCTCGGAGCCAAGCAAATCCACTTCAGGAGTGCAGCGGCCACCCTCCCCCTGCTTCTGTCCTGGAAGTCTGGACATCTAACTGGAGAGTCCGCAGTCCTTGAACGGAGGCCGCCTGAGAGAGGCTGCCAAGACCCAAGCAATGTCCAGGAACCTCAGGCAGGCTAAACTGGGACGTATCAACTCATTAAGGAGACTTCTTGCAGGGAACGTGGCCCAGGGGATGGGTGAGAGGCCAGGTGGAGCCCTGCAGCTCTGTTATGCTCTGACACGCAAGCCCATGTGGCTCTGGCTGGTTGTCGGTGAGAAAATGAAATCCCCTCCAAGTCCCTTGACTCCAGGAGGCCAAAGCCCAAGCCAGCCCTTCAGCCATCAAGTCATCACAGACTGTGTGTCTCAGAGACTATTACCCTCTTCCCTGCAGACATTTGGTAAGCGCAAATGGCTTGGTAAACTTATCTCAAGTGATGTAGGGTGAACAGTGATCAGATTTTTTTTGTCCCAGAGAAAAAAGAAACACACATGGAAGTGAGGATTAGGTGGAGGGAGAAGGAGGGCCACCCTCGCAGGTGTGCAGTGTGTGCTCAGACCCCAGCAGTTGGTTCAGTGCTCTGTTCCTGCCGCTTTCAGTTCTTCATAATGATTGAACAAGAGACCTTGCATTTTCGTATTGCTCTGAATTCTAAAAATGATGTAAGCAGCTCTGGGGAGAAGCCTGTGTGTGTTTGTGTGTATGTGTGTGTGTGTGTGTGCACGCACACATGTGAGTGTGTTGCTGTGTGTGTGCACATGCCTGCCTACATGCACACCTGTGTATGTGTGTGTGTTTAGCCAGGGGGAGGCAGTTGATGGTGAGTGATGAGTAGAGCAGGAATGGTCCAATTTGAAACCTAGGAATAGACAATAATAAGTACCATCAGTTCTTGTTTTTTGCAGTCTTGTGTTCAATAAAGTTGCCGCCAACACTGAATTAGTGAATACTGAGCCATTGCTCTTAGGGGTTAGGTTTCTGTGAGCCTCTGATCACAACATTTTCTTCTACTTATCAATATACAACCTACTTTTTTTAAAATTTTTTAAAAATTAAAGTTTATTTTTTCATGGACCATTTTTAAAGCCTTTATTGAATTTGTTACAATACTGCTTCTGTTTTATGTTTTGGGTTTTGGCCCCGAGGCATGTGGGATCTTAGCTCCATGACCAGGGATCGAACCCACACCCCCTGCATTGGAAGGCGAAGTCTTAACCATTGGACCGCCAGGGAAGTCCCTACAACCTACTTTTATAGGTTTGTTTGAAGACACCTTATTTAATATATGTTGTTGATTCATTAACATCAAACTCACAGCCAACAGCACTGAAACTCAAGGCTGAACAAAGCTTATAGGCACATAAAGGCACATGACAGCTTTTTTGCACTTAGGAACACTTGTCTAGTGAGCACCTTAGCACGATGCTTGGGGACATTTTTACACAGTGAAATCATCCACCAAAAAGCACCAAAATGTGAAAACATGGCACTTAACACACTGTGAAAAGGACACTTGTTTACAGCATGAGAGGAAACAGGAAGGCAGAGCACCACCTTGTTTGACCTCAGCTGGGCACATGCCTGTCCAGTGACTCGAATTTTTCACCACCCTGCACAGGTCCACGAAAGCCTGCGAAAATGCCCCAACTTTTGGTCTGGAGTTACAAATAAATTTTAATGAGTAGGAAAATTTGCAAATTCACAATCCACAAATAAGGAAGACCGAATGTACAGTATATTCAACTAGGGTGAGGAGCCTATGATGCAGTTTTTGCTCCATCACTGCTGTGTGACATCCAGCAAGTTACTTATCCTCCCCGTTGGCTTCCTCCTCTCCATCTGCTGAATTGCTGTTCAACCTTCAAGACACATGAACCACCACTTCCTCCATGAGGATTTTCCAGTGACCTCAGTTGAAAATGAATTGTTTCTTTTTTTCCCTCCCCGAGTCACCTCTCTTTCATGGACACCTGCCACCTGTCAGTCACTGTGCCTCAGATGGTGGCCGTGTTGCTGGAGCACAGGGAAGCGTTATCCTGCTCTCACTGTGTTGCTTGTTTCTTGCTCTTCACCTTCTTTGGTTCCATTGCCTGCTACTTCTTGGCCATCGTGGCCTATGACAGCTGTGTGGCTGTGTGCCAACCACTGTTTTATGTCACCATTGTGACACAGAAGGTTCTTTTGGTTTTGTGACGGGCTTACGTTGATGGTGTCTTCGGTGCCTTGGTGATGAATTGTTTCCTTCTCCCAAGTATTCGTCATCATTTTGCCTGTTCTGCCACTGTGATGCTGATGTAATTGTGCCTCATTACAATTCATTGTTGATCTTCTGTCATTCCAATAAGTAGGTCCTAAAATCTGTCAGGACATGGACTACATCTTATTCGCCTTTACATCCACAACGGTGCTGAGCCCATTTTGTCTTAGCGCAGGTGATGAATAGGAATTTATTAACTTGAAATGGGAACAATAAGTCTGGCCTTATCTATCATCACTATTTTTTTATTGCGGTAAAATGCACATAGCATAAAATTTACCATTAGTGACGTTTATTACATTTACACTGCTGTGCAACATCACGGAATATTTCATCACTACAAAAAGAAACTCTGTCCCCATCAAGTAGTCACTCCCCATTCTCCCCTTCCTTTAAGTCCTGGCAAGCACTTAATCTGTTTTCTCTCTCTATGGGTTTGCCTCTTCTGGGCATTTTGTATAAATTGAATCATATAATATGTGGCCTTGGTATCTGGCTTCTTTCACTTAACATGATGTTTTGGGGTTCATCCATGTTGTAGCATATATCAATTTTTCATTTCTTTTTATGGCTGCATATTATTCCATTGTGTGAATATACCACATTTTGTTTATTTCATTCATCAGTTGATGGGCATTTGGGTTGCTTCTACCTTTTGTCTTTTTTGAACAGTCTGCCATAATATTTTAATAATAAGACTCAATATAGAAGCGTTAGTGATAATTAATATTTTTGTTACATAGATGGACTGCCTATTTACTTGTGCCCACCCCCATCCCCACTAGACTGTAAGGTCCTGAGGGCAGGGACTTTGCCTTGTTCCCTGTGGGTTCCCCAGGCCCTTGGCTAATTCTGGCACAGAGTATATACTCAATAAATCTGTTGACAGATGAATGATTTTCACTTAGAGGATTGACTGCCCAGTCACAATAGATACAAGACAAAGCAAAAATTACTCTTGTAAAATCAGAATGTTAGATCTTGAAGAAGGGAGCATCTGCTCCAAGACTGTCATTTAATATTCTTGGCACCATCACCTTCTAGCTGTGTGACCTTGGATGAGTTTCTTAAAGTATCTGTTAATCAGATTCCTTACCTATAAAATAGAGGCAGTAACATGACCTACCTCATAAAGTTGTTTTGATGTTTAAATGACTTAATACAGCTTCAGGGCTGATTATTAGGAATGAGAAATTAAGATCAAAAAGGGTGGGCAAAATACTCAAGATTACACAGCAGCTTAGAGGCAGAGCTGGGACCAGAACCCACAGCTTAGCTTCCCCTTCTCCCCGTGTCATTTGAAGGCTACTCAGAACCAGATGGGGAACAGACCTTTCCTCTGTAATGAGATCAGTACTTCTTCTGCAGTCACATTCTCTGGGGCAGAGCTCTCCTTCCTCAGACAGGTGGCCTTCAAGTTCTGGGTTTTGTGCCTCCTTCCACATTCCAGTCTAACCTCGTGTCTGCCTCAGGAAGGAGAAAGATTCTGAGTGTCCACCACTCAAAACAATTTTCCCTGAAGTATGTTCCTCAGAATATTCACTTCTATCTAGGGTAATATCTAGGTTGGAAAAAAAAGAAGATTCCTTAGCCAAATACATTTAAGAAATAGGACATCTCTTGGAAAGAAACAATGCAGGGCTTCCCTGGTGGCACAGTGGTTAAGAATCCGCCTGCCAATGCAGGGCACACAGGTTCAATCCCTGGTCCGGGAAGATCCCACAAGCCATGGAGCAACTAAGCCCATGTGCCACAACTACTGAGCCTGCGCTCTAGAGCCTGTGAGCCACAACTGCTGAGCCCGTGCGCCTAGAGCTCGTGCTCCACAACAAGAGAAGCCACCTCAAAGAGAAGCCCATGCACCGCAAAGAAGAGTAGGCCTTGCTCGCCGCAACTAGAGAAAGCCTGCACGCAGCAACAGACCCAACGCAGCCAAAAATAAAAATAAATTCTAAAGAGACGATGCAAATTAGTATATAAAGGCTACTAAGAAGTTTTCATCTAGATACCTGCTTGCCCAGCAGTTCCAGAGTGTAATGAGATACGAAATCTTTTCTCAGCACAATAACCGTATTTGGAATGTCATGAAACACATTTTGGAAAACGCTGGCCTCAATTGTTACCCTTGGCATCAAATGGAAGGGTCATATCTTCATTCAAGCTCTATGAGACAGCAGGTTTTGTCTAGTTTTTTTCACTGCTCAGACAGTACCTGGCACACACTAGAGATTAAACGGTTATTTGTTGAAGAAATGAATATATGTTTATGGAAATAACAACTTGGAAGTTGTGATCGAAGCACCATCCATTGGTAGAAGAAGCCAACACATCAGCTGCTGGGTCTTCAGTCTAGTTGTCTCCAAAGAAAAAGTCCCCATGGAGCAGGCCCTGCCACAAGAAGAAGGCTCCCATCCACCTAGTACTGGTCTCTTGCCTTCCAGGGTGGCGAGTCCCTGTCAAAGTAGACCAAGAATGCGCCCTGGGCCACCGCCACCTGGTTCACTGGACTCCCTGCCCCTCGTACCAGGGGTGCTGGTCTTCGTGACTTCCACACAAAATTCTGGCTCCCTTACAGACGTGACCTGAGTAAGTAGGCTCTACCTGCACCCTCAGCCAAAAACGAACTCCCCCCACCCCCCAACCCCTAGCCAGCCCCTCTGGGCTCATCAGGCAGCAGCTGAGAGCACTAGGGAAAGGAAGGCTGCTTCAACTTTTCCTGGCAAAGCGGCCTTCCTTTGCAGAACATTTAGCTCAGCTAAGTGGAGACACCTGGTGTTTGTTGTTGCAACTTCAAGAACAATACATCAAAGATTCCAGGCAGAAAGTCAGGCTCCTCATAAAAATTGCATAGTCACAAAGACACTTTGAGGAGAGGAAATGCAGATGGTAGCCCATCTCACCCCTGTGAGACTTTCTTCCCTCTCAAATTTTCTACCATGTGGGTAGTTTTTCTCCACATTCTTGCCTTTAAAACTTGGAGCAAAACACAATGGCAAGGCACCCACAATTTGTGAGGAGCCCGGAAGGAGAAGTACTCTTTCCCGATTGCTTCATTTTGTCAGGTTTTAAATCGGAGTGCTAACTTTTGTGCAGTAACTGTTTGGTAATACTTAATAAGTAGCTGGTGTAGCACAGTTCCAAAAAGAGATTTTTTTAAGCCTATAACAAGGCCAAAGGAATATTAAAGTTCCGCTACGGAAGAAATATGGCCGCTGCCAAGAGCTGATTAGTCATAAAATCCACAGCATTATCATCATCCATCATTGCCTTTCTTTTCATGACTGAACTAAAAAGAGAGACATCAAAGTTTTCAAAATAAGGTTATAAAAATGCTGTATGCAAGATGAGGCCTCCAAATATTTTGATAGAACCTGAACAAAAAAATATATATATATAGAAAAATCATTGAAACAAATCACAAAACATATGTTATGTTTTGCTCTAAAAACCATGAAGTTTATCCAGAACCCTATTATGGTAACTGCTTAGCTTTTCATGCATTCCTAAATTACCATGTAATCTAAAACCTTGTTTTCAGCTGCCCTATATTGGAAAGTCCCTTAAAATAATCAGGATGATTACAGGCTGGTATTCAGAAAGAAACTTGCTTGTATTATAGTAAATGAAAGTGTTATTTATCAGGCAGTCTCCTTTAAAAAAAAAAAAAAAAAAATCTACCTCAGAAACACAATGTATTCAGGAAATACCTAAACCAAGGATTGCATTTTGGGCTCTCTACATTTTCAAACACATGGATAGTTGGTGTAAAAATATGTTCTTTTCCTGCAGGGACTTGACTGTAATTAGTGTATGCCAAAACTCTCTCACAGAGATTTCATTGTCTTATCTACTTACATCATCTTAATGCGATTTTATTTTACTTTGTCAAAGTCATATTAATGTAAATGTGTTCTTGATAGCAAACAGAGTTCTTCTTTATGCAAAACAGGATTCAGCTGACTCTAATAAAACAGCTTGCAGTCTATTAGGCTATAACAGTAATGTGCTTATTTTGTTTCTCAAATCAAGACTGTGTCAGAAAGCTATAGACAGAGATTTGTCTTGTTTTTCACAATAATTGCTAGGGTGGGGTTACATTATGATCTTTAAATGAATAGTATCGCTTAGAACAAACACTTCATATATCTTTTATCTTCCCTTGCATACAGTTCTGAGTTTTCTTTGAAAATGCTGTGCTACTTTTCCACATAAGTCATCAGAATGTTTCCAAAGAATTTTAACTGCCAGATTAATTATATCTTGCAAACAAAGATAGATTGCTTACATTCTTTATTCAGAATTCCTGCCAGTATGGAGCAACTGGCAACAAATTAATTTCTTTTGCAACCATGCAAAATGTTTTGCTATGAAAAGCTCTGGAAGGTAAATGGATCCTTCAAAAAAAAAAAATCAGATTGCTCCTTCTGAAAGGCTAATCTGTAAGCAAGAACAGAGGATTAAATGAACTTGACTGCTCCCCCCACCCCCTTTTTTTTTAGCATCTATGTTATAGCCTTCCCTTAATGTCTTCAGTTAATTAAGTATTGCGGTGACCTGGTGGCAATTTTTGAAATCCAGGGAATTTTTCCCCCTTTAAATTCCGCCTCCCCCACAGAGCAGAATATAATCTGTTTCCAGTCAGTCTGTTTATGTCAGCTGTGTCTCTACTACAAGCCTCTAAAATGTTTTAATAAATTTATCAACCAAAAAATATTACAAACATTTCATTTCCTTTGATTCAGGCACACATACACACCAAAAAAAAAAAAAGTCTCTGCCTTCATTGCAAATTCTTGCTGGTATGAATCATTCTAAGTAATATTTGCTTTAACTTTCGTGTGGTTCTACAAACAACCTTTATATGGCTGGACTTCAAAGCTAGGAGAAATAAAGGTTAGAAATGTGATAGGAGTAATCTATTATTAGGCATGAAACATTAAACCGCTTTTAGCTATAAGTCTTAAAACCTGAATAATCTAGGTTTTTAATGTAGTGCATATTTATTGTGCTTTCACTTACACAGGCATTTATCACAGAGGAGTGTTTGGAAGAGAAATATTTTCCATTGCACTTTGTGCCACAATTTGGTTTAATTTTTCCTAATATTTAATTTAGAAAAACGGTAATATTATAACAGGGTTCTCATGTTTCCTGGCCAAAATGCTTGGTGCCCCTCACAGAGTAAAATTAATCTGTTACCAGCCTGCTGACCTGCAAGTCAGGTTTCAGTAAAGTAGGCACTGAGCAGGGAGGGCAGAGGAAGGGGGTGAGTTAGGGTGCGTAGGGAGATAAGATCTCTTTCTCTGACTTGGAGGAAAAAAAAAAAAATGCTTAGAGGAATGTCTCAACCCACCCATGCCATCAAATGACAGAAAATAAGCTGAACGTGTATTTGAGCCGAGGAGTGTTTGAAAACATTTATTAGCTCCATCCATAACGACATCCACTGCAGGAATGTTAATTGTTAAAATCTGTACTGCAGTGATTTCTTTAAGCAGGGGGGCTGCATGAGTGGAAATTCAGCTCCTTGTTTCTCTTTTTTCTCCACATATATTTGCACTTAAAAAAAAAAAAACAACTGATGTTATGAAATAAGTCAGATGTCAGATGGAGAGCTTTGTAGCACAAGGGAATGCAAAACAGTGTTAAGGATATATGCAAAAGCAGGAACAAAAAACCAACATTGGTAACATTTTGTTCTTGATTAAATTTGTGCTCCTAATACAGTAGATTAAAAATAAGTCCCACTGTTAAACACATTAGTGTTCAGTCACTGCTGACGCGCCAGGAAAGCAGCTATCACTCTGGACCTGGCCTGACTCTCTCTGTAGCCTTGAGGGGACAGAGGAAATCTGACCCCCTGGGAAACCTGAGCCCCCAAGTCCATCAATGACCCTGCATTTTGGAGATTCCTCATTTTCATCTACTGATTATATCCCAGAACTGTCTTAACATCTTCTCACACTGTGTCAAAACTGGCGTCTGTCAGCAAAGCTGAAAGACAATATTGGCTTAACAAGATGGAGAAAAAAATTGCTAATAGCCAGCCACCATCAAGGCACTCTTTGAAGAAAATTAAAGTTGTTGTCTATTGGACAGTTATTTGTGAAACTTGTGTCCTTTAAGAAGATTGGTGGTGTAAGCCCCTGGTCCCACTCCCCAGGCATTTTATGAGCCAAAGTGGGACTAAAGAGGGGATCATATCCCAAAATACCTGAACTGGAAGACACTCCAGCCGTCATAACCAACTCTGTTCTGGTGTGGACGATGCCAGCAAAGTTAAAGACAACATCACAACAGGAGACCTGAGCTAGCTGGATGCAGAACCCAAGCTTTGGTTTCCCTAACCCTGTCCATCGTGCGATACCACACTGCTCATTCAGTTTGTTCAAAAAAGAGACTGAAATTAAACCCATGGGTAAGAGAAATAATAACATTTCTTCAGGTGATTGTAGTAATGGGTCTTCACCTAATCTGTGTGTTATCACACTTGTATGACTTCTTTGAATACGTGTGTTTTTGTTTTAACAAAAATACCAACTCTTCAATTCTAACTCCCTCCACCCCCTCCCCGCCCCCACCATGAATCCTCCCCTCCCAGCTTGCCCTGCTCCCTGTCATGTGCACGTTTTTATGGTCTTTGGTCAATCTGGTTTAATAGGTTACCTGTTGCTGACACTCTCACTTCACGTGGAAGTGGAGCTGTCTGCTGTGACTTGCTTTCTGGAAGTAGAAGGGTATGAGGCTGTGACATTTGTAAATCTAGGAAGTAATAGCTCCCCCAAAGCAATGCAGAGAACTGCAGATATTGCCAGGAAAGGAGAATGGTTAATTGAAACTATTTGGGGCATGCAGTATTGAACAAGGGGGGATGGCTTCTGAGCAACACATACCTCAACGCGGCTTGCCAACGACCCGCACGCTTTTAATTTGCTGTACAAATTTAGTTTACAATAAAGTGTAAACATCAAACACCGGTCGTGGAGCGCATTAAACATTAACTAACTGAGACCTTAAAGACTTGAGTAGAACATTAAAATTAAAGGAGAAAGATAGGCCAGGCAACTCTGGGAAATTAGGTTAAGACTCTAAAAGAGAATGTTTGTTGGCTGGGTAAAAATAAAGGAAAAACTATTTTAAGATTGGTAACCATTTGTCTCCGTAGACAGGCTATTTCCCCCCCTGAGATTATATTTTTTAAATCAAGCAAATTTACCAAGGCAATTTGATTTTCTGATTGTTCTCCAGGATGCAATGTATTACCACCCAAATGAGCCCTGAAGGGCGGGGGTGGGGCATTTCCATTGCTGTTCCCAGACCTATGATCCTTAGATGGAACTGTGCCTTTTATCCATTTTGTGTGTTTGTGTATATTCCATTTTGCTTAGCCTGAGGCTCAACCCCATAAAGGTTCAATAAATTTTTGTTGGGCCACAAAATGAAAATGCCCTCTAAGGAGATAAGGATGGCTCCCAGGTTTACCCATTCAGATTTGTCGGGTAAAGCTTACTAAAACCCAGCATGAGTGTGGACGTACTCCCTTCTCAACAAGAGCAATAAGCCCTTCCTTTGAAACAGTAAGATTCAGGGAAAGGAAAATAATACCGTATTCAAGTACTTGTTCTCTAAGTATCCTTTGCCCCAGGGGGGTTCACAAAGTAAATTCCTGCAAGGTAAGAATGTTTTCTCTCAGGAGAAAGTTTGGTACGTTGCTTTTCTTTTTAATATCTACTAAGTGTCTAGGATATCGTAGGTGACAGCTCTCAATAATCCCATGTAAGTTATGGGGAGGCTGAGTGGTAAAAATGAGTTAAACCACTACTAGACCAAGAGTTAACTCCTAAGACAATTTAAATGTGGCTGCCTATCTTTAAAACATCCAGTCATGATAGAACGAACACAAGAACCCTTAGAAGCCCTGTCTTCTTTTGGGTTGCCTCAAAAGTAGACCCTGAGACAAGGATTTGAATGCAAGAAGCTGATTTGGGAGGCAAAAGAAACACCAAATAGGGAGAAGGAAAACAAGACAGGATGGGGAGGCCAGCTGATGCGAGATGTATTAACACGGCAGCTACAAGTCGGCACCTGGAGTTTAATCTCCATGGAAAAAACTCTGGGAGTTCTGCCAGTGTAGAACACCCATCTCAGAATTATCCCACCAGAGAGATGGAGCTGGGGTATTTATACACCATCTGCCATCAGTCTTTGGATGAGGTTGTTCCTGAGAGGCATTAATTCTAGGGCACTTGCAGCTGACTACGTAGGCAGGCAAAGCAGGTTTTGGTGGCCAAAGGAAGCTCTCAAGCAAAAAAAAAAATGCAGAAGCTGGGAATTGGAAAGCAGGCCGACATGCTCTAATGTCATCAGAGTGAGGGACTATGGACAGGACCCTAAGAGGCCCTTTGGTGGAGTGTCTAAATATTCAGCAATAACGTCTGAGAAGTTTAACTGCAGTTCTTTGTTGTGTCCAGTATAGTGGCTATCATCATAGGGGCTTAATTAGTATTTGTTGAATGAAGAAAGGAAGGACAGAGTAAGACATCAGTTAGTGAATTTTTTTTAAAGCTCCACATATATGGTTTTTGCACTATTTAACACTGAAGAGTTTAAACTTTTCTTTGGAAGCTATACAATATGGGCTCAGGCTTGGTATCAGACAGACAAAAGTTTAAATATCACTTCTATCACTTTCTAATTGTAAAAGCTTGAGCAAATTACTTCTCTGAGTCTCCATTGCTCCATTTATAAAATGCCTATTTCATAGTATTAAATGATATAAAACTGGAGAAGTAAGTGATAGAAGGCTGGGTACAGTAATTGACACATGGTAAGTACTCAGTGCTACTATAATGAGTCAGTTCTCTGACTGCAAATCCCACTTGTGCCACCAACTATTCATAGACCTTCAAGCAAGTCATTTAGCCTCCCTGGTGCAGCACTTCCCCATCTTGAAAGTGGAGACACAAATTTCCTGCTGCTCATTCCCCAGAGAGTGAGGTCCTAAGAGGATATCATAAGAGGACTGTCTTACTTACTGAGCCCTTTACTGTTTACACAGCCTTTTTATGTATGTCATCTCATTTCTGAGCAGGAAAGGATTTTGAAATTACAAATCATCCTTCTAGTTCAGGGGAGTGCCTCTCCATTTCTCCAAATGCCCCCAAATCTGATTTATGTTTGGATTAGGTTGTAGATTATGAAATGGTCTGGAGACTTATAGGAGCTACACGTAGAGGAAATGGGGTTTGACTCATCAGTGCTTGGCCGAGCAGTCAGGGTGGGCATGAGAGTGTCCAGCAGAGACATGCCCAAGTGCATCTTGTAGACTCATGTTCAGGGTGGCGTGTTTATAAAGATTCTAGATGAACCAAGAGTAGAATTTATCCTGGAACCGTTGAACCAATGAAGTCATGTAGCCAGGGATCAGAGTGGGCCTGTCTAGAAGGAGCAGGCAAGGTGAGTCTCCTGCACACCACACCAGGAGACAGGTGCCTAAAACTTAGTCTGGGGATGACTCCGTCAGCATGTCTGAGCACTAATTATGTGCCAGGGATGATAGCAGATACAAAGATGAGTGCCCTTTTATTATCCCTGCTTCACAGTTGATGAAACTGAGACTTTGATATTTGCCCATGTTATGGAAAACTGTAGCCCGGGTCTCCTGGTGCCAAAGAGAGGGTTTTAAACCGCTGTATAAAACTGACTTTCTGTGACATCATAATATTTTGATACCATTCAAAATATAACTATAATAGAGAAAAGCAAAATAAAATCCAATTGGTAATATGTATTTTTTAACTTTTAGTATCCTGAGGAGAAATATTTTACAACAAAGCATTGACAGTCACTGGACTGAGCATCTGAATCATGAACATACTTTACAAGAGAAGACCAGGTCATGACTACCACTCTCCACTGCTCTCTTACCTTGTGGTATTGCTAAGCCTTCCACAAGAATTCGGCCAAATCAACAAGAATAAGTTTAAGTAGTTAGTCCTATTTGTGATTAGTTCCCTTCATTGCATCTCAGTGAGCTCACCTGAAGAGAATCTAAGAATAAAATAATGATTGCTAGCATACTGTTCATTTACTGAGCACTTACTCTGTGCCAGGCACTGGGCTAAATGCCTCATCTAGGTCATATCCTCTATTCCTCAGCATCCTTCTAGGTTATGTGCCGTTAGCTTCCCCTTTTACGGATGTGAAAACTGAAGCTCAGAGAGGTTGAAGAGCTTTTCCAAGGTCAAGTGAAACCTAGTAAGTGGAAGAACGATTCAAATCCTGACTGCCTGATTCTAGGACTGATACATTCACCCCCAGTGCTGTGCTATCTCTAGAGTCTTGGATCCTGGTGATGAAAAAGTATCCATTTTCATTTAGACATTCTCTATTACATAGGACAGATATGGGCTTTTAAGTATTGTAAACAACTTTTTTTTCTAAATGTACTTGAGCAAACTTAGTTCCTGGGAATTCTTGAGAACAGAGTTTAAGTTCCAAAACAAGACATATCTTCCCCAAATGAGCCTGTCATGATGTAATTGTATTTAAAAAGTAGGATATACAATTGCATACAATATATGATCCCAATTTCATAAATATTTTTTAAAACTTTTAGTAAATACATGTTTATAATACTTTCAGAAAACATTGTATTTTATACACAAGGTTATAATCCTGAACTGTTACTTAACCTTACTTTAGGAGTATACAATCTCTATGATATTCAACATGGGAAAAAATTCTAAGAAGGAATACATTAAAAGCCAAAATGTGGTCTCTATTTTTTCTTATCTAAAAACAAATGTTACATGTATTATCAGGAAAAAATGAACATTAATATTTGCTCATTTCACCATGTATCAGGGACGAGACTGGGTTTTTTACATCTATTACGTCTCAACTAATACCTACCACAAGCTTGTGTGTACCTTTCGTTTTGTCCATTTTGTTAATAAGGAAGCAAGTTTCAGAGAAATTAAGTGGCTGTTCCACAGTTATTCAGCTGAAAAGTGGCAGAAGTATGATTTCAACACTTTCTTGCTCCGGGCTGAGAGCTCTTTGTGACACAGTGCAACCCATCGTACAAATTATTTATTTGGCATCCATACATGTCTCTGTGACACAATCGTTTCCCGAGATATTAATTTATGGTATGTTCCTGATTTTCCAGGGGACTAGAAGAAGAAAGGTATTTTCCCCTCCCTAAATCAAAACTGTGGAGCCTTCCCACAATGGGCGACATTCCTAGGGCAGAGGTATCTGTAAGTGGGGAAGACCTGGGCTTGCAGGAGGAGGGAAGAGGTGCTGGGATCCAGAGAGGCTGTCCACCAGGTCCCCAACCCAGATGTTATGCCCAAACGTCTTGCTGCCTCAGCTTAGCACATGGTAAGTGAGGTTGCCCGTCTTTGAAATAAGGAATCCTAGGATGACTCAGAGTATAACTTGAAAACCTCCAACCTAAAGAATTAAATTATTGAACTTTCTCCTTATTTGTGAGGTCAGGGCTCAGACTTAGCAGTAAGCAGTTTACTCAAACATGGCACAAATCCCGCTTCACCAAGGTCTCTGAGGCATTAAACTCATTGACACCATGCCAGGGAATTCACCCTGTTGTCAGGGACAGGACAAGATGCAAAATGCCGTAAGTGTTCCAGCAGTCCACTCCTTGCATTTCTTTCAAAAACTTCTCCTGGGGTGATAGGGCTGCCAGGGGAATGGCAGGAGTTGACTACAGACCAAAAAGGTTCCATTTCATGGAACCTGTGGGCATGTAGGGCCCCTACCCCATTTTAACAGAAGCCGTCTTTCAGTTCTCTCAGCTACCCTTCTTGCTGTGTCCTTTAGCACGGGTTCCACTTCAATCACCAGCAGTAAATAGAAAAGGCATGAAAGCCCCCCCCCCCCACCAAAAAAAGTCGTCTTTTCATTTTAAGCGTCGAGATTTCATTGCTTTGTGCTGTGGCTAATATCAGACCACAAAGTGGCAGGGCAGTTCCCCAAGCCCATTCTGCTTCCAAGCTCATTAAACTTTGGAATGGGGTTTGTCCTTTGTGTGTGCATGTGTTTTAAAGCTGTTTTATGACACATTGTCAGGAACTCAGGTATCGGGCCTCTTTAACTCCAGCTTTCAGCAGCTGCCTTTGCACTTCCCTTTCACATAATTAAACACCCTATGGTACTTAACAGAGTAATAAGTAGCACATCAATAAAGCAATAAATAATTGTATTCAGAAAAACTTCAGAGCCATCATCCATTAAGCAGCAGCTGTGAGCAATAGTTTTGATTAATCAATAAGGTTATAGAATAGGAAAGCAAAAGTCGGTTGAGGCCGGGAAAGCATCAGCCAGACTTCGCAGCCAAGGAGGACTCTTTATCTCTGCGGCAACTTGCAGGGAGAGTATCAGTTGGCAGCACTAGGCCAGAGAGGAACTGCAGCCGCAGGGAGCCCCACTTCCAGAAACTAGTTTAAAATGCTAGTTAAAAACAAAGAAGCGGGACAATTCGGCTCTAGGGCCGGAGGGCTGCCTACTGAGAATATGGAGTGACGGCCCCATAAAAGCAAAATGTTTCAACTTCAGAAAACAAATACTGAGCTGAGCTGAGAAGCCAGGAGGAGGATGGTGAGGGGCCTGCGACGCCATCCGTGTGTGCACAGTACACTTCTCAGTGTCCAGGGGACGAGGCCACTCGGCCTCCTGCCAAGAGGGAGACCCTGTAGGAGTGTTGTTATTGGACCATGGCTCCGAGGGCCGTGGCCGAGAAGGGGCGGAGGAGATTATGTGGATGACGGTACTTATAGTCCTGAGAATCACCTGCGGGGTCTTGTTTTGTAATCGCCTGCCTGCGTCCTATGCCTGCACAGAGGAATCTGCATTTCTGAAGGTGAGGCTCAGGTACCTGTATTTTTAACATACCCCCCAGGTGGCTGCCGATGTGGAGACCCCTGCGGACCTGGTGGGCTAGGCTAGCCTTGCCACGTGGGCCACGGGGCTGCTGAGGCCCTGAGCTCGCGATGTGAAACAGCTCTCTGGCATTCTAGTTTTGTAGCTAAGCCACGAGCTTATTCCTTTGCAACCATAGTCTCTAGACGGCAAATGGGCCCGAGGTGCACAAAGTCTCGGAGGCTTCTGGCCAGGCCTCTGGGATGTAACATGTGCCCCCAGAGAGTCTGATGAAACTAGCCTAGTATCCGTCACATTAGAAGTGTTCTTCCATGCCACAAAATGCAGAGGACCTACTGTGTGCCAGGCACTGTTGTAAACGCTGAGGATTCTTCAGGGATGAAAAGGAACGAAATTCCCTGCTCTCTGGGAGCTTTGTCCTAGTGGCGCCTCAGAGATTTTCCAGGTGTCTCAGTGCATGCGAGGGTGAGGACTGAGACAGGGGAGCCTTGCACACCCCAGCTCTCTTTTAACAGCACAGCCATGCTATTATTATAGAAATGTTAAAGCACATGTGAAAGTGGAGACAGTAGTATAATGAACCCCCATATACCTCTCACCTTGCTTCAACAATTGTCAGTTCATGGCCAGTTTTCTTTCATACTCACTTTCACCCTCATCGCCCAGATAATTTTGAAGCAAATCCCAGACAACATATCATTTCATGGGTAAATATTGTCAGCGGGTATCTCTAAGATGCAGATAGTCTTTTTAAAAAATAACAACATACCATGATCCTACCTAAAAAGCTACCATTAATTTTGTAATATCATTAAATTTACAGTCAGTGTTGGCATTCCCCCAACTGTCTCATATTAAGTGTATTCATTCAAATCAGGATCAAAATAAGGTCCATATATTGAAATTAGTTGATATGTCGCTTCAGTGTCTTTTGCTCTAAAGCATCATTTCCTTTCTCCCTCTCCCTCTTCATCTCCTTTTGGTCTTGAAATTTGCTGCAGTGACCATGGCTTTTATTCTATACAGTCTGGATTTTGCTGATTGCATTCCCCACGGTATCATTTTACATGTTCCTCCTCTGTCCCCTGTGTTTCCTGTAATGTGGTCATTATAGTGAGAGTTTTGTTCAGAGTTAGTTTTGATTTTTTTGGCAAGAGTATTTCAGAGGTTTATCGGGAGGTGTTTAATATCTGGTTGATATTGAGCTCTTTGTGATGTTAGCGGCCATGCATGGTCATTGCCTCGATCACTATTTCATTAGGGGTTCATGAAAGATTTGTGAACCGCTAAGAGAATTCATCAGAATCATTGCGTTAGATTCCTTATTCAGTTGGTAATATTCTAATCTTGATAACTTTGTCAGCTGAACCCTTCTCATCAGTTTTCTGGTTACCCTGAGGTACAGGAGAGGCAGGATGAATGATTGATTTCTTTATCAGTTTTCAAAATTAGTTGGTTTCTTTGCACCAATCAAAACTTTTTTTTTTAACAAAAACTAGATCCTTACTCTATCTACAATTTCCCCTTCTTTGCCTTTAATATTTATTTATTTATTTATTTATTTTTGGCTGTGTTGGGTCTTCGTTTCTGTGCGAGGGCTTTCTCTAGTTGTGGCGAGCGGGGGCTGCTCTTCATCGCGGTGCGCGGGCCTCTCACTGTTGCGGCCTCTCGTTGTGGAGCACGGGCTGCAGACGCGCAGGCTCAGTAGTTGTGGCGAGCGGGCCTAGTTGCTCCACGTCATGTGGGAGCTTCCCAGACCAGGGCTTGAACCCGTGTCCCCTGCATTGACAGGCAGATTCTCAACCACTGCGCCACTAGGGAAGCCCCCCAATCAAAACTTTTTTTTTTTTTTTTTGCGGTACGCGGGCCTCTCACTGTTGTGGGCTCTCCCGTTGCAGAGCACAGGCTCCGGACGCGCAGGCCCAGCGGCCACGGCTCACGGGCCCAGCCGCTCCGCGGCATGTGGGATCTTCCCGGACCGGGGCACGAACCCGCATCCCCTGCACCAGCAGGCGGACTCTCAACCACTGCGCCACCAGGGAAGACCCAATCAAAACTTTTTAAAGTATATTTATAAACCCGTGGATTCGAACAATTCGATGCGTTTTAATTCATTGCAGTTAATGTCCTTCTTGATTCTCACATTTTCACATCTTTGTCCAGTGGGAGCTGACTCAGATTGGCTCTTGGACATTTGTAGTCTTTGATAAGTTTTCTCTAGTATGTCAAGATGTCCTAGGTGCTTCTTTTCTGCCCCAGATCTGGAACTAACCGGTTTTCCAGAGAACTCTCGTTTATTTTTGGTGAGCAATAGTATTCAAAGACCACATTCTGCAGCCCCACTTCATTGCTTTTATTGAGCTTTGGCATGAGAGTTCCTTTGAATAAGAGGTTTTGCTACTTAAACATTTCTTTGAAAGTCACTTGTCTTTGGAAGAAAAAATTCATAAAGGGTTAATATGGAACATAGAATGAGTTCCTAAAAAGTAATTCAAAATACAAATACTAGAAATATGAGCAAAATATTTGAATAGGCAATTAGAAGAAAAGAAAATACAGATGTACAATAAACACAGAAAAGTGTTCAACCTTCTAGCTGTCAGAGAATTACAAACTGAATCGCTAACGAGGTACTGGTTTTCAGCCTTCAATTCAGCAAAAATGGAAAAATTTGAGAGTTACTGTTTAAGTGGTGCCAGAGGTAGCAAAAATAGATGCTCTCACATACTGGTATTGAGCATTTAACTGACCCAGCTCCTTTTGGAAAGTAAAGTTTTTAATGTGCATAGCCTTTGACTTCATAATTCCTTTTTTAGGAACCAGCCTACAGAAATGAAAGCATACATATCATACACATGGATTTTTGTTGCAGCAATGTTTACAACAGAATTTTTATAAATAAACACATGTCCACTAGTAAGGCACTGGTTGAAATGAGAGAGAGAGAAGAGGGACAGCTCAGAAAAGATGCACTGCAAAATGTGGAGACGTTATTTTTGGTAAGTGGAATGGAAACATCATTTTTAATTTCATATTATTGTTAATAGAAAGTGGTGACAATATGAGTAGTTTTAACTCTTTTTTGGTTTTCAATATAACACCCCCCGCAAAAAAAAACCCTACGTTATTAGCACCAGTTGAGACAATATCGTTTGTCAAAGAGCTTGACATGAATTAATCAAATTCCTTGTTCATAAACTCTTTACAGGTACTTACGGGAAAGCGTCGCGCTCGAGGGTAATTGTTACTCACTTCCACCTTGGTATTTGCACCCTTATTTAACTTCTATGCCCTCAAAGCCTCTGTGATGATAGTAAGATGAGCAGTTCCTCAAGGCACCCCTTTCCTTGCACTGAGGTACCTTTCTGTACCACGGCTTCTTTCTGCTCAGGTCTCTGGGAACCCATTCCTGACAAAATTGTTGCCTCTCAAAACTGCGGGAGCTTCCGAGGATGGGGTGCTGCGTGGTGTTGCGAAACTGTAAATCCGTAAATCGTTGCTGGTTTCCTGGGACTCTCCCCGTGACACACTGCCGCCGATCCCCATGGACCAGTCAAATGAGGTTCTTACCAAGGTGTTGCAGAAATTGTTAAGAAGAATGTAAAACATAATCAGAAGCGTAGGAAGGGCTAGTGGCTGGCGTTAAGTTTAATGCTCTCCATTAGGCGCATGATAGCCTGCCTCCCGCTTCCCCTCTAAGTCCTGTAAATGTTCTGCAGGACAAGGTGGATATGTGGTTCCTCATCCTCCTTGAATGTGTACAGAGCCCTTGATCGTCCCATATGAGGCCAATCTAGCCCGACCCCCCAGGGACATGGATGAGGACCACAGTGTCAGTACAGAGAATTAAACACTGTACTGCAGGTTAAGCCGCTTCCTTAAGTCCCCTTACGTTCGCAAATGTTGACATTCCTACCGATATTTGATCTCTTCCTTCTTGCCATTCCTAGGTCAGTAAATCCTCAGATATTTCCCTTTTGCCTTATCATTAGTGTCATCATCTCATTGCCAGTCACCTCTGAGTTCCAAACCCCAGTCCGTTTATAGAATACCAGCCACTCGCAAAATCAGACATTTGTCTAATGCCATTCCAATTCTTTTCACAAGACTGCACAAGTTGCCTCCAACTCTTAAAGGCCGTGTAAGTCATTCCTTTGAATTTACTGGAGCACCTACTGTGTTCCAGGTGCTGTCTCTGTCCAAGCTCTCGAGTCTTATAGGGCATTGGGGCGTTTGGGATGTGGAAGGAACTCAATTGCAAGCTGGTTCAGCCCCTTATGAAAAGCCTGAAGAAGCAGTTAGGTGGCCCTGACTTGCAGCATATTGTAAAGCTCATATCCAAGATCAGAGCGTAGTGGTCAGGGCTAGAACCACACTAAAATGTGGTTCTCCTGACTTGGTCTACACACATACTTTACTCTACCATGTAAATTCAGCTTCCTCTCTAGCCTTTTCTTGTATTTAAACATTTTTAGGTTTTCTCTGTCCTTTTGGTTCAGACTCACTTCCAATATTTCCTTCCTTCCTATAAGCATTCCCCAATACCATTTTTTTCCCAGCAAAACTCTTCAGGGTCTTTATTCCTTTTATGATGATATGGCTGAGGGTGATGCTAAACAACAGAAAAAACTGTGATTTCTGGGGATGCCTTCCCCTTTGCACATCTGGAAAATAGCAAATTCCTGCTTATCCTTCAATACGCTACTCAAGTATTATGTCTCCTTTTAGCTTTCCCTGCCATACCTGTCATCCTTTGCTGGGCAGAGTTATTTTCCTTCATTTGTGCTACAGTTATTTTTAACATGTTGGTCTCTCCTGCTAGACTAAGAACTCTCTGAGCAAGTGACCACATCTCATTCCATTAGCACCCCTGGGACCCAGTACAGCGTTTGGCTTATGAAAAGCACTTGGTAAATGCTTGTAGAAAGAAAATAAAATCAATATCTACTATCTCTCCTAATGAACTTTTTATTTCCCCCAATATTTATTTCCTGTCTAATTTATAATATCTCTACAGCACTGAATAGTTTCTGCTTTTAAATGCTACATGCCATCTAAATGTGGTTGGTGTTAAAACATGTATAATTATGCAGTATCTTCAGAGAATGGGGTATTTCACATAATAAAATTTTCAGAAGCTTCTTTTCAGCAATAGTATTTCCTTGTTTTAATTAATTGTTGATAACCTTTGTAAAGAGCATTGTAGACTTCCCTGCTTCCTCAAACAGAGTACAATGATTATAATGTATTGTTTTCCTGATGACTTAGGCAACCTTCTGTGTGTCAGTTATTGTTCTCTGATATCACATAATGAAGCCCTTGAGGGCCATTGAAGCAAGTAGAGCTGTTGGCCTCCACACCAGAAGGCCTGCAGGTTTCTGTGTTTCAGTGCTTGAGTCTTGTTCTAGAGCTTTATGTTCCCTTATTCAAAGTTTAATTGTCACTCTGTTACATCAAAAAGTGAGACCAGGCCTCTCCTTATTCATATTGTGCTTTCAGTAAGTCATTGTTGACTTTGATGAACTGGTTAAAAAGCAAGGGCTTTCTGACAGCTTCTTGGCACTTGTTTCTGCTCTCTAAGTAAGAAGGGCATCACTTATGTGAGAACAGCCAGTCAGCAACAGAACAGGAAAAATGTAAGTATTGGGTGCAGGGCTCATGGGATGAGAAGAGTTGGGACGTGAGATAACAGAAACATTCTGTAGGATTCCAAGGGGGAAGAAAGACAGACCTGTCCCGTGAACTGCCCAAATGTTTTCACTCACAAAATCTCTACCTCTCCCCCTCCAACATTTCCCAATTCTTGCACCGTGGCTGGCATCACTAAGTCATCTTGTCTTTCTTTCCTATTGGAGAAAGCCTTAGAGTATTTTAAGCATTGGTCTCCAGAAAGCCACTATCAGTCAGTTAAAGATGGCGTTAGACTGTACACCTATTTGACCTTCCAGAAGAAGGAAGACAAACTTCACCTATAGAAGGGAAATTTTTCGTATAGTCAATCTAATAAATAGTTCTGCCTCAAAAAACAAAAGAACTACCATTTATTGGGTGTTTGCCATGTGCCAAGCAACGTCGCAACCATTTTATATCTCACTTAAAGTTCACAATCACTCTGTGACATAGGCAACATTATTTTCGTGCTTCACAAATGAGAAAACAAAGGCCCAAATAACTTCCAAAGGACACAGAGCTAGTAAGTATGGCACTGGGATTTGAACCTAGGGTCTGGATTACCTCAAAGTCCATGGCCTCAAACCCAATGCTATACCTCTTTTCAAGGGAGGTGCATTTCCCATCACTAAAGATGTTCAAACACAGACTGAACACCCACTTGGCAGGGATATTATAGAAGGGATTCAAGTATCATATGAAGCTGAACTAATGACCATATAAATCCCTTGCAGTTCTGACAGGCTTGTATTTCCATTTGTTCCTTGACAATTACTTACGTGAGACAAAGCCTCATGAATCCCAAATATCAGTAGACAATTTAAGAGGTATCTCTGTGTTTGTAGTTTGAAGACAATGCATAGGAGTACATTGTTAGTGATGTTTATCTAAGAGAAACCCATATTTATCGGATTCTTTTAACAAAAAAATACGATGAGCTAAAACAGGTCATTAACTGAGAGCTAGAGAGTTGAACATAATCTAAAGCTGGCTGGGTTGGGGTAGAACCACAGAAAGTTACGGCTGGGTTGCAAAAGACCTTGGAATCATTAAGTGGTTGTCCAGTGTCTGCTTCACTCCTTTATGAGACAAATACTCATTCAGTGCCATTATAACAGGGATCAATGTTGGACCCTGGGGGTGCAGTAGAGGTTCAGACAGACATGACCCTGCCTCAGAGAGCTGCAGTCTGCTGGAGGCTGCCCCTTCTGTAACAGGGCAGCTCCAGGTGTGAGCTCAGGTAAGTTATGAGCCCTGGCCTCCCCTTGGAGGATCTCCCCAAAATATATCTCTTCTACACGATCATGTATCATCTGCTAAAAGTCATCTGTAATAGCTCCTTGAGGTCTTATTTTGGGGGGGCTGAGCCCTCCCAATATGTCCACCATCTCTCTCACGTGATACGGTTTCTAGACTGCCTGCCATCCAGAAGGCCCTGCCCTGGATCCACGTCAACAAATAGATTAAGGAGACCATATTCCAATTGTGTTCTGACCAATAAAGAGAATTGCTAGGCCTGCCTTTTCCTGAAGTCGTTTTCCTACTTTTTTTTTTTTTATGACCCAAGAAGAGAACAAAAAACAAAAACAAAAAACAAAACAAAAAAAACCACAAAACAACAAAAAAACAAAACAAAACAAAAAAACTAAAAAAAAAACAACAACAAAACAAAACAAAAAAAGAAGAGAACAAGCAGGGTAGCAGATAACATTCCTAGTAATAAAAACTACCACCCATTAAGCACCTACCATGTGCGAGGCCCTCTGTCAAGAACTTTCCTGGCCTTAACTCCCTCATTCTCAATTATATTTCCACTTTCAATATGAGAAAACTAGTTATATAGCTAGTAAGTACTGAAACTGGGATTCAGAACTTAAAAACTTAAAGGTTTGCTATCTCCCGAGGTCAAGGTCTGCTCTGCGTCAAGTGCCGTCAATCAGAGATCATACCTTCTCTGTCCTGACACTGGGAAAAAGAAAAACATCCATGATATTCATTAAGGGGGAAGTGCCTCAAACTCCCTGCAAAGCATTCTCCCCCTTCCCAAACCTCCATTTACTTAAGCAGCAAATGGGGTTTCTTCTCTTACTTATTTGCCTCACAAATATTTACTGAGTAAATACTATGGAACAGGTACCATTCTAGGTTCTGGGGATCAAGGGATTAACAGAACAGCCTAGGTTTCTACTCTCAAGTACCTACAGAGATAAATAATAAATAAATAAACATCTAGTAATGCTTTTGGGAAGTGATACATGCTCTAGAGAAGAGTAAAGCAGAGTAAGGAGAAAGAGGACAGGGGTTGGTATTTGCGATGTACCCAGGATTTTGTTATTATTCAGGTATGGTGAGGCCAACAAATCAGGATATGGTTGTCATTGAAAAGGTAGTTTGCCACTCACAGTTTCCAAGAGGAAGGGGCACACCACACCATGGAAGGCCACGCAGAGAAGCTCCAGCCTCAGTCAGGAGGCAGACGCAGCAAGGGGAAAGAGTGGCAAAAGACTTCTTTGTGATTTTAGCGGGAAGGAACGTGTGAGGCAGGATAAGCAACTGAGCAGTTTTGGGGTTGCATAGTTTGAATAATTTTGGTGGGCTCTGGCCTATAGGGGTGCTCTACTACCTGGCCCTGGGTGACTTAGGGCAGGGGATAGTGTCTGAGAGGATAGGAACTTGACAAAAGGAGGTGGGTGGGGATCTGACTCGGGTTGGTTGGCCTGCATATCAAAGGCATTTTAAAATACAGAAAATAAAAGGCATGATTAATACAATTAGGGAAAGGCAATTTCCTTTCCTCTGTCGACTGCCCAGGGAAGAAGTAGGAATTGAGCAAAGGCATGTAGGAGGTGAACTCTGGGGAGGAGCCGTAGACAAAGAGAAGAGCCAACACCAAAGGCTACAGGGAACAAGTCTGGAGGGCCAGTGTTGGGGGAGGGGAGTGTGTGAGGGAGAGGATGAAGGAGTCGGACCACTCAGAGCTCTGACCGTCACGCGAGAGAGTGCGACCTGTCTTCTGAATGTGGAGGGAAGCCATTGGAGGGGATTTTGGGTTTGCTGGTTTGCATGTTGATGTCTCATTATAAAAAATTTCAAACATTTACAAAACTAGAGAAAAGAGCCTAAAAAATCCCCATATTCTCATTACCCAGCTGTAACAATCGTGAACTCAGATGGCCTAATTCCATATAAACCTATGTCCCAAACCCCGATATTATACAAAAAGAAATCCTAGGTATCATGTCATTTTATATATAAATGTTTCAGCATATATCTCTAAAAGATAGCTCTTTTTTTAAAAAAACAAAGCATGATCATAATATCATAATCATACCTAAAACACAAAAATAATTCCTTAATATCATCAAATATTCATCAAGTTTCTCCCTCCACGATTTTCATTTAAGTAAGATCCATATAAAGTCCATATATCTGTCTCATAAGACTCTTAATCTCTAGGGTCCTTCACCCCCACTCCCTCCACCAGTGCAGAGGGTGAGCAAACATCCCAGTTTGCGTAGGACTGGGGGGGTTTCCAGGATGCTAGACTTTGAGTACTAAAACCAGGAAAGTCCTGGACAAACAGGTGCAAGTTTGTCCCCCTCTTTCTTCCACCCTTGCTTATTTATTTACTGAAGTAGCCACGTTATTTGTCCTGTAGCATTTCCCATTGTCTGCTAAACGCTTTCTCGTTGTGTCATGTAACGTGTACCTCTATCCCTTGTATTTCTTATAAATTGGCAGTGAGCTGTAGAAGCTAAATTTGATTCAGGTTTAATATTTTGGGAGGAAAACTTCATAGGTGGTAGTATGTACATCCACACATGATGTAAGGTTGTCTCTTTTTTGTCTGATCTTAGCAGCCATTGATGATTGTTACCTAGACATGTTTTTTCACTAGAGAGTTTTTAAGTGGTACTTTTCTAATCCTATCATTGCTTCTTTATTTAGTAAAAGAAATACTTTTATAAAGAGAAACTTTCTCATCCATACTTGGTTATCCTGAGGTACAGTCAGTAGAGGGTTCTGAGAGGGGAATGTTTTTCTAAACATCACTCTGGCTGCTGTGTGATAGCAGACTGTCAGGGATTAAAAATAGAATTGAGAAAACTCTTAGGAGGTTAACCCAGTGTTCTAGGAAAGAGACGATAATGGTTTGAACTTGGGCAGAACTAGCGGAGATGAGAAAAAGTGGTCAGATTCAGGATGGAGAGCCAATGCTGATGGGTGGATGTAAAGTGTGAAGGAAGATTGAAGAGACAAGAAAGACCTCAAGGTTCTGAGAAACTGAGTGGGTGATGGTGACATTTACTGAGATGGGGAGAACTTGAGGAGAAACAAAGCTCATCTAAAGGTGCCTCTTTTTGTTTGCCGTCACGTGACCTTTTGAATTTTATAATCTCTGGTGCATTAAACCAAATGTGAGGTGTAGGCCAGCAGGTATCACTGGGGGAAAGAAGAAAAACACAGTTTTCCATGCTTCTCAGTAGGAATATGTGATACACTCTGTCAATATTGGTGTGGGGAGTGAGTGAGGGATGTGGGTGAGTGCATTCATAGATTTATTTGTAAACTTATTTACATGAAATGAGCTTACGAGTACCCACCATGGGTAGGAGACCATCTTGGGGAGAGAAAGTGGTACTGAGCTATGTAAAATGTCACAAGACAGAGGTAAAGGTAGCTCAGAGGTGGACAACATTTTACCCTTAAGGAAGCCCTTTCACATCATCTCCTGAATCCTGCAGCAACCTCATGAGTTAGGCAGGGCAGGTGGTATTCACCCCGTTCTAGAAATGAGGAAACTGAGGTTTGGAGAAGATAAGTGATTTTCCCGCAGTCCCACTGCTTGTAAACCACAGAGTGAACGAAGCTTCACATCCACGTCTTTTGACTTCGGGGCCTTTGAGTATTTGGGAGCTTCTTGCTTAACCAAAAGCAAGTGGCGGACATCAGGCTTCAGTGGGCTAGATACTTCAGGCATTAGTCTTTCCCAGTGGCCCGTCTTCAAAAGCCGTGGTATGAATGACCGTTCTCACCCACCAGTGTCTTAGACCAGAAGTGGACACTCCTTCCCGACGCTCTGATCCAAGCCCCCAGCCCAGTTGCTCATCTTCACTGGGAACGTCTTCCCCGGAAGGTCAATGTCTATCAGAAACAGATGTTTTGGTTTTCTTTTATAATGTACCATTTATTTCCCTCTAATTTTGAAAAGTATTACAAATTTGTTGTTTTTAAAAATGGAAAACACTCCCTCAGTTCAAAGATAAACATGGTTAACACTGTGCGATAAGTCATCTGGAACTATATAATACAAATGTTTCCATAACTAACTCTACATACATGGGGATCAATAATGCTCTTCTGTCTTATAGCCTGCTTTTTTCACTTCCTATATCAGGAGCGTGTTCCCAACCATTAAATATTTATCAAAATATTATGTTTGCTTCTTCAGAGTAAGTTTAGCCTGCCATATGGAAACAACATTGTATAGTCAGCTATTCCCTTTTTGATGGCACTAGCCAGTTTCACTTGTTTTCTTTTCCTCTTAACTTTGTTGCTAAAGGAACAGGTTCACATGCACCCCAATATTTGTCATACACTTGACTTGTTTCCCTATCCCTAATTCCATACATCTGAGCAGTCCCTTAGTCTTGCTGCCTTAACTCCTTCCTTCTTGCCCTCTGTCTTCTCCCCCTCCAGGTCAGGCCCTCCCACCTCTCCCCCCTGTTTAGTGCACTCAACTAATTTATTCCAGGTAAGTAAGGTTCCTTGTGTGCTTGATCTCAAACCTGTCCTGCTTCGGAGTCTCATTTCTTGAGATTGACTTCATCTGATCATCCACTTGTAATCATTTACTGATTGTCTACATGCTATGCATTTTACATATGTGACCTCATTTGACCTTCCCACAAACTGGCCATGGTAGACAGTCGGTATTTTGCCTCCTACTAGCATTCATTCTTCTTTCATCTTATAACCTTACTCCAGTTATTCTTTGTAGAGCCACCCACCCCTTACACCAAGACCAAGTGATTTGGGTGGAGTAAGCGCTGCTAATAGCACATAGCAGTGAATGGGCATCTCACCAAGACTGAAGCCATCTCACATTGCCCAAGACACAGCAGTTGCTTCAGAGATGAGCACATGACCAAATGAGCCAGTGAGAGGCAAAGAAAAACGTAGCTGGGCTGCTAAGATAGATGTACATTCTCTTCCCCAGGAAATGTACTGCCAGAACCACTACAACCATTTGCCCACCTGAGCCTCCCAACGATGCCAAGGAAGAGGAAGGCAGAGCTAAGAGAGGGGAGACATGCGTCGTGACGTTGGAGAAGCTGCAGACACACCGGGGCTTGAAGCCACTGATCTGGACTTGTCACTCACATGAGCAAATCAACTCCTTTTTTTTACAAACTAAGAGAGTCTTAATCCATATGCCTATTAAGGAGGTATTATTGGAAATAATTACTGTAAATTAAGACTCCATAATATTACTTTAGGCAAATTATAGCTAATAAACAGCACAGCTAAGATTAGAATTTGGGATTTCCTAACTCTATACTTTGCTGTTCTCAGTAGTCATGAGATTAACCTGTTTACAATGTGGATAAGGGGAAATACACACCAACACACGCATGCACAAGTCTCTAAACCGTACCATGAGATTTTAAGTGATCTCTGTGAGTCTTTCTGCTTCTCTCTCCAATCAAGGTATACTATTACACTAGAGAACTCTGAAGGTCTGCCTCACACAATACAGAAGAATATTCCTGAAAATGTGAGTACTTATTTACTTTTTATTAGTCAGACTTTATTGTATAGATATATATTCTTTATTCAAAGGGATTTTATGGTGCTCCTTCTTCTTCAAAGTGAAGAATCTTAATGTCAAAAGTAAATTAGTGCCATAATTTAAATCTGGGCATCGATCAATCAGGATTGCCTAAAAATAAATCTGGTTTACAGTTTAAAGAGAAAGGGAATGCTGACAACATGCAGATCATATGTAAAAAAAAACAACAGCATTTTTTTACTGTTTCAGGTGTTTGGACAAATAGATCATTCAAAATATGCAAAATGCCTCCAAAGATCTCACAGGGTAGAGATCCTCAACTGTTTAAGAAAAACTTGATAAAATCTTCTATGGGGACAATTGACTTATCTTGCAGGTATTCACTTAAAAAAATTTTTTTTTGACCACCTACTAAATTCTAAGGACTCAGGTTCTTGGGGAATGATATAAAGCAACAACGAGAGAGCCTGCTTTCAGGGAGCTTATGGTGTAAAAAATGCCTTCTGTGTGTGGTGCTGGAAACAGTATACAGAGATAAATAAAACTGTAATCACCCCTGCCCTCACGGGGCTTGACCAAGTACAGTACCTCTAAACTGTTTCTGTTGTTTCACTCCATTATTAGAAAAACTCTTGATGCGTCCCTAATAAATGTATATTTACTTGTTTGTAAATTTTATACTTGCTGCACTTTCAGATATGTGTAGTTGAAAGTACACACAGACACACACACACACATATATACAACCAGAAAGCAAAAAGAATGAGACCAAAACTTAATATGAAGAGTTCTAATATTTCCTTCCCACATCCCTCTTTGGAGACCACTAGTCCAGTGGGCTGGGTTTCCATTGTCCAAGTACTGCCCTAACTTGAGTTCCAGCTCCCTTTAGGCACTGTCAAGATTTGACCTTCCCTCTGGAGCTAGGGCTGGGTGGAATATTTCTTATTCCTGTTTAGGGAGCCACCAATCAATGCCTGGCCACCATCACAGATCCTGTCTGGGATTTGCAGACTCCTACAAACCACTTGTGAAATCAGTGCAACCAGGATCAAATCAGTCATGTGACTGACTGAGTTTTCACTTTTCAACCATTTGCTTTGGCATTGGGTAGACACACTGCTTGAGTGAATATTCCTCATGAAATGTCTCACTCACATACCAAAAATAGCTGGTTATTGACCAGTGCCAGAAAACTCAAGGACTGAGAAAAATCTCAGTGCCTTCTCTCCAGAAATTCATTACCTGGACAAGGCTGGCTGCACACTCCAACCAGGCCTTCAATTATGAAGCATCAGTATATCTTGTCACTCTCTATTTCCAAGGCTAAATTGTACAGCCCATGAACTCCAAGAAAACGGTGTTTCCTCACACCAGTTTCTACTCATACGCCTGCAAATTAATTCAGCCAGCATTTATTGAGTGCCTACCTTGAACAAGACACAACAAATAGGAACTTATTTTTGCCCAATGACCTAAGCCAACAGAGATATGTGGGTTAAGAGAGTCAGTTATATACAGAGCCCCTAACTTTAAGAAAAGTATTTCCCAGAAAATGATTGCTAAGTGTTGTTTGCGTGTCCATCCCCTGGCATCATTGTGCACATGCATTAACGACCAACAGCATGCTTCATTCCCGCACATGCTAATGAAAAATGATTGCTTGTCTTTCTGAAACCAAACCAATTATTCTTGTTTTTGTTGAATGGAAATTTAGCTTGTGTTTAGTGACAGAATAACTAAATCAGTCTTATTTGGAACCCAAGCGTCAATGCAGATCCTGTCGCTTTGCTGACAGGAAATGTAACCCAGATAGCTTATTTGATAAAACGGGGCTATTTTGGCTTTGAAACAAAAAAACTCCACCCTTGCGACTTCAGAGCAAATGAACCATGCGTCCCCACCTCCATCTCTTTCTTTCCCCAGCGTCTGCCCTAACGCAGCCCATTACGAGGCAACATTTTACACAACCAGCAGTATCAGCTCTGAGCTGGTATACACACGCCTACCTGATTGCATATCTCCATTTCAGAACTGCTGCCTAATCACATTTTTTCAGGCTGTGTGAACAAAATAATGTTTCTTTAATTACGTGAACTCTTTATTTTTGATATTTTAATGACGTTTTAGAAGATAGAACAGCCGCTTCTCTTAGATTGGGTGGTATTAATCAGGTGTGACAGCTAGTTATTTGATACATTTTTAAATCCCACTTGTATTTTCACAAGAGTAATCTGGGACCTGATTCCTCAGTCCTGGGTCTGTAATGTCACTTGTGTTTTTGCCCATAATGAGCAAAATAATTGAACCAAATTAGCAGTATCTATAATTCAGTGCTAGCTCAGAGGTCTTTTTTTTTTTTTTTTTAATGAAATTGAAAGGCATTCTCCCCTCAGGAGAAATGTTAATAAATAAAGGTCTGTAGGATCTACATTCTTTACTGAGTGTTGGTCCAACATACGTTTTTCCCCCGGGAGCTGCACCCAGCCACCGAGCTATAAACACGGCTGGCCCATTTCTTCACTGAGTGTGTGTCTTGTGCTGGGGAGTTGCTCTGACACACGTGCAGACTCTTTTACCTGGGTCATGACGCTGGGGACCATTTAGTGCATCTTAGATGCTGTTTGGGTATCACAGAGTATTAGCATCGGGTACGACCTGGGCTTGTGCTTTAATTGTTAATTTGCTTGTCTCTCTGGTGGACCGAACAGAGGGGCCCCAGAGGGCAGGCCTGAGCTGCCTAGACCTCATCGGACTGTGTAGCCTCAGCATCCAGCACTGTATTGGAGGCACTTGACCAGAAGCCATACCGTTCAGAAGCGTTTTTGTGAAATGCAGAATATAAATATTGCTCCGTCCTTTCATTTTACAGAGAAAGATGATGAGGCCCAGAGTAGACTTGATCAAAGTCACAAGGCAAATATACCTGAATTCCATTCTCAATTCCCAGGCCCGTGTTCCATTTACTACATAGTAGCCTTTACCTATAAAGCTGAATGTCCGAATGTTCAGTCAATAATAAGAACTACAGAGCAGCGTTTCTCAAACTTGCACGTGCATATGAGTCACACAGGGAGCTCATTAAAATGCAGATTCGGATTCAGTAGCTTTAGCGGTGGGGCGGGGCAGGGTCGGGGGTGTGGTGGCAAGACACTGCCTGTCTCACAGCTCCAGGTGATGCTGGACTCTGGTCTGTGGACCACACTTGAATAGTGAGGCCGTAGCGCAAAGTGAGTGATCCTGCTGGCCCTGGGGTCAGACTGCCAGGGTTCAAATGCTGACTCTGCTGCTTTCTGTATGTCCCTCTCCACCAGGCACAACACTGCTACTATCTGCCAGCTTCTATACTGTGAAGTCCGCAGGGACCAGATGAGCAAAGCGGACTGTAGGGCGTGCAGTCCGTTGAGGAAAACCAGAAAATACCTGTTCTTTCTAAGGTAGTGGCTGCTGTTCACCTCGATTTCATTGTTACCTCGTGGGAACAAGCGTCCTTTGCTGCCAGATCTTCTGAATTTTCATAGAAATCTTTGCATCATGAATTTCATATTTGGGGAAGGAAATGATGAACATAGATGATAGATAGATACATAGATAGATATTTTGGTGATATCTCAAAATTTTTTTCAGTTGGCAACGACTTAAAACATTTTTGAACACCTTGCAAGGTGTTCCACCCATGGGCTACATCCTGCCCCTAGTTTGCTACTTCCTTACGAACAAGTTCTCATTTAATCTTTAAAACAACCCCATGAGGTAAATGAGTATTATCATGATTACCGTTTACCATAGAGGATACAGGCTTAGAACCACTAAGTAAATCACACCCAGCATGTAGATTTAGGCAGAGGTCAGGACTCAAGCCAGGAATGACTGATTCCAAAGCCCCCTCGCTACACAGCCATGGCGACTGTCACCAAGTCCTGCCCAAACCTCCCCACTCTCTTAAATGTCCCCGGTCCATGGCTGATGTGCTGTGTTCCAGCAAAAGGGAGAAGACGCCTATAAGCATTAAAAGGAGTTTCCCTCTAGGCCAATCCAGTTCGCCCAAAAGACCAAACTCACAACATGGACCTCCTGAGCACTGTGCTGTCTCATTCCCACCATGAGCTCTTCCCTCACACTGTGTGGAGGTAATGGGATGAAGTAACTGAAACACCACCTTGAGTCTTGGCACTGCAAGCCACTTAACGTCTAAATGTCAATTTGCCATATGCCTACCTCACTGGGCCAGTGTGAGAGCTAAATAGAGCCGTGTTCATAAAACATCTAAACCAGGCCTCCAGGTGGTGCTCCATAAATCCCCACATGTGTATAGACTCCTGTAGCCTCCAGGGCGTCACCCCCAGGACCTGAACATGGAATCCAAATGATCCTTGTATGTCAGGAGGTCTGACTCACAAGGTACCTTTCTTGGTAGCTAATGGAGACGAAATCTCAGGCCACTGGGGCAGTGCCTGATGCCCACGGGTACTCCCTCCTGGTCCCCTCTTGCACCTTCTCTCCCTCCACCACCAGCACCTCCATTCTACCACCAAAGGTGATGCAGTACAGGTGGAAAAGCCTAGACCTTGGAGACAAGAGCAGCCTGGTTTGGGACCTGGTGTGCCCCGACTATGCCGCCTCAGTTATATCACATAACCTATTGGAAGTTCAGTATCTCTAACTGAGAATGAGAATCATAAGCCCCATCTCCTAAATGTTCTTTTTGTTTTTTCAGAAAATAAATAAGACGATGCATGTAAAGTGCCTGATACAGAGTACTCACTTTGCAGATTTAAGTTCCTTAACTCTCCCCTTTTATTCCTGTATCACCTCTGGCCAACCTTGCCCCGGGTCACTGGGTGAAGAGTGAGCAGATCATGCCAAACCTATAAACACTCCTTTTCTAAGCTTTGGAAAAAGAGGTAGCACCTTGTGAAGAAGGAAGAATTATACCACATTCAGCCCTGGACTGGGAATTGAAAACTCAGATATTTATAAACAATCCATGGAAGTGCAAACTATCGTTAACCCCACTTTAAGGATGGGGAAACTGAGGTTTCGAGAGGTTAAATCACTTTCTCAAAATCACTCTGCTCTCAACGAGGACTCAGAGAGTCTCCTTCCTCAGTGGATACACACCGCAGCAAATCATTTTACTACCTAAGGTCTCGGTTTCTTCATCCATCAAATAAAGATATTAGAAATATCCAGCTGTGTAAGAAATTCATATTTTTGTCCTGGCCCTTAAGGGTATTTCCCATCACATTTTTCACGGAGACTAGACCAGGATGCCGCACCGGTAAAAAGAGCCTAAGGGCAATGGCTTGCTCTCAAGCCCTCTGTTTTCAAGGCATCGTGTTCAAGACAGGTAATGTTAAGTCATCTGACCCAGTCTCCTTTCGAGCCGGCCTGTGTGGACAGTTGGGTAGTCACCCTCTTGGATCGAAACTATTTTCAATGGCTCAGATTTCTAGGATGGAAAGGATCCTTTTCATAAAGATCCAGTTCAGCTGTGATCATTAAGCCGTTCCCTACTTCCCTGTCAGTTTTCACCAAAGCGGGGAAACTGAGCCAGTACGTGCCCACCAGCTCAGGGGGTGGGTGCTGTGGACCGAGGCAGGGGAGAGGCAGGGGAGACAGCCGTCTCCTCCAAGCTGCGTGAGGACACCCCGCTAGGACCGAAACCCAGGGCGAAAAGAGGTTCCTTAAATCAAATGCTGCTCCCCTCTCTCCCCCTCTCCATTCCCGGGCACATAAACATGTAAGGTTTATGATTGGATAAAGGTTTGGTTTCATTCCAAGCATAGAAATGGGTTTAGAAGACTTCAACTTCCTGTCTCCTAACTTTCCTGACCACAAATATTTTTTATTGTAAGCCATGAAAGCAAAGGGTTATTTAATAAATTAACACTTCAAATGCCTTTGGTTCAACCCTTAGTTCTAAGCTCAATTATTGGCCTCCTGTTCATTTAGCTCAGGCAGTTCATCCTGCCTTGCCTATTTTTAATTCCTCCACCTAAAAAGCTTTAGTTCCTATCCTTGCTGTAGTTTATGGTTTTACAATGCTTTATTGAATTGCTATATTGTAATATTTCTGCCATTTTCCCCGCCCCCCAAATAATCCTTTATGAAGAAGCATGGACACAGTGTGGAATGCAGTGAGGTAAGCGCAGCAGTCTTTATAGCATTTTACAAATTTCTCCTGGTATCAGAAATCACAAAATAATCACATTTAAAAAAAAAAAAACAGCCTAGCCCCTTGCCTGCAGGACAATGCATGGTTTTTTATTAAAAGAGGAATTTAAATTCCTTCTGTGCACAGACTGTTTTAACTATAAAGACTTAGAAAATTAATTTTTGCCTATAATGTCTTATAGATAATACTATAAAAATAGTTCCTCTTTAAGAAGCATATCTCATGCAAATATCAAAAAGCCTTTTATCTGTGTTCAAGATATCTTGTTCTATTTCTGTCCCTTGTTCCCTTCTCTTAGCAGAAGATCAGACTTCGAGAGCCCTGAATCTCAGAACTGGCTGCTGGAAGGTAGAGCCCAGGGGCTGGCCAGAGGTTGAGCTGCTGGACAGACATGTGACAAGCAGAGAGACTGAGGGTCCCAGCTGAACTTCCTACTCTGTGCTGAGCACTGCGCCAGGTGCTGAGGCAGAGGAGTGGTGGATTCGAAGGGCAAGAGAGACGGGGTTCCAGCCAGAAAGATCACGAAAGCATAGTGCTGGAGTAACAGACTAGGCCCGCAGTGCAGCATGAGAAGAGAGGGAAGGAGGTAACATGTTTTAAGCAGTATTGCCCCACACTTCCCTCCCTCATCAACCACCTTCAGGATTCTTGCACATCCTAGTACCACCCATATTTTTTTTTCTAACATTTTTCTTTAAATGATTCACTTTTTTATTTTAATTTAGATTCATCCTCAGCAATAATACTGGTTGAAGTCACTGTTTAATGTGCTTCTATATATATTTTCAAATATATATAAATTAAGTACATGACGATTAAAATTTTTTAAATGTTTCACCTGGGCATCCCTAAAAATTACCTCAGGTATACCATCAGTCATTGCCGCAGCACATGGTGGGAAACCCTGCTGTTGTGGACTAAATGTGTTCCCCCTCCCCAGAGCCACATGTTGAAATCCTAATGCCCCGTGTGATGGTGTAGGAGGTGGAGCCTTTGGGAGATAATTGGGTCATGAGTGTGGAGCTCTCATGGATGAGATTAGTGCCCTTGGAAGAAGAGACAGGAGAGCTTGCTCTGGCTTTCTGCTCTCTGCCAGATGAGGACCAGCTGTCTGTCTATGAAGCAGGTGGCAGGCTCCCACCAGACACCGAATCTACCAGCCCCTTGATCTTGAACTTCTCAGCCTCCAGAACTGTGAGAAATAAATTTTTGCTATTTAAACTGCCCAATCTGTGGTATTTTTCTTCTAATAGCCTGCCCTGATGAAGACGCCTGCCTTAAGATAGAGAAGAAACTGGAAAGGGGAAGGGATGAGAAAAAGATGGCTAGTACTTGGCATTTGTAGAAAAAGAATCTCCAAGTTGTGTCTGGTGGCGATGGGGACTTCCCATCCGTGTGTGCGTGCGCACACACACACACACACACACACACCGCAAATGAAGCGGCCTCCTTCCCCGTCTCATGGCCTTCTCTCCCCAGAGCAGACCCCAGGAGACCTGACACCCAGACCCTGTAAACTTATACTGCTTGACAGATTGCTGGGCCTGGATAGATCTGCCCAAATCCATTGTGATCCACTGGATCACCCACCCAAGCACAGCTCCTATCATTGTAGTCCACAGGATAAGCTTTCTTTCATCGGGAAGAAAATCAGTGCTCATTTTTACATTCAGCTGCTATCAACATAGTAAATTTATTGCCCACAAAGGACATGATACCTATCCGTGCCCCAAGTGTTGGACATTTTGATCTGTTAACTTCTGATTTCTGATTAGCTGGTTTCTGAAGTCAGCTACGGGATCGTGAAAAGAGCCGGGTTATGGAGTCAGCCCAGACCCTGACCAGATGCGTGATCTTGGGTAAGTTACTCAAATCTGATGACCCTCAACTTCCATATCTGTAAAATGGAGATGATGATACATACATCTAATAATTTCCTTTTTTGGTGGGGGAAGAACAAAATGCCTAGTGTACGTAATAACGAAATGCCTGCCATAGAGTTTGAAATCACACAGTAAATACACTTTTAATATGAACTTTGCGGCCATTAGAAATGACAGAATCATAGTAATGGAGACTATACAAGCAATAGCAAAATATTCTTAAGATAATTTTAAAATATTTCAAATATTCCAATATTTCAATTTGCTGTATTACAGTATCTGTGTGTGTGTTCCCTCCAATTTCACATAAGAAAATTTATGCATATGTATGTACAAAGACAAAAACATGGAAAAATAATTTTCATGCATTAGGGCTGAGATACAGTTTGAAATTAAGAACATTAGCTCTTAAACTGGGCTTTAATCCCAGCTAGGCCACTTCCTAAATATATTGTCTTAGCTAAATTACATAGTGTCTCTAAGCCTTAGTTTCCTTTTCAGAAAAATAGGGATATTAATAGTAGTATCAACTTCAGAGGTTGGTTTAGCTGGTATCCGTACATTCTGGTCTTTAGTAAATTCACAGTAAATAGTACTGTAATTAGGTGGTAGGATTATGGTGATACTTGTACCTTTTAAGAAAGGATCAATGTTCAATAATAGAAACTTCCAGTGGCCAAGTTACAACTGCATTCACTGAGTTGCTATTGTTCAACCCCAGAGTTGTACTGTGGGAAAGAGAGCGAAGAGCAAAGGCACCACTACCACCACTAGGCTGCCGGGTCAAGGCTAACCCGCACCTGGGCCGCTTGTAACCAGCCAGAGGGAAAAAGCTGCTCCTCCCACCTGGCCCAGTCAAATAGGACCTAATAACCCAGTGCTTTTTTCTCACACAGAACAAATACATCTGGAATATCCCTGAGCTGTGTCTCTACCACTGCCACTTCCAATTTTACTTCAAGCTACATTGGAAAATTTTAAATCCTCTTCAATTTGGGCTGCTTTTATTTGTATTCAGACTAAGATAGAGTGTGTATGCCAGGGGACAACTTGACCATTAAAAGAAATTCTATTTGACTGCATATATTTTTATCAATTTGGGAAAGCTATCAAAGCAGACATTTTCACTTAAAAGCTTACAAATGAAGCTGATATTATCTGGTTGGGGGAGGGCTAGGGAAATCACTAGAGCCAAAAAAAAATCTTTTTGTGTATCAATTTCACATTGCTGTTGTCATGTACAGGATGTATATTCAAATGCGTTTGCACATTTCTAAACTGATCATACATCAAAATTAGAGCCATATTGTTCCTTTTACAGCAAAACTGTTTATATAGGAAATATTGTACCAAACATTCCCTGCCTCCACCCTGGCTTGTGACTGATTGCAGAGTGAGATAAAAGCACTTATGTCCACAAGCAGGAGAAAGCCTATATGCATGCAAGAAATCAAAAGAAGGTGTGATTTTAACACAAACACTGTTACCAACCAAAAAAAAAAAAATTACTAGAGTTTATGCAAATTCAAAGGAAACAAAAAGCATATACTTATACACTGACAGTTTGAAATTTAGGGCTTGGGTTTGATAACAGTAGAATTTAGTTTGGTACAGTTCAAAACAGCCCCTGGATGCCATTTTATTTCCATGTGACCATCTGAATTAGAGTTCTTTACAAGAGACAGATACGGCCCACTAAGAGGAATCCATTTCCTAATTCACTGTAGGAAATGGTAATTAAAGCTGGCCACTGGTTCTTTAGTGTATTCTCTAGAAGGGCTGTGTTGGTTTCAAGTAAGTGCAGCTGAATTTTCCCTCCTCCACACTCAGCCATTTTTTTCCATCTTCTTCTTGCTTCAAAAACTTGCTCCAAGTACAAAGTAAAGTGGGAAGTTGGCAGTTATCCTATAAATCCGGGTTATGTTGTTAGGTCAACAAAATTGTAGATTTGATGGAGCTTAAAGGAATTTTAGAGATTATCCTATTCCACAGCTTTCAAACTTTAAATATTTTGTTAATGAAATCATACGTAGAACTCCAGCGTATAAATTAGGTTTTAAGAGTATTTCACTAGTATAAATTTATTTAAACAGCAAGCAAGAAATAGTCCTAATTTTAACATTTATCGTTTATAAAGTCAACAAGTTAGAATGAAAAGACTGATTTGATAAATCCAAAATATTGAAATTTGGGATTATGAATGATAGTTAAGAGCCTTATACCTGCCTCAGCATCTGGTTTGCTGCTGTTGAGAACATCATTTCTCACAGAAATAAGTAGTGTAACAGTTTTTTGTGGGTTTTTTTAATGGAATCAGGAAACTTAATTTTACAATTTCAAATGTCAGAAGACACTGTATTCCAAGATCTTCACAAAAAAAGGTAACCTGGCCACATATGTAGAAGGATTGACAGACTTTAACATATAGAATTTGGGGGAATATAATTTTTTGTTATTGCAATTCTTAAAATTGAATAGAAATGTACTTTAAAATAAAACTCAAATTAAATGGTTGCAAAACCCCTGAATATGGTTTTAAAACCACTGAGCTAGTCCAACCTCCTTATTTTAAAAATAGGGAAGCCAAGACTCAGAATGGAAATGATTTGCCCAACGACATACTGTGAAGTAAATGGCAAAGCTTCCTCAGTTACCCCTTTTTTTCTTGCATCTCCCATCTCTCCTTCTCTGTAGATTATTCCTTGAGCACTAAAATAAATATATATATATATATATATGTTTTATTATCTCCCATCTTTAAAACAAATGAACCAAACAATCAAGAAACAAAAAGCCTCAATCACCCAGTACCCCAACATCTTCATAATGTTAATACCTTTCTACTCCCATGTTTTAAATTTCTTGAAAAGTGTCAGCAGATGCTGTTGCCTCTTTAGTCAGCTCCAATCTAACCACCCCTCCTACTCGTCCACCAATTCCCAAAGTCTATTTTCTTTTTGCTAAATTTTATTAGCCTTTCACCTACCCCAGGTTGCAAGCTTTATAACAACAGAAGTTTTTGTATTTTGTTCATTAATGCATCCTGGTTCCCTAACACAATGCCTCACTCATAGCAAGTGCTTAATTAACATGTGTTGAATAAATAAATAAGTCATGTTAGAATCCCTACCATTTATGAATAAAACAGATTATCAAGAATATCTAAGGGCAGAGTTCTATTTTCAAATAAAAATTTATAAAGAAATAAAAGAGAAAGGAGATGGTTGGTCAAAAGCAACCGCCCTTCAATTATACTGCAATAAAATTTTTTTAATTATTTAATTTTAAAATTTAAAAGAAAGCAATTGCCCAGTAAGCACGACTACAAAATAACCATTCAGTAATCATACAAGTTGTAGTGTTGTAAGAAAGGAAGTTTCAGTTCGATTTTGTCACTCAGGTTTGCCTTCCCGGTTTTGTGTTTTATCAGCGTAGGTGACAAATGCTTTCATTTTCCCTAAGTCCTGCAATTTGGAGGCTTAAGTATGCCCTTTTGATTTTGCTTGTCAACCTGCTAGTTCATTTTCAAGCTCTGCTCGTTCTTGTCAAATGCAGCCAGTAGAACCAAGGCATAGCAGCATTATTCCGTTTCCCAAACTCCCATACTTCCAAGTAATCACAGATGACATTTTTTACCCCTGAGTATTGTATTATTTTACCTTCATATAACATGGGTTGCCATCTTTCCGTCCTCCAGTAATAATTAGTTGCTCATTACCCAGCCCCAAACAGCACGTAGTTTGGCTATACTTCAATAAGAAATGACCATAACATTCTCATGGCTTATGATGATAAAGGTTTATTTCTCATTCATATTACATGTCAGCTGCAGGACAGCTGCAGCTCTGCTCTATGAGTCTTCTCTATTCAAGCACCCAGGCTCAGGGATCAGCCCCTATTTGGGACATTTCATTCTCATGGCAGAAGGAAAACAAAACAGTGGTTCTTCAAGCTTCTACTCAGACATTGCGAATATTACCCTGGTTCTCACGTTCCACTGGCCAAAGCAATTCACATGGCAAAGGCTGCAGCCAGTGAAGTTGGAATATGTTCCTGCCATGGAGGGGGAGGTCCTGTAGAGGAAGAGATTCTACAAAGATGGGAGCAGTAAAAAGGGTAGGAAATACTTTGGAAAAGAAAAAGTAATTCTGCTGTCCTCTACAGTTACAATGTGAATATTAGGAATGAAAGACTGGAGGCCCATGTTTCTAGTTTGGGGAGTAGAGCACATCGTGATGCCACCACTCCAGCCCAGAAGTTTAGGCAGAGGAGCCCAGTGATGAAGACAAAGATTATGGATTCCATTCTGAACATGTTGAGTTATTCATGGCTGTGAAATCTCTGAATAGGAATACCTGTTTGGCACCTGGTTTCAAACTTGGATTTGAGAGACAATAACTGTGCTGAGATACAGTTCTAGAGTCGTCTCCGTGTGGATTGCGGATGGAGCCATGTGAGTGGATGAGCTCTCCCAGGGTGTACGAGGAAGAGATGAAGACTTAGAAAAGTACATTCTTAGAACTCTAAATTAGTTATCAGTGGTGAAATGAGAGCCTACGAGAGATTGAGAAGAAGAAAAAGCCGTATGAGAGGGCCATGTCATGGAAAGCAAGGGAAGAGGTTTCAGAAACATGTCTACAACATCAAAATGCTAGTAACTAGTGCTAATATCTGATGCTTACTAGGTACCAACCATTGTTCAGTCCTCCACACACACCCTCTCAATTTACACTCACAGCAGTCCCAGCAAGTGGGTTCTATTTTGTAGTTGAAGAAATTGAGATAGGGAGAAGCTAGGTCACCTGCCCACAGTCACAAGTAAGTAAAGGTGGAATGATGTGGAACGAAATTGTACAGCCCCGGAAATCACTCTCTACTTCAGAGGTTACGGAGGGAAGAAAAGAAAAGGTGGGAGCCTGATTATCAAGGCTGAAGAGTGCATGGGAGGTGAAGAAATGGAGTAATGTGGGAATCCAGGGGAGAAAACAATGACTTCTAGCTTAGCTGACCAGGAAAACTTCATCATCTTGGTAGTAAAGGTGAACATAATTTGGACGTTCCTTTCTCCATGCACTCACCCTTCCTGTCAAAGCTATAGTTTGGAATCAAGATCTTCTGAGAACTCCATCTAAAATAAAGGACAGACCTATGGGCATTTTTTCAACCTGAGGAGGTTGCCACTTCCCCGTAATGACCATCCTGCCTTTGGATCCTGTGGCGGAGATTGCTGGCTGGTCGCCAGCGTTTCCTCTTCTCCTCGTAAACACAGCTACGTTTCCCAGGCGCCTTTGCATCAGATAAGCCACATGGCTGCATTCTAACAATGACCTGTGGAAAGTAATGATGTGCCGCAGGCCTGGCCCATAAAGAACTCTGCTGTTCAATCCCCCATTCTCCTCTCCCTTTTGCTTGCCCAGCATGACCTGCGGTGAGAAACCACATGTCGAGGATGGCAGCGCCTCCATTCACCTGGACACCTGAGTGATGGCACAGAGCATCCACCCACCCTAACTAATGAGGAACATCTGCGCAGGACTGTCCCACGAATGAGAACATTTGATGATGTTAAACCTCTAACATTTTAGAATTTGTTACGGCAGCTCTTACAAACGTAACCAACAAAGATCTCTTTCTCTGTTACAGCCACCTCACATTTCCATTTCTTGAATACCTTTGCATCTTCCTAGGAACTTTTTGTACATCTCTGATCTTTTGAACATCATAAATTGTATGATCTCTGGAGAAGAGATAAGAAGATAAAATCCAAGTCTCTTTAGAGGAAGAGATCGTGTTTCCACATAGAATTTTACTCTAAACTCCTTTGGGCCCCTTTTCCTTTATAGACAAAGAAAAGCATGGAATAGACAGGAGGCCTAAGCCTCTTTGTAGCATAACAAGTCTGCTTCTGTGATGCAGTGACAAAGGTGTCAATGAGAGCATGCATTGATGTAATGGAAAGGTCACCAGATTCAGAGTCAGATAACCTTATTGCATCTGCATGACTTCAGGCACATCACCTAATATCTCAATTTCCTCACTTGTAAAATATGAATAAAGATACCTACTTTTCAGCCAATGATGTTTGTTTATTCATTTAACTGACATTGCTGAAGCACCAAATTGGTTGCAATGCCAACATGAAATGAGCGTGTATATCTGGAGGGGCTTTGTAAGCCATGAAGCACTCACCAATGGCTGACGATGCTGTCTCTATATCTCTCTAGCTAGCTGCGTTCCTGTTAATGTGTGTCTGTGTTTGAAACCAGTAAGAGAGCTGTGAATGTGCACTATCATCATAACCAAAGGATTGCAGTCGATCTTGGAGACTGCAAAAAAGGATTTTGTAAAATTGCCCCCCATATCCCACTGGCTACTTTGCAATTTCCTCACCTAGAGACACTGGTTTCGTTCCCCTCCCCATCCTTATGTGCTAGCATCACCAACACTGGGGCTCTTCCTCTTTTTACAGACTCTCCTATTTCCCCAGTACGTCGAATAGGCAAGAAGCAGAACTGCAGCCAGTGGTGAGCAGGGAGCAGAGCCCATCAGTCTGCTGCGCCGTGCCAGATCACCTTCACGGTCAGCGTTTCAACCACCAAGGCAGCTCCATCAGTATTAGGGAAGCAGGTCTCATCTCCGTAATTCTCAGTAGATTTCAAGGGCATGTAGAAATCTAGAATCAAAGAGCTCTACTCTCTCATTACCACCTGCCAGGGCTACCATGGTCATTGTCAAAGGAAGCTGTTTCCCACCACAGATTTGGGATCATTGAATGTCAGGACAGGAAGGAGGGCGAGGCTGGTAGGCTGTTCTCTGGTTCTTTTTTTTTTTTCTCTTACAGAAAACATTTCAGTTTCTGAAAGAATTCTGCAACTAAATAGCTCCATAAAGGTTCGTAAACCACTGAAGCACACGTCATGAGGCAAGTGATTTACTCTCCAATCCTCAATTTCCTCAACTGTAAAATATGGGAAATAATTTGTCTTTCTTTCTGCCACAAGCGATTGTTGTGAGCATAAATGAAATCATTTCCACAGATGCAGGAGGTATTACTATTACTTTCTTTATCACTGTATTCCTGAAGACCAGCACCAAGACCTGAGCCTCAAAATCATGTCATCAACAGGGTATCTTCTAGGTCAACTGTACTGGATATAAGACTAGATTATTTCAGGTTTAAAGTATGCAGGATCTCTCTGAAATTAAGACTTTGGATGGTAGTAAAGTCTCAGAAATCCAGATACTGCAAATTCAGAATATTATCACCCCTTGGAGGGAACTAAAACGTACCTTTGCACCAATGATGAAATAAGGACTTAATGTGTAAACAAGGCTTCAAGGGGAGTGTAGACCCTACTCTCGAGTTAGTCATCAAAGCATTTTGCTCAGAACTTTTAAAGTTATTTCAAAGCAACCTCTTCCTATAAATAAGTAATATAGCAATTCTGAAATATTCTTCCCTCTTTGTTATGGCAAGTGCCGTAAGGGCCTACTCACAAAGCTTTTGTTAACTGAGTTTCCTTAATTAAAAATGTATTGGTGAAAATATTCTCTAACTTAGAATTTATACCAAGAATGAAAATTACCTTTTATTGAGTCCTCCTTGATGTTAGGCCACTGTTTTAAGTGTTTTCACACATCATCTCATTTAACCTAGATGCCAACATGACAACTCCATGATGTATTGCAGAGGAGATTATTTTTACCAAGAGGAAAGCCAGGCTCAGAGTTTAATTAACTTGTCCAGTGTCCTGAAGCTAGAAGGTGCTAGAGCAGGGTTACAAACCAAGGATTACCTGATTCTAAAGCCCTTTCTCTTGACCATTTTTCTCTTTTGTCTCTTAATTAAGATTGACTTTAATCCAGTTAGGACAATTTAGTAGGGACTTTGCTACGATGAAATTTGGTAAGAGGGTCAGTCTTCACACCATCAGCTGGCACGGTTCCTAGAAGACAGTGGCCACCCTTCAGCCTGGCTGGGTGTCATCATCTGTGGATGCCAGGGGAGGTTTGATGCTCACGACGACTTCCAAGTTCCCATTATTGTCAGGGAACTGATACGTTTAAGAAACGACCTGTGCAAGGTCACAATATCACCCGGCACATGGGAAGTGAGCATGGAAGTTTAACTCAGGGACTATTAGGCTCATGGACCATCTTCCCCTTGACCGTCTTCTGACATCGCTCCATGCAGCAGCCCTGGCATATAGAGGGAGGGTAAAGGACAAAAAGCATTAGTCTTTCTTGATCCCTCCCAAGAAAGAAAAGAGAACCAGCTGGAAAGGGCAGTGCAGTTGTCTTGCGGTAATACAGGCTTTCGAGGGAGCTGGCCCCAATGTCAGGAATGTGCAACTCTATCTGCTGCTGATTTTCTCCCCAAAGAGAGACCCTCTGGAACGTAAACGTCAACCAAGAATTGGATTTTTCTTACAATGTCAACAATTACTTTGTTACTAAAGAAAAATCTGGGAGGGAGACAGCAGATGGGCACATCTGACAGGGGGCAGGGAGGAGAGAGCAGTGTTCCAGGTAGTGGAGAAATTGTTCAAGGACAATTTGTGTATGAAAATATAACCCCTATAAATCTGCCAGAGCCAACAGGGCTGAAGACGAATCACTTACGGAAATGTGTCATCTCTCCCCAGCAAAGCTGACCAAAGGCTTAATTTAGGTACACGCCCTGCTTGTGCTGGGTTTCGGATATTTTTTTAAGTGAGGCATGGGCAACAAAGAAGTAAATTGATATCAGTTCCCCTGCCTTGTCCCGTTAATAGCATCTTTTGCGTCCTGGTATTTTTAGAGCTTTGGTTCAACATATAAAAGCCTATGCCATAATCCAGACCAGCGACCATATCATTACCATGGCAATAGAATATTGGCCTAGGAGCTGGAGAGCCAACTTCTTGTCTCAGTGCCACCATCAACTTTCTTGTTCTTGTCGGCATGAAGGATGGAAGAGCTGATCCATTATTCAGCCAGTTGAGAACTGCCTAAGCAGCTCATTTAACCCGTTAAGACATAAGTCACATTAGGGCAGGGAATTTTTTTCCTATTCATGCTGTGTCCCCAGTGCCTGAACCATGACTAGTTCACAGTAAAGGGTGGCATTAATAAATGAAGCATCAATTCATTTATCCATCTCAAAGACTGATGCAAAATATGCATGGGTTTTCCTTCCACGGAACTGCAAATGATATTATCTCACTCAGTGTTTTCTCTGAGACCTGGGGGAAGCATATTCCCATGCTACTTTAACTGCTGGTCCATGATTTCGGAGTAGGAACTCACCTCTGGGAACATCCTGCACCAACAAATACTTCCACTTAATTTTCAAACCCTCCATACCAACTCTTTATTGCAGTGGCTCACTTTTTTTTCTTTTGTTTTTTTTTTTTGACATGAACCATTTTTAAAGTCTTTATTGAATTTGTTACAATATTGCTTCTGTTTTATGTTTTGGTTTTCTGGCCGTGAGGCATGTGGGATCTTAGCTCCCAGACAAGGGATCAAACCCACACCCCCTGCATTGGAAGGTGAAGTCTTAACCACTGGACCGCCAGGCAAGTCCCTGCAGTGGCTCACTTTCTTAACTTCATGTGTTCACCAGCTTGGATAATATAGGTTACAGACAATTACACAAAGAGCTGTGCTCAGAATTATTGCTCTCTAGATTATCCAATTCCAGTTTCATTTCCTCATACTTTTTAAAAATGAATGATCTGTCTGCTTGTCACAGGAGGTTTTAGAAGAGAGTCTTCTGATGTGACCTTGGTTGAGTCACTTCTCCTTTCTGGGCCTCCATTTCCTCATCTCGGAGACAAGGCAGTTGGGCCAGATCAGAGGCACCAATATGGCAACACTCAAGAGTGGATGGAAACCATAGACACGTCTTATGTGACCAACACAGAGGGTTTTGGTTTTTTGTTCCTGTGTGTGGTAGGAGGTGGGAGAGGAGGTAGGGGAGTTCAGTTGCTTAGTTGCCAAAAGATAAAGACATTTTCACATAAGCATCCAGAAATCCAAATTTCTGTCTTCTCTTTAGAAGTCAGCTCTGGCAACACTGGGTTCAAAGCCACAGAAGAGCAGTGGGGGACTGTGCCCATTCCAGATAGTTTGATCTCTCTGGTTCTCCCCGTGCCCCCAGACCCACTTCATTCCTTAGTGCTGACCCCTGAACTAGGTGAGCTCTGAAATTCCTCCTGTAATAAGCATTCTATTATTCTGGAATTATATAAAATACTGTCAGTTGCTATTAGGTCACTACTAAGCATTTAATGAGAGTCGACATTGGGTAAAATGTTGTGTTGTTACTATCTATGATTTTATTTTTATTTTATTTATTTGGCCATGCCGGGTCTTAGTTGCAGCACTCGGGATCTTTAGTTGTGGCACGCGGGATTTAGTTCCCTGACCAGAGATTGAACCTGGGCCCCCTGCCTTGGGAGCTTGGGGTCTTAACCACTGGACTACCAGGGAAGTCCCTATGATTTATTTTTTAAGATCATGGGGACACTTGATGCTCTGAGTCTCAGCTTCCTCATCAGTAATGAGGGGAGTGGGCTGCTGATCAAGGGGCCATGAGACCCAGAGGTTCCATGCAACCCACCGGCCTCATTTGAATGTAAAGCTATAGGATTAGAATGCTACCTGTGTGGCTACTTCTCAAATACGCCCAGATATTAACTGAATGTCTGTAAACTCTTAACACTTTTCTCACTGACATTCTTCTAGTCAATGAAGTAGACAGTGTAAGTAAGACAGTACATTTTTCCCGTGGGACTCAATAAAGCTATTTTTATTTTGAAAGGAAAATAAATAGAGCCCATAAATTTTGTTTATTTTTTTCTGAGTAATCCCTTCCATTTCTCAAATTCTGTGATTCTGTATTTTGTTATGCCTTTCCCCACCCAGAACAAAATACTCTAAAACAAGATATTCTATAAATATCATATTTGTAGAAAAGAATAAAATTGAAATTTCCTAAATATGCTCTCAGTGCTTTTCAATATGATTACATTCTGGTGTCACAGGAGCCCTGTGACATACTTATTGTCACCCTACTTCACTGTGAGAGACCAGTAAGAGCTGGAACTCAGTGTGGTCTGATGAGAAATCCCAAGCTTTTCCCACTATACCTTTTGGCCTCCTAGAAAAGTATGTTTTCCAAATTGTAGCCATTAGGTGATTTTAGGTGGAAGTAAGCACTAAAGAGTTGACTACTCCTGCATTACTGACTGTTAGTAAATACATACATTCTTCTCATTGAGGAACTGATTTTAGGTTTAGAAATTTGTAAAGCTCCCAGGTTCATCAATAATTATTTTTCATTATTGGCTTTTCATTTTTTTTTTAAACTTTTAAACAACGTTTTTGTTTCCATTGTACTTATTTTTATGATTACCTTCTGTTTACTGCAAGTGACACTGATTTTTCTTTTAGTCATAAAAAGTTTTGAAAACGAGTCAGTATAAATAAATAAATTACAACCAGGTGGGAAACAGTGCAGGTGGCAAGTTGATAAGGCAAAAGTCAGAAACACAACCTGCTAATGTCTGAAGTTGGAGGAACACTGGTCTGAAGGAGGAGGGATGTGGTCAGGGCTCTTGGGAGGGGCTGGCTCTATATACAAGTCAATTAAAGTCCTTCAGGGAGCAGCAGTCTTGTTGCCTGAATAGGGAGAAGGGCCAGAAATAATGAAGTGTCAACAGGGCAGCATGTTCATCAAGGAACAGCTCTCTTTTTTGTCTTCTCAGTGTTTTTCCTCATTTCCTCCTCAGTACACCTCTGTCCTATTCCCCAGCTTCACCCCACCCAGCACCTATTATTTTTCTATTAGGAAGCTCATGCATTTTAAAATCCGGCTTAATTGGTCCCTGACGTATCTGGCATCTCTCTTGAGCCCTAAAATCACTCAACTCAAGTAGAAATGTTCTCCTCTCCTCAGTAGAGTAAATGGAAACTATCTACAAAGAATAAAATAAAGAAATAAAGATTCCTTCTCTAGAAGAGAACATCAACTAGAGTACAAAGTAGAAAACACCAAGTGCTTAGAAAGACATCAGCTTTGTTTTATTGCTCCATTGTTTGTAATAAATTCTTAATAGCTTGAAAATCTTAATTTTTTTTCCACTACCAATTTAATCCTCGGCCACTTGGCAAAGTGACTTTTTTTTCTTTTCTGCCTCTTGTTACCCCAGTGCAGAAGCTGGGTATTTGGATATATGAGTCCTGAATTATGAACACTTACAAGAAAAATACCAGCTCTGTGCTGGGAATAGCACCAAGAGCTATCAAGGCCTAGACTGTTGCAAATTATTGGGAGCAGACTATCTCTCCACCCTACCGTGGAACAGAGACTCAGAACGTGCAGAGAATAGAGACAAAGTCTGCAGGGGTACTTGATGTGTAGTGAAATCTTTCATAACTCAGAAGACACAATTGCATCTAACTTTTATACTAACCACATATTACTCATTATAAAATTATTGCAGGATTAGAAATACATGCCAAATATGCCGTAACTTCCTCCACCCAGACTATGGCAGGCATTACTAATCAATCATGCAACTCTTTCCTGTTAGAATGGGGCTGGAGAAGGCGGGCCAGAAAGGACAAGAATCTCCCCTATTCCTGATGTTTCTTTCTTGTAGAGGGAGCACCTTTAGTGTAACACTTCTGGCTTCACACTATTTCCTCACTGTTTCTTCCTCAGGGAAGGAAAGAGACATAATCTGATTCGCGAGCTTTGAAAGAAACAGTAGCCATGGGTTGCTAAGCATACCCACCCAGAGAGTGTATACTCCTGACTTTTCTCTGTCAGCTAATGAATGTATCAGTGAAAGCCTTGGCCTTGGGCGAGATTTGCGGTGACCCAGTGCTGCCTAAGACAGGTGTTGTTTCTTTTTTTTTTTTAAAATAAATTATTTATTTATTTTTGGCTGCGTTAGGTTTTCGTTGCTGCACGTGGGCTTTCTCTAGTTGCGGCGGGCGGGGGCTACTCTTCGTTGCGGTGCGCGGGCTTCTCATTGCAGTGGCTTCTCTTGTTGAGGAGCACGGTTTCTAGGCGCGCGGGCTTCAAGCAGTTGTGGCACATGGGCTCAGTAATTGTGGCTCACGGGCTCTAGAGTGCAGGCTCAGTAGTTGTGGCGCACGGGCTCAGTTGCTCCGTGGCATGTGGGATCTTCCCGGACTAGGGCTCAAACCCGTGTCCCCTGCATTGACAGCTGGATTCTTAATCACTCTGCCACCGGGGAAGTCCAAGACAGGTGTTATTTCTTTAATGCCAGAGGTAAGGATGGGGAAACCGACTTGCACAGCAGATATAACTCACATTCTCCAATTTTAACATAAAAAAATTTTTTTATTTTATATTGAAGTATAGTTGATTTAAAATGTTGTGTTAGTCTCAGGTATACAGCAAAGTGATTTAGTTATATATATACATATATCTATTCTTTTTCAGATTCTTTTCCTGTATTAGTTATTACAGAGTATTGAGTTGAGTTCCCTGTGCTATACAGTAGGTCCTTGTTGATTATTATTATATATATAGTTGTGTGTACATGTTCTCCAATTTCAACTTTAAAAATAACAAATGTAATGTTTGACTCTCTCTGTCTTAGTCTTTTGCCCAGTTAAAATTGAGACCTGGGGCTTAAGAGAAAGGTGATACTTACTGAGTCCCTCAAAACCCCTCAAAAGAGCAATTGATTAGGGTTTTCACAGGAAATTAATGTTCAGTCTAATACACGCCAGGAGCCACAAGGTGCTACAGTTTAAGCTGAAGAGAGACATGAGGTCAGTGTTGTTTGGAGCCATCTGCTGACCCTTAGACAAGACCCTACACAGAAGTGACAATTTTCATCACCAAGTTCTAGAGATTTTGCAATACAGAGAACCAATTTTGTCATTGCTGCAGGCATAATCTGGCCCAAGCAACTAACCCAACTGATCAAACTCATAGACAACTCTCTCATGCTTCTGTTGGAAATGTAAATTGGTGCCATCTTTTATGGGCCATTTTAGTAGCGCATAGCCATATTCTAAATGTATTTACACTTTGTCATGGCATTCCACTTCTGTGTATCTATCTCACAGAAAATGCACAAAAATATATGTTCAAGTTCACTGCAACACGTCATGGAAAATTGTAAACTACCTAGATATCCAGAAATAAAGAAAAGGTTCAATAGTTGTGGGATATCATGCAGCATTTTGTTCTTTCCTGTGGTGTATCTCTACTGTGTGTCAGTGAGTGGCACGGGGATAGGTGAGAAAGGAATGTCCCCTTAGTCCATATTTCTTCTATTTGAAATTTTAAGTGAATTTAAATTTACTTAATTTTATAATTAATCATTAATAAGAAAAATTGAACTCTGATGTAATAGTTTTTAATTCACAGTCTTTTTTTCCTGGGCACAGGACGCTTCTGCCTGTCATTTAGATTGTTCCCCATGATCAAAGGGCCTGGAAGCTGAGCGAGAAGGAAGGCTGGTGGATGAGCGTGGAATTGGGGCCAAGGTAGCAGCCATCTAGAGGAAAGAGTTATCCCAGACCCAGGCGTGCCTGAGTAATAACGCTTTCCCTCATAATAGAATCCAGCTTTCCAAGGACTGATGTTCCTGTAAGTGCCAAAATCGAAGTCTCCTCCTTTACAATGCTGGCCGAAGAGCACCTGAGTCGTCTTCTTTGGCTTCTTATTTCAGAAACTTCAAGCAGATCATAAACACCTTCTTTCTTCTGTCAGATCCTAATACAAGGGGTTGAGTTTCAGCTTTGACCAGGTGCCTGCCCTTGAGAAGATGAGAGCTGCCTACCTTCCTCTTGAAGAGTCACGTCCGCGTTCTAAAGGCTGCGGGTAAAAATTCTATCTGATTTTGTCTCACTCAAATTTATATAACCCATTTTTCTTCCTGAAAAAAACCTGTTTCGTGGATCAAAGTTTATTCAGCACTTTAGGAAAACTTGCCAAAGTTCTATTTTTCAGCATGTTAATATTCTCCCTTGATTGGACACGAGCTATCCCTCTCTCCCTATGACCTCTTCAGCCACTCAGGCTTTTTCTTGGTGCATGTCATTTCCAGATAGTTGGTCTCGTTGGGCATATGTGAATTCTAGGTATTGACCACCCACCCTTATAATCACAGTCTCCTCTGTGACATAGGATTTGGTTTGTAGTTTACAACAGTGCCTTGGATAAAGGCTTTCTCACATCTGTGATTTTATTTTGTTCTCACAATAGTTTATCAGGTATGAGTGTCTGTGTCATCTGTCCTACTGGGAAGTGAAGTAACTGAGAATATGTGTAAGTGATGATGGAACCAAGCCTCTAACTGGTATCTCCTACCTTTCAGTCTTCAGCTAGAAGCCCATTAAACCCTTGCACAAGGGCTCTCAATACACTGGACTTTTTAAATCATTTGAAGCCTGGTGCACTGAGGGCTTAGGCTGGTAGGTGACGTCTAACTTTAAACCACTAGGTTTCTCTCTATTAAATAGGCTGACACCACTCTAGTCATGGCTGTTCATTTACCATTGTTGTTATCTAGCAGCATTCCTGTCCCTCTGGGGAAGAGCAATGCAACTACAAAACTTATTCAAAAAGTCATGGAGGGACTCCCCTGGTGGCGCAGTGGTTAAGAATCCGCCTGCCAATGCAGGGGACACGGGTTCGAGCCCTGGTCCGGGAAGATCCCACATGCCACGGATCAGCTAAGCCCGTGCGCCACAACTACTGAGCCTGTGCTCTAGAGCCCGCGAGCCACAACTACTGAGCCCGTGTGCCACAACTACTGAAGCCCACGCGCCTAGAGCTCGTGCTCTGCAACATGAGAAGCCTGCGCACCGCAACGAAGAGTAGCCCCCACTCTCTGTAACTAGAGGAAGCCCGCGTGCAGCAACAAAGACCTAACGCAGCCAAAAATAAATGAATGTATTAATTTTTTTTAAAAAGTCATGGAGTTCCAGGAATATTGAGATAATTCTCAGTTCCAGGAATATTGAGATAATTCTCTAGCACCAGAGAATTCTTTATAGAAGAGAGACCCTTGAGCTGGGTTTCAATGAATGCTGAGGAAGGGAAGGTTGAGTAGAGGCATTCGAGGAACATGAATGTCATAGACAAAAACATGACAGTAATGAAGTTTTTTCTGTCCTTTCAAGATCCTGTCTCCCACTATTTAGATAGAATATTAAAGATTATCAAAGGCAGTAGTGAAAGCAATTCCTCTTTGTCTGAAGGCATCCCTGAGCTTCAAGAGACAGCCAGATGTTAGGGCACTAGGCACATTTTCTTTGCAAACTGGTTTGCAAAGAAATTGCATTACTTGTTCTTGGGACTAAGTTGCTTATCGGTGGCCCATTCTTTGATTCACACAACTGATGTCTTTTCATTCTTATGCTAAGTGTATGCAAACACAACCTGAAGAAAATCCTCAGACACCTATCTCCAACTGTACTACCACCCCTAGGGCCCTACAGTTTAAGTTCTAGAGTTGGTAGAGCAGTTGGGACTTCTGTGTCTCTTATTTCCCAACTACAAAATAATGTGGAAGAGCAAGATACCAAAGGAGGAGACCCTTGAGGGTGTAGATGAACAGATCAATGTTTATTGAGTGAGGTATTGGGAAGCGAGGGATTGGGTGCAAAGCCAAGCAAAATCCCCAAGTTATCAAAATGAGTTCAATTAATTTACTCCTAGACTGCTTCTCAGATCACATACCCTTTGCATGGCACCCAATTAAAAAAAAAACAAAACAAAAAACCATCTACCAGTAAAGCACTTCCTATCTGGCAGAAAAGTCAACTACTCCATCAAAAATCACACAATATAGTTATTTACCCATTTCGGGTCCCCTCAGGGCTCAATCTCCCATAGTAGATGGTTTTCTTTTTAACCAGATAAATTTATCTTCTTTGATTAACTAGCAAATGTTCCTTTCCCAGGAGATGGTGCCTTAACACCCGAGGGTCAATTTTATTCCTTTATTTCTAAATCCTACAAATTATTCACGTCCCCTTAGACGCTTCCTCCTCAGTAAATTTGGGCAAGTTATTTAATCTCTTCATGCTTCAACTGCTAAAAAGGACTACTGAGAGTGCTTATATCATAAGAGTTGTAAGGATTAAAAGAAATAATTCAAAGTATTTAATAGCGCTCCTAGCACATAATGAGTACTCAATAAATGTTAGCTATTAATTTCACTTTGAACATTCTCTGGTTACAGTCATTGGTTGTTTTGCACATCTGCAAAACGTTTTCCAGTGGCTAAGGCAAGGAAGTTCTAGTACTTTTTCTTTCTATAATATCTTATAAGTAATACATTGTAGAAAATTTTGAAACTACCAGAAAGTACAAATAAAGAAACATAATTGCCTTAATTCTACTATCAACATCAACTTGTATGTTTTAAGTTAAAAATATTTCCTTTTAAAAACAAGAGTATTTTTAATATCTTTCCAGGTCAATAAACATGTTTCTATTACATTCTTAATATGTGCATATTTTCCTTTATTAGTGTTGCACCATGATTTATTTAACCGACCCTCTATTTCAATTACTTATGTTGCTTCCAACTTTTTGTTATTTTGAACAATGTTCTGGGGTAAATTTTATATTCCTTTTGTGAACTTGTCCAAATGTTATTTAGCATAAATTCATAAGAGTGAAATTTCTGGGTTTGAGGGAATGCTGTATTTAAAGGACGTATTATATATATACTGCCGAATTGTCTTTCAGAAGAACTGTGCAAAATTGGCAGTCTCCCCAATGGGGCAAATTCCATGCTCTCATTTCCGACCCAACACTGGCTACTATTTAAAATATTTGCCAAGTTGATGGGTATAGACCTAATTTCATTTTTTAATTAAAAATTTTTATCAAAAGTGATAATGAAAAGTAATGATGAAAAATTTTTTATCAAAAGTAATGACGAAAACTTAATACATTCACCGAACATTTGGATTTTTTTCTTCCGTGACGTCCCTGACAGTTTCAACAAAGAGATGGCAAAATGTGTTGCCAAAAGCACAGACTCTAGACTGATTACCTGAATTTGAATCCATATTGAATCTCTTCCTAGCTGTGTGACCTTAGGCAAGTTACTTATCCTCTCTGAGTGTGCCTCAGTGTCTTCGTTTAAAACTAGTGGCTAATACTAGTGCTTACCATATAAAGTTAAGTACACGCAGGCATTTCGGACAATGAGCTACTGTTACTGTTTGCCCATTTTTCACTTGGTGTTTTGGACTTCTTTAGGTGGACATGGTGAAGAAGGCAAAGTGGAGGATACAAAGAAGCAACAAGGTAAACAGAATGCATAAAGAAACATGAAGTGGCATGCTAGCTCCTACATTTGAACCTTTCCAGTATTTTCATGTGTTTTAAAGAGTGAAGAACAGGAATGGTTTCATGCATTGTTATCCACTTTGTGAAACCCAGTTTAACCCAAATGAACAGAAGCCGTGACAACATGGAATTTTCTTGGTCTATGCATGACACTGTCCCCCAGGTCAAGCAGCTCCCAGGCTGTGCTGTCTTTCACCTATAATGACCCATGTTGAGCAGGCCTGATGAAGTACAGCTACATTTGTCCCAGAAGTCTAGGGGCCCCAGCCTCTGGATCTCAAAATTCAAATTATCTAAGAATTCCTCTCCTCTCCCTGTTACAAAGCACAAAGAGGGGTTTTTAGAACCCAGTTTTGTACTCTACTATTGTCCTCAGATTCGAGCACTATCTAGAAATGCACACAGTCCCAGAGCTTTCATGGAGGGTCAAAAGGAACCTCAGAGCTCATCTAGTTGAACCTCTTCATTCACAAGGAAGGTTCTGGATCACTATAGTCACAACAGATCCAAGAATAGGAAAGCAGAGAGCTCAGGGTGCTTCCTAACTTTTGGAGTTTAGGAGCCTTCCATGTAATTTGTTTTAAAATGTTTAAACCAACCCCAGTGTTGGTGGGATTAGCTAAAGATGGAGGAGCCACAGTTACTCTCGTCCATTCTGCTCATACGTCCTGTCCCAGAATGACCTGAGGCACTTTATGAAGGTGGAATTTCATAGCATGTATTTGAGAACCATTTGTCTAAGGACGATCATTTCTCTTCCTCCCCCCACCAACATCCCAAACTTCTCTCCTCAGAGCTTTGCCTTCCGTAAGTCACCCAACACCACTTCCCATCTCTGGGTCTCAGCTTCCTCCTGTGTAAAACAAGGGTGCTCTCCTAAAAGATGCCTTCCAGAACAAACATGTCATGACTCCATTTAAGGGCCTATATATTGACTCAAAGAATGTACTTTCCTGAAACAAAATACTTTATGACAACAGAAATCACCATCTCCACAATTACTGTTATTGAAAAACAGCTCAAGAGGTCCACACAGATTTTTAGCCAGACACAGAAAACAACTCAGGGCCCCTCACTTCCATACCTTGACAAGCCAGGTACACTCAAAATGGGCACTGCTTCCAAAAATAAAAACATGGGTCCTAACTTAGGGAAGGGCAGTTTAAAAGATCAGCTTACCTGGCAAATACAACTCTACAAACATAACTTTTCAATACTTCCAAGGAAAAATTTCAAAGCTGATTTTAATACCATCTTTCCTGTGATGTCTTCCCAAATGGCTGCAATTCCTGCCCTCTCTCCATGGTACCACGGTCCTTAGTGGCTGGACCCGTGATTCTCATCTCTGGTTGCACATTAGAATTCCTTGTCTGGGGGAGGGAAGGGGGTAAAAAATTCATACGATCCATGTACTTACCCTCAGAAATTTTGATTTAATTAACCTGGGGGTGTGATCCCAGTGTCATATCTTAAAAACTCCGCAGATGAGCCTAGTGTGCGGCCACAGCTGACTGCCAGTGTAGATGAACTGACTCCAAAGTGGGATACATACTTCATCAAAATGCTGAAAAAAGTTATAGAATGTCTTCTTATATATTTTTTATCTCATTCTTTTAAAATTCTTTATAATTTATATTTTGAGTATATTAGTATATATTAGTACATTTGTAACAGATTAGTGCAGAGGTAAATATATATTTTATCAACAAATATACACGTATCTGGTGTGCATTCTAAAACAAGGGTTTTCTGATAGAAGTACATCCTCCAAAAGTTTGAATCTAAATAATTCATTGGGTAAGTAGCCATTTTCTTTAATTATAGTCTTTGTGGTCTGTTGCTAGCTAATTTTATGCTGTTATTTGCCTTTCATCTGTGCATTTTGTCTTGTCTCTGAAAGTAGATTGTAAATGCCTTTAAGGCAAAGATTCTGATTCCTGCTTTTTACTAACCTTCATATTTCTTGGCATGGTGTATGACCCATGGCTGTTCAACTCTGGGCAAACCTTAGTTTCCTCATTTAAAAAATACTGGTAATAATAGTACCTTCATAGCATTATTATGAGGGTTACATTTGAGATAATTCAGACATAGTTCCTAACATATATTATGTTGCTCAGTGAGTGGGAGCTATTTTATTACTTGTTTGTTGAATTGAATTCTTACATCCCATACATATGGAATGCCAGGTACCATGCTAGAAAATGAGAAAAAAATGTATAAGACATGGTTTCCCCTTTGAGCAACTCGTAGTCTAACAACAGCAAAAAAAACCCCAGACGTTTAAACACTCAATCATAAGGATACAAAATAAGTGCAAAGATCGGCATATTATAAAATTCTATGAGAATATAAGTAAGGGAGCAATTAATTTTTCCTAGTGCCTTGAAGCATGAATAGGAGTTTTCCTGTGGACAAGGAAGAGGCAGATGCTTGAAAGAAGAGCATAAGCAAATGCATAGAGCACTTGTTCTCGGAGTGCAGTCTGGGAATCCACGGGAATCCCTGAGACCACTTCAGGTGGTTAAAATAACAATCATCATAATACTAAGACATGGTTTGCTTTTTTCACTCGCATACTCTCACAAAAGTATAGTGGCATTTTCCAGAAGCTACATGGCTTGTGATATTCAACAGATTAAATGTAAAAGCAGCTATGAGAATCCAGCTGTCTTCTATTAAAGAGATTTATGAAAATGTAGAACAATGCCCTCTCTTTTCACTAAGTTAGAGTTACTTTTTAAATACACGTATGTCAACATGTAATGTGTTTATTATTATTATTTTTAAATGAGTTAATGAATATTTAAAATATTTCAATTATAATTTCTAATGTGGTAAATACATACATGTATATATTTATATTTATATATTTATATAAAACCACCATAAACAAAAGCTCTTTGAGGGCCTCAGGAATTTTTAAAAGTGAAAAGGTTCCTCAGACCAGTAGCATAAAGGCATAAAGTTGCATGGCGTGTTCAAGGAATAAATGAATAAATGAAGACGTGCAGTTAGCTGCCTCCAGTTCTTTTAGGAGTAGAGTGTAAATTATAAATATATACATAACACATTCATACACAACGAATATGATTACCATATCCTCTCAGCCCATGAATAACAGATAAAGTATGCTAAAAGGCTGAAAGATTTAACCTGAATCTATTGGTGATTTTTGGAAAGGAGGAGGGAGCAGATTTAGTTAATCCAGTGAAAGTCATCGCATATAAATTTGCAAAATACTCCCTGGACTGAGGTCATGTGTTTAATTTTAGCAAGTAGGGTGAATACGTTTGGGTAGGTATTTATACTAAGCAGTGGACTGAACTGGAGATAGGTTTGACAGTGGAAACAGTGATACAATCTTTATTATTTTCAATGCAAAAAAAAAATGAACTATTAATGTGATGTTCTGGTTGAGAATTTAAACTCTCAAAAAATCTGGAAATTCAAAGTCATGGTACCCATAGCAACCATAACTCTGCCCCCTTGCATGCCCAGTGTGGAGTATTTTGTATTGCAGTACATGCTGTGAAATCTATGCCTAAATGTGCTATATAACAGAGTTACAGTTGCTGTGGGAACTGTAACTTTGAATTGCCTGCCTTTTGTATCATTAAACTTTCAGCTGAAGTATTGCATTAAAGGAATTTTTTTTTCCTCCACTGCATTTCCTCATTAAAAAAAAAAAATTGATTGGGTGTTTTTTTTTTAAAGGATGTAAATGATGTTAGACTCAAAAGGAAGGATAATGCATTCTTGTTTCCCAGATATATGCACTGATATAACGTTAGTGAATTACCACATTTACATATTTCAACCTTCAATAACAAGTCATAAAATAATCCTCGATTTACATAGAACCTTTAATCCTGAAGGATCCCATCACACACACAGACACACAGTAACCGAACCACATTGGACAAGAAAACTCAATAAATACTTAACAGCGCCCAACAAAATTATACAGTGCTTTAGGACAAGCAGTCAGGAAGAAAGGTACTGTCATCCATTGGTGGAACACAAACTGAGGAGTGGGGAATCTCATGCTCCACTCCTACTTTTTTGATGGCATTGGCTCTGTCTTTGACCTTGAGTCAGCAACTTGAATCCCTCACAACTCTGGGTATTCCATTTTCTCTGTTTACTGAGGAAGTATTTCCAGGACCAATGACAAGAAAAGACTTCAAAAGTTCATTTGGTTGTGTATACTGCTGCCAGCCAAGGCACATACCTACATATTCTAGAACAGGCAATTACAATTACAAACTTCTACTACAAAAGGCAAGATAGTAAATATTTTAGGCTTTGAGGGCCATACGGTCTCTGTCGTAACTACTCAACTCTGCTGTTTTAGTGATAGATGCCATGGACAATACATAAATGAATGAGCATGGCTGAGTTCCAACAAAATTTATTTATGGACACTGAAATTTGAATTGCATACAATTTTTATTTGTCACAAAATATTTTTCTAGTGATTATTTTCAACCATTTAAAAATGTAAAACACATTCTTAGCTCGTGGGTTGTACAAAAACAGGTAGTAGGCTGCAGTTTGCCAACCCCTGCTCTAGAAGTTTGAGTTGCATGTCAGGCTGAAGGCTACCTGTAGACAGAGGTGTGCTTCTAAATATTTAACTAGCTCCCTAACCCAAAAGAGGTATGTCTGTGTTAGTTTTTATATATCTAGATCTAGATGTAGATACAGATATGTACATATGGTATACATATATGATTTAGATATATATGTAGGTGTATAAGTTCATTACACATTTTGCTGATACACAGGAAGTGTAGCACAAATGTACAAATAATAAAATATGCCACACTCTTCACTGTAAATTCCATAGAGCCCATCTATTCTCAGAGAATGCTTTTGTTAACTATTTGCTGAACTCTTATATCCATAGCTAACCTATAATTGAATTAGCAAATGAGTGTAGTTCCAACCTGAATATTGTTTGAAATTTTCATTTAAATTGAGGAGTAAAATAAAAGTGAGAAAACAAAGATGTATCCAAAAATCTCACTCTTTCACCAATGACATGAGCAACTTCTGTGCTGAATTATACAGCTTTCAAAAATTTCCTTATTTGTCTGTGCTATTCACTATATTATTGGCTACAGACTTGACACACTTTTTTAAAAAAATGTGATTTTAAGCCTCGTTAAACAGTAAGTTCTTTTTTTTTTAATTTTTATTTTGTTTATTTAGTTTTGGCTGTGTTGGGTCTTCGTTGCTGCATGCGGGCTTTCTCTAGTTGTGGCAAACGGGGGCTACTCTTCGTTGCAGTGCACGGGCTTCTCACTGCGGTGGCTTCTCTTATTCTGGAGCATGGGCTCTAGGCACGCAGGCTTCAGTAGTTGTGGCACGCGGGCTCAGTAGTTGTGGCTCACGGGCTCTAAGCTCAGGCTCAGTAGTTGTGGCGCATGGGCTTTGTTGCTCTGTGGCGTGTGGGATCTTCCCAGACCAGGGATCGAACCCATGCCCCCTGCATTGTCAGGCAGATTCTTATCTACTGGGCCACCAGAGAAGTCCTTGACACACGTTTAAGTTTAATCCATGTATTAGTCAGGGCTCTTCAAAGAAACAGAACCAATAGGAGATATATGTATCATAGTTTGATACATATATATATATATATATATATCATAGTTTGTGGAGGCTGAGAAGTCTCAAGATCTATAGTCAGCAAGCTGGAGACCCAGGAGAACTGACCTTTAGTTGCAGTGTGAGTCCAAAGGCCTAAGAACTAGGACAGGCAATGGTATAAGTTCCAGTCCAAAAATCGGCAGGCTTGAGACCCATGAAGAGTCAGTGTTTCAGTCCAAGTCCAAAGGCTGGAAAAGACCCATGCCCCAGCTCAACTAATCAGACAGGAGTTCTCTCTTACTCAGACTTTTTTGTTCTATTCAGGCCTTCAACTGATGAGGTGAGGCTCACCCACGTGGGGTTGGGGGTGATCTGCTTTACTCAGTCTACTTATTCAAATGTTTATCTCATCCAAAAACATCCTCATAGACACATCTAGGATAATGTTTGACCAAATATCTGCGTACCCCATGACCCAGTCAAGTTGACCTATAAAATTAATCATCACAATCTGCAATATTTACATTTTCTCCATTCCTTTCTTAAGTCTAAACAATCAACAGTACAATGAATCAAGCCCTGATTGGTAATGTTTGCTGAGTTCCATGCTCTAAAATACTCCCACCACAGCCAATTTCAAGCTACCAACATAATGCCAATGGGCATGGGTTGGGAAGAGATATGGTAACATACTGTGGTATAGTATTGCAGTCATCACAATACAAAAGGTATAATTAACCTCAAGAGTAGAGATAATAGTAAAATGTAGTAAAATAATTAGAAAGTGATGAGTTTTCAGTATGTACTACCTTTGTTTTTAATACAATTTATTGTGAATTTATATTTTTTATTGAAGTATAGTTGATATAAATATATATATACATACAATTTAATATTTAATAATAGACATGTTTAATAGCCAGCTTGCAGAATTCCTGAAAATGCAACAATTAGCTGTGGTGAGTCCATAACAGGTGGTTCCAGAACGCCCTGAGAACGGCGTTGTGTAAACTTCGTTTGAGGCTCCTCTAGTCCCTTCCCATCTCTGTGAAAACCCTGCCCAATGTCATTTTGGCCACAGCTTACTGAAGATGAGAACAGAAACCATCTCACTATTCTTCTTGGTATCACTTTTCCTCTGAAGTACTCAGATCTCTTTACACCCTTAGTGAATTACTACGTTTACATATTTCAACCTGAAATGACAAGTCATAAAATTATCAGTCTGTGGCCATGGCAAAATGTAGGTGGAGACAGCCCAGGGACTTGCTGGTGCTCCCATGGGTTTGGCTGATGGCCTCGCACAGGGGGCTGCCACTATACAGATGACCAGTCTGCATCATTTTACCACAGTTATCTGAGAAATTCTGACAAAGCCGGAGTTAGGATTTGAGTCCTACAGACAATTATAGCCATGGACAGGGAGACACAGAAAATCAGTGAAGAGTGGCCCCTTGACCTGCAGTTTAGTGATTTACCTACCATGCCCACTCTGTTTTTAATGCTTGTCAAGTATTTTTAAGTTGTAAATCACTAAATACAAGGCATCATGAACGTCCATTTGAAACTGCACAGAGAAATTCTGAGTAGGTGGTATTTGAGTCCCCCAGTGGAGCCAATACCCCATGTCCCCATGTCTGTACACTTTCTTGTCTTCGTTTTTAAAAATCAGGTATGGCAAGATGTTTTAATAACCTCAGATGGCTGGGACCTCTGTTTTTGGTATGATCTAAGATAGCTGTTCCCAGCAGTGCCTTTAATACCATGCTGGGGGTCAATTTAATCAAATTCTTTATTAGTATGTGGATCACAAATGAGTCTGAAGAACAAGGAGCCTATAAGTCACCACCACCCTCTCCCCTAGGACGTGGCCACCTGAGATGGAATGGTGTGGCATTTCGGTTAGAGGGACAAGGTCACAATTTAGTCAAAAGTCATACATACTCCACTGCAGTGCATACAATTTTAAAAAGAAGAGAAAAACGGAGCTTAGTTATTTCTAAACTAAATAACCCAGAAATGTCAAGGGCACTTGAAGGCAATGAATTGTTAAAATTAAGGGGTGTTTGGGTGTATATGTGATTGGGGTGAGGGAGTGGGACTTGGCTTTGATTTACAAACAAGTCAGAATAAAACAGACTCAGCATTTCTATTGTAACTGGAAATGGCTTGGGCAAATTTAATCCAACTTCCCTGAAAATACTTGATTAGCCTCCCAACGCGGAGGAAAATCAAGATAAGATAGGAAGTCTCTGTCTGTACTAAGGGCAGAGGACCTTGGGGCTTCCAGTGCCCACAAAGGGCATCACATGACCCCTCCCGGGGCGGGGCGGGAGGGGGCGGGCGGAGGGGTCCCTTTCTCGGAGTTCCCCGCTTCTCTCTTGGCTCTGCCTTCAAGTCCGTGAGAAATCTGTCCCGAGCTACCGGCCTTTACTGCCTGGAACTGAGTTAAGAGGGTCAGTGTGTCTCCCCACTACAGCCCAGGAGACAGGCGACAAATAGGAGGCCCAAATTTAAGATGTAGCTCAACCTTTGACCACTAGAGGTCTCCTGGAAAGCAATGACCCGTATAACCCTATTTACCCTCCTTAAACCCATAGACGTTGAGCTCAGACTTCGCGAGTCTGCTCTGCTGGAGGCCGCCTTATTAATAACGCCACCCACCCCCACCGCTCGCGATGGCGCCAGGCTTGGAAGGGGGGAGGGGACTAGGCAGTGGCTGACCCTCGGACAGGGCTGGCTTTTCAATCCACGAATCAGTCCGCAGACTCCGGGGCTACCCTCTTCGAGCCCCACTTCTTGACCAAGCAAGACGGGAGAGAGCCTCTAACTCGAGGTCCCCAGGTGGGCAGCGCGGAGTCTCCCGGACTTCTAACCAGCTATGGACTAGTCAGGGGACCAACGTGTAGAATCACTTAGCAGGTCCAACAGCAGGCCAGGATCCCCCCCCTGCCCGCTCCCCCAGCTTCGCCCCACTCGTTCCTCCTGCCCCCTTTCACCTTCCCCCTTTGCCTCCCGATCGCCAAAGTGGCCTGAGTTTGACCGGTGGAAGGAGATTAGGGGACCATTCACCGTCCCTGTTCTGGTATTTTCTGGAAAAATATAGCGGCTTCTACGTGGAAAAGGAAAGGAAAAAAAAAAAAACAAAAAAAAAACGTGGTCGGGGGAGCAAGGAAGGAAACAGCCAGGTTGAATTCCCAGTCTTTATGAAGCAGTTCGCTCACCAGTGAAAGAAAGCTGCAGTGGCAGCTTCGAGCCACATGCGGTAGTGTGTAGCAATTAGTAGATAAAATGCTGACTAAAGTGCTAAAACATGAAGTATTATTATAGCCAAGGTCAAAAATGTTTCATTTGTCTTTTACAATTTGGGGGGGAGGGGGAGGCCCAGAGGTGCGCAGAGAGGGTTGAATTTTTGAAATGGTCGCCTTCTTTCTTCAACTGTACTTAAAAAAATTTTTTTAAATGATCCTATTTATTATAGTCCAAGCTGCCTAATTATGTCACTGCTAGGTTTCGCAACTAACTTAACCCCCCTGATCCTTTATTCACAGACACTGAAAAATGTGTCTACTGCTTCCCCACTCCCTTGAGGGGTGAGAATGATTTTTAATTTTTTAACCTTTTAAGTAAACCAAATAACTTAAAACAGAGAGTTGGGTTTTGGCTTAGCAAAGCAGCCGGAATATAGATGTGTGGGTATAGGTTCCTGTGTTGCAGTATAAGAAAGAGCCCAAAAATAATGTGTGATATAAACATATATTGCTTTTTCCCCACTCTTCTTTTATACACTGTGAGTCCCAGCTACAAGCTTTTTTATAGATAAAGCACTTGCTTTCATGATTCTAACTGTCCAGAATGGATTGTCTTCTTACAACATTCAATCTGTTTATGAGTATTTACTTTACATTAGCCCAAGGACCCTGCACTGCAGGAGTTTGCCTCTATTCCCCTGGGTGTCGGGTGTCTCAAGTCTTACATCTGCTCTGTGATTGATGGAACCTTGAATCCACGTTATTACTCTCTTACAAGCAGAAATCAAACAGGCTATTAACTACATTACTTCAAAGAACTGCTTCAATACAATCTCCTTATCTTAATTGAAACTTTCTTTGTATGGATATTTGCTACAGAGATAATTTACAGGTGCCCATCAAGCATCATATTAAAGAAGTAAAATAGAGGGGGTTGTTTTTTGTTTTGTTTGTAAACACACCACTGTGACCTATAATTTTAAAAGTCATTCACAGGATTGGACCTGAGGTTTGATTTTTTGGATTTTATTAGGTTCATGGGGGTGCTGCTCCTGTAAAAAGAGCGGAAAGATGCCCCTGTGATTCAGTTTTGACATCTGACTATAAGACTGCAGATATTCAGAAATATTCAGACCTAGATCCCTGCAATTGTTAACATCTCAAAAACCTTATCCGGAGTTTTCCAGAAGACAGAGATATCAGGCAGCGTGCAGCCTAGTTCAGCACCTAACCTTGTACAGACATAGAAACAGGGTTTCTAATTAGGTGAAGTTCCTTACAGACCCTTAAAGACTTACAGCAACAAAACCAGCAGAAGTTGCTTAGATGCTCTAAAGAGATGTGTATTTTTAAAGAGAGAGATTTAATATACAATCGAGGGATACCCTCAGGCATTCTGTTGAGGTTTCCTGCATAAATGCTGCTGCATTGGTCATACAGGAAACTGACTCACAGTCGATCTCAAATATGATCTTGTCAAAATACTGCAACTCAAGTTTTTTAATATAGTATTTCTTGAACTGAATGTATATATTTACACGAACAGGACAGAGACTAACTGCAGCCTTAGGCGTCTCTCATGTATTTTTAAAAAATTATGTAAAATGCCCTTCAGTCAAGTCCATTCATATGTAAAAAAATGAACAAAATGGGTTATTCTAATCAAACGTCTGCAGTATGCATCATAAACTTAAAAAGAGACAGAAAGCACCAGAGAGCTGTAATTTCTCTTTGTAACCCATGCTTATAAAATAGAAAGATCAGATGAAATTTCAAGGAAGATAATTAAAGAGTGATGTGCAAGTCATAATTGGCTAATGCAAGAGATGGGAGACTGCGAATTGTTACATTGTCTTCCACGGTGCAGAGTTGTGATATTACTTTAAATTATTAAAATAGTTTTCGACATCTTTCAGAATACCGGCTCTTTGGCATGGGCTTTTATTACTTATTGTAATTGGAGGATCTGCCATTTTCTTTCGTTTATCTCTGTGTGTATAGAAACGAGCTAGGTCTTGCCTTTTATTACTTCCCCATGTTCTGAATCAAAAATGTGGTTTAGATAATGTTAAGTGTCCTAATTCTTACTGCAGTGGACGCAGACGTTTTGAAAAGGCATAAAAATACACACAGAGGGTCTTTCCACCTCAAGTCACTGAATATGAGGCATTTGTGCTCTGCCGGGTGTATTAACTTCAGCCATGTGAATATAATTTTCATTAAAGTAATCCTGTTTCAACTAGATGCTGTGACTAGAGGTGAAACGTTGCGAAAGCGTTAAAAATAGCTTACTAGTAATTTCAACATCCTGTAATTTTATCACAGATCAAGTTTCAACTGTCATACTATACAGACCTTATTCCCCATATAGTACATGTTTACTTTTTTAGCATGCCAGACCCACTTTAGAAAGATTGGTGCCAATATACTAAAATCGGAGGGGGGGGGGGGGTGGGTGTAACACTGAAAGGAGTGGGAGGAGGGCGGGGAAGGGGATGGGGGAGCGTGGGGGAAGCGAGTACACCATTTTACATCCACACTGCGAAAATGCAGTCTAGCCTGGCGGAGGACCGGCAGCTGGGTCGGAGCGAGCGAGGGCTTTGCAGTCTCTGCCTGTTTCTTGTTCTGTCGCTCTTAAGTTTCTCTGTGTTTGCATAATAGCCATGCATGCAAACCTCGCAATGCTCCAGGGCTCCAGAACAATAAATATACACATTTAAAGCCTTTATTGTCTTACGGTTCATGCCCCCGGTTTTCAACAGCTTAATTTCTGGTTGTATGTAACTAGTTTGCAAATGGATTTTTTTCAGTTTCAAACTATTATTGAGGAAGCTCCTCTCCCTTTTTGGCGGGGGGAGGGGTTGGGGGTGGGGGAGTAGCCGGTATATTATTCCTGTAGCGCTGGGTTATATAAACACATTATCATTTGAGAGCGCCCTTGGCGTCCATCAGCATTGTAAACACGTACTAGTGTATATACTTCAAAATTGAAGAATGCACACGCAGAACCGGGAGCCTGAATTCATATTCCGAGCAGACTCGCTGCTCGCATTTATTGATTTATCATGCATCGTTTATTGTTCCAGTCCCTAAATGCAGTCGCTGTCCGTTCAATATTGTTTGCAAAATCTTGAGATGTGTGTGCGCTGCTCACTTGTCTTTCTGTTTTGTTTTTTTTTTTGCTGAGTATTTTTTTTGCGAAGCGAACAAATGCATTAATATTTATATGTTTATATAATCGATAACCCACTTTTCCCTTCGATGTAAATAGGCATCAAAAGATAATTTAACAGATTAGTTCTCGAAAACATGGCAGTGAGGAAGCGTAATTTAACTATCAAACAAATCTACATGTCTAATAACAGCAAATCTGCTAAGGAGCATTAGAAAGAGGAGCAGCGCCCCGGAATCTCTGCAGGAAATGTTCTTTATATTAGACATATACAAGCAGGTCCTGTCAGATGCACAGCGGAGCTCGCTAGCTCTCGTCTCCTCCAAAAATCTCATCAAATGAAACCGCTAGACAAGGGAGATTGGGAAGAGGTAGATCTCATCTTCACACACTTTTAGGGCAGAATTTATTTTTACAGACCTTCCTATGTAATTTTTGCCTTGATCCATCCTCTTCCCGCCGAGATCGGACGGAGCCTTTCTGCCGATTATGAATTTGATCAACCCACGGTTGGAAGGAAACCTACACATTTTTGACAGGAGCTGAAAATTGAGTCGTCAGAGAAATATTAGGTCACATTTTCAATCATTTTGGTGCCGAAGGGGAGGCGAGAGCTTAGTTTTATATTGAGACATTACGCCGGCTGAAGGCAGAGAATGTTTTTCCCTGCCAGGACCTGATGCAATCCATTCAAGCCAACAAGTTTGGAGAGAATGTTGAGTTCAATCAATTCAGAACGTCGAGATGGAGCCCAACTCACTCCAGGTATTTCGCTCTCCTCCGCTCCTCCGATCCCGGCACCCCCCGGCACCCCCCAGCCCCCCGGCTCACCCACACCTCTGCACCCACCCACACCCCCCACAAACTTTTCACCAAACTTTTACCCTCTGCATCCCCCCAAATCATTTTTATTGTTTAAAAAAATCCCTGCAGTGATCATACATACATAATGTAATTCTACCGCCTCAGATGGAGAGGTAGGGAGAGGTGGGGGGCCCGGAGTCTTTTTTTTTTTTTTTTTTAAGGGAGGCAGAAAATTTGTGTGGGCTCTATTATTTTTTCCACCCAGCTTTATATCTGTTGGCTCTTCTGTATTAAGAGTGTGGATGTCTGTGTGTAAATGTGTCTGGGAATAGACGTTTGTGCTCTGATGGCTACATTATTTATTTGGTGCTTTTTTTCCCCTGCAGTGGGTCGGCTCACCGTGTGGCTTGCACGGACCTTACATTTTCTACAAGGCTTTTCAATTCCACCTTGAAGGCAAACCAAGAATTTTGTCCCTTGGCGACTTTTTCTTTGTAAGATGTACGCCAAAGGATCCGATTTGCATAGCGGAGCTCCAGCTGTTGTGGGAAGAGAGGACCAGCCGGCAACTTTTATCCAGCTCTAAACTTTATTTCCTCCCAGAAGACACTCCCCAGGGCAGAAATAGCGACCATGGCGAGGTGGTAAACTTATATCTCCCTCTCTTCTTTCTTTATTATTTTTTCCCGTAGTAATGCTTATTACAGGGCAAGCTTGAAAATACTGTATTCACTTCTGCAGGCGAACAGAATCGACTTCTTTTTTAAAGGGGTAGCGCCACTAGCTGGGGCTCGAGTATTTTGCCATTGTCAGAGTTTGGCTGTCAGCTTTACAAAGAAGATCCAACTGCTGATTTTAGTCAAGATCAAATAACTTGTTCGAGAAGGGTTTTGTTCAAGGATATGTGTGTGTGTGTGTGTGTGTGTGTGTGTGTGTGTGTGTGATCCTGCTATTGCCGCTTGAACATCACATGCTTTTTATATTTTTTGCCTTTTGAAAATTTACCTTCGCGTCTGGCTCGGTAGGGGATGGGTGGATTTCTTTCGGTGGGTTTCGATATTGTTCCCGTTTTTCTTTTCTTTTTTTTTTTAAAGTAAGTATTTGATATGTTTAAGAGGGCGGAAATTACGAAATGGAGGCAGAGTGAGATCAAAAGCTATTGAGTTGGCAAAGACGTGTTGAATAAAGTGATAAATGACAGGTACTGGAATAATACATTCAAATAACTTGCAGATCTGCCCGGGCGGATTTCAAAGCGGTCGTGTAACCGGCACAAACACGTTAAGCATTAACAACTATCTCTCGTCCCCACCCCCTCCCCCCGGACAAGCCATTTGATGTTCTAGTTTTCAATTACTCCACGCAAAGTGGACGCCTTCCAGCGCGATCTTTGGGGATGTGTGGGACGCGGACGGGGGAGGGAAGGGCAGAGGGGTGTGTGCTCACCCCCTGGCCCTGCGGGTCCGGAGTCCTCCGTGCCCAGACGGCGCTCCTGGGGAGGGTGGAGAGGGACAGAGCCTCCCCGGCACGTTTCTGGGCGGCCGCGGGGGCGCTCGCCGGCGCTCCCGGCAGGACGCCCGAGGTGAGCCCGCTGTCACCGGTCGCCGGGGCGGCCGCCCCTATTCGGCTCTGTCATTTCATGTGTGGCCGCATTTCTGCGGGCTCCCCTCGTCAGCTGACCGACCTCAGCACCCTGGTACCTACCGGGGGAACTGTTTTGGGGAGGCTGTGCCTGCGGCGCGGCGGGGCGGGAGGGCGCGCGGCCGCCTGTCAAGGCTTTGTGTTGCCCAAGCGGGAGCAGGGCAATCAAACTCAGACTTCTGAGGGCAGCTAGCTCTGTGCCAGGCTTTCGAGCTGTCGAGGTAGGTGTAAGGACCTTTTTGTTAAGTGAATGGTTCCCCGTTTAACTCATCCCGGAGCTCGAAGCTGCCTGCCAGTCCTTCCAGAATTCCTTGGTCTGGTGGAGTTGATTGTACTTTTGGCACCTCCAGTTCGGTCCTTCTCGCCGAGATCGAGTTACCCGTCAGTAGTCTATGCCGGTTAATTACCGGAGTTCGTCAAAACGTTCGCCCTCGTTTCAGCCTCTTCGGAAATAAGCCCCTCCCTCCTCTCCGAACACCTCTCCCAACCCACACGCCCTCCCCTCCGCCCTCCCGGCCAGCTATGGGTTTTAAACGTTCACCTTTCCCGACGTCTGCCGGCAATTTTACAAAGGTGTTGTTTGGAAATGCTGTGAAAAATCCTGCAGCCTACCAACAGGTTGAGCTCTTTGCACCGCCCAAGGTTTGGCTCGGCCCCCTCCCCCGACCCAACTTTCCTGCGCAGCTGTCTGCCTTCCCCTCCCCCTCCTGATTTCTTATTATTTGCTTTTCAAATTTATTACTTCAACATGGCCTGTGATCTGGAAAAGGGAAGGATTAAATATCCAGAAAAGAGCTGGTGCCTAATAGACTTCTGACTGAACCCAGAAGGAAATTATTCAGTGTTTTATGGGATATTTTGTGGCCACGCTCTTTTTTTTTTTTTTTTCAATTGAAAGCGGAATATTTTTTAAAGACCTCGAATTGACCCCACTTGGTCCAGTTTTAATTTCTGTTGTGTAATTAAATAGTAAATTCTGATTTAAGAATAAAAGAAATATTAGTCGAAGGTTGCATCTGGTAGTACTAATGATAGTGAATAGGTATATTTTTAAATACACGATTTTTTAAAAGACATTATTCATTATGGGGAAATGTAAGCGAACCATTTTAATGATCTTTGCGTTTCGTCGCTGCTATATGAGCCATACCTGAGAAAATTAATCTTGCCATTTAAAAGTAAACTCTAGGGGGTTTGGAGAGGGAGATGGCTCTATTTATATTCCTCAGCTGCATATACATCGTCTAATATTATGCATGATTTGTTTTTTAATGCTAACACGGCTGGTAATTAGCTGTATGATTATAGTTGTATATTTCATTAGGACTTTGGATGATGTCCTTGTGAATTATTCAGCCATATTAAAACAATTTTCAGTTGAGATAATGACACGCCTCAAAATTATGCAAATACAGGCTACATTGTGCAAAATAATTATGACAAATGTAAAGCAGGTAGAAAGTTTCCCAGTGCAGATCGGTTTTCCACCCTGGTGATGTCATTTCCCCCCTGGCCTAAGATAGTCGGTCATTCATTAGCAGAATGGCAGCAGCAGGCTCCTCTGGAGGAGAGCCTGCAGATACCAGCATTTACTGCTGGCACCTAGAGGGGGCAACAGGGCCCTCTCATTAAGACATTTGCTTTGTTTTCTCTTACTCTGTTAACTTGTTTATGTACAGCGAAATGATTTTATTATTGATTTTAAATAGTTTTGAATGATGCATTTGCCATTTGCAATGCATAACTGAAAGAGAAAGGTTTCCTGGTGACGTGCACTGTGCCTTGGAGAAAATGTTCAGCACATTTAAATCAGCCAGTACAGTTTATTTAAAGTAACCAAATGGAGGTTAATAATGTCTTGATTGAGCTGACATCAGCATCCATTTCAAAAGGACAGCCAGGACTCCGTATGCTTTTTTGGCTCAAGAACATCATTCTGTCTTTTTATGATTTCTTGAAATATAAAGACATCAGTTCTAAAAACAGGGAAATTATCATTGTGCGAGATTAGAAATAGCGTCCCTGTGTGGTTTGCTACGATCTGCAGAGGACAATTTTTTTTTTTTTTTGGTGGGGGAGGGAAATTTTCTTATTGATCTTTGCATTAATTGTATCAGGCTAGATAAGGCAGGGATGTGTATGCCCATTTTATAGATGGAGACAGAGGCTTGAAGAGTTTATGTGGCTTGTCAAAGGTCGCCGGCTAGAACCTAGGCCTTCTTAAGCTTTAGGGTTGCTTTATTTTCCCGCTGAAACCTACCCTTGGAACTAGAGCTTGAATACATCATATTATATTCCAGAAGTGTGTACTAAATGTGGGCAGTTCCTTGTACATTTTAGAACTATATCACCAGTTATTTAGGTAGCAGAATCATTCTTATTCTATAAAGTTCAGTTAATCCTAGCCAGTGTCATAGAACAATAACAGTTACATTGTAATACCATTATTAATAATCATTAACAATTTATTACTGGTTTAAGTAATGAGGATAATGTCTGGCCTGCTTACATCACTGCTGCCTACGCATACTTAACAGTGCTGGCAGCTGGTGTGGAGGAAAAGCATTCCAGAGACTCACATCTTGATTCTACAACTAACTATTTGTTTGCCCTTGGATAACTGTAAACACTCTGAACCTCAGTTTCTTCATCTGCAAAATGGGAACAATAGTAAAGCTGACTGGGGATTGTTATAAATATCAAGAGACATTATTATGGGCAAAATTACTTTATAACTGTAAATTAAATAAATAGAAAAGAGGGCTTCCCTGGTGGAGCCGTGGTTGAGAGTCCGCCTGCCAATGCAGGGGACACGGGTTCGTGCCCCGGTCTGGGAAGATCCCACATGCCGCCGAGCGGCTGGGCCCGTGAGCCATGGCTGCTGAGCCTGCGCGTCCAGAGCCTGTGCTCCGCGACGGGAGAGGCCACAGCAGTGAGAGGCCCGCGTACCGCAAAAAAAAAAAAAAAAAAAAAAAAAAATAGGTGGATGTACAAGGTTGGATTTCAGCCTGACGGATCATGGGCTGGATTCTACAAGAAAGCTTGCTGGTCCCCTGCAACAGTGAGTGTGGATGAGTAAGTCAGTGATGCCAGGGAGTCAGTATCAAGCATATCTGGGCACTACAGATTTTAGCATGCAGCCAGGGTATCTATCAGTGGTTTGACTATGACCAGCCTCACTATCCAGTCAAAAATTGTTAAAAATCCATATTCACAAGCCCCTACTGGAATTAATTTATTTAGAATCTCTGGAATTGGGATCCAGGATTCTGCATTTTAAATAGTCTTGCTCTAGCTGTGTGGATCTTGGGCGAGTTTTAAACTCTGTGCCTCGGTTTTCTCATCTGTAAAATGGAAATATGGTACCTACTTCCCAGGATTATTTTAAGGATTAGAGGAGTTAATACATGTGAAGTGCTTACAACTGAGGTGGGCACATAGCAGAGTCTCCAGTAACGGCTGACTCATTATTATTATCATTAATATTAGTATCATTGTTCTCGTTAGAGTTTGAGACCACTACCATGGACCTTCCTAAAGAAAGCTTTTCTCTATGAGAGGGCGGCATTTAGGTTAGTTTACTAGAACATATAGCCAATTCAGGTCCCCCCAGATCAGGCTGGCTTTCATCCATATGGTGGTTTTAGCTGTGTTGCCATTATAAAAGGCTCCTTAAGGATTTACGTTTTAGTATCGAAATATGCTGTCAACTGGATCAGCAGGAGTTTTTAGAAGATCACCTGATCACATCACAGACACATTCTGAAATTCAGGAGGTGCTGAACTGGCCTTGCTCTGCCTGTGGGTGGCCACTCACTGGGTCTCTGGTCTGTTTCCATGAGCTGATTTCTTTTTTTAGAAGTTTCTGAGATCTCTTCAGTGTCCTCACTAGCCTTGCAGAATTTCTTTAACTTTTCTAAGCCTCAGTTTCTTCATCTGTCAAATGGATTTAATGGTTTCTACTTTGCCAAGAGAATTAGTAATAATAATGAAAAGGTCCTGGCAACTAGCCTCGTACCTATACATGCGAGCTCAGCAAATGATGGATGCTGTTATAATAGTTATCGTTTATTTTTAGTAATGATCTTAAGCTAAGAGAAGGAATATCTTTACTCTCTCCCTAGCAGGCCCTTTAGAACTAGGGTGAGAACTAATGAATTACATGGACAGAGTTTACTGGACTGTGACAAGTATCAGCAAACTAAGGCCAAAGGGCCAAATCTGGCCCACTGTCTGCTTTTGTAAATAAAGTTTTACTGGAACATAGACTGTTTATGTATCGTTTATAGCTGCTCTCAGACTACAGTGTCAGAGTTGAATGGTTGTGACAGTGACCATATGGCCCACACAGTGGAAAATATTTACTCTTTGGCCCTTTACAGAAAAAGTTTGCTGACCCCTGCCCTGTGGAGTTGATCTGAAATAAGGAATGTGACTGTGTACCTTTTAGTCTTTCTTACTTGGCTTTGGAGCAAGATCCAGTAATAGAAGAAATACCTTAACATTAATATGTCAAAAACCTTTATATGTACAAAATTCTGTTTTAGCATTGAGCCTAGGATGTTAAAATTTGAGAATCAGTAGAATGTATACTAAGTTGTATTTTGGATGGTTAAGTTCCCAATTCCAGCCAATGCTGGTTTCATCTATCTTGAGTTAATGAAAGCTGCTTGCTGAGTGCTATGTGCTCCGTGCTTTGCTAGGTACAGAGACGGATGTGAAACAATTCATGATGTGGCTTTTTTTCTCAAGAAGCTTATCAATCTTGATAGAGAGATGAGATCAGCACACGTTTTTAAAAAATGTAAAAGCAATGTAAGATGTAACACATTGGTGAATTGTTCTGACAGTAAATGCAATACGTTTTCAAAGGAAGGGTCACTATCTATATGTTTTTGGAAAACGCATGTGTTCAACTCCTCAGCTGCTGATTGAAGACCTACTAGGTGCTGGACAGTGGTGTACTGAGATACAGGAGAATGGCCCAGCCCTCAAAAAACTCTTAGTCTACCCCCATAGACAGACACTGGTCCCAGAAAAGCTGTCAGACTCTTATCTGCATCCCTTAGTTAAAGTGGAGATTAACTAAGGTCACTATTTATTTGTAGCCTTTCGCAATCTTTCTGGAAACTATGAAGTACTGTCTTCACCTTTGAGGTCTTATTCACTCCATGCATATTTATAGAGCACCCATTTTGTGCCAGAGCCTATTCTAGGCCCCGACATCCAGCATTGAACAAGACAGACAAGTACCCCTGCCCTCAGGGGACTTACAGTCCAGTGTTTGGTTTTAATCTCCCAGGTAGTTTTTACATGGTGCTTCCTGGAATGGTTATCTGTGTGCTTTTCCTGTGCTTGTCACGCCCTCTTCTCCCTCCCCACTGCAGTGCTGTTCTCAGAAGCAGAGGGTTGTGTCTTACTTACCTCTGGGTCTCCCCACAGCAGTCAGTGCATTCATCAAGTATCTACTGAATGACTAAATGTCATGATTAAAATGAATGCTTCCCCACAGCCTGCTTTCTTTAAGCTTGGCCCAATTTCTTTCTTTCTGGCAGAGGGTCATTCACCTGTGGGCCAGCTCCAGCAGCCCACCTCACACTTCTTTCTCTTCTAAAATCCATATCATTTTGCACCATAGGCTGTGAAAATGGGCAAAGGTTTTTTTTTTTTTGGTAGAACTCGCCAAAGAAATTAGTGACTATTTGGAACTGAATGATCAGGCGAGAGCCAGCATCTCCATCTTTTTTTTGTTTTGTTTTGTTTTGGTTTTTTGCGGTACGCGGGCCTCTCACTGTTGTGGCCTCTCCCGTTGCGGAGCACAGGCTCTGGATGCGCAGGCTCAGCGGCCATGGCTCACGGGCCCAGCCGCTCCGCGGCATGTGGGATCTTCCCGGACCGGGGCACGAACCCCTGTCCCCTGAATCGGCAGGCGGACTCCCAACCACTGCGCCACCAGGGAAGCCCCAGCATCTCCATCTTTTTGAGCATGTTTCCAGTCTTCAGCCATCAGCCTATAGAAAGTCAGGGTTTTGGGGGAATTCCCTGGCAGTCCAGCGGTTTGGACTCTGAGCTTTCACTGCCAAGGGCCTGGGTTCAATCCCTGGTTGGGGAACTAGGATCCCACAAGCGGCACACGGTGGCAAAAAAAAAAAAATGTATTAAAAATAAATAAAGGTTGTTTAAAAAAAAAAAAGTCAGGGCTCTGGGGTGGCAGTCTGCGGAAAGATGGGACTTCAGGGAAGGGGAGTCACTTCTCACCTGAGTGTTGGTTGGCAGTTCCGGCGAACTAGCATGTTTTCCAGACTGATGGTCTTGACGAGGCCACGTGTTTGATAGCAAGTCAAAACCGTAATCAATTAAAACCTGTCTTGACATTTAGAGTGTCAGGCACATACTAAGGAATGTTATTTTTATGGAGTGCACGAGTCCATACATGTAAATACTTCGCTGTTAGTTATTAATAAAGCATGCCATTGTTCATAGTGGCATCTAGTGATACATGACTCAGGCTCATTTATCAAAGTCTAGTTTTAACCAATATCCAGAATATAATTGCTGGAATCAAATGGATTTGCTTGTCATTTTTTATAGCCAGGGTGGTTGGATATCTGCCATCTTCTACTCAGAATAATATTGTAGCTAGTGATTACCCGTTGGCTTGGCTTTTAAATAAATTTGAAATAAATTTATTGATTGTTGCTTAAGGATTCATTCGCCTCTCAGAAATGTGGTCATGGATTCCTGCATTTCTTGAAAAATCTGCTCCTGCGCCCTCGCACGAGGATGGCTTTTTCTAGCCGCACCATGGTCCTTGCTGGCCTCCTGGAGATTAGAACCTAGGCCTTGGCCTTTGAAGAGCATGGCTCGCATCCTGTACTGTGAGCACCCGTACTGACGACACGTTTCCAACGTGCAGATGATGCTGATGATTGAAAGGGTGCTTTAGACTCATGCTAATGGCATCAAGTCTCCAGTACACACTTGCCTACATTAATTCTGCTTTTAAAATCAGACGCATTGTTAACAGCGTTCAAGATGGATATGTGACATTTGTCACACAGACTAGGACGTGTGGTTTAACTGCGTGAATTTTCTGTAGGATCTTTGTGGCTGTATGAATCGACGCACAGTGGTGGGTGTCCTTACACACATGAACATCAAGTTCCGGGTCCCATCTCCATCCTTGAACAGAGAGAAAAACTGGGGGTAGAAACCACGTGTTGCTGGTCAATCTGGTGGCCCCATAACCATCTCCCCTCTCCCCACCTTTCCTTTCTCATGACTCCAGCGCACCTGGGCTGGGATGCGCATCCCTCCTCCCCAGAGTTGAGTTCCAAGCCGGATCAGTGGCACTTAACATTAAACTCTTGTCTTTGAGAATAATAGGCTTTGCTTTGTACGCCCTCAAGCATGTTGAGCTACTGTGCAGGCTGGAAAATAAAAATGTTCTAATTGTGTCTTTTAAATAAGCATAGGATTGAATTAATTAGACCATATTTTGTCTTTAGTTGCTTAGTTACCCAATAGTATTCCTGGGCACGAGTAAGATAAATTGGCTCTTTTTGTGCTGCCTGTGTCCTTTAATCATAATTACTGTATTGCTTAGGAGAGTAAAGCATACATAGGTTTTGAATTTTTTATTAATAGTCAAAAGTATGCATATGATATATAAAGTATATGCTGTTTAACCTGTTTTATATGCTTTTATGTGGGAAGAAGTTTTACTGTGGTGGTAACGTTTGCATTAGTTGCTCAAAGATGTAGTTCTGGGAAATACATAATTGAAATGTTTTTGAATTGCTTTTTCTGGCCTTTTCAATCTTATTCAAAATAATAGTGCCTCCAGTCCTAGAGCAGTCATTCTCATTCGATTTAACATCTTTCTTTGCACTGCACGCGCAGCGCCCAGTTTTAACCCTGCAGAGCCTAGATGAGGTTTTGTGATTCATGGGCCTCACACTTTGTGCCTTATGTTTTGGGGTTCACACTGTTGGGGGGCAGCAGAGCGCCTGCATCCAGCAACCATTACTCCAGTGCCCTTCGCTCTGGCACTCTTCCGTGTTCCTCACAGAAGGCTCCAGGGTTGGAGATCATAAGAGTTTGTTGTAGCTTGGACTGGACAGTGCTATGTGCTTGCCTTCTAGGGTCATGCAAAATGGGATGTGGCTTCTGGAAGGAACTTGGGTTTCTAGCCCCCTATCCCACCCCTCCACCACGGAGGGCGGCAAGAGTTGGACAGCTTGATGTAGTTATTGAACAATGGGAGAGTCTGGCTTAAGACCCAGCATGTGTGCTGGGCAAATGTATGTGAAAATCGACCCCATTGTTCTGTTGTATTTGAAAGCAAATAAATTATTTACAGATATTTGCTAATTAAAGCACATGTTGTTTTACCAGCACAAAAGAACACGGTATTACTGGAGACAAAGAAGTAAGTGCGAATAATCTAATCTTGATAATTCTGTGTGTTCTTCTTAAAGGACGAATATGTTTAAAAATATGTACATATTTGTACATATCAAAGTGTGTGTGTGTATGTATATACAGATATGTATATATGGAGGGGTGTGTGTGTGTGTGTGTGTGTGTGTGTGTGTGTTATTCTCACAAAGGAAGCCTTGCATACTACAGAGATAACAGGCCAAGTTACCATCCAGTTACTTGTCACTAGGCCTGCTCAAAGCTCCCTGTGGAACATTGGAGATGGAAATCATGTTGACAGAATACTGTTTTCCCTTTAGTCCTAGCTTTGCTTGCCGTCATCTATTTTGAGCTCAGCTCCGAGTACCATTGGGAAAAAAGCAAACTAGCCAGATACTGTACCAGGGAATAAAAATGTTCTCATTCATTACCTTGTCCTCACACTTTCCTCAGTGATGGGCCCAGGTTTAGTGGTTTCTATTCTGTAACGACCCAACTTTGGCGACGTTCTGATTGGAAATTTGCCTTGTGCAATGAGGGCCTCTGACGTGCAGTGAAGCCATCCGATGCAGAATAGGTTGTTCTGATGTTCTGAGACCTTCTCCTGGCATGAACGATAGCCTGTCCATGGGTGCAGCCGGTCCCTCTGCCTCTGCCATCAGACATGTGTGCTTGTAGGCAGGACTGGCCAGACAGCTCTTGGCGCTGTTGATCACGATGACCAGGAAGACTTGCCATGCTTATCTCAGAAAAAGCCTCCTGGCTGATGTGCCATGGACGTTTTAATAGACTCACAGGATATTCAAGAGAACAAGTCCAGCCCCCTCTATTTAATAGATGCACAGACTAACCAGAACCCAGTCCCTCAAGCACAGTGGTCTGCTGCTTTGGGGAAGGGCTGCTCTCTTGAGGTTACCGTCTGAGGCAAGGAGGCAAGTGTTTCCCATGGGCGTGTTCAGGTGGGTCGTTCCAGTGCCCTGTCTTACACCAGTAGTTGGTGCCTCTGTGGGAGATCACTTTTATAAAGTCACTAATGGAGTGTATGGTTTTTATTCTAATGATGAGATACTTACCAAAGGGTGAGTGATTACACAGAAACCAGGCTTTGATATTCAGGATCCCCTCTGGATTTCACCTTTATTACCCTCATTTCCAAATTCTTTCCTGGAGCCAGGAGGGCCCTCTGATAGGGATATTTATATTGACTCAAGAAAAGCATTCTTGGTGATAAACAGAATTGGCATTTCTGCTACCGTCTGATATTCATGGATGGTTTCTTCCATTCAGAAATTTTTATTGTGTGCCTGTTATGTGCTGGTTCTCTGCACTGGGATATAACAGTTAACACAGTGACTAATACCCAGATAAAGATTTCTGTTCTTATGTTACTCACTGTCTAAAGGAAGAAGGAAAAGGTGAGTTCATTGATTTATCCAAAATGGAGGAAACCCATCACCAGACACTGTAGTCTTAGAACCACATTCACACTTCCTTCTTCCAGGTGCACAACCCAGAGGAAACGTCCCAACTTGCTGTTTTCCAAAACCATTTGCAAAAGTTTCACCCACAGTGTTTTCAATGAAGTTACATTTTTTTTCTATTGAGTAGCTATTATGTGTCAGGCATTGCAAATAAATTAACATATAAATTAAATACTCATTTAGTTCTCAAAGAAATTCTCTAAGGTTGGTAGTATTGTGACATTTCCACACTTTATAGACTAGGCAACTGAGACCAAAAGAGGTGTTAAGTAACTTGCCCAAGGTCACATCTAAGTGAGACTGAGAGGCAAGATTGAAAACACCGGATTCTCGATTCTGCCAGGTGATCTTCATATCCCCCTATTTAGAATATATTGAGAAATATATTATATATATTTTCATTTTATACTGACCTATTCTTTATCTGAGCCTTTATGAATAGTTTCTTTTGGTCCTTCATCTATTTATTTAGCATATGGTTCTTGAAAGCTTCTATCCTGCTGTCTGGGAACTTGCATTCAAATTGGCTGTTGACTGATCCGCGAGTATTTGGTAATAATACCGCGCACCTGCTCAGTAAAGTGTTTGCACGGGCTCTTTAAATCCCACAAGCCCACGGGAGGAGCCAGGCACCTCCCTCCTGAGCGGCGTCTGTGTGCAGGCCGTGCTGGGCCCTGGAGAGACAGGTAGGAAACCAGGCAGATCCTGCCTTCGTGGGGCTTCTCACTGGGTGGGGAGCACAGGCACGATTAAGCAAACAATCCTAAATAAATGGGTGATTTTGTGGTGCGGTCAGCATGGAGAAGGGAAAATACAGCGACCTATGATGGCGTACCTGATCTTGTTAGGAAGGTCTCTGGAGGCATTTTGCAAGAAGTAGTGTTTGAACTCAGGGCTAAAGAGATTCCAGTGACGATTGGGAAAAGGTTTCTTGGTAGGATGTGGAGGGGGGAGCGTTCTCCCTTTGGCATGATTTCTGGGCTGAGCCGAATCTTGGTGAACCCAGGAAACAGGTTGGAGACGCCCACTGAAGCCCACTGGAGGCACCTACTATTTTAGATCCCATTGAGACACCTGCGTAGCATTTTCAGAACTGATTTACATTGGCTGGCTGGCTGTGGAGAAGTAGAAAACGGAGCCGCAAACTAAGGCCTATAGGCCAAATCTGACCCACTGCCTGTTTTGTCAATAAAGTTTTATTGGCACACAGCCACCTGTTTACAAGTGGTCTCTGGCAGCTTTCACACTATCGTGGCAGAGCTGAGTAGTTGCGAGTGACGCACAGAGCCTCACGTGTTTACCATCTGACCTTTTACGGTAAATGTTTGCCTGGCCCCTGGTCTGATACGACATTAATAAAGTTAGTAGTAAAACTAGGTGCCGACAGCTTTACATGGACATTCTGTTTACTCTTAACAGCCACAGTACTATGAGGGAGGCTCTAGGGCCATGTCGTTCTGCAGGCGGGCAACCCGAGAGGCTAGGTAACCCGTCCAGGTTTCTAAGTTCACTCATCAGGTAAATGAGAGAGACTGAATGGGAGCTCGAGCTGTCTTGATTCCAGAACACAGGCGGCAGACGCCTCGTGCTGTCCTGCCGACAGGTCGAGGAATTGGGGGTTGTATCCGAAGAGGGGTGTAAAATTTGCTGAGGTTTTTCTCTGTGAAGTAAAATAGCACAACTGCTGTATCCTGTTCAAAAACCACCTCCTCTATGATGTCTTCCACTGACGAGGAGAGAAAGGAGCCTGGAGCAGAGGCACAGGTGTGGGCCGGGCAGGGAGGCCGAAGTGGATGGAGCCAGGCTGGGAGACAGAACCGGGGAGCGTGTGACTCGTCTGGACGTTGCCCCTCGGGTCCTGTCGAACGTTGCATGCGGGCAGCAGTGTCATTTGATGTTGCCATATCTTTCCATTTTTTCAAGAGACGTGCCAGAAAGCCAGATTTTTGTGTGGTTTTAGTTGGCAGTTCCATACAATTTTTAAGAAAACACTGTGGGCCAAACGCAACATGTATTCAGTCTAGATGTGGCCCACGGGCTGCCACCTTGCACTCTCTGGAGGAAAGCTTTGGAATATTACAGTTTTGAAAACTTTCTCACATTTGGCCCGTTTTCTGTCATGAAGCAAAAGGAACCTGTTAGTCCTAAAGGGGCAGCAAAGGGAGGAGGCCAGGCAGCCCGGTGGGCAAAGCCCTCACTATTTTCTCCAGCCGAAGCTCCAGAGTCTGGAGGGATGGAAGGAATGGACGGACGTGCAAGCTGGGGAAGTCAGGAAGGGCACAGGGATTAAGATGTGGGAAGAAGGGCTTCCCTGGTGGCGCAGTGGTTGGGAGTCCGCCTGCCGATGCAGGGGACACGGGTTCGTGCCCCGGTCCGGGAAGATCCCACGTGCCGCAGAGCGGCTGGGCCCGTGAGCCATGGCCGCTGAGCCTGCGCGTCCGGAGCCTGTGCTCCGCAACGGGAGAGGCCACAACAGTGAGAGGCCCGCGTACCGCAAAAAAAAAAAAAAAAAAAAGTGGGAAGAAAGAAGTGTGTGAGTGGGGAGGTGGCCTGGAGCCACGCTGAAGGCGCCCTGCCGAAGTGGGTTGTGAGCAGACCCTTGAAAATACTTCGGCCTCTCATGGGTGGGGATTTTTGGGAGTGAGAATGACAGAAGGGGAAATCCTTGGCAGATGAAGCCATAGGCAGGAAGGCAGGACTTTGCAATGTTGGATGTGGTCTGTGTTCGGCAAAGGAGCGGGGCTGTGGTGGACAGTGGGGTAGACTGAAGCCAGACCTCGGGTTGTCTAGCTGGTCAGGTTGGACTTGAACCTAGAGGCAGTGCTGATTAATAATTTCACGTGTGTGTTTTTTCCTTCTGTTTAGAATGTAAACTCTTAGTCTCAAAGCTTGGTAGAACCACATGTGCGTATGTACTCTGACTGGTAGTAGCTGCACGTCATCTTGGTCCGTTACTTAATTTTTCTGGGGTCTCTGTTTGCTTATCTGTGAAGTAGGCTAATCTTGCTGGGCTGTGATTATCAAATGAGACTTGTATGGGCATAAAGTCTCAAACCCTGACCTGGCTAATAGAAGACCCAGGCCTTTAGCAGATGCTAGTCATCGACCCTGTCCTTTCTGGTCCGGGACCAAATCCGAACTTTATTGTCTCCATGAAGTCTGTCATGGTGCTAAAACTGTTAATAGCCCCTTACTAAGTAATTTATTGGTTGAATCATTGGGTTACTATTGTTTGAAAAAACAATAACTAAGAAAATTATCAATTTAAATTGAGTTAAACTTCCTGGTTCTCCATCTGTCCTGAGAGATTTTTCTTGTGTTTAGGTTCAGAGTTTTTGATTCATGTTTGAAGTTTCCAGTCACTGTGAAGGAGTCACCCTGCAGCCCATTCTGCTCTGTTCTATTTGGGTCTTAAAGGACCCTCAGGGGGCATTTCTTCCATCAGCCACAACAAAATAAAAAGAGATGGGAGTCAAGAGACCAAACTTGCATTCCAGATGTCCCATCTCAGTGTGCCGAAGAAAGTGCAGATCTGGTGCTTCCCAGGTCCCTCCCCTTTCATGATGCAACCTCTGGGAAACCTGGTGTTGATGTGCTGAATGTGCACAGCATTGAATTTATTGTAAATACCTTCCCTTTCCCGCCATTTAAAAATAGCCTCTCCTAGTTCTTATTTTTCAAAACACCCCTAATCTGGAACTGGGTTTCACCCCCTTGTCCTCTCCTCCTTTTCCTCTTTCAGTGGTGGTAAGGAGTGTAATTCCAGACCAACTCCTTTGAGATGTGTGATGCCAGGTTCTTTCAAAAAGCAGAAGGCATCAGCAGGAAGAAGTTTGTAAAGGGCTAGAGTCCCAGCCACAATGGCTGGGGAATCTTAGAAGAAGGATCTTCAAAAAAGAGACTGCCTGCTGGGCCATTAAATCCTTTTGCTTTGGGTTAATCCCACAGTGTTTATCAGATGACTAGGATTCAGATGAAAACACTGCTGTAGTACCCAGGCTCCTCGCCAGATTATTCCAAAATCTAGTGTACATGGGTTATAGATACAGAAAATAATTCAATTCTGTCTGTCTTAAGTGAGATAATGGGTTCCATTCTGTTTCTTGTGCGCATTCTCCGTAATAGTCTAATTGTGTTCTGTGCTCCTGGGGGCTGAATGTGTATTCAGCAACAATGCATTGGGTTGTGAAATACGCATCCCCAACTATCTGCGCAGGCAAGAAGGAGGTTCTAGTAAAAAGGCGGAAGATGTTTTTTCTAATGCAAATGATACGAATCACACACATGGTAGTGTCTTTTAAAATTATCAGTAGGCTCTGTTTTTTTCCTTTACAGTTATAGGTCCTGTTTCTCCACATTTTGGATGTTACTAGATCAGTAATTCAATAGACAGCCAAGCAGGTGTTCAAATCACTTCTGACCCCCAGAATTCCTTCAATGACCCCTCGAAGTAGTGGACTGAAAACATTCTCAGCATGACAGAATATTGAGGTACCTCAGTTGCCTTAATTCTTTTTTTTTTTTTTTGGCCTTAATTTTTAAAGGCTATTTTCTGCCTTTTTTCTCTCTTTTTAAGGAAAGAGAAGCCTTGCTTTGATCTTGGCCATGAGGGCTAGAGGATTGTGTATGTACAGGACCTGTAGATTGTACATGTAGGCAGCACCGTTGTCTAACTGGTCAGCTGTGCCAAGACCCTTGAGAAGGTGAGAGGAGGACAAGAGACGTGAGGCTTGGAATTCTTCTGCAGCAGCAGAGGACATAATATAATCTTGCTCTTAACATTTCTATTTTTAAATAGAGGCCTTTTGACGGCAAACTTTTATTCAGTTCACTTCAACCAATATTTATTAGTACACACAAGGTACCGTGGAGGTGATAAAGAGATGAGTAAGATTGGCCTTTCTCCCTCTAGTTGCTTAGAGGAGAGAGAACAGAAAGTCAGCCTTACTGGACAAGCTTATATTTTATTCTGCCCCTTCCGTCCTGAAAGGGATGCTTATACTGTTCTGTAGTATTCTTGGAGATTTCTATGGATAACCCCCAAAAAGAAAAGATCTCTTTTACACGCAGTTATTTCAGGATTTAGGCAGTTGCATAAAGCATTCTTCCATTGGCTTGTCAACCTCTCAGCAGAAATTAATCTAATTTCCAGGCACAGTTAAAAACTGGTATTTAGCACCTTGTTTCACAGGCTTTATTTCATTGTCACACAAAAATATGTCAACGTATTCCACGTTCAAAGATGAGTGTACTAGCTCTCTATTGTTGTGTAACGAATTACCCCAAACTTCCCATCTTAAAGCATTTCTCATTCACAGTTTCTGTAGGTCAGGAGTCTGGGTAAGACTTAGCTAGGTGTGTCTGGCTCGGGGTCTCTCAAAGCTGCAGTCAGGGTGCCCGGCGGGCCCTGAGTCATCTCAAAGCTCTCTAGGGCTAGAATCTACTTCTGAGCTCACTTCTCTGCTCCTGGGCTGTTGGGCTGACAGCCTCCTTCCTTGTTAGCCGTTGACCTTGACCTCCCTGGTTCCTTGCCGAGCTGCATGGGCTTCTCCACAGGCCAGCTCCAGTGTGGCAGTTGACTTCCCTCATCGTGTGTGAGCCAGCCGGGAGCCACAGTCCTTTGGTAAACTAATCTCAGAGTTGAAATCCCATCACTTTTGCCTAGGTCTGTTTGTTAGATCTGGGACATTATGTCCAGCCCATATTCAAGGGAAGGGGATCACACAAGGGCATGAATACAAGGAGGTGGGGATCATTGGGTGTCCTTTTAGAGGCTGCCCGCTACAATCAGCGGTGGAACCAATCACCTTAGTATAAGCTAGTCTGATGTGGATTGGAAGATAGTCTTCTTACCCTGTCTCGCTCTTTTTTTCTCCTTGTGTTGTTATTATGTATTCTCCTTGAGTGGTTCTTCCAAATACCTCCCCACTCTGCTGGGCATTTAATTATAGATGATGTACATAATAGATAGCAGACTGCTTTAATCCTTCAAATATTTGTTAGTCTTAGAGCATGTCAACAACTTATATTGGGTCTTTCTAAAACCTAATGTCATACATATATAAAAATTTATTTAGTTATTTTATTTTATTTTATTTTTGGCTGCGTCAGGTCTCAGTTGCCCTACGGCATGTGGGAATCTTAGTTCCCCGACCAGGGATCGAACCCATACCCCTGCAGTGGAAGGTGGATTCTTTTGCCAGTGGACCACCAGGGAAGTCCCAAACCTAATGTCTTGATCAGTGAATTTGGGGGGTTTTGGTGGAAAGGACATTGCGTCTGGTGTGATGATGAGTCTGCAGAGAGAAGGGGAATGAGGACGCTGTCGCTGGTATAATTAAACAGGCTCCTAAATGCATAAAAACATAGGTATGTTTCATGCACAGTGGTTGAGGAGGGGCATTAAATCAGGTTGGCATATGTCCATGTAACTAAGTCCTAAACATCCAAATGAAAGGGATTGTTGTCCCAGTTTGTGTTTCTAACAGGTGAACCTATAGGAAACAAGGATCTCTCAGCCACTCTTCAACTCTGTGCGTATGTCAGGGAGCAGCTGGCCTTCCATCTTTTAAATTCTGTGGAAATTATCTGTTTCACAGGAAAACTCCACTGTTCCTCTTTCAGGGAAGATGCAACTTGGTTTTAGATAAAGTGCTTAAAACACACCTATGTAGGCATTAAAGGTTTGAGAAAAGGGTGGCATTAAGCAGATTCTGGTCAATTATTTTTTAATATCTTTTCCCAGTCTGTTGATTTTCTTTTCACTTTTTATTTATTTATTTATTTGGCCATGCCACGCGGCATGCGGGATCTTAGTTCCCTGACCAGGGATCGAACCCGTGCCCCCTGTAGTGGAAGTGCGGAATCCTAACCACTGGGCTGCCGGGGAATTCCCAGATTCTGGTCAGTTTTTAATAATGGAAATTGATTTATGGGGGTAGCTTCCATGCGAAACCTGCCAGAAACTTAGAGAAAAGGAGTCCGGATTCAAATTTAGAAGATGTATCAGCTATAGGATATATGTATGCTGTGTGCTTTTTCTTTCACCTTGAATTTGACAACATACGGCGTCCCTCCCAGTGCCTTCGTATCCTGTTCCCTCTCCGTGCAGATTTTATTATCTGGCCCCCCCACTCCCCTCTCTGCCAACACACACACACGACGTACCCTAACCCCACACACAACTGTAGGCTCCAGGAAGGTACGGATTTTTATCTGTTTTAATTTCTGACTATGATCCCAGTGCCTGACATATAGTTAGTGCTCAATAAATATTCGTTGAATGAATGAGCTCACTTATGACAGTTTCTCATTGTATAAATCACACTTAGCTGAGGACTGTGCTTTACTGTGTGTCCTGTGTCCCCCACCCCCGCTAGACTGCGGTTCTTCCCCAGCCCCCTGCTGTTCCTAGTGCCTTGCGCAGCTCAGAGTAGATGTTCCGGACATTGAAAGTGAAAGAATGAATGGATTCTCTGGCAAAGGAGACTAGAGAGAGAGTAACCTTCACTTCTAGGCAAGGAACAGGAGCCCTGGGCACTGCCCATTTCTGAAGGGCAGCACCCGTGTCTTCTTCATCCTTCTCTCTCCATGGCTGGTTCCCAGTCCAATGCCTGGCACAGAGCAGAGTCAGTGCAGGTTAATTGGATCAGATTGAGTTGAGTTGGGGGAAAAGCGCAAGCAAAATCCCTCCTGACAGTAGCACCGGATGAAGCTCAGCTTGTGATAGCTCCTTCTGGATTCCCTTTTGCAACTGTTTTGTCGGAATGCCCAGTAGCATTCATTCACTCATTCGTTCATTCACGCATTCAGCTCCTCCTGGTGTCTACGGACTATCAGAAGACGTGGAAGGCAAGTTACAGCCCCGCCTTCAGAAAGCTTACCTTGAGGGAAACTCGGGCTTTATTCTCTGGTTTATACCGCCTCTCTGAGGTGGCAGGGAGTTGGACTCAGGCAGCCATAGTTGCTCGTGTCTGTCCTCTGTGTTGGCCTCCACACCACAGTCTTTGAACAGGAGTAGAAAGGTCACCAACTGTGGTTGCAAATTGGCTCTTATGTTAATCCTGGCTTATTCAGAAACACTCAATATTTTTCCAAACTGAGTTTAGAGCTTTTGACTGAAGCCTGAATCAGTTACTGTGTCAGAGCATATCACTGGTATGGGAAAAGCTAGAACTGTAAAATACAAAGCCCCTTTTAAGTAATCCAATATAGGATAATTACATTATTAAATAAAGCCGTGGGTCTCAAATTATTCCACTGCCCTCGTACATGTGAGGGTAATAATGTGAACTGTGCTAAGTGAACAAAGTGAAAAAAAATGTGTAACAAGAGGGAGCATGTCTAAATCATATGTTTATGTTTAAATAAAGGCTACAGAAAACAGGAAGATTTACTTGGTTTCTACACAGGCGTAAGGCTTTCGCTGACTCTCTGAAGACTGCTCTTCTCGTTAATGACAGCAGTATACCAAGGTGCTGTGCACGATCACCAATAACCTTGACTCTTCAGTCGGCTCCCACCATGATTTTCATAGACCAACAGGGGCAAAGAATTTCCTTCTTCCTTTTAGGGTCTTGACTGAATACGGGCCCTGCTGAACTTCGTACCTGGGCAGTGTGCCGTATGCCTGTAAAACTAGGTGGAAAGAAGGTCAGCAGATGTAAAAGTAATGGTTTGAAGCCACTCACCATATTAGAACATCTCGGTTGGGTGGTGGTTGAGTTTGGGTTTTATGGTTACTGTTTTTGCTTTTAGAGAATGTTCTCATAGGTAACTCAGCTGTGCGTTAACCCTGGAATTGGCCTCATTTATCTTCTTTTGTTTCTGTTTTAATGGCCAGAGCTAAGTATGTGGGGGCCAAGCTAGTTTTTATTATGGCGACCTGAAAGTAGTTAAAAAATAGACTGTGATGTTAACACCCTATTAATTTGGCTAAAGGAAGGGTAGGCTGGCTCAACCATTGACTTAAGGCATCTTCTCTACATATCACATGCTTGCCTGTTTAGAGAGGATGCTGGGATGCATTTTCTTGATTTCCGGGTAAATTTACTTTTAATCTTAGGGAGGAAAGAAGATGCATGCATAGTAAATCCAAAAGGAAAGAAATGGAACTGGGAATTAATGAGAGGATGTTACTGGGGCTTTCTTTAGAGAGGGCCTTCTGGTCATGGGAGCAGGCTGCATCTTAACAGGTTTTAGATTAGCGAGGATTAAAAATGTTTTTAGGAATATTAAAATACTCAGGGTTTTTGAATTACTTATTTGATACTCAAATGCCTTTGGCTGTGCCAGGAAGGATGGTCACATTACGTTTGACAAATCGCTGCTCAGAGCAGTCTTCTGTTTGCTTACTCCCTGTAATTGCACCAGGATGGATTTCCAAAATTCACCGAGCCACAGGCATCACCCCAGTGTCTGGTGAGGGGGAGGGAAGAGGTTGGAAGAGAAGGGGCTGGCTTGGGAAATTGGAACCCAATACACTAATCAGCCTCCGTGGCAAATCCATTTCATCGTGTGAAGGGAGTCCCATTAACCCTTAGCAAACTTGAGAGGATTCCTGCGTCACTCAGACAACAGGAAAGTCTTCACATTTTTAACTAGTGCGTGTAGTCTTACTTTGGGGGCAAAACCAAAATACACATGAAAAACTTACAAATCTTTTTGTCCCAAAATGACCTTGAGTCCCAGCCACCCCAGGAAATTGCTGGGAGATGGGGAAGGTTCACTTATCCCAGGATAGGAGTAGGTTGGAGTGTTACTACTCTAAAGGCTTAGAGACCAATTTCCCAGAGAAATGATAGGCTTAGCAAGCTGGTTTCTGGTTCTACTTCAGTTTTGTCATCTCTGAAATGGGCCTGAGGAGACCTACCTCAGCGAGTCCTCATGGGGATTAGATAAGATGATGTCTGTTAAATTCATAGATGAACGTCTGGGTAGAGTAAAGCACCTCAGAGTTTGCCACCGCTGTATCCTTGAAGGTTAAGGAGAAGCCCAGACATTCTTAATTGCTTTCCGGCCCACCCTTGGCCTTGGAGGTACCCAGCAGGAGCTCCAGGGATATTATTGTCCCCAGACAAAGAATTAAGAGGAGTAGAGAACATGCACAGTTCCTTGCAGGTGACATCTGAAGATCGCTCACCCTCCTTCCCTCATTTTCACTTAAAGTGATGTTATGTAATAACAGTGATAGCCGTCATTTCTTAGATGCCTGTGTTGACAGTTGTACTAGAACTACTCCAACAGCCTAGTTACCCTGGGAGGTGGGTTCTTTTACCTGATTCCCCCCGCCCTTTTTTTTAAATGAGACCTTGGTGAGATAATGTCACGTCCCAAGATTAACATTGACATTAAACACATTAGAGCCACCTTTGAAGCCGAGTCCATGAGACTCAGAAGCCAGTGCTTCCTCAGCTCTCAGTTTCCCCCAGCGTGGGACATCCAGACAGGGGGGACCATTAAAATAAATACTTGTTGTATGCTTTGGGCCCAGCACAGTTCATGGCTCCTTGGGAGGCACAAGAGAAGTAAAAGTTAAACGTCCTCGCCGTTCAAAAGTCTCTGCAGTTCTGGTGTTTATTGTAGGAGAGAGAATTATGCAATTCAGAATCAAACACTGACACCTAACAAAGATTTAACATTATGTCACAGGTAATAAACACAGTAATTCCCAGTTCGGGGACCAAGTTAGTGTTGATACCATTTTATTTTGCCGAGTAAGGACGTTAAAAAGCAGCTATCAGCATCCATTACCATCCTCATTTTAGAGGAAAAAAAGATTATTGTAACAGCAGTTGAAAGGAGGAGAGGCGAAGTCCTAAACAGCAGGTGTGCAGGGAGCCTCTCTGGATCAGCGCTGCACCCTTCTCTCTGTCCTGGAGGCCCCCTGTGTGGCTCCAGGAACAGAGCTCCTGGGACCGGGGGCTTCGAGTGCCGTTCCTCCACAGAAGAGGGAGGGAGGAAGGAGAATGAAGGCAGGTGTTTATTCCCTGTCCTTACCTGGGAGGTTCCCCCAGGCTGTTGGTGTCCCTCTAAGGAAGAGTCACAGCCACTGGTAGAAGGATCTGCTGGTAACCATCCCCCGCGTTTTTGACGATTTCACCCAGGAGTGGTGATGGCTGAGATGCTGTTAGTCCAGGTTCCTGCACTACCGCTCTCTTAGGGTTCTTTTATATCCCACCAACATCTTTGTCATTAGTCCCTTTGTAAAACCCTCCTTGGATTATCATTACTCAACTGTTCCATGTCTTTCCTGTTGGGATCCTGGCTGATACGAGGGTAGTCCTTAAAATCTAGCATATTTAGCTTCTTGAAATACTCACTGTGTTGTCTTCATTTTTCTCATTTCACCACTGACCAGTGAAAGCTTCATCTTGTTGACCCACATTACCATTCTCTTTTGCCGGACCTTCTTGGACCTCTGATTGGCAACCACGTGCCTGCAGAGTGAAACCTTTTACTCACTTTGTAGATGTCCTGTTAGCAGAACATACTAATGTGTAACAGGGAGAGTCATGGGGCAGATGGTACCTTGAATATCAGGTATCTGAGGGAGGCTTGCAAGCAATGGAAGTGGCCAATGCAGCCAGGCCCAACAGGGCACTTTCTTCCCCTGGCCTGAGTCCATTGGTGCAAAACCCCAGGATGTTTGGGGACAATTAAAGTGAATATGCCGTGTTTTCCTGTTTTCATTCTACGCCCGCCCCCCGCTCGCCAACCCCTCTGATAATACACGTATGTTTATTGTCCTTTGGGCTCCATTAACATAGCTGAACATGGCTGTCCTCAGCAATGGTCTGTTGGGTACCACGTGGTGCTATAGGGAAGGTTCCGTTCATGTCTTCTCTCCTGAGGAATGATATATTAATAAAATATATATACATCGGTTTAGCTCTGTTTAACAGAGATCCAGAATTAAAGCTGCTTAAATAAGTTGGGAGTTCAAAATCTCTCATGTCACAGCCTATGAGTAAGTGTTTCAGGGTTAGTATGATGGCTGGGTTCTACGAAGTCGTCTAGAGACCTGACTCCCTCTAGCGTTTTCTCCTGAGAGATGTGCCTTTATTTGTATGATCCAAAGGCATATCCATCCCCTCTGAGAGCCTGACCTGGAAGTTGCGCACATCACGGATACATCCCGTTGGTCAAAACTTGGTCACATGGCCGCATCTGGCTGTAAGGGAAGCAGGGAAGTGGTGTCTGTTTCTGTGCCAAGCAAATTAGCAGTCTGTTACTAAAGATGAAAGGAAGAATAGATGTGGGCAAAAAGTTAACCACAGTTGGGGAGTATTAAATTCTTCTTGTGTCAACTAAGCTCTTTTCTTACACATAAGCCAAGTTGGTAGTACAGTTCCGCTGAATTTGAGTTGACTCTTGAGACGTCTAAATTGAGGACTGGACCAAGGACTGGAGTCTGGATGAAGGTTTGAACCAACTAGTTGGAACCAAACTACAGAACATAGTCATGGCCTTAGAGAGTAACATTGGAATCTCCATGGAGAATGACTTCAAGGAGTGATATGCAGAGAAGGAAGACTGGACCCAGACAGCATATAAAGATAAATGTATCCTACATTTTTCCTGTAGGGAAATAGAATGAGGAAGGAGAGAAGTTGAACAAAGCAAAGGAACGTAGAGGTGTTCGGCGTTGGGTAGGTATGTTTCATGGGCCACTGAGTATCTGTACGCTTGTGAGCAAAGCCACTGGCTCTTTGTTCCAACTGTCTTTTCAAGGATGTTTGTCTAGTGAACGGCCCTGGAAGATGGAGCTAGTGCCTTCCTCCAGAACAAAGGGCAGACATACTTACTGATCAGTATTAAAAGATTTGGGTTGCCTATGCTTGAGGTTCTTCTCCTGAAATGCACCCCACTCTGTAGACATATATCCTCTAGCCCTCTTGGTATCTCTTTTTGGGAATTGGGTATCAAAGATCCAACACAAATGCTGATACTTTGACTACAGCTGTTTCTGTGAGCTATAAACCATCGTTTGTCTCTGACCAGGAGTCTGTGTCCTCTGCAAGCATCCATGAAACTGTGACAAGCTAACTTATAAGTTTGAAAGTAGAGTAAAATCTCAGATTCTTCACAGTTCTTAACAAGAGGGAGGGTTTCAAGTCAAAGATAGAGTTGTTCATTATTAAATTGTTACTAAGACATTAAGCAAAGTTAAGAATAAGAACGGCCTTGGTTAGTGATATAGGGTTTTCAAAGTTTTGGGACTCAAGACCCTTTATACTCAAATTATCTAGGACTGCAAAGGAGCTTTGATTTATGTGGGTTATATCTACTGGTATTAGAAATTAAAACTTAAAATGATTTTAAATGCTTACTAATTTATTTAAAAATAAAGTGACATTTATATGCCAAAAAAATGAATGTCAAGCTGACCCTCACACTTTGTATAAAACTAAGTCAAAATGGATTATACTTCTCAATGTAAAACTATAAAACTTTGGGAAGAAAACAAAGTAGAAATTCTTCATGACCAGGAATTAGGCAAAGACTTCATAGATATAACAGTAAGACCACAATTCATAGAAGAAAAACACTGACCAATTGGACTTGATCAAAGTATGAAACTTTCATTTTGTGAAACACGCTGTTGAAAGAATAAAAAGACAAGCTATAGAACAGGAGAAAATATTTTCAAACCCCATATCTGGTAAAAGACCTGTATCAAGAGGGTACAAGAACTCTCAAAACTCAACGGTAAGAAAACAGACAACCCAATGTTTAAAAATGGGCAAAAGACTTAAACACACACTTCATCAGAAAGGATATACGGATGGCAAATTAGCACCTGAAAAGATGTTCAACATCTTCAGCCATTAGGGAAATGAAAATTAAAAGCATGATCAGAAATCACTACGTACATATTAAAGTGGCAATAATAAATTAACAGTGACAGTATCAAGTGCTGGTAAGGATGGGGGACAACTGGAACTCTCCTAAAAACTCTCATTTTGCTGGTTGGAATGCAAAATGTTACAGCCACTCTGGAAAACAGTTGTCCAGCTTCTGCAAAATTAAATATGTACTTAATATATGACTCAACAATCCCTCTCCTAGGTATTTACTCTAGAGAACTGAAAATGTATGTTCACACGAAAACTTGTACATGAATATTTATAGCAGCTCTATTTGTAATCGCCAAAATTGGAAACAACCCAGTGTCTGTCAGTGGGACAGATCCATAACATGAGGTACTACTCAGCAGAAAAAAAGGAACAAGCTGTTGATATAGGCAGCAGCATGGGTGGCTCTCAAAGGCATTATGCTAAGTGAAAGAAGCAGCCTTAAAAGATTTCATACTGTGAGATTTAATTTATATGACATTTTGTAAAAGAGAAAACTATACCAAGCACAGATCAGTAGTTGCCATGTGTACTATGGTATACATAGAACTGTACATAAGAAAAGGAAAATTTACTGTAAATTAATTTTAAAAAATATTACTACAATGAAAATGGGAATATAAAGCCATCATGTAAATGTAACACATTTTTATGAAAATTAACCTTATTTTCAAAAAGAAAGAAAATTAGTAAAAACAGTGGCATTGTTTCACATTTTTGTAAATTTCTTTACTGTCGAGCTTAATAGAGACAGCTGTATTCTCGTATCTCCTTCTGTATTCACTCTTTTGCCATACCATCTGTCTTGTAGTCGTTGGAAAACCCCACTATACACTTGAAATAGAATAAGAGTGAAAAAAGCAAATAATTTCTTAGTATTATTATGATCATTGTTTTGCCCTGTGGACCACCTGAAATAGTCTTGGGGATTCCCCAGGGTTCCTGAGCCACACTTTGAGAACCACTGATATATAATGTACTGTCCCAAATTTCAGCCATTTTCATAGCATCTTGACTTTTTTTTTTTTTTTTTTTGCCATACCCACATCTACTGGGTTTATTTAATGGCTTTGTTCAAACCGATCCATTGTTTTTTAACTAAAATTTATTTAAAGAGGAAACTTCTATATCTCCTATAAATGGGAAACCAGTACCACTTCCCCATAAGTGGAAAGTTACCACAAAAATAAATAAGCAATGAGTAACTTACATTAAATATTAAAAGGTTTATCCTCTGTGTGGCACTCTTTGGAAAACACTAATTCAGAGAAGCAATGACAGTGATGACAGCTAAATCCGATGTACCACTTCAATCATGTTAACACATTTAATCCTCACCATTGCTGTCAGAGATAGACAGTATCATTAACATTTTTTAAAAACATAACGTTTAAAAAAATGGAAGCACAGGGAAGTTAAAGAAGTTGCCCAGTATTCCACAGGGAGTAAATGGCAGGGCTGGGATTTGAACCCAGGCAGTCTGGCTCCAGAGTCCAGGATGAATGCTGTGTTGGCCAGTAGGAAACCTGGATTCCTGTCCAAGTTCTGCCTGAAGTTGGCAGTCGGACATGTCACTGAACCTTACTGTCCTCATCATTAAAGTGAGGGAGGTGGGATAAATTAGGGTGTGGACGTTTATTTAAATGGTGGGTGCCTGCCGGAGGGTCCAGGCAGGTAAAGGAACGGTGGACTGAGTGTAAGGAGATAGGAACGGTGGGGTCAGTGGCAGACTAGAGAACTTGCATCTCATCTAAAGAAAGCAACCTCTACTCAGTTTCAACTTTTTTTGTTTTGAGGGGTTTTTTTGTTCTCTTTTTTTCCCCAGATAACCCTTTATTTTATTTTATAAGAGAAGATAGAAGTCAGGAGACTTTGTGTAAAGTTTCCCAATTGGTTTTTTAAAAAGTAATTAATTAATTTTTGGCTGCATTGGGTCTTCGTTGCTGGGCACGGGCTTTCTCTAGTTGCGGCGAGCAGGGGCTGCTCGTTGTCGCAGTGCACAGGCTTCTTATTGTGGTGGCTTCTCTTGTTGCGGAGCACGGGCTCTAGGCATGTGGGCTTCAGTAGTTGTGGCATGTGGGCTCAGTAGTTGTGGCTCGTGGGCTCAGTAGTTGTGGCTCGCGTGCTCTAGAGTGCAGGCTCAGTAGTTGTGGTGCATGGGCTTAGTTGCTTTGTGGCATGTGGGATCTTCCTGGACCAGGGGTCGAACCCGTGTCCCCTGCACTGGCAGGCGGATTCTTAACCACTGCGCCACCAGGGGAGTCCCAAGTTTCCCTTGGGACTTACAACACTTGGAGAGGCCAGCCATACACATAGGCTGGCTGATACATGACTTCTTGACCAGAGGATCTCCTCTGACTTAGAGGAGTCTGTGATTGAGTACGCTGTTATTATGCAGTGGGAGAAACAAAATCCAAACAACAGAAATGGGCAGTTTGAAACAATGATGAAAGGGGATATGGACTTAGAAAGTATCCCAACGCAGCCTACATAAATATTGATTAGGCTCTGGGTTAATTGAAAAGCCAAAGTGCATTAATAGAATAACAAGGTGTATTTCTTTGTGTTCCTTTTGGGTTGCATTAGAGCTAATTCTCGGTTTGCAGAGCGCTAATGTAATCATGAGATGAGCTTATTGAAATTCTTTTCTTAGACATAGAGACTTGCCCAAGAATGGTGAGTATTAGGAACTTTAGTCAGCAACTGCCTCAGAATAGTAAATACGAACATGTGATTTATGCCATTGTGTGTACAAAGTAATGTTTCCTGAGACATTTTCTATATATATGTTGGCTATTTTGGTTTGGGGGTTGGTTTTTTGCTTCCCCCTCCTCCGCTTATCAGATTTCCTTCTAAATCCTGGCGTTGGACAATGTTGCAGGGCCAGTTTCTCTGTGAATCCACAGTGAAACATACTGGGGGTTTCACAGTTGAGCCAAACTTGGGTTTACGGCTTCTACATGTTTATTTGAATTCCTGCATTTGTTTTTATGCATTGTGTATATATTCAGAAGGTCTGTTTCAGAGAGAGAGAGGAAGGAGGGAGGACTAAACCTGTAGACTGGATCTTGAAAGATGGGTTTATTCATCAATGACATCATGAGGATTGTATTTTCTCTCGGTTAATAAACTATTTGTTCGGCGGGTACTGGAAGCCAGCCAGAGCTAGTCATGCCATTTCTTGGAAAAGTTCTGAAGCAACTGGTAATTGAAATGATAATCATTTGATCATAGTTAGAGCTATTTGAAAATAACACTCATCTCCAAACTTGTCTCTTCTAGGGAACCATATTTGGTGAAACAATACCCAGCCTGAATTTTTATTCTGACATTTAATAATCACCATGTAATAGCTATAAAATGCGTGACAACTATAGATCTTTTATTTCGAGAGGATGGTGTAGTGAATCTGAGTGAAATCATCCATCGAAATGGTACTTTGTAATATGCCCCGTTGCTTATATAAAGTATTAACATTTTTTTTTTCTTGAGCAGAGAATAAAAACAGTTTCTACTTTGTCTCCCATTTAGTGGAAGTTCATATTTAATCATGATAAGAGAAAGGATTCCGTTACAAAAGTTTTACTTTTCATTTTTGATAGAGTATTTGTTATTTTGCTGCTGCCTAACAAACTCTTCTCAGAGGCAGCTTGGAACTGGATGGGGAAAAGTGAAATTTTAGATCCTACCTTAAAACATTTTTTAAAAACTGAATCCGGGGCTTCTTATTGTGTGAAGCTTATCTTAATAAACCCTTTTTTGTTTGCTTTGGAGTAGAGTGTGTGTGTGTGTGTGTGTGTGTGTGTGTGTGTGTGTGTGTGTGTGTGTGTGTAGGTGGGAGAGAAGGAGGAAAGAGTCATGTTTTACAGCAAAATTAGCCCAAATCACTTGTGAATTCCCTTTGTTTAATAGCTCAGAGACATCTTCCTGTTGTTGTTTGTCAAAAATATTTCTAAGATTTTGTAAGCTTAGGGGTTTTCACAGCTCAGCTTTCTTCAGAAATGTGAAGTAGAAGAAATGGAAGAAGTCAGTTCAAGTTGAAATGTCAAATGCTTCAAATAATTTAACTTAAAACCCAGTGAGATGATCTTCTTAAGCCTTTTCCAAAGAATCTTCGGGAAAGAGAGGCCCTCCTTTGCTCCGTGTACGGATATCTATTAAATATCTTGCTGGATTAATTCTGAGTCAGAAAAGTTGGTCGTTTCCTGGAAGCAATTAAAGGTGCTTGAAATTGAAATTTATGATCCGTAGGAGAAACTTAAGTTTCAACTACTTTTCTCAGATTCAAAGGCTTTCTCCTCACTTGCCCTCTTTGCCTCTTACCCCATACGTATTAAAAGAAAAAAATCAGTTCATTTCTCAACTTACAAAGTTTTTAAGAAACATGAGAATGTGTAAGTTTCTTTCAGTGGGAAGCACATAACATTTATGAAGTATTTCTTTGGGGATTACATCACAGTTTTATTTAATTTTAGGACAAAAGTTAAATTCAATATTTGTGTATAAGCCAAGGGAAAATGTACCATAAACATAGGAATTTGGGGGTGAGTCAGAGTTCCAAGAATCCCAGATTTACTTAGACCATTTATATAGAGACAGACTAACCATTAGTCATCTAGTTCTCACTTTTTTACTTTTGTAAAATTAATGGCACCTGAAAATTAGCTTTTGCCCATGTGGTCAAAGTAGGGAGAGTGAGCTTTGGCAAATAGCATGGCTATTAGAATTACTGTCCAATTTTTGGACATTTTCTAAGCACATAACAAATAAATCCTATAAATTATTCCTCAAGTAGACCACAAGCAGCGAAAAACCATTGAAGTGAAGTGAGTTTCTGAAGGTTCTCTGTCACCAATAAAACACGTTGTCTGCTTACATTAGGTTCAGCCGCTCAAATGGTGTTTCAGATGGGTTTTATTGAAAACGTATCATTTACTTCAGAACCACCAATAATGTTTTTTGTTCTCCCGCCACTACCTCTTATAGGATGAAGTCATTGCTGTTTCCGAAAAGGTGATTGTGAAGCTTGAAGACCTGGTCAAGTGGGTACATTCTGATTTCTCCAAGTGGAGATGTGGCCTTCAAGCTGGGTCAGTGAAAATGGAGTCCCTGGGAAGGAATGGACAGAAGGAAGCTCTGCTGAAGTACCGGCAGTCAACCTTGAACAGTGGACTCAACTTCAAAGACGTTCTCAAGGAAAAGGCTGACCTTGGTAATTATCGTTTGTACTTCTAAATCTAATGTGTGGGCGTATACAGTAACCTACTTTTTTTATTGTAGGTTTTTCTGGAAACCCTGTCATTCATATATGACATATATAATTTCTTTAACCTCAGAGGGACCTGGGAATATGGACGGACAGATGACTGGGGGTGGAAGGGATGGATGTTACCTGTTGAATCACAGGACCTTGTCTGTGTGGAACCCTGTGCTGGGAACTGGGTGATATAATAACACTCAGCGTTTAGCAGCTTCCAGTTGCTGTCAAGGCATAAGACTTAATCGAGGCACCAAAAGTTGAATTAGTGGAGAGTTTAAATATTTGTTCTGAGTAGATACTATGACATTTTTTAACACCACATCAGAATTTCCTGTTTTATGTTGGAAGGAAGGCAAAGTGAGGAAGAGAGATTGCGCTGCTTCACGTGGAGCAGGAGAAGAGTTTCAGAGCAGGGGAACTACTGGTTCACAGCTCACGGCATAGGTTCCCCAGAGTTTTCAGGGTGTAGTGGTTACCATCAACCATATGGTTTTTTCTTTCCTTCCTTCCCTTCTTCCACTATAGGTTTGGGATTTGGAGTAGTTATTCCGTTTAGTGTTTGAATCCTGACTCTGTTGCTTACTTAGCTGTGTGGCCTTGGGCAAATAATTTAACCTCCAAGCCGCAGCTTCCCCATCTGGAAAACCTGGAAACTTTTCAGGGTCACTGGGAGATGTAAGCTACAAAGGGGGTAGCACAGTGACTGGTGTATATTGGTGTATGGAGAGGAGCGCCATAATTAATTCTGTTGCTTTTTCTCAACACTCTCTTCTCCAGTGACTTTTTTGTGTCCTTTCCTGCTTGTTTTTTTTCCTTTGTAACTCCTTGTGGCATTCACTGACTTACTTTCCTAGCATTGCTCAAGACCACAGTTGTTGACCTCTGATTTAGACTACTTATTTCCTCTTTAGGCAAAGAGGAACTTCACTTTTAACATATTAAGGCATCTTTTTCTTTCGTTCTAGCACAATGCTGATTTTCATAGCCCAGTTTTATGCCTTAATGTAACAACTTCCTGTTGGGTTTTTTTTTAACCTAGATTTTAACTACTACAACAAACCTAGACTTTTTATTTTAATTGGCATAAAGAGACTGAGTAACACCCGTAACTGACTTGTCTTTCATGTGATTCTGGTTTGTGATGAGCTGTGCTGTGTTTTGGGAATAGCATTAATATTTTCTTTTAGTTTAACAATCAACAGTTTCCTGGCATCTTTTGGTAGATGTCAGGCAGTAATATTTGGGTCATGGTGGCCTGATTGTCATGTGCCCATTTAGAGAAAATTATTAATCTAGTGGTTTTCATTTCAAAATTAAAGAATTTTTTTTTAATCATCTTCCTATACAGGCTGTTAACATGGCCAATTTTGTGAACACACCATGACTAGCCTTCTGACATGTGGTAATGCTGAGTAATACAGCTGTTGTATTACTTGCCTAATATATGATCTAAGTTGTATTGCTATTGTCTTATGTTTTCCTTAACATTAAAACCTTTCTTCTGTTTGTTTGATTTTTTTTTTTAGTTATGAAATATACTGTTACTAATAAAAAACTAAACAGGAAACCCATGGGGGAACAAAAGGATGTGTAGATGGTTAAGCTTGATGTCGTGCATATAAACAAGAGTATTTATAGAAGAGTTGTTTTGTATTTAAAATTGATAGTTTATTAATGAATGAAAAGAAACCCAACCTCTTAATTTCATCAAAAGATTTAGAGGTTTTGATCTTCCTGAATTCTAAAAATGTCCATAATCGAACTTTTTAATAATTGATTCCAGAAGAATTTGGTTTATAGTGAACATTCAAAGTACTTAGTGGTTTTTAAATCTTGTTGTTCATTAGACTCACTTAGGAAAATTTTTTAAATAATACTGATTGCTGAGTACAGCTTCCCCAGATTCTTCTTTCAGTAGGATTGAGGCAAGGCCAAAGAACGTGTGCTGATAAAAGGACCTCTAGGTGATTCAGATTTTTTTTTTTTTTTTTTTTTCCCCTTTGGGTCTCATTTGGGAGACAGCTCTGTGAGTGATCAGGGCAGAGGAAGGGAAAATAAGCAACTGGAGATTTGATTGGGAAGCTCTCTGGTGAATAAGAAACACCATGTATTTTTTTTTCTTTTCTTTTTTTTTAATGTAAAATACCCCTTTAAGGATAGAATTTGGAGCCTTGAAATTCTACTCAGTTGGTATGAACTGTGGGGAATTTGAGACAAATAGCTTTTGTAATTGGAATGCACACTGTGTTGTAATAATGTGGAAAGAGAAACAAAAACTTTCCTTAATGTAATGAGTTTCCATTATCTGCTTGATCTAAGGTTTACAAGCCTACATTGTGAGGATTTATATTGGGGATATAGGGGATGTCATTTGCTGTGTGCATTCCTGTCCCAGCAACTTTCTCTTCAACCCCTTCCTTTCTCTGTCTGCAACATCAAAATATTTGTTGTCTGTACTTTTCTTTCTACACAGTGGTTTTCTTATCTCCCTTTCTCTTGGCCACACTGAAACCACTTCCAGTACCACATTGTTAATGGAAGTTCACACACTTATTAGGTTTTTCCTTCTGTAAAACCCTTCCAACTCCTCATTGTTCCTACCAGGGCAAGAAGATGAACTCTGAGATTACTTAAGACCCTCCCTCTTTTTTTCTAGTGGAAGTAAGCAAAGAATGGAGCCATCTCACCTTTCTGTGGATAAAGTAAAACTGCAATATGTTATCTTTTTTAACTGAATTATTTCATCATGTTAAAACATCAATAATAACAAAATAATTCGGTTGACTCTTAAAGAAGGGATTTTACCATCTAAAAGCTAATCAAAGAACTCTTCTTGCTGAGTGTTTAGGTAGAATAAGTTCCCTTTAATCCCAGTTTGTGTCACTTCCTGTCTCTCTGAATAGTAAAAAAACAAGAATGTTCTCACAAATGTGTGTCTGCCAACAAATTAATACTCCACAAAGAGAAACTCTGCCCCAAATGGCAGCTTCCAATAACTGCTGTGACTCAAATCACAACTCTTTCATTTTTTTTATCCCTTTCCCCTTCAAGGACAATATTTGCGGAGGTCATGTTTGCTTTTTAAAAACCTATGGCGTTTTCATTTAAGATGGTAAATGGTGACTGAAACTGCAGCTCTAGATAGTGGGGAAACTAACAATCTTTAAAAAACACTTCTGAGATGTGTGAGAGTACATTCATCCCCTTCCCTCCCCTTTGTCCTTTTCACAGAAAGAAAGTTCAGTATGAAACCGATTCAGATTGTGACTTTACTCAGTGAGACATTTTACCTTTTTTCAGACAGTTTCATACTGACGTTTATAGAAAAGGAAGAAAGAAAAAATAACTATGTTAAAATAGAAGGGTTAAGGAATGTATTATTCATAAGCATAACGAACACAGGAACCTGTTTTTCCAGAAGAATCGGGTTGATTAAATCATTCACTACACAAGCCTCTAGTTATTTATTTTTGTCTTCAGAATTACAGTACTTAGCTTTTGTTATAAAGTGGACCTGATACCCATATTTGGTATGGCAGTTGGAACTAGTCAAATGAAGAATTATTTCATTTTACAAAACTTTTAACAGCTAAGGAATATAAACACTATCAGTTAAACATAGCATACTTGCATTTTTTATTCCTTGGGCTATAGTTTGAAAAGAAATCAAATTATTTTATATAACACTGCTTCTTACAGAGTTCCTTTAAGTGAAGTATGAAAGCTGCAGTGTAAGCTTTATTGGCCTATAAATATGTCATTATAGTTGGACTACATTTATATGCTTTGGATTGTTGTTTAAGCCAAGAAAATATGTCTCTACAGGTTGACTTTTTATTGAAACCCTTTGAGGCATACAATAGAATGTATTTTAGGCCAAGGTTATTAAAACAGCATTTTCATTTTTTTGCAGCAGACGCATTGTCAATTACGCTGCCACAAACTGTCTGTGGATGGGCAGTTTTGAATGGTTTCATCTCCAAATATGTCTCTAGAAAAAGAAAAGATAGGGGAGTGTGAGCTGAAATCAAGAAAAGAGACCAAAAGATGTGGGTGTGGGTGAATTTAATGCTGGGGGTTCCCTCAGGTTCCCTCAGTTCAGTTTCTGTTTCTAAAGTCCCGTCAGATGGAGAAAGAGTGCCTTCCCCTGTCCCTTCTGCTGCTGGGACTTTTACTGTACTTTGGGGAATAGACAGCATGGTGGTGGTGAAGGAGCAGTGGCTGGGAGGTCAGGAGAATCTTGCCTCTGCCTGTCCTGAAGGTCTGTCACTCACGGCACAAGTCACTGTGTGTTTACACCTTCGGGTTCCTCGTGTGTGAAATGGGTCATAGTGTGTACTTTGTTTATCTCGCTGGATTTCTGAGAAGGTCAATGGAGAAAAAAGATCAATATCCGTGGAAGCATCTGTGGTACTGACGTCTAAGATGGTATTATCATTATTATTACAAGAAGGCGATTCCATATCATAGGGAGCTAGGTGGTATAAAATGAGCTAATTTGTCTCTTGTGAATTTCCCTCATCACATGTTCTAGTTATTTGGGGCAGGGTTTACACTCTTACTGTCTGCCTCAGTAGAAGGCTGTTATTAAAATCCTTCAGGTTCTTTTATTTGTATATCTATTATATGTATATATTTGTATATATTATATATACAACTATATGGAGAAAGAATATAAATATATATTTTATATGTTTATATAGAGATATGTATTTATATTTTATATAAAGTTTCTCCCCTTACATTCTGTCAAAATAAGCTGGGCCACAAGTGGCCAGTGGTGTAAATGTCTTCTCCAGTACTTTTAGTTAGAAATTGACTATAGTCTTCGCTTGGAAATTCTGGAGGCCTTGTATTTCAAATGGTTGTTTCAACTTCGTTTTGAGTTTGATATGTCAAGCTGCTTCCTGGGATGTGGATACGGGAAGGATTCTCGATTTGTGTTGAAGAGAACAGTATAAATGTCTCTAATAAGAAGTACGCTAAGGTGCTGACAGTTTGTCATAGGAAGTATTTTTCACCAGAGACATCTGATGAACTTCTTAAGATGGAAGACATGCTTCTCACTAAGCCAATCCTTCTCTTCTTTCCTTCCTTCCTTCCTAGATGTAAATTTTGTATGTATATATTAAACAGTCTTCTCAGGGTATTTGTTGTTTATATTTTAACTTCCATTGCCGAGCTAGCTATACTATTTTTTTCTTAAAATAGAAACTTGGGAAATTTTGGGGATGATATATTGTTGAATTATTCTGTTCGTGGATATCATGAGGAATCCCTACAGAAGGGCCTCTTCACTGAAACAGATTTGGCCTCCTTGAGTTCAAAATAGAAATCAGTTACACTTGAGGCTTATCAAAAATTTGTAAAGATAATTTCCAAAGGATTTTCTCACAAGCTCCTCTGACAATATTGTGGTGTGAACCATGCATTCTTTAAAGAATCTAATTCTAGCACAGTGAACACAGGAGAAGCATGCTGTCCACGTGCCAACGTGGCTGTTTCTTCAAGAGGCTGCTTCATTTCATTGTAAAGTGACAGCCCAGAGAACCTTTGACAGGAGCAAGTTCACACTTCCAAGAGTCTGTACCCGAGACATCCAAAGCTTTAGAACAACTTAGTGACAGGCCATTTTCTAAGGATCTGGGAACATAGGCAGGAGGTTATTCCATTTCATTTCAAAGTTAAAATTCAGCTTGGCCATGTAATCAAGTAGTTGAAGACTGTCCTAAAATAATGGTAGAATGAACATGTAAAAAGTGTCTTGAGTAAACAACGATGTGTGTTGTCTGCACTCAGCCATCTCGGCTACACCTGCTGGAAGGGAAGTCTGTGAAACCTAACCACGTGTGAACCAGTCAACAGCTGGTCATTGATACTGCTGTCTAGATATCATACTGCCATCACTCAGGAAGGCTCATTCCAAGTTAAAACCCTTCCATTTGGAATTTCTATTGACTTGCAGATCTTCTAGTGTTTCCTAGAGTGATGAACACTTTCTAGGACACCAAATTCAGATCTTTTAATAATGGACTGAAGGTTAGATAGTCAACTGAAGAGAAGTCCATAGAATATAAGACTTTATTCTTACTTTTAGAATTGGAGATGTTGGGGCAGAAGTAAGAAAAAAGTGCAATTGGAACTTAAGTGCTATTTTTAAGTATTCAGGTTACCAGTATTCACCTCCTGGATACAATGTTTGAACAAGGTAAGAAACTCATGCTTTTTGGGGAGCGCTTCATAGAATTGTCAGGCTGGACACTGGTACAGTTGATACTTCCTCTCCCCCTTTCCTTGAAATAGTCCTCAGTTCTGTCCTTATTTGCCTTGTTTTAGCCAAATCCCAATTTTTTCAATTTTCCACCAGGATGTGGTTTCAGAATCCTTCCCCATCCTGGTCACTCATCTCAGGACACACTTTGGTGGTTCTTTTATACCAACTTACCCATTGTTGGAAGAGAGCCATGGCACATGCGTCAGGCTTGGCACCCTCCGGGTAGGAATGACACGGGCAAAACTCTCGGAATCTCTTCCCTGAAGCTGTATGGCCTTGACTTTTCTACTCCTTAGGGCAAAAAGGAGGGAAAAGATGTTATTCAACCACTATACCTCCTGAATTTTAGTTACCTCTGTTTTTGCTTGTGTTTTTTTTTAAACAGTAGTGTTAAATGTAGACTATTATCTAATGAACATCGTTGTCAACTAACGTGGCAGGAGGTTTTGTGGCTCAATATCATTGCCGTGCCTTTCAAGTTTCTGCAATTCCTATAGTTGTATATTGTAGCATTTAGGGTAGGACTGTAGTATTATTGCCTCAATAAAGATCCACAGTTGAATACCAGCTTGGTGTCCAGCTTTGTTTAAGCTGCTCTGATCAAATAAGATAAAAGACCAGCACACACGTCTTCCCTAAATTATCATATGTGTTAGTTTAGTTCATTATCATCCTCCTGGACTCTAGCTGTTCTTGCTTTTTTTCATTCTCTGTTTTCTGGTGTATGGCCATACCTTTGATAAAAAAAGACCATGATGGAGAAGGCAACCAACCCATACTTTTGTTTCAGTCTCATTAATAAAAATGTGAATATCACAGTGAAAAAGCTGTGGTAGTCACCATCTGATGGGAAGATTACCAAAGATGAAAGAAATTCAGCTGCGGTCTGAGTCCCTTGCTAATATATATGTCCCCTTTAGTTTCTGGTTACATACCCAGGGTCTTTTGGAAAAAGTCTTCTAGGCATCCTTGGCTTCTTGCAAGCTCATAAATATCTGGTATTATAGATAGATAGGCACACTTGGAGCAATACTTCCATTTGTATTTGGTGGTAGGAGTCTACTGTGAGGAACAAACCTGATTGGTCCACGTGGTCTGTTAAGCATCCTTGAACAGTGCAACATCGCGCCTCAAATGTGCTTTAAAAATGAAGCTTGATTCAACATTTCCCCTTCCGTTGGAAATGTAAAATTCTTTTCTCCTTTTGTTGTACCTCTAAAATATTTTTCTTTACTTTCCAGCTCTCATCTCTTTAGCCACTGCATGATTACTGACTGTAGGCCATTATTATAGCTGTTATCACGATGGCATCACCTTGGAACCCAAAAGCACGTACATCCAACATGTGAATTGATGGGGCTTTTCCAGAGGGTTTTGTGAGCAGGTGTTTGATTTGGGCATCTAGGCTTAATTCTCTTTAGTACTGATGCTGATTCTTCCCAACTGCTCATTCGTCTTTTTTTTTTAACTTTTATTTATTTATTCATTTATTTTTGGCTGCGTTGGGTCTTTGTTGCTGCGCGCAGGCTTTCTCTAGTTGCAGTGAGTGGGGGCTACTCTTCGTTGCGGTATGCAGGCTTCTCATTGCAGTGGCTTCTCTTGTTGCCGAGTGTGGGCTCTAGGCGCGCAGGCTTCAGTAGTTGTGGCACATGGGCTCAGTAGTTGTGGCTCACGGGCTTAGTTGCTCCATGGCATGTGGGATCTTCCTGGACCAGGGCTCGAACCCGTGTCCCCTGCATTGGCGGGCGGATTCTTAACCACTGCGCCACCAGGGAAGCCCCTCATTTGTCTTTTAGAGTACTTGAAATGTGAGGTTTTATTGCAAAACACTAATTTTCCTAAATGTCAAAGATCCACCCCTCTTCTCTCCTCTAACATTATGTGTTTAAGTCTGTAGTTTGTACAGGTCCACTGTTGAGGAAAGCTGAGGTTTGGACTTCTACCCCATTTTAATGAATATATTTATTTAGGACAGATTGGAATAATAGTGGGGTTTCAGAAGCTTTACAAGTGCTTCATGCACAGTAGGGGCTGAGCAAACAGTGCTGTCGATTTGGGGTTTTCCTAGTTGCTTTGCCCTGTGTGTTTTCAGTTAGTATGCTGGGATGAAGTGGCCTCTCTTTGTTCTCCCAAATGTGCCTGGCCTCTTTCTTTGGACCTCTCCACTTGCTTTTTAATTTTTTAATCATTTCTAACATCTTTTACACTTCTGACCCTTTAAAAATATTGGCTTTCAGCCAGTAGCTCCCCTTTCTTCGATACCCTCATGCCTCCTGGATAAGATACAAATGTTGTAGGCAAGCATCCAGTGAACTGTTCAGTCCCAGCCTCCAGTTTTTTTCTTTTTTATTAAAGATCTTTCATTGTTGTTGTTTTTCTGAGTGCCAGTGTTATCCGTGTTCATATTAGAAAATGTAGGCGATACAAAATGTGGAAAAATTTAAGTTGCTTCTTTTCCTCCCACCCAGAAGTAACTGCTGTTAGCATTTTTAATATCAGTATGCCAAGGTATATGAATGAGTGTATAGGTATGAAATTCATATGCATATCCTTCCCCCCATTTAAATTTGTACAGGTGTATTATGACAGTGTCTCCATATTATAAAATACTCTGTTTCTTTCTGCCTGCCATAATGTTTCATGAGAGAGGTGTTTCTGTTTGGACATTTCATTTGCTTCTGTTTTCCCACAAACTCTGAAATTCTTGTAACTCTGCCCATGTCCATGACTCTTTCCTCATACGTTTGTAGAGGTGGAATTGGCAGCTCAAAGTGCACACAGAATGTGAAGACAGCCTATCTCTCTCTCTTATCTCCTATCGCTTATGTAAACCTCTCGCTTTAGCCTAACTCGTCTAACTGCTTGGTCTTCTTTCTCTTTAACCGCGTGCACCCACACCCGGCTCCCCAGCCCTCCCGTGAGTTTTGTATGGCTCATGCCTTTACTCATTCTTGGAATGCCCCTTCCAGGACTCTTACCTGAAGGAAATCTCTTTCCTTTAAGTTTCAGTTGAAGCCCCTGAAGCCCTTGTTTGGCATCTTGCCCAAAGGATTTTCCCTGCTTCTGGAGCTCTTATCACACTCAGTGTCTCTACCACCTGATTGAGTACCTTACGCTATAACTAGCAATATAATGCAGTCTCTTTTTTTCTATATATATGCTTGTCTTATCTTCCCAGCAACAGTCCTAACTATCCTGTAGGCATTCTGACTTCACAGCTATATTTAGTAGGTTAAGTCAACATGCGACTTTTATGATCAACCTCCTCTGAAATTTCTGGCGTTCTCTGCTCTGCATGGTCAGGACACCTGTGTGGATTCAGTGGTTGACTTGAGTTCTTGTCTAGCACTTCCTAGGACACCCTCTAGTGGAGGGGCTTTCCCATTGGTACCTGGAAAGAGAAGCAACGTACAGTTGGCGCTCCATGTCTGCAGGTTCTGCATCCGTGGATTCAACCAACCTTGGATGGAAAATACTCAGAAAAGAAAAGAAAAAAACCCTTCAGATAGTTCCGAAAAGCAAACCTTGAATTTGCTGCATTTTGGCAACTATATACTTAGCATTTATGTCATATTAGGTATTATAAGTAATCTAGGGATGATTTAAAGTGCAGTTGACCCTTGAACCATGAGGGGGTTGGGGTGCCAACCCTCTGCACAGTGGAAACTCTGGGTATAACTTATAGTCGTTCCTCCACATCTGTGATTCCTCTGTTTTCCCAGTTCTGCATATCCGTGGATCTAGCCAACCTTGGATCATGTAGTGCTGTAGTTACTATTGAAAAAAATCCCTACGTAAGTGGACCCATGCAGTTGCAATCCGTATTGTTCCAGGGTCAGATGTATAAGGGAGGATGTGTGTAGGTTATATGCGCATGTTATACCATTCTATATAAGGGATTGGAGCATCCTCAGATTTTGGGATCCTGGCGGGGTTTCTGGAACCATTCCCCCACGGATACTGAGGGACGACTGTACTTGTGGTATTTAGTTTCTAACTATTTTGGGCTTCATTTGTAATCCTCCATTATAGACTCATTCGAGGAAACTTACTAAGAGAGCTTTTGAACATGCTCAAAGCTAGCTTGCCAGCCTAGGGATTTTTGGTGGTGGTGTAGGAGTTTGTTGTGTGTGGACATTTACATATTAATACTGGCACTCGTTAATTCCTCTCCTCCTCAAGGGAATCTTTTTCATGTGTCAGGATTATAGCAGTGACAAAAATGTGCAGGGAAGTAAACAAATCCAGACTGGACTTGCTCTCGCTTATCTTTTTATTATCATCAGCTTGTTTGTAATCGGTCTTCTTTAGGTGACAGGGGATTAAGGAGATGGTTTTAGCAAGACATCTGATACTTCTTATTCTAGACAATTGTACTGTTTTAATCCTCACCTCCCTTAAAATGGTTACTCGCTAATCATGGTGGAGGATATTCCCCATCTTCCAACTACTCATTCTACTTCTTTGGTTCACAAGGGAAGTATTCTGTTAGGCTCTACAAAAACAATGCTTTATGCCTGGCCTATTCACTCAATAAGAAATAAAACACTGTTTTCATAGCAGCGCTGATAATAAGGCAGATTTCAAAGCATGATGAAACGTATACTTTTCTAGCAGAGAAAAACCTATAGTTACCTGGCTAATTACCCATCACATGATGGCTGTGTGTAAATACAGGCTTTCACATGTGCAGCCTCTGTGTGGGTTTCTTTCTCTTTTTTTTTTTAAATTGAGAATGCTCATTTAGTTGCCATTGTTTTGTATTAATGTTTTCAATCAAAGATTTAGAAGAATGAGCAAACACAGAACCTACCATATTCGGGTGGCTTCTCTTTGACGACTGTACTAAACGTTTGTGTCATGAACTTTAAAGTAAGACAGACTTGAATTCAAATCCTTGCTCCGTAAGCTGTATCACCTTAAATTTTTTAATTCTGCTTTGTTTGTTTATCTGTAAAACGGCGTTAATACCTGTCTCAGAGGACTGGGAAAGATTAGATTAGATTACATATGGGGGAGCATTTAGTCAAGAACATTGGTTTTCTTTCTTCTTTCCTTTAGAAAAGTAAACCTTGCAAAGTGCTATTTTCTTCCCCAAGAAAGTAAAGTGGACAGTTGCAACCTAAATATAATAACATGAAGTAACAGGCATGGGCTTCTACTCGTATTTCATTAATCAACAAAGTGATTAATTCCATGGTCATGTTTTCCTTCCAAGAGGTGAGTATATACAATCATACAGCATTCTTGGAAGGAGAGGAAAGTTGGATGTTGGGTGAACATCTGTAATAATCTGTAATAATCTCACACGCGCCCTTTGGATACTGGTAAATCTCATACAATAATAAAATCTCAGGGTTGATAATCTAGTTACAAAACTCTAGTTATGACATCTTTTCCTGAACTTACTACTTCTTAAATGTCCTCTGCTGAAAATAGTTGACTGTTCAATGCTTTCAGTGATTGAGGAAACGCATGACTTTACAGTTCCATTCCATCTTTGATCCATCCCTGTGCTAGACATTCTTTCTTCGGAGGAATTAAATCACAAAAGTCTGGTTTATAGTACAAACGACTGTATTAATGATGTACTATTGTTATTAGTTCTATTCTCGAGACAGCAGAGAACAAATCAAATTTTTGTTCTTGACAGCATTTCAAGTATTTGAAAAAAACTGCCCCCGCCTCCAGTGCTCCATTCTCCAGGTCAAACACCAATAGTCTCAATCCACATTCCTTACACAGCGTGACTGCTGACTTTCCCACCTGTCTGGTAGCTCTTATCTAAAGACATCTAAGTTGTCCCTGTTGCTCTCCGTGTGTAACTATCTATGTTTTCTATTTAAAGAAAAGGCGATACTTCAATCTGGTTTCCGGCCTTAATTTTACTTTTTATACAAAAAAATTTAAACCTTTCAGAAGCAAAAGTACTTCTTCACCTGCTCTCTGATTCCACTCCTCCCAGAATTAACACACTGCTAATGATTGGTAGTTATTCCTCCAGTTATCTGTGTGTGTATGTGTGTAAATTGTTTTGCTTTAAAAATAAGATCTTACGCCGTGTACAGTATTTAGCAAGTTGCTTTATCAACTGCTGTTAAGTAGCCTAGAACTGTGCTGTCCAGCATGGTAGCCACTAATCACATATAGCTATTTTTTAAAAATATTTATTTATTTATTTTTGGTTGCACACGGGCTTTCTCTAGTTGCTGTGAGCAGGGGCTACTCTTCGTTGCAGTGCATGGGCTTCTCATTGCGGTGGCTTCTCTTGTTGCGGAACACAGGCTCTAGAGTGCAGGCTCAGTAGTTGTGGCACACAGGCTCAGTAGTTGTGGCTCGCGGGCTCTAGAGCACAGGCTCAGTAGTTGTGGCACATGGGCTCAGTTGCTCCGCCGCATATGGGATCCTCCGGACCAGGGATCAAACCCGTGTCCCCTGCACTGGCAGGTGGATTCCCAACCACTGTGCCACCAGGAAAGTCCCACACACGTAGCTACTGAGCCCTTGAAATGTGGCTACTTTAACAGAGAGACTGAGTTTTTAATGTTATTTAATTTTAATTAATTTCAGTATAAAATTAAAAACTAAAGCAGTGTAAAATATTTTTTGGTTAAACATAACTTTATTGCTTTGGTAGGACTACATCACTTTATTGAATATTTAGCCTGCAAATTGGATGTGCTGTAAATGTAAAATAGACACCTGGTTTCAAAAACTTAGCTTAAAAAAGAACGTATCAATAATTTTTATATTGGTCACGTTGAAATAATATTTTGATATGTTGGGTTAAATAAAATAGATTATTGTAATTAATTTTACCTTTTCCTTTATTTTTTTAATGTGGCTACTAGAAAATTTTAAATTATATATATGGTGCACATTATATTTATATTGGACAGTGCTGATCTAGAGAGATTTGGACAGCTGTGATGTTTAGCCAAACCTTCTAAAGTATGTGTCTGGTATTTGCTGTAGAAGGAAGATGAAGATGAAAGAGACCTAGTCCCTGCCCTTAGGAACTCATGGTGTAGCGGGGTGGACAGCACAGCTAGGTGATAAGGTAGTGTTTAGCCAGTGCCTAGGTGAAGGTGTAAGCAGAGGGCACTGGCAGTATGGAAGAAGGTTCCTGAGTGGGTCTTGCGTGTGAGCAAACTTGTAAGTGCTTAAAGAGCAGGGATGATGACCGCTGTTCCTTTGGTAGTCGTCTCGTCTGATTGTTAAATAAATGAGGAGATGCCCATCCCATGTGATCACTGGTCTTCCAGGATATTACTAGGCTTGAAGACGATCGCGGTCATTTTTGGCTTAGATCTTCTTTTTGGAGGGCCTACTTATCCCACTACGAGCTTGGATTTGGTGCAAAGTTGGCTTTCTAGATAGAATTCCTGTGCTTGATGTTAGATGCTGACCTTTCATTGGCTCTAATAAATACCTAGTGGTTCATATCAAGCTCATCTGGTTAGCACAAGAAATACATACTCTACATATCCCTCATTGAAATCCCTAGTATTTTGCCAAAGCTTTAGCACCTCCACCCAGAAAGTGTTCGGAGATGCTGAAGGGAAGATAATTAAACTTAAGGCTCTTTCTTGATTTCTTTGGCTTTATGGTGTCACTTGTTTCATAACTATGGAGACTTCATACCTACCGATGCGTGCTCTGGCGATACAGGGATATCAGTTGAAACTCAAGATGTTAAGTCTTTACCCTCTCATTGGGTGTCCTTGATGCATCAAAGCAATATTTTGATGACGTATTCTTAGCTTGTGTTACCTACAAGCTACGAAAAAAGTTAGCAATTTTAGATTGCAGATGACGAAACTTTTCCATGAAAACGTCAGCTTTCTACGTGGTTACATTGTTCATGGTTGCAAATGGGGCTAGTGTGGTTAATCAGATCAATTCATAGAAAACAGTTTCTCCCAAAGGCAGTGTTAGAATGGATCTCACAAAATCTGAGAATTTACCCCGGGCAGAGCTTTCTAGCTGAATACAACTTCTCCGGTTGAATCTAAGAGTGGAGATCGGGAGGGTATAGGATCATAGATTGCAGGTTCACGGTTTGACAGGAGGTTTACGGATAATCGTCAACTACCCCCAGCTGCCCCCACACACACAAAAACTATAGCCTTAGGCGATCAGTCATATGCCTGAATATTCTGCTGGGGAATCATCTGAGTCATTAATTCTTAATTAAGGACTGATAGATACATTTTTGTGGGGTGCCTAAACCCCCAAATCTTCATGCATAATTCTGGATATAAGCACACATTTTCTCAGAAGCCCATACATAACATTCATCTGATTCTGAAAGGAGTCTATGATGATCAAAAGGGTTAGGAAATACTTTTCCAGTGCCTATTACTTATCACTCTGCCCAAAAAGCCACCCATCAGGGATTACCACCAAGTTTTATTTATTGCATTTTCGTAGAAGCCCGTGCATATGTGACAGGGAGGAGAGGTGATTGGATGGGCCTCTTCTGATGGTGCTTAACCTTTGGGCATGTGGCACAGAAAACTTTGAGAATCTAGAGAACGCTATGGACTCCCCACCCAGAAAATACATCCGCAAAATTGGAATGACATTCGAATGACACTCATGGACCCCTTCCTGAAACCGGTCTTTGAACTCTTGGTTAAAGACTGCTGGTTGATTCTCGTTAAAGAGTATGGAATTGTTGTGCTATGAAGAAAAATGAAAATGATATGTGTCCACCCCACAAGGTTGATGGGGTTTTTGCTTTCAGGTACAAGGATTTTCGGTGTTCATGCATGTGTGGCAAGAACGAGCATGCCTCTCTCATGTCATGTATTTTTTTATTTTCAAATTATTAATTTTGACAGCAGGAATGGGCACTGGGTAATTCTTATTTGCTCCTGTCTGGATGATTGAGATATGCTGTGTATACATTATAACTTTAGTAGTTACTTCCTGTTTAGGAAGCCCTCTGAAAACTCCTCGTGGTGAAGTAGAGCCCCCTGTTGTAATGTAAATACGTTCTCTATGGCTTAATTTTTATATATCGCGTTTCATAAAATGAGGCCTGCCTAAGGATTTTTCTGAAAGCCTTTTTATCACATCAACCCTGTGGCCACATTTTTTTTTTTTGGCCACACGGCATGTGGGACCTTAGCTCCTTGACCAGGGATCGACCCTGCACCCCCTGCAGTGGAAGCACGGAGTCTTAACCACTGGACCATCAGGGAAGTCCCCAGTGGCCACTTCTAACGACAATTTGTTTCTTATGTGAATCAATCTCATGTTCAGTATTCTAAATATTTATAAAATAATGGCTTTTTGTCTTTTACTAAGGGAGCTCTGCATATTGTTTATGGTCTAAATTTGGCCTATTTCCTGGGAGCCTGAGTTGAAGCCCAAGATGAGAAATATTTTATTTTTTATGCTGATCAAGACCCCATCTGCCGTTTGCTAGACTAAACTACTTACTGGGAAGGGAATGAGGATCCCTCCCTCACCCCAATTTTTATTCTAAAATATCGTCCGGCATGTAGTAGGTGCTCAATACATACACTGGGTGAATGACTGCATGATGAGGCTTTAAATCTTGTACCTGGTGGCAGAATAATGTAATGGTAGGAGTCTGGCAGACCTAAACTTGAACCTGGGTTGCTCATTTAAAAAAATCCATATAATAATTTCTACCTCACAGAGATGTTGTAGGATTTAATAACATATTGAATTCCAGGTACTTAAGACAGTGTCTGGCACAATAAAGCACTTGATAAATGGAGCATTATTAAAGTCTTAGGCCTTAAATTAGGATATCTTAGACTTTAGCCATTTGTAAACCGATGTCAAAATTTTTCTCATGTCGATAACTCCCTATTTTATAATTTAGTTAATATTTTTTCTTTAACTGCTTTTTTTTAACTTAACCAACTTTAATAGGAAATTTTATATCACTACTGCAAATAGAAAACCTATATCACTTGCTATAAATAACAGTGAAGATAAATACATAGTTCTTAAAATTAAAAAAAATGTTTATCCGTGTATCACCTAAAATTGAGTTGGGTACTCCTAGTGTAGACCACACTAAAGTCATTTCCTTTGAGGCTTTTCTCCTGGGCAACAGCCCAGCCTAGGTTATTGAGAGCAGTGAGACCTGCCCGGACTATGGCAAGCCTCATGTCAACAGCAGGCCAGGGAGGGTTGGAACCAGTTGCACTGAATTAACCTATAGACTCAGAAGTATAACTGCCACACAGATGCGAAGTCTGAAAATAACCCACCGTGCACCTGCCCCTTTTGTGTGTCCATTACAGAGTTAATTAAGCACCAATAGATTAGATGCTGTACGAACAGTAGAATAAAGACATGACTCTTACCTTTGAGATGCCTGCACTCACATGATTGGATTCATCCCCAGCTCCCATTTGGGGGTGAGGACACGGGACAGTTTCTAAACACAGATCCCAGTCGGGTGAGGAAAGGGGTAATTGTTATTACTACCAACTGGCCCAACACAGTGATGAAGTAACCTGGCAAACTGAGTCCTGGGTAAAACTAGTCTTTAGAAATTTGCCGAGGTGAAGGTGATTGGCTGAGATAGAATCCTTCAGGTTGTCTAGATTAGAACAACCTGCCCTAGCCTTGGGTTTAAGCTAAGCAAAAGGAAATAAACACTGCTCTAAAAGGGAGTGTACACCAGCGGTGCGCAAAAAAAAGCAAAGGTGAAGGCTCAGGTCCGTGTTGTGTTGCATAACTGATAAAAGCTGAAGCACCATTGGAAAAAGGCTCATTGTCCAAACTACTGTCCTTACCATTTAAATGTGTACAGCGCGTTTTGGGATGCTCGTGAATGACGCTGCAGGCACGGTGGCAGTGAGAACATGTCACGTGGTTTGAGAAACAGCTCTGGATGTGTTTGCCAGACAGTCTGATTCCAACAGCGTCCTGAAGACCATCCTCAGTTGGACTGCGCTCTTCTCTGTTGTGCTGTGAAAGAAAGAGATAATGCAGCCAAGCATTGTGCTGTTGGCTATCAACAGCACAATTCTGAATTACAGATATTATTAAAGGTACATGAATCATTGAAAGGATAGTAGCATAAAATATCTGACAAATGAACTGAAGTTTGGGCAAGAATACATTTTACCATCCATGAGCAGCACCTCAGTCCATCAACCGGTAATATTAGTTGTCCATTTAAGTCGCCAAAAAAACATTTATGATCTTAAAGTAAATGGTAATTAGGACTTAGCAGGCTGTAAATACATAGCAGGGATTTGGTGATATCATAATAAACCATGAGAGAAGCTAGAGTGGTTTCTAGTGTTAGTGGAACGTTGAGAAATATTTAAAGCCGTGTTCTCAGCACCACAGTTGTTGTTGTTGTTGTTGTTGTTGTTGTTTTTAATTGGGGGTGAGGGGAACAGCAACTAGTGTTGTATCAAAAAATGTGTAACCTCTTTTTCATTAGGGTCAGTGGGAGTATACCAGTTATCAAAAGGAGATTAAGCCCTTGGTTTGTATGATGCATGAATCTTTTAACAAACAGAACATATACTTAAGGAAAAAATAAAATATTCCCTCCTGTTTCTCCCTCTCTTAGTTCCCTCATTTCTGGTTTCTTTCCTTCGAATGAGTTTTGTATAAGCGAAAAAAGACAAGAGCAGAAAGGTCCCAGGCCTCTCAGCTTCTTGGCTGGGTTATCTTTTGTTTCAGATTCTGAAAAGTAAAGCATTCATCACTCTGGCCCCGGGCTTTGTTTCCCTACCTTGTTGTTACCTGCCAGTCTGCTAACGGTGGAGACGTGGAAAGGGGTACCGAGCCCCACCTGCCTCCCGGCTTCACTCACAGCCACAGGAAGGACAGCCTGTCAGTGGGACAGGGAGAGCTAGACGGTGTCCAGAACCACAGCCTGGTAACATCATGGCAGCGAATTAGTTGAAGATCCAGCCCAACCGCTGATCTATAGGCCAGTGTCACTGCCTGGCAGGACTGGCCTGGCGGAGCAGCTTATATTTGAGCAAGGAGGAAGACCATTCTTTGTAAAGTCCATCAGTCCCACAGAAAGTTCCAAGGAAAATGATGCATGCCCTGTGCTGGTGGATGTTGAAAGTTGCTTGCTGTGTCTTAGCTGCACTCTTGGTTTCTATACCTGTATCCTGGGTTTAGGAGACTCCTATCATCCTTGTCTGTGGCCTTTCTTGAGCCCCTTCTGTGTGCATTTGCTATAATTGTGTCTAGTATGTGCAAGGCACTGGGAAAGAAGTGACCTGCACAGTCAACACACCTACACTAGCATCATTAGCAACTGTTAGTTAACCAAGTTTACACACAGGAACACATGTGCCTGGTGTGAAAAACATGGCTGGGATTTGTCCCAGAATAATTCTATGTTTTCACATTTCTGTGGTCCTCAAATCCCTTTTTAGATTTGCACCTTCCTTGATTCTGAAGTCTGGAATCGAATAACAGAGTCCAACTTACTGGATAATCAGATAGAGGTGAACGGTGGAAATCAGCACATTGACAGCTGTAGGGCTGATGCAGGTACCAGGCAAAGTGGACACACACCTCAGGGCTGAGGGAGAAACCAGGACCCCTGGTGTTGCCAGGAACTAACTCCACAGTGGCTGCGGTGTGGAGGCGGGGAGGGTCTTGGATCTCCCAAGGGAGGATCCAGGGATACAGGGAGGTGGCAGGGAGCGCTGAAGAGAGGGGTTGGGGGCAATGGCTGTTTACTAACCTGCATGAAAGTCTTCGATATTTTGACCTGGCAAGACCGTCGTGGTGTGTACCAGCGGAAGGGCAGCCCCCCCAACCCCCCGTAGTCCTGGTGTCAGTGTGTTAACACAGGGGCAAGAATCATCTAGATTCTGTTTGTAGCTTAGTGAAAGCCCTCCCTACAATGCTTAACTGAACAGTGCTCTTCAAAATGCACGGACTAAAAATAGTTTCATCTGCAGCGTGAACATAGTTTCATATTTATACTAGCATCTGGCCTAAGAAATTGAATACTCCATTCTTTAAATAGCTTCACTCCAGCTCTTTGAATACTCTGAGAAGAAAATTTCCCTCAAACACCTTGTTTACATAGGCATGTTTAAATGCAAACAAGCTCCCTTTTTAAAAAGCAGAAGAATATTAATTTGGGAGTTCATGGGGCCTTGGGGTGGTCTTTCTGTGTAGGGGCAGGTAGAGAAGGAGGGGTTGAATAGAGAATGGATTTAAAATATGTCCATTTAGGAAGAGATTTCTGAGACATCTACTGTTTAACTTTTTCTGTTTTCCAAAATTTGATTCACAAACATGTGAATAGTGTGTGTGAATCTTTACCATCATATGTGAAGCCAGTTAGAATGAAGTTCTCGGGAAGAAAAATTTATGCTGCTGCCAATGCCCAAGAATAATAGAAATATAAGGCTAGATATACTTTAACTTTTTCTACCAGTAAATGCTTTGGGGCCGGAAATCGTTTGCCAGCAGGCAATGAATGTACTTTTGTTAGTCTTAGGGGGATACTAATGGTTAGTCCCCATGAAGAAAAATGTGAAAATGACACACTAAAAGGTAAACATTACGAATGGATGGCTAATGATTAGCTGTTATAGTCCAAAGGGGCAGGGTATTTTTTTTTTTATAGTTTTATGACCCTTGCCCAGCCTTTATTGAAAGAACATTGTATATTCAGAGTTATATATTTCAAACTTACACCTCCTTTGAACATCCTTCTTTAAAGATCATAGCAAAATAAATAAAGATCATAGCAAATAATTCTCCACAGTTATTTATATGCTGTAGGGGGAGGAGAATTTTAAATGTATACTGGTTTTAACATTATATTAAAGAAGAGGAACACAATTATTTTTAAAAATCTGGCTTATGAACCCACAGAGTGGGATATAATGATAAATGTTCACCCTCCCCCTGTCCCACCCATCCTGAAAAGTAAGGGTAGTACCCTTGTTCTGTCAGGTGGGTAAGTTAGCATTTAGTATATTATTGCTACAGTAAAGTCAAGATATATCCTTGTCCAAAGTGAAAAGCTTTTGTGAACATAATCCAGTTCAGAAAAGTAAAATTCTTAACGGGTTGCATTTTTTTCCTTACTTAAAACAAAAATGGCTTTTTTTTGAGTCCCTGGGGGCTCTAGTTTTACATCTTAGATTAACTACTTCAGTAAATAAAGAATGTCAGTAGAACATTGCCCACTAAAATGTTAACATGTGGGTATGTTTGAGGAACAGTAACAGAAAGGCAACTTTTCAGTCATCGAATCGATGTTGAAATTAGATTTGAGGCCGTGGGTTGTTCTTCACCGTCTAGGAAAGTAAGTGCCTTGGCTGGATGAAAACTACGTAGATTTCTCTGGGAAACACTGAAATGTCATAATTTAAACACCACTTTCATTTTTCACCAGTGGGACTTTTCTAGATAAAAATCTAATTCCAAATCATTCTTTTAAAATGTTTTTTCCCATTATGAATGTAACAAGTTTTTTATTGCAGAAAGTAAAAATATGCAAAAAGAAAAAATAAAAATCATTCATAGTCCCACTACCCAGAGGCTACCTCTGTTAACAGTTTTTAATTCCAATGTACTGTATGTTCTTGATTCTAAGAGCCACTGGTTGTAAAGACGCATCATTGATTTCACAACAGCTTTTAGGGAACAAGAAACAATTTCATTCCATATATAGACATAATTTTTAGATACATACTGATTTCAGAAAATTACAAAGTGGTGAAGGGGGCCAGGGAGTGCATTTTAGAATTGATTTTTAAAGGTCCAGCTCTGGCCCTTCTTCTCCTCGAAGGTGTATTACTCCCTGGGTTCTCAGCTCACCGGGAATCCTGCCCTAGTCCAAGACTCTAAGAAATGGAAGGAACCTCAACTATTCAATTTAATTCCATTTTACATCTATCAGAGTAATCCTTCTACTGTTTTCCCAGTGATATTGGGTTTATTACCTTATACAGCCCTGGATTTTTTTTTATATGCTCTGAATTTTAGAAAGTTTTTGTTTTTATATTGGACTAAATATAAAACTTAGTGGCTCTAAGTTTTATGGCTCTGCCACATTTACCCACTGGGACCAGTTCCCTTAATAAGTCCCATAAGACAAGGGTCTAGACTCTTCTCCCACATAAAAGTCCTTTTGATACTTTAAAAGCAGTTTTCACATTCCTTTCAAGAGCTCCCGAAGTCTTCCTGGTTCTTCTGACATCTTTGAATTTCTAGGTTAACTGTGCCTGGTGCTTTCAACCTAGAGTATTCTTATACTTGTGTTGGTGTGTTTTGGTTAATCACTGCTCATTTAAAAATAGCATCTGCAGACTGTATATGTTGTCTAACCAAGGTGGCATATAATAAGACCATTACTTTCTTCATCCTGCACCTATATTTCCATGAATTCTGTCCATGTTCTATTGTTTCTCCCAAGCAATACTTTCTTTTGAGTCATATGGAAATCATGGCTAGCTAGAAAACTGGGTCTTTTTTTTTTTTTTTTTTTACATGAAATGTTAAGATGGACCACCGCCATCCAGTTCTTGTACAATAATTTTTTTCTTTTTTAAAACTAAGTGTAAGACTACATTTTTCTTTATTATATTTAGCATATTTTGCTTCCAGCCAATTTTCAGCCTTTTTAAGAGCTTTTTGCTCTTGACTCTCATACATTTGGAGCATATCTTCCAACTGTGTCATCTGCAAGTGTGAGAAATCTTCTATATCTTTACTCAAGTAGTGATTAAAACAAGCCCCCACCAAATAAACGCAAACCATTATTGCTGTTTGGATATGACCGTATTCCTACTTGCATTTCTTTTTAAGGTATATCTCCCTAACTTGACTCCAAGTGTCTTACAGGAAAAAGCTGGTCTTACTGGTCAATATTTATATTGTCCAGAGCTCCTAGTTCAGAGTCAATTTCTGATGGATCCATTGGCTCTTCATGAGTCATGTGAAGATCTTTGGCCACCCCTACAATTCTTGGTACATGAACCAAGGAGAAATAGACCATGCAGTGGACCTAGGTAGAGATGGTTCACACAGTGTCATGTATCCTAACACAAAACAAGTCCTCTTCTTTCATCTGAGTGTTTTCTTACAGGACGATAAACAGAGCTGGTTGATGGAGAAATGCTCATCTTTCAGATTGAGATTTATACTGTGTAGACAGACTGCCTGTTTAACTCAGTTTTCCCCTTTTCAAGCAGATGCTTTGCTAGAATATAGACACAGCCTCCACAGATACCTTTCTGGCCTGTGAATGTTAATGTTTCTGTTAATATGTGTGCCATTTATAACAGAAGAATGATCCTGGCCTTTTATTTTGACAAAGTGTTAGAAATATAGCTTATTGTAATCAAGGGAAGCTACCCAGGCCCATGAAGTAGTTCATGTAACCTTCTGGTTTGGATATGCTTGTTGTATTCATGTAGATAATCATCTGTTTGTATATTCTTATATTTGTTTATTCATTCATTGATTTATTCAGTAAACACTTAAGGGCATATTATGCTCAGGCTCCATTAGACTTCAGCTTTTAGAAGGATTCTTGAAAATATTAATTTTCTTATTGTATGGCAGTATTGGGGATGGATCATTTCATGAAAATTACCTAGGTAAGAATTTTGTTGGTATACAAATATATCCAATCTAATATCCAATAATAATAATAATGATAAATTTAACATGGTGAACCAGTATACACATACACAAATATCTGTATTTTATATATATGTATGTGTCCATATATATATGTGTGTGTGTGTGTGTGTGTGTGTGTAGATGCAGATATATTTAAACCAGCAGTTCCAGCAAACTTTACTATGAATGATACACTAGCATTTTCTTTTTTATTATATTCAATTTCATTAAAAAAAAATGCTGGTTACAACCCACCTAAGAGGTTTCGTAATCCTACTAATGGGCTGCAAACCTCAGTTTAAAAAACACTGACCTAGAAGTAATCATTTTGCATGATGTCTTCTTTCTGGTTAAGCACACTATTTCCAAACTTAACTAAGTGTTTATGGATGTGAATGTGGCCAACTGTTACTTAGGTTCTCCCAACCCTATAACAGTCCCTACAGAACTTGTGTTTTTTTCCCAAAGTCTAAAAGTGAACCCTTCCAAGGTATCCTATTTCTTTTTATTTTTTTTCTTTTTGGCTGCATTGGGTCTTTGTTGCTGCCTACGGGCTTTCTCTAGTTGCAGTGAGCCGGGGCTACTCTTTGTTGTGGTACGCAGGCTTCTCATTGCGGAGCATGGGCTCTAGGTGTGTGGGCTTCAGTAGTTGCAGCATGCGGGTTCAGTAGTTGCGGCACACGGGCCCTAGAGCGTGCGGACTTCAGCAGTTGTGGCTCGCGGGCTCCGTAGTTGTGGCGCACGGGCTTAGCTGCTCCGTGGCATGTGGGATCTTCCTGGACCAGGGCTCGAACCTGTGTCCCCTGCATTGGCAGGCGGATTCTTAACCACTGCGCCACCAGGGAAGTCCCAAGGTATCCTATTTCTAAGGCACCATCACTAGTACAGTTCTGTGCCCTTTTTGGTAATCTAATATAAAGTATTGTCATAAGTAATTAAGTTGCCCATGTCCAAAATAAAAAGAAAACCTCACAATATAGTCCATTTATGACACGATGCTTGATTTTTCAAAACATGAGGACAGGGTTGCTGTTCTTCCCATATACAGTGATTTTACAGAATCCATCTTTTAAGCATTGTCTGAATTGGTATGTTACTCCTCGGTGAGATCAATAATTTCCTGCCTTTTCGCCTTGGACCTTAGAGAAACTGCTTTCAACATCCCAAAGACAAAGAAAAGCTTCTATTTATAGGCTTCGTGTGGTTTCTAAAGTTTTAACCAACGTGAATAGAACAATAATAAATTGCTTTCACATTTCTGCCCATAGAATTGTTTATTTAGCATTTTCTGTAAAACAAGAGCCCTTCCATCCACATGAAAAGACTGTATTTTGATTGCCTGGGAGATTTGAGATGATTTCTAATCTTGCCACAACTGTCTTCTGCTGTATAAATGAAATGTTTCATTTTCAAAGAGACTGTCAGGATATTCTGCAGACAGTTCCTTCACTGCTCCGCACCCGGCCCCCCCACCCCGAAAATAAAGTGCTTTGCTTTGTATTTTCCAAGAGAACAATGGCATTATTTCTTATATTGGAAGATGCGACTTTCAGCAAGTCCTAAAATGCTTATTTTATAGCGGTTTCTTTGTTTCATGAAGTTGCTCATAGGATTTGCTTCTTTGATTCACTGACTACCAAGCATTGCCAGTTTTATGGCATGGTCAAACAGAACAGTGGCCCTTTGGAAATGGAGCAAGAATTGAACCTAAAATATTGCATGCATGCAAACTATTATCTCTTTTTGGGGTGGGGTTGGGCGGTCAGGCCAGTGAATATCTACAACAAATCTCCCTTCCTTTGTTGAAATAGATGGGTCTTTTCTTGATAGCTGGACAGACCGTACCAAGGGAACTGCCATTTGGTTAGGGTGCTAAAGAGAACGAGTTGAGTTTATCAGTCAGCCTTCTTGACCCTGGGCTTAGCATTTTCGAATTATTTATGTTCTCCTACACCCTGCATTGCTCAGCTCTAGACCTGCCCTGAGTGTGAAAGACGCTCTGTTTTTTTAATGACACTTGACCCAACCAATTTTCACTTAGGAATCATCATGTTCTTTTGTCTCACAATCAGAATAAAATGATGTTTTCACTGCTCAATTTAGTAGGTGCTTTAATTTTGTTTAGAAATAGTCTTAGGATTCTTTTGGGTTTTTTTTTTTTTTGCCCTGAAGTTCTTGATTTCCATGCTAAGTTACATGAAAAGACTCTCTCTTTTCAACCAATACATCCAATAAAGAGATTTTTTTTCATAATTATGCCTAAAGAACTGGAAAAAGTCAAGTTTCAAGCACGTATTATGGCTTGCAATACCAGAAAAGTGACTAACATCCAAGCAGAGAAAAATGGCTAGCCAGTCCACTAATTATGTTAATATGAACAGGTCTCCAAGCTGCACTTAATGTATTCTGCCTTGATTAGCCATATTGAAATACTTGAAACTCTGACTTGTAATGTGAAATTCAGACATACTTATAAATGCTGATAGCTTTTATTTACTCAGAGTCAACAATTGATGAAAAGGCTCTTACTTAAATAAATTGAGAACAAGGATGCCAACAGAAACATTATTCATTCATTTTATCATTTTTCCTCCCTGCTGTGGACATTAGCCTCTGGCATCTGGTCTTTAACCATAATCTATGGCTAGATATAGGCAGGGCCTTGTAGGAATGCTAAGGTGAATTCAGACTCGGTAACACTTGAGAATTCCAGTTAAAACAAGGTTGACTGAAATCTAAAACACACTGTAATATAGAGAAAGGAATTGTTATTATAGATTAAATGTATGTTGAAGATATAGAAGGATTATTGTGTCTGTTTCAGATGTAATTTCATGCCTGAGAATTTACATTGAAGGAAAAATGGTCTGGATCCCATTAGCGAAAGGCCCTGTTTTGCTGTCAGTTTAATTAAATGGAAAGTGCTGGCAAGAGCGCTGAGGAGGTCGATAGAAGCAATACTACTTTGTATGTTGGAACAGGAAACTGTTAGGTCTTCCAGTTTGAAAAGGATACAAAAATGAAACCTGTGATTCATTTTTGTTTACAAACTCCCTCCTAGTTTACAATGACCTTAGTGATAAATTAACTACAATAAGTTATACATAGTGTGCAGGACAATAGCTTGATCCCAAGATATGAAATGCTAATCTCCAATGGAGGTAGAAGTTATTTTAATGTGCCTTTTCCCTTAAACAATGCCTTCTTCAACAAAAGTGATTGTTTCCTTTGGTTATTTTTCTGTAAGTAGATTGAGAAGGCGGGAGGGGTGTTCTATTTGCTTTTAAAATGTGTGTGAGTGTGTGTGTGTGTGTGTGTGTGTGTGTGTGTGTGTGTGTATAGCAAAAGAAAGAAAAAAAAGGGGAAAGAGTAAAAGAGAGACCCTGAAACAGTGATTTATCTGTTAAGTGTGTTTGGCATCCTGCCTTTTGGCTGGAATTTTTGAGAGAAACATATTTGGTTTACTTTCATGGGCAAAAGCTCTGAACCTCATTTGTAGGAAAAAAAGAGCATGTTTTCTTTCCCCTTTTTCAGTTCGGTTTATTACATCTTGACATTCTGTCTTATAATTGAATAGTAATTCTGAATTCAGAGCTGGAGGAGAAGGAAATGAAAGTGGGTCCCCTCCCCCTCGTCCTCCACTGTTTCAGCGAAAGGGACTAGCTGATCCCAAAGTTTTATCTGTTTCCACAGCCACCCTTCGAAATGGCACCAAAAATGATTAATTTTGCTAAGACTGTGGAGCTGTCTTTGTACCTTGGACCATGCTGAGGGTTGTTGATATGTTTGTGCCCATTCTAATAACTCGAGGTCAATGTGTGTTATTAGAAGGAAGTTTTCACTCTCATTTAAAAAAAATAGATTGCCCGTGAAAGTAGTCTGTACGATACTCTCATGGTAGATGCGTGACATTATGCATTTGGCAAAACTCAAAATGTACAACAGAGAGTGAGCCCTAATGGAAACTATGGATATGATTAATAATAATGTATCAGTATTGATTCATCACTTGATATAAATGTACCATACTAGTGCAAGATATTATATGTTTTGCATGAAGATACCAGTAGCAAAATAATTTTTTTTTTTTTTTTTTTGCGGTACACGGGCCTCTCACTGTTGTGGCCTCTCCCGTTGCGGAGCACAGGCTCCGGACGCGCAGGCTCAGCGGCCATGGCTCACAGGCCCAGCCGCTCCATGGCATGTGGGATCTTCCCGGGCCGGGGCACGAACCCGTGTCCCCTGCATCGGCAGGTGGACTCTCAACCACTGCGCCACCAGGGAAGCCCCAAAATAATTTTTAAAAAGATTTGTAAGTGGTATGAAAACCAACATCCATTTTTTCCCCTTAATTTGGTGCAGCTATTTTTGTCACTCTTATCAACTCAATATATTTATTGGATTGTCATTCCCTTACTAGGTGTGTTGAGGGAGATTTATCAGAGTTACAAAAACGTAGAAGTTGGGTATATTATTTCAAAAAGGTCTGATCAGGCACTTGGACTGTCCACCATTAGAGAATTTATATGGGGTCATTTTCTTTTTCTATGTACACATTTTTTCTTCATCTCTTTTAATTGTGCTTATTTTCTTACAATAAAAGTAACGCAGTATATGTATAGCTGATACACTTTGTTATAAAGCAGAAGCTAACACACCATTGTAAAACAATTATACTCCAGTAAAGATGTTTAAAAAAAAAAATGCATGTTTATCATGTTGGGACAATACAAAGAAATAGAAAGAAAAAATTTTAATTGCCCATAATATCACCATGCTGAAATAACTAGTATTGATATTTATTGTCTATCATTCCAGTCTTTTTTCTCTGCCTATTATATGTGAGTTTTTAAAATTATTCATAGTATAGCTTCAGTATTACAACACTTTTAACTTAATATGCTCTTTTATGCACAACAGATATTCACATGTAGTATCATTTTTAGTAATGGACTCCACTGTATTCCATTGTACAGAAGTGCTGTAATTTATCTGGCTGTTCTCCTGTTCTTGGACTTCGGAGTTCTTTTCTAGCTTTTGTCTATTATGAATGCTTCTCTCAGGAACATTGTTGAAGCGATATCATTCTTTGTATTCTTGATTATTTTCTTAGAATAAATTCCTAGAAGTGGAACTTGTGAGGTCAGAGATCAGAGCAGAATTCTGAGGCTTTTGCTAGGTATTCGTTAAATTGTAAAAAAAAAAAAAAAAAAATTGTAAAGAACAAATATAAATGGTAAAGAAAAGTAGAATTAGGATATATATATTAAAAATCCTTCAGTGCTTGGCGTCGCTGAAGCCAATGTAAACTGAAAAATATGTTACCAAGTTTCAAGAGAAATTGGGCAAATTTAGATATAGCCAATCTTGGATAGACTTGTACTTTGTGTGTAGAACATGTTTCTATACCTAGAATTCTCTCTCCAACTCTCACACTGTGATTAGGAAAGATAACCCAGCTCTAAGAGAGTTCCTGACTGGTTCCGTCTCCACCTGCCAGAACTTCCCACATTGCCCCTCTGGGGGCCTGTATTTGATTTGCACCAAGCCTTCCTGTGGAAGAGACACACTCCCTGCCTTTTAGAATGTTCTAGGTCCATGCTATGTGTGTGTCTGTGCTCTCACAGGTGAATATAGGGGACTGGGGTTGGAGAACTAGCCAGTTGATAGGCTGGGACTTCTGTGAAAGGGTTAACCTAAAAGACTTGCGGCCAATGAACACTGACCCTGATGATGTCACAGTGGTGAGATCAGAGGCTCCAGGGAGTTTATTATGAAATTACTCAGAACTGGAAACATTCATTCTACTCTTAGTGGCTTTTTTGAGTGTGACAAAAACAAGGATAAATTGAAGTTTTAATAAAATAGGGCTATGTGTCTTGCTCCAGGTTCCTGAAGATCATTATTTTGAGTACAGTGAAATTAACACACACACACACACACACACACACACACACACACACACACACACACACACACACCTGCTGGTGTAAGAAAGGGGAGGGGGAAGCTTTTAATCTCTGTTATTGATTTTCTGTGTGTACAGTTTTATCTAAAGACTATGGTTTACCAGCCATTGTGGGGCTGGGCTTTAAGGCCAATAAAAAGGTTTGGTCCTTAGAAAATAAAATGAGATATTCAAGCAGCTAGTTTATTTTAATTTCTTTACTTTTCCATTTCATGACAGTATTTCACATAATTAGGTTGATTTATGATTACAGATAGTTTGAAGATGTAGGATACTTTTAACAGTGCAGTGCTGGTTTATTGTATCTGGCCTTATCCAATTATAAAATTGAGTTTAGTCATGTAATGATTCTCCAACTGAAATATCAATCATGGTGAATGGACTTTTACAGTGTATATACTGTGAGGCTATTCTGAGCGTCTCTCTTCAAGGCATCCTCACAGCTGAATATGCTTACTTGGCTGTACTCTTTAACATGTAAGAACACATGAAACTTTGGCTAAATTTAGCCTCTTGAGGCTAATGCACATGCTTGGTGACAGCAAAGGGGGAGGTTTTGACGACGAGCAGGATATGATAGACTAATTATTTCCGCAAGAAAACGAGCATCCTACGTTATTTGTACAAATAACACAAAGTGATTATTTGGCTGTGCCGTTGTAATGAAACAATAAAGATCATATTTAAAACAGTATCCCACAGGGTCTTCTTTTTTTATTCAGAGCATTTTTGGCTACTAAAACAAACATGATTTGCTGCTATGGTTAACAACAGCAATTGGGGGCGGGGGTGGGGCGAGAGGGAGAGAGAGGGAGAGAGAGAGAGATTGGCAGATCTTTCCCTCTCTTTCCATTAACGCTAGCATTCCAGAAATCATGATAAAGGCATGTGGGACAGGAATGTTGAAATAAGTCGCTTATTGAAATAAGTCGCTTATTTCACTATTCTTTCCATATTGTTCACATAACCGTTTATTTACAATAATTTGAGTAATCTCAGAGTTCCTCCTAAAGGCTTTTTTTGGCCAGGATAAAAAGTGCAGCTTTAAGATATTTCTCCTAAAATAAATTTGAGACGGTCTCATTTATAGTCAGCAGTGCCTTGATTACTTGCAGACACACTGGAAATTTACATGCGCTTTTCTCCTCCATAAAACACTGATCTGTTCATATCATTAGTTCCCTCATGACTAGTGCTTGGCTGCCTGCCAAGCGGTCTAACTCTGTAGTTGTAAATCGTGAGTTGAAATAGCAGAAAGTGGGCTTGTAACTTAAAAAGTGTAAACAGTTTGGAAAATGAAGTAATTTTGGAGTATGATTGATTGCCTTGTGATTGTACTTTAAATTAGCCTGGGGTCTCAGGGGCAGATATGTACTCTAACTGCTTATTATACATTTTCAGTTTTCGAAGGAATAATAGCATTGTTGGTAGGCTTTTAAACAATGTATGCGTCTCCTGGAGTGACCTTTTAGGAAATGAATAGTTTTATTGTGTGTCCATTACTTTGCCTGAAACAACATTTTTGAGTTATTAATTTGACTTGTTCTATAAATAAAGAATTCAAAATGCAAAGCAGCTGTGCAACCCAGAGCATAGTGTACCATGCTTGTGCTTCAGAACCACTGTTTGAGATGGATACTCCACAGAACACGTGGTTTCTTGGATGATAAATTAACGTTTTCTGGAGCCTCTGGTTACCAAAGAGTAGCCCTTCGAGATGGCAGAAGCCAAAAATTATGGTTAAGGAAGACAATCGATGAGTTGGCCTTCCGGGGCACTGGAAGGATACGTCTGTTTTTGTTAAGGGATCTCAGTTCATTTAATGGCACAGGTAGAAAGTAGGAAGGTAATTTCTGGGCAAAGTGGAGCAGCTGTGATAGAGCAGGAAGGTCTGGAGTCAGAAAGCCTGAACTCAACCATCTCTTACCAGGTATCTGATACACCAGGTGGGTCATCCTAGACAAGTCACTGAGTCTCCAGAACTCTTTTTTTCCCCACCAATAGAATGGGTAGAAGAATTCCAACCTCACAAAATGGTTATGAGATTCGAGTGAGACTAGACGTGAAGGGGTTTTGTAAATGCTTAGGGCCCTGTTGTGCATGAGTATCATTATCACCATCACTATTATTATTGCTACTACTGTTGCCATTGTGTTAGTAATATATTGGCTTTGGTCATTTTTCCTGCCTATTAATATTGTGAGTGGCTCACGGATGTAAATTTCGAGCAACAGTCTTACTCACTTTTAGCTTCTATAAGGGAGGGGTCTAGGAATCGGGTTGTTTTGTGTTGTTTTTCGTGCTAACACTAGAATTCTAGTTTTCATTTGTGGAAACAGTTTCCCCAAGATAGCCCTTTCTTTGTATTTCTTTTACCTCTTCCTCGTCGAATTCAACATTTCTTAGGGATCACGTTTTATTTCTGTGTTCAGAGATGAAGGATCTTGGTTCCTTAAGCATTTATTAGAGTTTTTACTGCATGTCAGACAGAGCCTGTGTTAAGCATCAGGGACACAGTGGTGAAAGGGATATAGTTCTTTGCCTTTGCAAGTGTCCAAGCCTCAGACAGCAGTTTCCAGTAGAACTTTCTGTGATGATGGACCTGTTCCATATCCGTGTCTTCCAATAAAGGGCTCACCAGCCACATGTGACTGTTGACCACCTGAAATACGGCTAGTGTAACTGAGAAACTGAATTTTAAAATGTCTAGATTGGATTTGATTTGAATTCGTTCACCTTTAAATAGGCACATGTGGCTAGCAGCTCCAGAGGAAAGACTTGCCAGGTTAACTGCCAGGTTGGGAAGTTAACCTAAATATTTTGTAATCGGCATGGAGACTAAATTACCCATGTCTCTGTTCTCTTGAATGAGACACAATCCCAAAGCTCAAAGGAACTGGTTATTTGGAGAGTGTCCGTGGACAAAACGGATAAATCGCTTTTTCGTGTATATGTTGTTGAAGCAGGGAATTGGTACGTATTGATGAGGAAAATGAATAAAATGCTCATACAGGGCCCAGCCTCTGGTGAGCAGGCCTGTGGTGACAGTGCTGACACGGGACGGCTGGCGGCGGGAAGCCCCAGCCGAGCCAACGGGTGCGCGAAGGCAGTTTGGGGGCATCGGTGCCCAATAGTCATAAGTGTAGGATCTATGGAGACGTCCCTGGCAGTCCAGTGGTTGAGACTCTGCGCTTCCACTGCCAGGGGCACGGGTTCGATCCCTGGTCAGGGAACTAGGATGCCACATGCCCTGCAGCGCACCCCAAAAAATTTAAAAATTAAAGAAAAAGTGCAGGCTTTATGAACATTGAACTACAGAGCAAAGAACTCCCTGTCTCACAGAGAAAATGTAACACTTCACATTTTCATTTTGAGTTAACCAGAATTCATTCCTATCCGTGGAGCAGAAAAATCCAATGGTACTGGGTGTGAAATGCAGCCATCCGAGACCTGAACACGCAAATCGCTGGGAGAAGGCGGTGTGCGGCCAGGGTGCCCTGGGCCTGCTCACTGGAGGTGCTGTGGCCAAGCCTCTGCAGACCGTGAGGCATCTTTGCAAACGATCGGGTGCCTCAAAGTCCATTCTTGGTTCCTATGCTAGTGAGTTTCCTCTGGGAGATGAAGCAGCTTTTGGCATTGTGGAACAGTATTTAAATACTTGTGGTGAGAAGTCTAATATTAGAGTGGGAACAGAGAGCCTTTAGACATCATGGAATCCAATCTCCCTGTTTTATTTTTATTTTTAAAATTCAGTGTTCCTGGTTGAGCCGTGGAGATCTGACTAAGGGTTTCTCCGAGTCGATGGGAGGGGTGGCAGAGGGGCCAGTTTCCACCCCCTGCTCCATGTATCATCCAGCGTTATCCATTGCACCTGACACCTCTCTCCTCCTGTCTCGTGACCTGGCCACCGGCAGTACGAGCTCCCCTCTCCACCCTTCTCCCACACCGAGTCCTTCTTGCGCACAGCAACCTTGCTCAGGCCCAGCTGCTCCAAATGTACCTTCCCGTCTCCAGGCCCTCAGCAAACCGGAGGCTAGGTCTTCATCCAGGGCCGGCTTATCCAGTGGCCATAGCTGGCACAGTGCCTAGCGCCCCCAGTACTTTGGGGGGCCCGCAAGAATGTTTCCAATCGTTTCAAGATCAGAGGAAAATGCAGTGACCTTTTCAGTGGAAGAAAATGTTTTAATGTATAATATTTATTCATCTTTATACCAGTGTGGTCCTAAAATACAAGTTTCAGTATTTCCCTGTGGAGGAGGGGGCCGAGGCAAGTCACCATGCAGCGCTGCCTCACCTGATCCCACCTTCCTTGGAAGGCAGAGCCCCCATCATCTCAAGGAGGAGAGACGAAGCCCAGAGAAGGGCAGGAGTTGGCCCAGGATTCCAGAGCCAGTGCGTGGCGCGCTGCTCCCCTGCGGAGGCTGCTTTCCCCTCAGACATCAGGGAGATTTCTTCTTAAAACGATGTATTCCAGGGTTGGTTTTTCCTCACCGTAATGTAATTGTACTTTAATCAGTAAAAAATTTCCTGTGGAACAACTGGGAGAGGTGGGGAGGAGAGAAGCCCAACTGAATGTGAATTGTTGTTTATTTGTCTCTCTTAAACAATGTTTCATGTTAAACCAGCTGCAAATGAAATGAATTGTATTATACCCGTCTTGGAAAAAGAGCAGCTGATCTCATAAATTCATGGAGCTTCCTGGTTCCAGAGGCCTCTCTTAAAATAATAGTATCTCCCACTCAGTAAACACCTGCCTCCACTTAGTGGGCAGTGAAGGAATTATAACTGCAGAACCAGAATGGGTCCTCCGAGGTGGCAGGTTCTGTGCTGACCCTGACCCTGAACGTTGAAGGGGAGGCTCGAGGCTTCCCAGGACGGCGATGCCAGCCCTCCATCTCTATATGATTCCTGGACCCCAAATATCGTCTCTCAGAGAATAGGCTGCTCCTCTGTGCGTATCCGCTGCCCAGTGCATAGCCCACAGCTCCGTTCTCAGCGCTGCTTCAGTGGCAGGTCCCTTTGTGTCACAGGCTTATCTGGGTGTAGGCTTCTCTCAGAAGTCCTAAGAAGTGGTTATGACTGGGGGCTATGGAATCAGACAGACCTGGGTTCCAGAGTGACCTTGACCAAGCCGCCTAATCTCTCTAAGCCTCAGTTTCCTCATCTATAAAATGGAAGAGGTAAGCGTGACCCTCCTAGGGTTGCTGCAATGATTAAATACACATTAAAGGCTTAGCACTTGCCTGTCAATAGTGTATGTTCAATACGAAGCAGCTGGACTCCAGGAGGACGGTGTTGGATCACTGAACATTCTGACTGGGAGCCTGAGGATTTTCATTTGCATTTTCCTTTAGTTTGGCATCAAGCATTGCAAAGACGGCAGTGTTAATATAATAAACATCAGGAAGCGTGCTCGGCATTTTGCAAACCGGACTGTATCTTACCTGTCCAGGTGTGTGAGATCTCAGAAAATGACTCCAAGTCAGTCGCACTTGAATGTCGTCAGAGATGAAGCAAGTTCATCAGGTTTACCATCTCCTCAAAGCCTAGGCTGACTATTCCTCAGCCCAGGTCTCTTAACACCTGTCTGTTAGATTCTACATTAAGCAGAAAAGAAACACCTGACGTGGGTGTCACTAAATTCCATTATCTTCTGTCAGCCGTTCTCAGAAGGGGAGATGACTTTGGTCCCCAGCAGCCTGAGTTTCTGAAGGGTCTCACTAACCATCTTTATAGAGGCTTGTTTGAAACAAATGGCCTTTCACAATGTTTTTCTTTTTGCGGGTTTAGAAATCTTATTTAAATCAATGTAATGAGACACTTTGAACAAAATGTAATCATTCTCACTTCTCCATGTGTTGGAAGAAGCGGTCTCACAGCTAGAGTTGGGGTTACATGGAGCTGGGGATCCTCACACAGGCTGGCGTTTCGCCGTGTGCTCTGGCCTGTCTCAGTGCGCCATACAGGGAAGATCTTTCGGGGTCTGTATTAAGTGAATTGTACTCTGGCAGAATCAAGAGAGCTATTATTCCGCCGTGATTTTTGAAAGAGTCGGACACACCTCCGAACCAAGCGGAACCACTGGCCCGGATCTCCCCCCTCATCCTCCAGGCCCCCTCGTGTCTTGAGACCAGCAGTTTTCCAGTTTTCAAGAAGGCTCTATTGAAGTGGAAGTGGAAAGTTCCCTTAAAGCTGGAGGGTTTGTGAGGTCAAGGGGAGTCTTCACGTTACCTTTTACAAGGATTTATTTATGTTTTCGTTCTAAAATTAAAAACAATTTTTTTTTTAAAGAATGTGTGAGCAAAGATAAAAGAAACACATTTCTTCTGGCCGAAGAAACCTGGTCTCTTCGTGGTTACGTGTAAAGGAGTAACTCATTGAGGAACACTTTATAAAAGAGCATCTTAACCCAAGATATCACGTGATGGGAAATTAATATTGGAAGCATCTCTTTCACTGACCTGTGCATGAGGACGTTTGTCCAAGCTCTGAAGTCCTGCTCTCTTAGAGAAAGGTGAGAGGAGATGCAGCCCTCCTGGGGACAGGGCAGCCTTGGAAGCCCCTTATTTTGGTTCTTCTTGTGCATGGGAGGATGAGATTTTTACCTCTAGATTTCAAAGCATTAGCAAACTTATAATAGGAAATACCACCCAAGGTGGTAACTTATGTTGCTTTTTAATCTAGAAATGTTTTTAGACAGAAAGAACATGATGACTTTAAATAATCTGATCGATTTGAAGGCTGGGGAAAGGTGGGGGGGGCTGATGAGTCTCAGGGCTTCCTATTTGTCTTTCAAGTATCGAGGCTCCTTCAGACGCTACTCACGTGCGCCTCTAAGTCCGTAGTTAAACTGGTGTCCAAGGTCCTCTAAGCTTCAAGATTTGTTACTGGCGCGAGAAAAGGGTGTTTGGCGTGTCCCACTCAACTTGAAGTAAGGACCTTAAAGCTTAACAGCCAATAAGAAGAGTTGGTGGGGGCTTCCCTGGTGGCGCAGTGGTTGAGAGTCCGCCTGCCGATGCAGGGGACGCGGGTTCGTGCCCCGGTCCGGGAAGATCCCACATGCCGCGGAGCGGCTGGGCCCGTGAGCCATGGCCGCTGAGCCTGCGCGTCCGGAGCCTGTGCTCCGCAACGGGAGAGGCCACAACAGTGGGAGGCCCGCGTACCGCAAAAAAAATAAAAAATGAAAAGAGTTGGTGGAAGATGGATGCTAATTTTCGGCACAAGCTGAGCTCTGTTTCCTCGTGCGAGCCTTCCCTTCCTCCTACCGTTGAGAATTGAAGAATTGCAATGGCTTTGTCTTGAGGTAGGAGAGAGGGGTGATTTTCTTAAGTCAGAGAAGGAGACAGACATGGAATTTTTTTCTTACGTAATATTTGCTGGTATTTAAGTATACTTTGGTGGCATCTTGGCTGGGGTTCAGAGATTGTTGAAATCATCTTGATTTTGAAGAGTCACTAAACGGAGCTGTTAAATTGTGCTTTGTGAATGGCATTTAGCTACAAAGTATTGGCTCTGTCTTGGCCTCGCGAACAGCACCTATTACCTGGATGTTCTCTGTCCACATCCCACCTGAGGAAAAAATCAAATTGGGTTTGCATTTCAGTGGAGGCAAAATATATTAATAATATCCTTCATTATTAAAAGACATCTCGACTGTTTATGTGGATGGACTGTGCAGGGCTTGCCCCGATGAAGGCTGGTGAGCCAAGTGCCACAAATAAAAATGAAAAAGGAGGCATTTAAATTGTAGGCAACAGGGACTCCCCTGGTGGCACAGTGGTTAAGAATCCACCTGCCAATGCAGGGGACACGGGTTCACACCCTGGTCCGGGAAGATCCCACACGCCGCGGAGCAACTAAGCCCGTGCGCCACAAGAACTGAGCCTGCGCTCTAGAGCCCGCAGGCCACAACTACTGAGCCCACGTGCTGCAACTACTGAAGCCCACGTGCCACAACTACTGAGCCCGCTTGACACAACTACTGAAGCCCGGGTGCCTAGAGCCCGTGCTCTGCAACAAGGGAAGCCACTGCAGTGAGAAGCCTGCGCACCGCAACTAGAGAAAGCTTGTGCGCAGCAACGAAGACCCAATGCAGCCAAAAGTAAATAAACAAATAAATAAATTTGAAACTAAATAAATAAATTGTAGGCAACATAGCCAATGTATCTGGTTTTCTTCTGTGTAAACCTGGTCAGATTCCAAATTGCATTTTTAAAACCCCCTTTTCTTGGAACTGTTTTACCCACCACCACTCTGTCCTTTTGAGCCTGCAGCGGCAGGCAGACCTGGGCTCAGATCCGTTCTCCAGCCTCTTGAGCAGTGTGACGGCTGAGGGTCACTTAATATTTTTTGTGTGTCTGTCTCCTTATCTGCAAAATGGGGATAATAATAATTTCCTGTAGGGTTGTCTAGAGGAGGAGAGAGGTGTGTTCATGACCACCACACAGAAGGGGCTCAGGGAGGGATGGTGTCTTTATATGCTTTAGAGAGTGTTTGTGTAGCCTTCAAACCTCAGCTCGAGCTCTGTCTTTCGGAAGCCCTTCTTGACACTCCTTTGGTACCAAGGATCTGCCTCCTCTGCTGTGGCTCTCATCAGAGCATTTACTGGCATGCTTGTTCGCATGCCCGCCGCCTCTACTAGGCTGCACATCCTTCAGGGAGGGCCACTAGCTCTTTGATCTTTTTTTTTTTTTTTTTTTTTTTTTTTTTGCAGTACGCGGGCCTCTCACTGTTGTGGCCTCTCCCGTGGCGGAGCACAGGCTCTGGACGCGCAGGCTCAGTGGCCATGGCTCACGGGCCCAGCCGCTCCGCAGTATGTGGGATCTTCCCAGACCAGGACACGAACCCGTGTCCCCTGCATTGGCAGACGGACTCTCAACCACTGTGCCACCAGGGAAGCCCTAGCTCTTTGACCTTTGTCCTCCTGCCGCTTGCTACCTCCTAAGCCACAGGAAGTGGTGTCTGACCAGTCCATGGACAGATGGCCATTTTGATGTCAAATGCTGTCTTTTCAGTGATGCAGAGGGTGCAGTTGTGTGAGCTGTGTGTGTGATGAGGGTGGAATGGCTTGTGGGTCTTTGTCCTGGGACCCAAACAGGGGAGGTAATAGAGAAAAATAGTACTGTTGGCTTCACTGAGACTAAAATTTGCTCCCTGGGGGGTTAAAAGTGGAGAAGTGTGCTGATGAAGAGGAGTGTTTTATACAACAGCAGTCTCTTTCCGAGATTATCTTCCAAATATGGCAAAATCTAGCTTCACTTGGGGGATTGTTTTGAGACTGGAGACATGAGACCGGAAAGGCTACTTTATTAGTACAACCTGAAATGAGAAGTTTGCTTCTTATTAGTTCACGAAATCACGAGGATTCTCAAGGCCACCAGCCCACTGGGCGGTCTTAGAGAGGCTCTCAGGTTCTCACAAATCTGCCAGAACCCCTCTCAGAGGTTTGGGACCGAGAAGAAGGCAGGTGGGGTGTGATGGGATGGTGTGACATTTAATGCCCGATGACCTGTCCCTGCCAGTAGGTGGGTGACCTTGAGCCAGTCATTCACCTTGTTGTGTTTCCATGTCCTCTTGTATAAAACAGGGGTATCCGTATAGACTTCAAGGGGGGTTCCGGGAGGATTAAGTGAATCTAAGCTCGTGAAAGGGACGTTATACATTCCAAAGTGTTATACAAATGAGTGACTATACTATGCACAATAAACTACTTGTAATTATACAGCGTTAAGCAGGGTGTGTGTGCTGGAGGGGCGTGAAGGGAGCTGGGGAATTGCCATAAGCAACATTTGGGTACATAGTCCCAACATTTGAGTGGGTAGTCCCCAAAATGTCATCAGAGACACCTCAACGCTAGCCTGTTGAGGTGAGCCATGAATGACCGAAAAAAGCATAGGTGTGGGTGGGTAAGAAAGCAAGTGAGAGAGAATTTCATGGTAAAATAAATTCAGGAAAGGCAGTGTATTCCCTCCTGTAGGCTAAAATGCCCCTTAGCTTGTTAAAGGCCCCAAGGAGACTGTCTGTGTAACTGTTAAATTCAGTGTTTTCCATACTATGGGACCCTTTTCTGAATTAGGAAACCAAGGCTCTGAGAGGTCGTCATTTCCCAGATCACATCTTTAGTAAACACCTTGCCCTGCTGCCCTGTCTTTCACACTTGCTACGTTGTTGAATTCTTCTACAAATGATCGAACTTATGGGGCTCATGGTTTCCAAAGTCTCCAAGCAATTGATCTTTCTGCTCACCACTGTGCTGGTACCCATGAGAAGGTAAACTGTTGAAGCCAGTCTTATGGAATATGTGATTTTGAAATGTGGAGCCTTTAAAGGGCTTACCTGTGTTACCAAGAGAAACGGGTAATTGCCGTGTTTAGCATTAGCACTCCCTGTGACCTTCTGATAAGGAGCTCTGACCTCCTTTTTAGCTTAACACTTCCATATTTATACAGCTGACCTCAGGACCTTTCAGATACTCTGTAGTTGCTTCCAACTGGTTTTCTGTTTCTTATTTTCGTTCTGCCCCCCACAGCTGAATGTCTTCATCTGTTTCAATAGGTGCATGACAACAACAGGGGTAGCTGTTACAAAGCACTAATCAGAGACGCAGCTCAGGCGTCCTCGTTCAGCATGGCAGGAGGGGGGCCCAGGACTCTTTATTTCAACAAATCCCTCGGTGGTTCTAATGTGATTGTCCACAGAACATGTGTCATTTCTTGGTTTTCATTTAACCTCTGAGTATGGGGATCTGCAACCTGAAGTGAGAAGTATCTTTCCAGGTTGAGGCAGAAACAGATTTCCTCTCAGGGTTCAGTTGGAGACACATGAACGAAGAGAAGATTTATGGACGTTGGTTAGAGTGAAGAGGGGCCGTTGAGGCTGTAACCCAGGGGCTGTAACAGCAGAATCAAGAGGGGTTCCCGTGGAAGCAGGAGTCACGGGGGAGCTGCAGTGGTGCGGGGCTGCAGCCACGGCCAGAGCTGTGGTGCCGAAGTTGGAAGGGAGCAGGGAAGAAATACCCCAAGTTCTCTCTTTCCCACCACCTGCTGTCTTGCCGGTGTCTTCCATGTGCTGAACTAAGCGAAAGCCAGAGTGCAAGGGAGACTCATGATACAACCTTCAGGGGTCACACGGCAAGGCAGATAGGCTTAGGAAGTGGATCGGGGTTAGGGTAGAAGTAGGGGAGGAGGAACAGTGAATAACCAGAAAACACTAATTTGAAACATTAATTGAAATTAACATCAACTGAAAGCCTACCATGTGCTTCACTTGTATCTATGGTGTTAGGGATTCAGACACGGAACCCAGTTCCTGCCCTTCAGAGAACCCACAGTCTAGAAAGGGGAGCCCAACGTGAACAAATAAAGTTCAGTGTAGTGTCACAGGGTAACTGTATCTTAGGAATTATAGGAATTAAGCTGATATCAGTGATCCAAGATAGATTTCTGGAAGCAATCATTTGTTCTCCAGAACGGAGGTTAGCAGAGACAGAGAGTAAATATTTCAGACTTACGGGCTGTCGGGGCTCTGTCTCAACTACGCAACTCCACCGCTATAACATGGGAGCAGCCATAGACAGTACATCAACGAAGAGGCATGGCTGTGTTGCAATAAAACTTTATTTACAAAAAGAGGCTTCAGGCTGAATTTGGCCCATAATTTGCCAATCCGTGCTCTAACATAAACCATGCCATAGAAATATCTTAAGAGGTGCCCAGAACAGAGATGGGTAGCACTGGTAACTCGTGGTATGAAACCGCAGAATTATTACTGGAATGAATACATTAGTCACCAGCAATTTGTTTATTGTGTCTTTTATGAGAAAAGGGAAGTAGGTTTGGATATTAGAGATCGGGGAAAGGAAGACATTTGCAGTGGAAATGATTTTCAGCAGATGATGGGTATTATGGGAAACGTGAATAAACCAGATTCTTCCTCCTGATGTCTTACATCAGCATACTCACCGCTAACACTGTACAAAAGGAAGTAAAACAGCATATCCGCATCATTGGCTGGCAGTGATGTGCTCCCACGCTGTGCTGTGAGAGCGCATTAGAAGGTGCCAGAGTTTTATATGACTGCGTTGCTGTGAGATTGAATAGTGGTTTCAGTTTCCATTGGGTTTAATAAGTATCTCTTTCCTTCAGATGTTAAACGAATTTTTGTATTGTGCACACTAGGAAAAAAAAGATTAAAAATATACCCATTCTGAACAACTGATGTTCTCCTGCTATTGTGACAGAAAACAGAACAGATGGTTTGCGGACATGGCACCAGGGGAACTTGTAGCTCGTTACAGCAGGAGAATAGATAGAACCCAGAGGAGAGGGCTCTCACCAGCTTTTATAGTTGAAGCTTTTAATTTTTTAACTTGGAATTGATTTTTATCATTCACCAGAAACCAAAGGTGGCAAGCAAGGATCTCTGCTAAAACAGTGACACAAGGTTGCTTGCTACCTCTGGCCTTTGTTGGGGTTTTGGTTATTAGAACAATGAAATAACAGCCACAACAGTTGGTTTTTCTCCTGTTTTGCTCTCTTCTCCTAGCTGGGTTTCTGAACCTTTTTACTTAAGATGGTAGTGTCCTGGAGTCCAGGACTGAAAGGCACCGTGAGGACTGCGCCGGGTACCCAGAACAGCCCCAGTCATCCCAGCTGCCTTTTTAGGCCTGAGTTGTCTGACACAGTGGTCTTCACATTTCTTTCCCGGTGGACTTTCTAAAGCTATGCCGTCCAATATGCCAGCCATGAGCTCCATGTGGCTATAAAGCCCTGAAATGTGGCTTGTACTAATTGAGATGTTGTAAATGTAAAATACAGATTTTTAAAACTTAATATGAAAAAATAATGTAAAATATCTCATTAGTAATTCTTTATATTGCTCATGCATTGAGATAATGTTTATGATGTATTTAGATAAACTAACTAAAAAAGAAAGTACCCTAGAGAAACACTTGCACTTATGCCATGACATAAGACAAAATGTTTTCATTCTATGTATATCGTCATTATGTTGTACACCCTAAATTATGTGATATGTCAATTGTATCTCTCTCTTCCTTTTTTTTAGTGACCAAACCGTACAAAAAGTCATTTTATTTTTTCCTTTTCTGACTCTTGACTGAGTCTATTGCTTTTTTTAAAAAACATCTTTATTAGAGTATAATTGCTTTACGGTGGTATGTTAGTTTCTGCTCTATAACAAGTGAATCAGCTATACATATACATATATCCCCATATCTCCTCCCTCTTGAGCCTCCCTCCCACCCTCCTTATCCCACCCCTCTAGGTGGTCACAGAGCACTGAGCTGATCTCCCTGTGCTATGCGGCTGCTTCCCACTAGCCATCTATTTTACATTTGGTAGTGTATATATGTCCATGCCACTCTCTCACTTCGTCCCAGCTTACCCTTCCCCCTCCCTGTGTCCTCAAGTCCATTCTCTACATCTGCGTCTTTATTCCTGTCCTGCCCCTAGGTTCTTCGGAACCATTTGTTTTTTAGATTCCACATATATGTGTTAGCATACAGTATTTGTTTTACTCTTTCTGACTTACTTCACTCTCTATGACAGACTCTAGGTCCATCCACCTCACTACAAGTAACTCAATTTCATTTCTTTTCATGGCTGAGTAATATTTCATTGTATATATGTGCCACATCTTCTTTATCCATTCATCGATTGATGGACACTTAGGTTGCTTCCATTGTTCTATTGTAAATAGAACTGCAGTGAATATTGTGGTACATGACTCTTTTTGAATTATGGTTTTCTCAGGGTTTATGCCCAGGAGTGGGATTGCTGGGTCGTATGGTAGTTCTATTTGTAGTTTTTTAAGGAACCTCCATACTGTTCTCCATAGTGGCTGTATCAATTTACGTTCCCACCAACAGTGCAGAGGGTTCCCTTTTCTCCACACCCTCTCCAGCATTTATTGTTTGTAGATTTTTTGATGATGGCCATTCTGACTGGCGTGAGGTGATAACTCATTGTAATTTTGATTTGCATTTCTCTAATGATTAGTGATGTTCAACATCCTCTCATGTGTTTGTTGGCAATCTGTATATCTTCTTTGGAGAAATGTCTATTTAGGTCTTCTGCTCATTTTTGGATTTGGTTTTTTGTGTCTTTGATATTGAGCTGCTTGTAAATTTTCGAGATTAATCCTTTGTCAGTTGCTTCATTTCAAATATTTTCTCCCATTCTGAAGGTTGTCTTTTTGTCGTTTATGGTTTCCTTTGCTGTGCAAAAGCTTTTAAGTTTCATTAGGTCCCATTTGTTTATTTATGTTTTTATTTCCGTTTCTCTAGGAGGTGGCTCAAAAAGGATCTTGCTGTGATTTATGTCATAGAGTGTTCTGCTTATGTTTTCCTCTAAGAGTTTTATAGTGTCTGGTCTTACATTTAGGTCTTTCACCCATTTTGAGTTTATTTTCGTGTATGGTGTTAGGGAGTGTTCTAATTTCATTCTTTTACATGTAGCTGTCCAGTTTTCCCAGCACCACTTATTGAAGAGGCTGTCTTTTCTCCATTGTATATTCTTGCCTCCTTTACCAAAGATAAGGTGACCATATGTGCGTGGGTTTATCTCTGGGCTTTCTATCCTGTCCCATTGATCTATATTTCTGTTTTTGTGCCAGTACCATACTGTCTTGATGACTGTAGCTTTGTAGTATAGTCTGAAGCCCAGGAGTCTGATTCCTCCAGCTCCGTTTTTCTTTCTCAAGATTGCTTTGGCTATTTGGGGTCTTTTGTGTTTCCATACAAGTTGTGAATTTTTTTATTCTAGTTCTGTGAAAAATGCCATTGTTAGTTTGATAGGGATTGCATTGAATCTGTAGATTTCTTTGGGTAGTGTAGTCATTTTCACAATGTTGATTCTTCCAATCCAAGAACATGGTATATCTCTCCATCTGTTTGTATCATCTTTAATTTCTTTCATCAGTGTTGTATAGTTTTCCGCATTCAGGTCTTTTGTCTCCTTAGGTAGGTTTATTCCTAGGTATTGGTATTTGATTCTTTTTGTTGCAGTGGTAAATGGGAGTGTTTCCTTAATTTCTCTTTCAGATTTTTCATCATTAGTTTATAGGAATGCAAGAGATTTCTGTGCATTAATTTTGTATCCTACTACTTTTTGTATCCTGCTACCAAATTCATTGATTAGCTCTAGTAGTTTTCTGGTAGCATCTTTAGGATTCTTTACGTATAGTATCATGTCATCTGCAAACAGTGACAGCTTTAAATCTCCTTTTCCGATTTGGATTCCTTTTATTTCTTTTTCTTCTCTGATTGCTGTTGCTAAAACTTCCAAAACTATGTTGAATAATAGTGGTGAGAGTGGACACCTTGTCTTGTTCCTGATCTTGGAGGAAAAGGTTTCAGTATGTCACCTTTGAGAATGATGTTACATGTGGGTTTGTCATATATGGCCTTTACTATGTTGAGGTGAGTTCCCTCTACGCCTACCTTCTGGAGGATTTTTTATCATAAATGGGTGTTGAATTTTGTCAAAAGCTTTTTCTGCATCTATTGAGATGATCGTATGGTTTTTCCCCTTCAAGTTGTTAATATGTTGTATCACATTGATCGATATGCGTATATTGAAGAATCCTTGCATTCCTGGGGTAAACCCCACTTGATCCTGGTATATGACCCTTTTAATGTGCTGTTGGATTCTGTTTGCTAGTATTTTGTTGAGGATTTTTGCATCTGTGTTCATCAGTGATACTGGGCTATAGTTTTCTCTTTTTGTTACATCTTTGTCTGGTTTTGGTATCAGGGTGATGGTGGCCTCGTAGAATGAGTTTGGGAGTGTTCCTCCCTCTGCTCTATTTTGGAAGAGTTTGGGAAGGATAGGTGTTAGCTCTTCTCTAAATGTTTGGTAGAATTCGCCTGTGAAGCCATCTGGTCCTGGGCTTTTGTTTGTTGGAAGACTTTTAATCATAGTCTCAATTTCAGTGCTTGTGATTGGTCTGTTTATATATTCTATTTCTTCTTGGTTCAGTCTTGGAAGGTTGTGCTTTTCTAACAATTTGTCCATTTCTTCCAGGTTGTGCATTTTATTGGCATATAGTTGCTTGTAGTAATCTCTCATGATCCTTCGTATTTCTGCAGTGTCAGTTGTTTGTTCTCCTTTTTCATTTCTAATTCTATTGACTTGAGTCTTCTCCCTTTTTTTCTTGATGAGTCTGGCTAATGGTTTATCAGTTTTATCTTCTCAAAGAACCAGCTTTTAGTTTTATTGACCTTTGCTATTGTTTTCTTCATTTCTTTTTCATTTATTTCTGATCTGATCTTTATGATTTCTTTCCTTCTGCTTACTTTGAGGTTTTTTTGTTCTTCTTTCTCTAATTGCTTTAGGTATAAGGTTAGGTTGTTTATTTGAGATGTTTCTTGTTCCTTGAGGTAGGACTGTATTGCTATAAACTTTCCTCTTAGAACTGCTTTCGCTGTATCCCATAGGTTTTGGGTCATTGTGTTTTCATTGTCATTTGTTTCTAGGTATTTTCTGATTTCCTCTTTGATTTCTTCAGTGATCTCTTGGTTATTAAGTAGTGTATTGTTTAGCCTCCTTGTGTTTGTATGTTTTACAGATTTTTTCCTGTAATTGATATCTAGTCTCATAGTGTTGTGGTTGGAAAAGATACTTGATACAATTTCAGTTTTCTTAAACTTACCAAGGCTTGATTTGAGACCCAAGATATGATCTATCCTGGAGAATGTTCCATGAGCACCTGAGAAGAAAGTGTATTCTGTTGTTTTTGGATGGAATGTCCTATAAATATCAATTAAGTCCATCTTGTTTAATGTATCATTTAAAGCTTATGTTTCCTTATTTATTTTCATTTTGGATGATCTGTCCATTGGTGAAAGTGAGGTGTTAAAGTCCCCTACTATGACTGTGTTAGTGTCAATTTCCCCTTTCATGGCTGTTAGCATTTGCCTTATGTATTGAGGTGCTCCTGTGTTGGGTGCATAAATATTTACAATTGTTACATCTTCTTCTTCGATTGATCCCTTGATCATTATGTAGTGTCCTTCTCTGTCTCTTGTAATAGTCTTTATTTTAAAGTCTATTTTGTCTGCTATGAGAATTGCTACTCCAGCTTTCTTTTGATTTCCATTTGCATGGAATATCTTTTTCCATCCCCTCACTTTCAGTCTGTATGTGTCCCTATGTCTGAAGTGTCTCTTGTAACAAGACAGCGTATATATGGGTCTTGTTTTTGTATCTGTTCAGCCAGTCTGTGTCTTTTGGTTGGAGCATTTAATCCATTTACATTTAAGGTAGTTATTGATATGTTTGTTCCTATTACCATTTTCTTAATTGTTCTGGGTTAGTTTTTCTAAGTCCTTTCCTTCTCTTGTGTTTCCTGCCTAGAGAAGTTCCTTTAGCATTTGTTGTAAAGCTGTTTTGTTGGTGCTGAATTCTGTTAGCTTTTGCTTGTCTGTAAAGTTTTTTATTTATCCGTCAAGTCTGAATGAGATCCTTGCTGGGTAGAGTGAGTTTGGCTGTAGGTTTTTCCCTTTCATCACTTTAAATATGTCCTGCCACTCCCTTCTGGCTTGCAGAGTTTCTGCTGAAAGATCAGCTGTTAACCTTATAGGGATTCCCTTATATGTTATTTGTTGTTTTCCCTTGCTGCTTTTAATATTTTTTCTTTGCATTTAATTTTTGATAGTTTGATTAATATGTGTCTTGGCATGTTTCTCCTTGTGGATTTATCCTGTATGGGACTCTCTGTGCTTCCTGGACTTGATTGACTATTTCCTTTCCCATGTTAGGGAAGTTTTCAACTATAATCTCTTCAAGTATTTTCTCAGTCCCTTTCTTTTTGTCTTCTTCTTCTGGGACCCCTATAATGCTAATGTTGGTGCATTTAATGTTGTCCCAGAGGTCTCTGAGACTGTCCTCAATTCTTTTCATTCTTTTTTCTTTATTCTGCTCTGTGGTAGTTATTTCCACTATCTTATCTTCCAAGTCACTTATCCGTTCTTCTGCTTCAGTTATTCTACTATTGATTCCTTCTAGAGAATTTTTAATTTCATTTATTGTGTTGTTCATCATTGTTTGTATCATCTTTAGTTCTTCTAGGCCCTTGTTAAACCTTTTTTGTATTTTCTCCATTCTATTTCCCAGATTTTGGATCATCTTTACTATCATTACTCTGAATTCGTTTTCAGGTAGACTGCCTATTTCCTCTTCATTTGTTTGGTCTGGTGGGTTTTTACCTTGCTCCTTCATCTGCCGTATGTTTCTCTGTCTTCTCATTTTGCTTAACTTACTGTGTTTGGGAATCTCCTTTTTGCAGGCTGCAGGTTCGTAGTTCCCATTGTTTTTGGTGTTTGCCCCCAGTGGCTAAGATTGGTTCAGTGGGTTGTGTAGACTTCCTGGTGGAGGGGACTGGTGCTTGTGTTGTGGTGGATGAGGCTTGTTCTTTTCTTTCTGGTGGGTAGGACTGCATCTGGTGGTGTGTTTCGGGGTGTCTGTGATCTTATTATGATTTTAGGCAGCCTCTCTGCTAATGGGTGGGGTTGTGTTCCTATCTTGCTAGTTGCTTGGCGTAGGGTGTCCAGCACTGGAGCTTGCTGGTCGTTGAGTTGAGCTGGGTTTAGCATTGAGATGGAGATCTCTGGGAGAGCTTTCGCTGTTTGATATTACATGGAGCTGGGAGGTCTCTGGTGGACCAGTGTCCTGAACTCAGCTCTCCCACCTCAGAGGCACAGCCCTTACACCCAGCCAAAGCACCAAGACCCTGTCAGCCACACGGCTGCTAGTGTTGGAGGGTCTCCTGCAGGGGCGGGGGGTGGCTGTGGCTCACCGCGGGGACAAGGACACCGGCAGCAGAAGTTCTGGGAAATACTTGGCATTTCTTGGCATGAGCCCTCCCAGAGTTGACCATTAACCCTACCAAAGAGCCTCGTCAATTATATCTCAATTAAAGGAGGGAGACAAAAATGTCCATTGAATTATTACTTTTAGTAGTAAAATACTAGAGCTAAAAAAGATAAAATAGATTATTAAAATTAATTTCACCTGTTTGCTTCTTACTTTTTTTAATGTTAATGACATACTTGGCTCACATTGTTTCTATTGAATAATCCTGCTATAAAAGGTTTTTCAAAAACCATATATTTGCCTTTTTCCAATTTTAAGAGGACATTTAAATTTTTATCATAAATTTGAATGAATTTTTTGTTAATAGGCAGTAGAAAATGTTAAACATGATATGGAATGAAATAAGATGGTGATTGACTATAATTAGAATAAATATTATATATCATTTGATAAAATCTGAAGTGTTAGAGTCTATATTTATTAAAGTACAAGAGTTCTGATATAAATTATGTAAAATTTTTATCCTTAGGTTTTATGCAGTTTATTTTTTAAAATCTGGTAACCTTGCAGAACATTCCAGCTACATTTAAAGGGATCAGCATCATTAACCTTTATTGCTCTGGCTTTTCTGAATTCAGAGCATCTTAACGCAGGCCAACGTACTCTGTTACTACTGCCAAGCTTCTCCTTTAACGGAAATATGTGAAGAAAGAGAACAATCAAAGCTCATGGTTTATGGTGCCTTAATATACCAATAAAGGAGGCTTCTCCAAAACCAGTATTTTGATTGGTCTCTTTAGTGATCATGAGACGACTAAGGGGCAGTAGATGGGTAAAGGAGATTGGCTGTACTGAGTGCAGGCTCACTCTCAGGCGGATGAGTAGAGTAGTGAGTGACACAGATGTTGAGCATCTGTCCCATGCCTATGCAGGTTCGGTCCAGGGGTTCACCAGTTTGAAGTCCCCTGATTCATGATGAGCCACTGGTAGAAGACAGAAGCCTTTGCCCTCCTTGTTAAGCCACTCCAGAAGGCCTATGATAATATGCAAGAAAACAATGCAATCCAAGCAATTCTTGTCACACGAGGATGTGTGCTCCCAGAAGTCAATGCTGTTGTTTGGAGCTGGCTCAGCTCTTTGAGGGTGGTCCACACACTCCTCAAGCAGTGCAGTTATTTTTTAAAAAGTCACGAAAATGAGATGACTGCCTAACCTCAGTCTCCATCATCTAATGCCAGCCAATGACTAAAGCACTGTTTGGTGGATTACTTTCTCCACATCCTTTCAGCCTATTGGGAAGAGCTGCTGGTCCAGAGCCTAGAGTGAACTAATGACATGACTGCTCTTACTGTTTGACAGAAGGTTCAGATGTTGACTACGATACTCTCTATAGGCAATTGCATTTGTCAGTGGTCCTTCAAAGGTCTAGGAGGGATAACAAGAAACTAGGACACTGATTCTGTGCCCTCTAGGAGTTTATATTTTAGTTACAGGTTGGAGAGACACCTCTTTTTCTTTCAAGAAGCAATTAAGAATGCATCCACATAGAAACTATAACCCTTGCCAGATAGCCCCCTCGTTTTTTGAATTGTGTAAAATACATGTACGTAACATTTACTGTTGTAACCATTTTTAAGCTTACAATTCAGTGGCATTAAGTACATTCCCAGTCTTGTGTAACCATTACCAGTATCTATTTCCAGCTTTTTCATCATCCTAAACAGAAACTCTTTACCCATCAAGTAATAACTCCTTATTCCCTGCCTCTGTCCTCAGCCCCAGCCCCTGGCAACCTCTGTTCTACTCTCTGTAAGAATTTGCCTATTCTAGATACTTCATATAAATAGAATCATACATTATTTGTCCTTTGTCTGGCTTATTTCACTAGCATAATGTTTTCAGAGTTCATCCATATTGTAGCATGTATCAGAACTTCATTCCTTTTTATGGCTGAATAATATTCCATTGTATGCATAACCACATTGTTTATTTGTTCATCTGTTGTTGGACGCTTGAGTTGTTTCTACTTTTTTGGCTCTTGTGAATAATGCTGCTGTTACACTGATGTACAGGTATCTGTTTGAGTTCTTGTTTTCAATTCTTTGGGGTATATACCTAGGAGTGGAATTACTAGGTCATATGATAATTCAATATGTAACTTTTTAAGGAACTTCCAAACTGTTTTCCACTGCAGCTACAACCATTTTACATTCTCACCAACAATAGATGAGGGTTCCAATTTCTCCACATCCTCACCAACACTTGGAGTTTATTGGTTTTGTTTTATTTATTTTTAAACTAATAGCCATCCCAGTAGGTGTGAAGTAGTATCTCATTATGGTTTTGATTTGCATTTCCCTAGTGACTAATGATATTGAGCATTTTTTTCATGTGTCATTTGTATAACTTCTTTGGAGAAATATCTATTCAAGTCCTTTTAAGTTGGGTTGTTTGTCTTTTTGTTGTAGGAGCTATTTGTATATTCTGGATATTAATCCTTTATTTGATATATGATTTGCAAATATTTGCTCCCATTCTGAGGGTTGTCTTTTCACTTTCTTGATAGTGTCCTTTGGTGCACAAAAGTTTCAATTTTTTTTTTTTTTTTTTTTGTGGTACGTGGGCCTCTCACTGCTGTGGCCTCTCCCGTTGCGGAGCACAAGCTCCGGACGCGCAGGCTCAGTGGCCGTGGCTCACGGGCCCAGCCGCTCCGCGGCATGTGGGATCTTCCCGGACCAGGGCACGAACCCATGTCCCTGCATCGGCAGGCGGACTCTCAACCGCTGCGCCACCAGGGAAGCCCTCAAATTTTGATGAAGTCCAATTTATCTATTTTTTTGTTCTTGTTGTTGCCTGCACTTTTGGTGTCATGCTTAAGAAACCATTGTGAAATCCTAGGTCATGAAGATTCCTCCTGTGTTTTGTAGTTTTAGCTCTTCAATTTGAGTCTTTGATCAATTTTAAGTTAATTTTTGTATGTGGTGTGAGGTAAGGGTTCCAATGCATTCTTTTCCTATCAATATTTAGTTTTCCTGACACCATTTATTGAAAAGACTGTCCTTTCCCCATTGAATGATCTTGGCACCCTTGTTGACACATTTGAAAGTTTATTTCTGGACTCCCTATTCTGTCGATCACATTTGACCCTTATGCCATTACCACACTGCTTTGATTACTGTAGCTTTGTAGTAAGTTTTGAAATAGAAAAGTGTAAGTCCTCCAGCTTTGTTCTTTCTTAAGATTAACTACTTGAGATCTCTTGAAATTCCATATAAATTTGCCAGATGTCCACATCTTTAAAAAAATATTGCACAGTTAAAATGCAGGCAAACAAAGGAGAATAAGAATCCCAGATAATCTCATAACCTAGCTGAACCCCACTATTAGTGATTTTTAAGCATTAAACAAGACAACATGGGATACCACTTCACATCTTCTAGGATGGCTATCAAAAAGACAAATAATAACAAGTGTTAGCGAGGATGTGCAGATATCAGAAACCTCATACACTATTGGAGAGAATGTAGAATGCTGCAGCCACGTTGGAAAACAGTCTGGCAGTTCCTCAAAAGGGCAAACACAGAATTACCATATGACCCATCAATTCCATTCCTAGGTATATGCACAAGAGAAATGAAAACATATATCCACACAAAAACTTTTACTCAAATGTTGGTAGCAGCATTATCCATCATAGCCAAAAAGTGGAAACAACCCAGATGTCTCATCTCTTGATGGAATGGATAAATAAAATGTAGCATGTCCATACAATGGAATATTATTTAGCAGTAAAAGGAAATGAAATACTGATACAATCTACAGTATGTATGAACCTTGAAAACGTTATCCTGAGAGAAGCCAGTCAAAAAGAACCGCATATTGTATGATTCCATTTATATTAAATGTCCAGAATAGGCAAATCTATAGAGACAGAAAGTAGATTAGTGGTTGCCTAGGACTGATGAGGGGCAAAGAGATGTGGGAGTGAGGGGGGTTTAGGGTTTCTTTTGGGATAATGAAAATGTTCTAAATTTGACTGTAGTGATAGATGCATAACTCTGTGAATATACTAAAAGCTTGTGCATTTTAAATGGATGAATTATCTAGTATGTGAATTATATCTCAGTAATGCTATTAAACAAAAGACAAGGGGCTGAATATATTATTTCTTACCTTTCTTATTTTCACTGAATATAGCAGAAGCATCTTTGCATGACCTGAAATGTTATTTGATTTTAGTATTTTTAATGACCACACAGTTTTAATGAAAGTAGCCGTACCATGACATAATATTATTTTCAGATATATATCCTGTTATATAGTGTATATATATACACACACACACATGTATGTGTGTGTGTGTGTGTATATATATGTATAGAATGCCTTCAAAATGCTGAGCATTAGGTAATCAATATTAATCAGTCTTACATCATTTGGTGTTTAGTTCTCCACACACAGGTTATTTCCCCCGATACAAACCATGTTGGAAATGATGACATTTAGTTTGATCAGTGTTGACTAGTGAAATAATCATGTCCATGAAAGTCATGACAAATAGTGATGTCATTTTGTTAAGGCACAAATTCAGATCTTACATGCTGAGAGACTAATGTGTGGAAGTTAATCATTTAGCTATTGATCTGTCCAGTATCACACCTTAATTAGGTTTATTCATGAGTTTAGGGGTTCAGGAGGGTCTCTCAAATGTCAAAGGCTTACATGGTTGCTGCAGAAATGGAATTGTGACTCTCGCAATGATGGCAGGCATGAGCTACAAAATAAGAATAAAGGGCTTCCCTCGTGGCACAGTGGTTGAGAGTCTGCCTGCCGATGCAGGGGACGCGGGTTCGTGCCCCGGTCTGGGAGGATCCCACGTGCTGCGGAGCGGCTGAGCCCATGAGCCATGGCCACTGAGCCTGCGCGTCCGGAGCCTGTGCTCCGCAATGGGAGAGGCCCCAACGGTGAGAGGCCCGCGTATCACACACAGAAAAAAGAATATAAAGCTATGTAGATATTTTAAGGGGAAAGATGGCAGAAGTTAATATGAGTATTAAGACCAGTTGTGCTAATGATGGTCAAGTTTCCTTCTCTTATAGCAACTTTGTCATGGTACCAGAGGGGCTAACTGGATCTTAGTAGTAGCTTCCTGTAAAGCGAGAGAGGGTTGAGTTGAACTAAGTTCAAATCCAATATAATAGTCTTACCTGGGTCACTAGTAAATAAATAAATGGATAAATTAATCTCTGACACAATTTTAGAGTAGGAGAAATTTTGACTCAGATCTGGCTCCTAGGGGGTCTCAAGGGTTCTTTATATTTTCTTCTTCAGACACTGAAACTCATTGATACTAAAAGTGAATGGTTGACAGTAGCTTAACAGTTAATCCTGTGAAAGGGAAGCAGGTTAGGTAAGTCAGGCCCCTTAGAATCACACCCCAAATATGGTCACCACTTTTACCTATGCGTCATTCTGGCCATGTGGTCTCACCAGTAGATACACCTGTTGCATAATCCCTGTCTTGTATGACATTTAAATTTGGCTGAGATGAGCCATGTGGGAATCAGACACAGAATTCTCTAGAACAAATCTAATATGGCTGTTGAATGCAGCGTAGAATTCAGTGACCATTTGGGGGACCCTTGGTGGTGGAGCTGGCTTTGCCTCCTAGTAGGTTCATTTGTTCCTTCAAGTGATAGCAGTGCTTGGTTTTAGTTTAGCTTTCTGTTGTCTTCTTTTTTTGAGTGATGAAGCAGTAGTAGGGGAAAAGCTGATATTAACATATTAACACGTATTTTTATATTTGTGTGTCCATCCATTTGAAGTGCCTTGCTCTTGGAAACAGCTGGTTAAAACCCTGGGTTTTACATTTGAAATATTCTTTGTCCTGTTTGTAACCATGCACTGACATATTTTCCCATATTCTCTTTTTATAAGTTCTCCAGTGATGTTTTTGTTGCCTATCCTGGGAAGATCTGTCTTTCCATTTATCAAAACAAATGGCAAGCTGGGGACCATTTAAAGTCGGGGTTTTTTTTAGTTAATAAAACCAATCTTCTTGTTCTGTTATGTTAAAAGTACATTATCTTTTTATTGTCAGTTCTGTTTGGCTGGGTCTGTTTTCTGTCTTAGCCATCTCAGGGCTGCCCCACTTGCTTACTGTGTAGAGACTTACAAAATCATTAAGGGTGGGGCAGCACCATCTGACTTACAGTACAAACCATTTCTCAAAATAACCACAGCAGTGCAATACTGATGTGCAATTTACGTCACAGTATGTTTTTATGAAATAGTTTGTGGCATTTTCATTTCTGTTCTGGATGGAATCTTGTTCTCTCTCCCTTTTAATCAGGCGTTCAATTTATTTTTATTATTAGTATTTTCCACTCCTTATCTTGGCATGCCTCCAATTTAACAGCTTTGGTGAGAAAAAAACCCAAAAAACTGATCTTCCCCCACCCCGACTCTTCAACATCAGTTTAACTGCAACTGTATTTTCCCCTTTGATGTGTACTAACTTTGGGTACTAGGTTGACTCCCTTTTGAGAGATGTAGGGACACATTACACGTTTACACAGAATTGTAGTCAGGAATTGATAAAGTTAATGTACAACTGTGAATTTTAAACACTTTCAACCAATTCAGGCCATTTAAGTCATATGCACTGCTGCATTTTCCTTTTACAAACGTCTTTCTGTATAATGTCCTGTAATTAGAACAGGAAATCATTGAGTAACTGTAAGATGAATAAGAGCACTTAGACTGAAAGGAAAATTACCTTCTGAGAAATTATATTCTTTTCTTTTTTTTTTTTTTTTGCTGCATGTTACAATGTTGGTAATGATAGTAACAGCTGTAGCTACTCTTATCTGTAGAATTTTCATGCTTAGGTTTTCTGGAATAAAAAAATTTCATTTTCAGTAATAATCAAAAATGAATGGACGGAAAATAGGAAATGCCTAATTATGACAAATATTCAGTGTCACAGCCGAGTAGCAATTAAGTGGAAACTTCAATATAATTGTCAATAGCAGTAAGAATTGGAATGGTGCCAGGTATATAAAGTTGATGCTTTGCCTTGGGTCGTTGCTAGGAGCACAGTGAAAAGTATAAAGCTTTGAGAAAGGAATGTCTAATGTAATAAAGTAACAGAAAGAAGCATAAATCATTGTAAGAGCCTCTCATATTGACATTATTTTACTTAAATTGTCTCAAAACTAGACATCAAGTTTTATAACACGAGCAAATTCATATTTGCTTGGGGAAAAAAAAAGAACACTGTATATCATCTTTGAAGGACTAGGGACATTGTGTCTCAAACATAACCTTCATACATATTTGGAATCTTTTAAGTGAAAATCTTTAAATGTTTGTTTCTATTGGCATCCAAATGCATTTGCCCTAATACGATTAAGAGAACTAAAGGGCAAAATACTTGGCAGATTTTTCAGTTGAGGTAATTAGGTGCAGGAAGGAACATGCATACTTTTTCCACCAGGCTCTATAAAATCCTGGTGCGAGGGTTTTTTTAAGTTTTTTTTTTTTTTTTTTTAAGCTTACTGTGATGTTAGAAATAGATTATAGTGGTTTTCAGTAAGCATAATAGTGTGATGTTTCCGAAACAAGCCTTCCCTCCTCCCTCCCCACAGAATGAAAAAGAAAGTTACATTTCTAAATTGTTGTGTAAGAGATAAAAGCAAATTTCTCCTCCGGAATTTATGTTTTCAGCCTTCTGTGCGTTTGGCCACCATTATCTATTTAAAAAAATAGCATTATGGATATTTGAAAGTCAATGCTCCATTAATTCATTGTGTTTGCTATTTCATGCATCTCTCTTTTTACAAAGACGACTTGAGCAACGTGCTATTCAGAATGAATGCCTGCTCTTACCATCTCCCCCCACCTTCTCCCCGCTCCCAGCCCAACGCTGGGGATTAAAGCAATGGTATACAGTTACTGTTTGAAAAGCTTGGGTGGAGTCTCACGTTATAATTACAGTTTCTCAGTGGAATTCTGTTTTGGACTTTGAAAACATATAAATAAGTGAAAAATTGACATTGAGAGAGGTTAACAAAACGTGTAATTATGATATAAGTGCAGGATTAGAGTAATTTTGGTTGAGCATTACAAGCAGTGTACTTTAGGTATTAACTTTTAATAGGCAAAGTTCTTTTCACTGAAGTTGAAATAAGGTTTAGTAATTTGGGGACTCTTATTCCCTTTGAATATTTCATTTTAAAATAGGCACACTTTTTTTTTTTGGTGGAGGGGGACTTGAAGAACAGGATGACGTTTTAATAGAATATCATAATTATGGTTTGAAATTTCAGTCTTTGGTACCAGTAATTTATTGCTGGTCATTTTCTGTTGACAGAAATCAAGTAATGTATATATAACCCAACCAACTAGAGTGTGTTAGAAAGATTCCTTAGGGTAATACTTTGATTTCTTTTCCTACGTGGGTGTGGCTGAAAGAAAATCTTTGTTCCAGGAACACTTTGTTTGTCTCTTGCTAAACAAATGTGCAATTTATCCACTCTTTATTCATTCTTAGATTTATCTGCTAGACCTATTATGAATTGGGAAGGGGGAGATGTCCTACACAGCGTTTACTGTCAGCCCTCGTTTCATGCGTAACTTTGCATAGGAGTGTTTGTGTGTGTATGAAAGGCATAGGAGGAAAGAAGTAGCTGAGGAATTTAAGAATTCTTGAAAGGTTGTTTGGCTTTATTTGTTTCTTAGTGTACTGGGCAAAATAAAATATGACAGCTGTTGAACAATTTAATATCTTTGTAGCTGTATTAGGAAGAAGTTAATGCAAAGGCTTAGAAGGAAGTTATAGGATCATAGAATTTTAGACCTGGAAAGCTCTTCCAAACTCAGTTTTGTACTCTCTTGTACATACCTTTCATATTAAGGTGACCACACTTTGTCTTGAAAAAAAAAAAGAAGTTTCTTCGGTTCAAGAAACTTCTGCCTAAACTCCAAAGAAGAGATCCAGGGTATCTTCACTCAGGGAAACTTTGACCTAGATGAATCGTTGGTTCTTCCAGATCTCACCTTTACTCTCTATTTTCTCTTGACTCTCACCTAGAATGTTTGTTAACCTCTTCACAGGAGTCCTGAGGGTCTCAAGGATTTTCTCTGCTTTTGTAAATATTAAAGGCAGCTCCTCTGGGAATATCTAATTGAAAGGTTGGAAATTTGCCTCTGTCCAAACAATGCCAAAATTCTGGTCCAAATGGATGGTTCTGCTAATAAGCAACAAAGTTATAATAATTTTTTTTTTTTTGGAATCACTAAGCACTGCCACATTAGACCAGGTCCCAGCTGTGCCTCTGACCTCTCAGTGAGGGGCAGGGGTTCTAGGCTTGCACAGCCTAGAGTTGACTTTATTTCCTATCATGTGGATAGAAAGTAGAAAGTTGATAAACATGAAAGGTGTGTCAATAATGTTAAATCGTTACAATGGGAATTTCAGTGTTCCGAAATAAGAACCCGTCAACTTAACCAGAGTAGAGTAATTCTGGCTTATAACTGGCTGAATTCAACAGTTCTTGATGAAACGGATGTCTCCTCTTTTACTTGATCAAAGACCACCATCCTCGTCCCTAATACTGTAAATTAGTTAAATCTCTTCCACAGCAGTAACAACAACAATAATAATCATATGTCAAAGGAAAAATATTTTATTTCAGCCACACCCATATAGGAAAAGAAATCAAGATATTACCCTAAGGAATGTTGTTATTATTAGTGACATTTTGTCATAATGAAAAGCTCATCAAACTTGGAGTTAAAAGATTGGGTTATAGTCTCACCTGCATCACTTTCTAGTTCTTTGAGATCCTGGACTAGTCACTTGGGTGTCTGAACCTCAACTTTCCCGTCTCTAAGTCAGGGAATATTAATTAACAGTTTGTCATGCTACTAATAGGGTTGTTGTGAGAAACAAACAAACAAAAGATATGCTATGTGTGAAAGGCCTTTGTACATTTTAATGTTTTATTATTAGCACCAGAAATTGCAGTAGCATTTTTGCTCCGCTTCCTAAACAAGAAAACAGTTCCTCAGTTCCTCATATGTTTGGTTAAGAGAGCTTTTTTACATTTGCTGTCTTCCGTGATACCTGTAACAGTCCTGGGAAAGCGGCAAGGAGAAGGGAATTTGGTCCTGTATTCTGTTTCAGGTACATTGGGGTTTTGGATAGAAGCATATAACTGAAAACAGGAAAAAAAGAAAAAAAAAGTATATATATATATAGAGAGAGAGAGAGAGGAGAGAGATCAAAGCACAACTGAATAAATAACTATAAGTAAAAGGTAGTGTTTTCAAAGTTTAATGTGCATGGGAGCTTGTTAAAAATATAAATTTCTGGGCCCCAACCTTAGGGTTTCTGAGTCAGAGGTTCTCATTGGGGCCCCAGAGTCTGCCTCTTTACACCCCGCTATGTGATTCTGATGCGGGCGGTCCTGGGAGCATTCTTAGAGATACTGTCTCCAGAATGAATGGACATCATAGCATGTGTTTCCATGACTTGGGGTCAGAGGGAATTTGCTATTTTTTTCCCATCAGAAAGAGCAGGACCACATGGGTTGGTTAGTGTTTTGGAAACTGCCTGATGAAAGAGGGATAATTGTTTGAAGGATGAGATGGAGTTAAAAAAAAAAAAAAGTCATTTCTAAGCACAGAACATCGCCAAGAGGCTGATTTCATCCAGAATAGAGAATTAAGAAGAAACTAGAGATGGCATCATCACGAAAAATGGTCAGAGAAAAACAGAAGGAGAATGAAGGGATAGGAAGGAAGTGAGGTGGTCCCGTGAGTCCAGATGGCATCTTCTGCTATAAAGCTAACTCTGAAGCATTCATTTTTTTCACCTTTATTCAGCCTGAGAATCATGACTTTCTCCATTTCATTCAAGAATTCTTAGAGAAACTAGTACGGCTTCCTGCCACCCCCCACCCATTACAGAAAGCCAAGAGATTTGGAATCAACAGATATTTGAACAGTATTTACTATGTACAGGAGATGGCATTAGGGGCTGAGCATGCTGAAATAAGTCCTGAGGGTTCATGGTATACCCCTGTCTCTCATCTTGGACGATCTTAGACAAATCTTGGTCATCCTGGACAAATAGAGTGTAATGATGCAAGTGACACATTATGGGCTGCTTCTTCCACTAGTACTTAGACACTCTGGAGTTCTGTTGATGTTAGGTAGATATTTCCAATAAAACATTTTTTTGCTTTAACTCTGTAGAAAGCACAGATTTGAACCCAAAGTACGAACTAGTGTCTTGATCTACTGTAAAAATCTCAAATTGGCATGTCTTGGGACATACATCAGCATCTCAAAACTACTTTTCACTGGGGACTTGCTTTCAGTGTAGACATATTTCCTTTTAATTAAGTGTGCCAACTGATGAAGTGGCTACCCACAAGCCAGGCTGGAGTCTAAGCAACATAAACCGTTAAAAGACGTCATCTGGAAAGCAGCTAAACGTCTCCATTCTCGAAGAAGCCTCCAGCCTGCGGAGCTAAGTGAACGTAATGAGAAATACATCTGGGTAATGGCGTCCTATCTGAAAAGGTCGCATGCACACCTTCCTTTGGTACTGGTTATGTCCCATCATTACGTTCTGTCCTTGCTCATTCGTCTCCCACTGGCTACCAGATGGCCACGACAGTGTTGGTATCCTTAACAACTGTTTTGTGCAGTTCCCTGCAGCATCGTAAAGGCTTGAAATATTGAGTGTTTTCCCTTTGGATAAGCAACTGACATATCTGGGAATTGCTTACAAATGCCCTGAAGATGTGGTTATAGAGAGCGATGGCAAACTGGGTCGTGGAGCCTAAATCCAGCTTGATGTCGTGCAGGTGGCAGGATACCAGAGGGAGGGGGTGCCATTTCTCAAGCTTAAGATGAAGGAAGGATTCATGCATGCAGAATCTGGGTTTTGTAAATGAGCACTTAATATGGTGAGGTGTAAATAAGCATTAAGATCACATTGTAAGAGGGAGTTTCCTTAAAGTTGCTGAAACGTTCTCCTGAGTTAAGTTGGTTCTGATGGAGCTCTCACAAAGATGCCTGGGGAGTCCTCTCAGTGTGGTCCTCTGCGTTGTGTTAAGTTACCAGATGGATTTGAGAAACGTTAGAAGATAAGGGGGTATGGGGCTTCCCTGGTGGCGCAGTGTGAGAGTCCGCCTGCCGATGCAGGGGACGCGGGTTCGTGCCCCGGTCCGGGAAGATCCCACATGCCGCGGAGCGGCTGGGCCCGTGAGCCATGGTCGCTGAGCCTGCGCGTCCGGAGCCTGTGCTCCGCAATGGGAGAGGCCACAACAGTGAGAGACCTGCGTACCGCAAAAAAAAAAAAAAAAAAAAGAAGAAGATAGGGGGTATGGGTTGGGGGGAGGGCGGGGGGAAGGTGGATGTATCAGTCACATTGAAATGGATCATGCTGCAAAAACAACCTCCAAATCACAGTCTCACTTGAAAGAACAAGTGCTTACGTTTATACATCCCTTTAGGACCAACCAGGGGCTTTGCTCTGTGTTATCCTCACTCAAGACCAAGACTGGCAGAGTAGCCACTGTCTGAAACGTTACAGATGTCCAGAACGAAGGGAGGGAGAGAGTGTGGTCCATTGTCCACTGGCTCTTAAAGTAGCCGCCCACTGCTGCCATATTTCATTGGCCAGAACAAGTCACACAGCCGTTTGTCCTCAGTGGGCAGGGAAGTACGGCCTTTCCACAGGACCGTAAAGAGAATGAGAAATATTCATTGAGCAAAACTAACAACCACCAGAGCAGATAATGATGCTCTTTAGACCCACAGACATCGCTCTGGGGCCAGATGACCTTTACAGGGGCTTTAAGCGCTGAAAGATGACATAATCCAAAATAAAAGCAATACCAAACTGTGGAAAGAAGTATAAAGAAGCTCAGCAAAATTCTGATTTTTTTCCTACGGTGATGCCTTTAATGCTTAAAATATATATATACATCAGATTCTTTCAAGACGGTTTTCTGGTTCTGCTGCTTGCCGGTGACCTAAACATTGCGTAATCTGTCTGGGGGGTTATCCATCCCACTCTTTTCCTTTTCTCTGCCTGAGGTTTTTTCATGGATCTGGAGGGGTGATGGTGCTGAGAGGATGCTGGCAGCAGCCGAACTGTGCTAAAGATAAACTGATACAAGGGTCTTTTTGAAGACTCTATTTTTAGTACAAAACCAGAGGTGGTCATTGAAATGATGCCAGGACCACGACAATTCTCTGTTGGAGCGAAAAGGGTAATGGAAGTGTTTTCTCGTTTGTCTAGGGGAGGACGAGGAAGAAACGAACGTGATAGTTCTCAGCTACCCTCAGTACTGCCGCTACCGCTCGATGCTGAAACGCATCCAGGATAAGCCGTCTTCCATTCTCACGGACCAGTTTGCGTTGGCCCTGGGGGGCATTGCAGTGGTCAGCAAGAACCCTCAGATCCTGTACTGTCGGGACACCTTTGACCACCCAACTCTCATAGAAAATGAGAGCATATGCGATGAGTTTGGTGAGTCTTTTTTTTTTTTTTTTCCTACATGAAACTTGTGCGTGTGTGTCTGGCTGTTTTCAGTTCTTGTGAAGAGCAGCGATGCGGAACGGGGCTTACTTTGACAAGCCCAGTGTGCCACCCACCCCTCCCCTCCCCCCAATGATTGCGGCATAAGACGTCATTGCCTACCTGGCAGCCTGTGTGTACCAGGGCCCAGGATTATTCTTTAGAATTTGTTGTTCAAGACAGAGTCTGGAGTTGCTTGGTCAACCTTGAAATTGGACTTTATAGGACAGGAAGCTTTTATGCTAGTTGCTTCTTAAAAGGGTTTGGCTATTCAGATACTGATTTTCTTCATTTAACTGATCACTTCCTTTTCAGTGGTATAAGGAGCTATAAAAGTTCACCAGTTTAAAAAAAACACACCAGTTTAAACACCTCAGTATCATAAGGTAAATAGAGATAGATAGATAGATATAGACAGATAATAGATCCCCATGCCCCTTCATTTTGTCATATACAAATATCTTTATACACTGTGCCCATCAGAGATGGATATGTGCTCACATATCTGTACCTGCATCTCTGTTCAGCTGATTGGTCATGAGATCTCTGTAGATAGAAAGGAAGGAGGAGAAGACAGCACATCCTAAGTTTAGAAGACCTTTCATGATGCCGTGAAAGACTGGAGGCAAGATAAAATCACCTCTCTCACATCTTCACTTTCTCATCTCTTTCTTGAAGAGATTGGATCATATCAGTGGTTCTCAATAGGCTGGGCAGGGACATCAGAATACCCAGGGGGCACGTCATCGTAGTACACGTGTCGCCTGGCAGTTCGTATACTTACAGAGGGAAAGACACCCCCAACTCTCACCCTCTCCCTTCTCTGGGAATCACCACCGTAGAGTGAGCGGGGTGATGACTGAGCCGCGCTGGCTCCCGTGTGGGTATCTGGGTGCAGACACAGTGGAGACCCTTGGCTTAGAGAGTATGAGGGGGTCCCTTGGGGCAGAACATTCCTTGATCCTGTTGGGTAATGTCTTTCCGAGGATGCCTAATTTTGCGGATTATTCAGGTTCAGATTATTCTGCTCAGCCGTTACAGGCCTCACCGTGGTTTGGGGGTCCACGGTGGCCTCTCCAGTCTGATTGTTCACGACTCCAGCAGCCCTGGAGGTGCTGCGGAGGTGTTGTAAGTAGGTGTGTGGGCAGATGAGGGTAAGGTGACCAGACGGCTCATCTTGATCCAAGAGCAAAGGGAGAAAAGAGAGGAAGGGGACCTAAGTTTATTAGACGTGACTTTTTTTGGTTGTTCCAAACTTTTTCCAGGTGCCTTTCACAACTCTGGCTTCTCGGTCTATAAGAGAGCAGTGGTGTTTATGCAAGTTATGATTTTCTTATCGTTCTTAATGTTCAAATAACCTTTTTATTCAAGTAGATGAATGTATCTAAGACATTTTTAAAACATACTCTCTTTTCAGATCAACATTTATAAATCTTCCCTTTTCAATACTTCTCTTTTGAGTTTTTCATCTCTAGCCCCTACTCCCAGGACAAAGCGTTTCTCTGTCCTGCTTCCTGCTCAAGAGGTGTCTAAATTCCTGAAACAAAATAGAACTGAAAAAATGCTTTCCCTCATTTAAGAGTATTCTAAATTAGAGTTTCACAGTGTAATATAATGAAAACATGTTTTAACCTTTTTGGCTAATTTAAGAGTTATTAGTCATGGAGTTTCAAAGCCGTTGTGTCTAGAATTGGTAATAGAAGTTGCAGTTTAACAACGACCACAATGGTTGTTTAAGAGTTACTAAATTAGTTTTAAATGTTCTCACAAACACAAGCATCTGACTTTTGAATGTTTTCCGGAATCTTCTTCTGGTATAGCTAATTTTAATGCTGTTTTTCTTCTCCAGACTCTTAAGGTGGAAACTTTCTTTTGGAATGAAGGTACCTTTAAAGAGCTTCTAGATGGCTAGTCTAAAAAATTAGAATATCAGATTTTTTTAGTTAAGTGTATACTTCAGATAGTTGGGACTTCTTACAGGGTTTCATTTTAGTAAGTGAACAGAAAAAAAGCTTATTCTGACCCAATTTGAACACGTTCACCAACATCCCTCCCCCACCTTGCACTTCTGGTCATACATCTCAATTTCCAGAGAAATTCCTTTTAAACCTCCAACTGGTTATATTTGAAATCAACATGGGTTAAAGGGTTTGTTGAAACGCGGGGTTGGGTTTCTCCAACCAACAGTTGGTGGAAGAACATAAATTTAATTAGTGACTGGCATTAAACAAATGTTCCTAATATTAAACACTGCCAGATGACTGAAACACTTCTGTCAGATTACCGCGAGTGCCGGGGGGCCCGCAGATGAATTTTCTGCACAGTATATATTCTGTACCACACGTTTGGTGACTCCAGTAATTGGTCAGATGTAATTTAGGTAACAGTATGCCTAGGCTGTAAAAATCAAATTTTATTAGCCATATCACCAGGTGGATGAATGGTGGAGCTGATGGCCAAGAGTGCGCAGCATTTAGCAGCCACGCCTTTGACACATGAAATTCATAAATTGCTATAAAATACCTCCAAGGCCCTCCTCGAAAGGACAGTGTCTGCTTTCCTACGATTAAATAATGTTTATCTTATTAACTAATATATCTTTTGCTTTCTTTTATTAAATGGGGTTACGGAGTGAGGGTGGGAGGGGGGTGTTCCAAAGATAAATAAAACACAGTCCTTGCTTGTTTTGAGGACTTAAAATCTAATTGGGGAAAACAGGATTAACGCACCTGAAAGGTCAACTCATGTTACAGGAAAGTCAGTGATGAAGTATTGGGTGAGTGC